>NW_026640775.1:1228425-1842638 GCF_028554395.1 Pezoporus wallicus
TTACTATTGCCCTTACCTGTCCTGCTAACATTGCTGGAAGCACAGGGTCTCACCTGCATGGACTGAGCTGCAGGCTCCTGAAGCAGAGTGCAAATGAATCTCTGAGAAGCAGTCACGTTATCAGCTAAATGCCATAGAAACCACAGCTGCGTTACGGAGGGCCCTTTCCCTGGCATTATGCAATAGGTAATTATGTAAGTTCCCATTATATAATAACATTCCCAGCTTTTTTTGGAGTGCCGGCCTCCCCCAACAGCTCCCCTTGCAGAGTGGCATGTACCATGTTTACGTCATGTCACATCATGTCATGTCACGTCATGTCATGCTTTATACAACCCCAAGTCATAGCAGAGCCAGGGCCATCACCACCACCGCTCCCAGCACAGGACCCTTGGCTGTTCTCAAGAGGTTTTGTGTTGTGGGGGGAAAGGCTCATTGAAAAGATGTTATTTGGTCAAAAGCCCCCTCTTTGTCCCTCTGAGCTGTTCTGTTGTGTAAGCATATAAGATGGTTTCGGTTGCTCCTTGAGGAAAATGGAGTGGTTTTTGGAGCATCTCTCTCCTTCTTGCTGGAAAGTTTATTTCATGAACTTACTTGAAAAGAAAAAAACCTATTATTTCTGCTAGTGTCTTTCTCTTGTGTGTACATCTCCCTGCTTGCAGCAGGTCTGGCTGCAGGGTAGACAGGGCTAGAAATCATTGGTGACTTGTTCTATTAACTGCCAAGGCAATGCCGGGGACTGCCGGGCCCTCTGATGTTCACTTTACAGGCTGGGGTTGGGTTACCTCTTCTCTGTGGTCAAACAGACTTTGAGCTGGTCCCTCCCTGTGGCTAGTGTGTGATTCCTACTGTGCATCTCTTTTCCACCTGGGTGTCTGTGCCATGTATTAATAACCACCAGACAGCTGCTGTTTCTAAAACCATACCCAAGAGCCAGACCTTGCTCTTTCACTGGTGTGCTTGTGGGCTGAAGCAAGTCTTAGAACTTCTTTGATCCTTCATAAATAGGGAAAACAAGCATCTTTTCCATTACTGGGATTGCGGCATGGTCTAAATCCACTAAAGCCTCCAGAAAGGTTTGCTGCTTGAGGGACAAGCAAAGCAGAGGTGAGACTGTACCCACTGCTTTGCCAGAAATGTCTCTTCCACTGCCTGCTGCACCCATTAGATGGGTGGTCCTCTCCTAAGCATCTTTTGGTAACATTTTTGGGTAGAACCACAAAGCCCCTAGGACAGCCTTCCTCCTTGGGAGTACCCCAAGGCTTTGCTATGGCTGTCCCACGGGATCTTCCTCTGCTCCAATCCCACCACCAGTGCTCAAGGCTGGGGGGTTAGGTGCAGCATTTTCCCCATGCCAGCAACCTGCTGAAGGGCTGGGAGCAAAGCTGCCCAGCCACCCCAAGGCCCTGCTGTGGAGGAAAAGAGACTGTCTCTATGCCCCACTCTGAGAAAGAGCCCCCTACACAGAGTTCTGCCATCTGCCACCCAGCCGCAGAGTGACCCTGCGTCGGGACTCTGCAGTCCTGCGTGTCCCAGGGTCACCCTCCTGCCTCCGAAATTTGAGGGCCCCCTCCCCAGCTTCCGAATACCGGGAAGGGGCTTGGACGTCACCTCCAGTCCCCGTAGCTTTGTCGCCCGTGGCCACTAGATGGTAGCAAGTCCTGGCCGACGGAGCCGGGCTGCTCCGGCGCCTCCTGCCCGGGCAGCGGGAGCCTCAGGCGGTCCCTGCGCCGGCTGGTCCCGGCCCACCCGGAGGCTTTGCAACGAGGCAGAGACAGCGCTCGCATCACGCAGCGATGCACCCCAAAACGTGGCCACAAATATGGACGGTACATCTTATGCTGGTCTAGCGAGAGTGCCTCTGGTGTGGGTGCAGACACATGGGAGGCAGCATGGCTCTGCTGTGGCCAGGGCTGTTTGAAACAGGTTATTCAGTCACCCGGCACTTTTTAAAGGCGCATCTGGTATCTTGGCTCTCTGGAGTTTACATTTATTAGAGGATCGTGCAAGTGACAGATTTTGCCCCGAGGGAGAGAGGAGAGGCCTATAGATACTAAAATGTTATGTCCTTTTTGCCGCTTCAGGGTTGAGGCTTAGCGTGGTGTGCCATAAAGGTTTGAGTATTTCTGTAGGCTATTTACTTAAGCTATAGGAAGGAGAGCTTACAATTTAATTTTATTGCTACTTCACTTTAAGAAAAAAAAAACACAATATGGAATCCCATACACTTTTTAAGCCTTCTGACCATTTAACACTAATGCCCATAGCAGGACCTCTGGCTTCACCAACCCTGGTTAAATCTACAGGGAGCAGAGGGTCACCCAACTTCAAATGAAGTTATTATGGCAACTGAGTAGTTTCAGCTTGGGGAATATGACAGAGCTCAGTGCATAAGCAGCAGCCTCTCATGTACCAGGAGCACATTTCTGTCAAGTCTGAAACGTGTGTAAAACAGTAAGGTCAGTATTCAGGATCCTGCCCAAGGCTGAGCCTGGGATGGTGCTAATGCTTGTCTACTGCTGTAAGTACTTGAAGAGGGAGTCTGCAGGTATGTGATCTCTCCCATCTCAGCACTGTGCTGTAGAGAACATCATGAGGAATGAGCCCTCTTCCATCTGTTTGCACAGGTAAATCAGGATCGAATCTTGGCACTGGAATGTTTAGGACATGGGTTTGTTTTTTTTTGGCTGTAAAGCAAACTAGTGTGTAGAGAAGAGAGAAAGCGGGGATTTGCAGGTTGACTCTGACAGAGTCTTGCGACGTGTAATGGCCAAAATTCCCTTACCTCTGGGCTTGGATACCAGGGGACGCCTCCATTTGGCTTTTACCACTGTTCTTACTCAAATGATTCCCTTTAAACCTGTGCATTTGTGAGGGGATGGTGGCTGTGGGCTTCCATCCTCCTCGCTGCCTGTTTTCCTTCGTACATGGCACTTCTTTCCCCTTGCAGGGCTGGAGCACGGAGACTGTTCCCACATTGCAGAGTGGATGGGTGCAGAGGCAGTGATGCACCTCAGGTCCTGCAGCACTGGTAGGGACAGTGGGGTCGCATGTTCTTCTTCTGGGCCCCAAGAGCAAGTGTCTTCAGTGCTCAGCTGACATTTCCCACCTGCCAAGGTCTGCAGCATGTGCCCCTTTGGACGTGTCCAGAGGTAGGTACGTGCTTCAGGACAGCAGCACTAGCTGGGCTTTGTTATCAGGCTGTGCTCTGACTGCAGTCACCCCCTGGAAGGGACTAATCACCCTGCTGGTGTGCCAGGCCATTATCAGTCCTGATGTGGCTAAATGAGAACGGCTGGGACATGTCCTGAAGCATACCCACACTGCTTGTCAGCCCAGTGGCTTTTCTTCCCAACACTGATATTTGACTTGACAGAGGTAGCCAGAGACCTTAGCTGCTGGCTGGGTGTGTGTTGAGTGAAGCCCTCCTGTGGCCTTGTGTCTCTGGCCTGCCACAAACCCTCCTGGCTCAGCTATAGGTCTGTTGGTTCCAATATCCAGGCTCAGCCATCAGCTAATCCTGGGTGTTCCCCAAAGAGACAGGCAGAAGGACCCCAGCAGGTAGATGCAGGGTAACTGGCTCCCATATAGCTTTTATCCACTTCCTCCTTGCTACAGAGGCTGGGGCCACTTTGAATATGGTTAGCTCTTAAGGACTTGTCTCTTCTAACTCTGTGCTTTTCTCTATAAGTAAACGGTGTGTGTTACCCCAGGGAAAAAGGAGAGTGAGATCATCATGGGAAAGGAAAGGCCTTTGGAGCAACAGAACCGATGCTACCAGCTGTCCTGGTGGCTTTTTCTCCTGCTTGCCCTTGGCAGGCCAGGGGAGAGGGGGTAGGGTGGCCTTGCAGATGACGGTGCTCTACAGGAATCTCCTGCCATACAGCTTGACGCTGTCTCTGGGTCCTTGTGAACCTGGGACAGGCTCCTGGCACTGTGTTTCAGCGGTGCCCTTTCTGTCTAGAGTGGGACATGAGCCAGTCCAACACGAAAAGCAGAAATGATGCCATCAGTGGCACCCACAATAGCACCTGACCCAAAATAGTTTCCTAGAAAAAAATAGGGAGGCTGATTAGTTTAGACAAGCCTGAAAGAGAGCAAGACATCCAGCTGACGATTGACAGGTGTAGGTCTGTGAGCAGGGGCTATAAATCCCATGGGTGAGCTCTCCAGACACCCTTTGGGGAAAGGCAAACGGCTGCGGGGAGCACTCGGGACCTGACTTCAGTGAACCATGGGGCTCAGTGACCAGGAATGGCAGCACGTGCTGGCCATCTGGGGAAAGGTGGAGTCCGACGTCGCTGGCCATGGGCATGAGATCTTAATGAGGTAGGCAAGAAGCTTTGGTCTTAAGAGTAGAGCTGAGAGTTCCTGATGACAGACCAAGGAAGGTGTATGTTTAGCATAGAGGCTTGTGTTTGGCAGTGTTTGTTTCAACCAGCTTTGCTTTCTTTGTTGTAGGGTGGTGTTTTTTCCATTGCTATGGTTTCTGGGTTAAAAACTGTGTAAAGTGGCTGTGCTTCTGTCTGTGGGTGCAACAGCACGCCAGTGATGCTTTCAAAAGATGGTGGGACTCACTCTCTATGCCTCTGCTGGCAAAGCTCTGCTTGGATCCTCATTGCTCAAGCACTGTGGCAAGAAATGCTGGAGCAAATTGTGTGACCTGGGGCTTCAGATGCTCTGCAGCAAGGATGTAGAGAGGCAGGGAAGGAGAGGAGAGGAAAATCACCTCTGTCAATGATTTCAGTAAAATTAACTGTGAAGTACATGAATGTTTCCCTCTCCCCAACTTAGTCTCACCTGCCAGAGCGCTGCCCAACCTCCTTTTTGGCCAGAAATCTGGGTGGTAACACTTGTCTACTTCCCAGTGATGTATCTGAGGCCTGGTTGTGAAACAAGGCACATCCTTCTACCCACTTCCCTCCTCCATGATCCTGGTGTCAGAGTGGGAGTGCTCACGAGGTCTGCATCCAAGAGGACCCCTGCACCCCTGCTGTCCTTGTGGTCCTGGTCCCCCACAAGGGGAACATTCCAGGCACCAACAACAAGTCACAGAAATGCAATCTGGAAGAGATCTCAGGAATGTGGAGTTAGAAACATCACTGGGTGGCACTGGGGCCTGTCCTTAAAGACCAGCAGGAATGGAGGCTTCAAGGATACTCTCTCCAGGTCTCTCCCCTCAGCCTGTGCACAGTATAATGTGCTGGAAGGGTACAGGCGCTGAGGAGAGCAGTGGGGATATAGCACTCATTTGGGAGGCTTCCCAGGCTAAGCACAACTGAAGGAGCCCACACCACCAGGTAAATCCACTGAAAAGCTTTGAAAAGCTTTTTCAAAGATGAGCCAGAGCAGTGGGCTGTTTCATTTACCTTCTTTATCATGGCCCAGTTTAGCTTGAAGGGAAGGGAGAGGTGGGGCAGCCGGGTGGCAGTGTGATGGTTCATGAGGTCCAGAGCAGGCATGCTGCAGGGGTAGCAGGAACCTGAGCCCTCCCCACCAGTTCGTCTCTGTGTGGTGGCTACTTTGGCTCTGGAGGTGCCACAAGATAGTAAAAGCAGTTTCTAGCTGAAAAGATCATAGCATTTTTCTTACAGGTATTGCAGGAAAGAGCATGGCATTAAATAAATAGAAGACACCCCCTTTCCCTGTGACTTTGTGCTCCCCAGCCAAACCAACCCAGATAATTTCTTATTCCTTCAAGGGGTTTCTGAAGGAAGAGAAAGGCAGGGGAAGCCCAGCAGCTCTTAGTTTAGATATGTGTCTGCACGTGAATTGTCAAAGGCTTCTCAGGTAGATGTCACATTCTGGGTATATGTTTAGAAAATGCCTATTCAATTAGATGTCTTCCAAAGGAAACAAAAGAATACTCCTTGGAAGAATTTTCAAGTGTCTTGGGAGTCTATAATCTCTGTCAGACACAATTCAGGCATCGCCGGACACAGTGGAGGGAGATTTTTAGAAGTAACTGCATCCCATTCCAAAGTGCAAGGCTTTTTTCTCTCTCTGGGTGGGACACAACTTGTGTCATGGAAAGATACAGGAGAAAAGAAAAGGCTGATGGTGGCGTGCTCAGCACCTGATAGAGTACAAAAATTCTTTGAAATGAAACACCAGCAAAGACTGGTCTTTGGTCCAAAGATTGGACTCCTCTACTGAATCTTTTTGCTGCAGAACCCTCTGTGTTTTCCATGTGCTTGAGATATTTGTTAGTGTAGTTTTGCCTATACTCACATCATACAGTGGAGAGTCTGGCCCTCATGACAACTTACTTAAGAAGAATGTCCAGTTCTAGATGGGACACAAGTCCCAGCACCCTCTCAAGGGCAGAGCAAGTGTGCAGTCACTGTACCATGAGAGGGAAAGTGGTTTCATGGCTGAGGTCCTGGGCTGGAGCTCCAGACACTGCTGCAGGTAACTTGGGCAAGCCACTTCACAGATGTGAGCTGTAGGGTCCTGGCTGTAAAGACAGATACTGCTTTTTCTGGTGCTTCAACTGGTTGTATTATGCCCATCAGGGGGTGTAATACCTGAAGATAGACTTGTGCAAGGGAGCTAATGTCGCCTAACACCAAATTATTAGACTTCTCCTAATAATCAGGACAGACAGTATCCCCTTTTCACCTCAACCCTGGCAGGGAAGAGTGAATTTCCTACTTTTGGTTGCCAGTGGTGTCTGCATCCTGTCTCCTAGGAAATGCAACAGGGAGGAAGCACCAGGGACAACTTTAGTCTGTCTTTTAGACACTTCCACCTTCTTGGTTTCATTTCCATTTTTGGATCAGGGAGCCTATGTATAGGACTGCATGGCATGGCACCAACATGCCTGAAGGTTGTATGGTCTTATTACCCATTTACTCCCAAGGACTCTCTGAGGTGCTGTGGTTCTCAATGGACAAATTACACTGCTGGTAGCTGGGCTGAGCTGGGGGCTGGGAAAGAGGGAAAGGAACCAAATGTCTCTGTGTCTGCAGTCATAGGGTGGAGACACAGTAGCTGTCCCATTCAGCTGATGTTCAAGAATACCTAAGCTCCAGATGTGAGGGACATGAGGTTGGGGACTGCTCCCTTTTTGTGTGTGTGTGTACAAGAAGCCTCTAGAAGTCTCTTTTCCTGCAGAGATGGGCTGGGTAAGAGTGTCCTGGTGAGGGCCAGGGGTCTACAGGTTGGCTCCTCAGCAATAGTAAGTCAACAAAGACAGATGGTTTTGTTTCTCCTTCATAGGAATGCGGGAACTCACCTCTCAGTACCACAACCAACCTTGGCTCTTCTCTCTACCTTAATACAGCTGACACAACCCAGGGGACTGGTGCCAAAGAGTTAGCAGAGCTATATATATAAAAAATATGCTCTGTCACTCTAGCTGGACATGTTCAGGGCAGTGTCTGTCACAGCCAGAGGAAATGGAAAAAGGCAGCAGTGATCATGTTTAGGACATGTAAGAGGATGGGATTAAAGCAGAAACAATACTCAAAGGGAGGTATGTCAGGAGCTTCTGCTCCCTGAGACATCATTAAAAAATGATAAAAAGCAGCCTGTATAAAATAAATAGAAATTTCTCCACATAGACTGTCATCAGGTTGTGGAACAACCTACCAGAGGAAGGTTGAAAAACACTTAAACCAAATTCCGAGTAGGGTCAGATGTTTCCCTGGCTTATATACCTGCTAAAAGGAGTGATTGTGAATGGTGGTAATTTGGAAAGGATGTAAAGTGTCAGAGTTTCCAGGTTAAAGTATCCTCTACTAACAGGGACTAGGTAAGAGGGAAGGAAGAGGGTTATCACACCTTTGTCTGAAATACCTGGAGCAGCTGGACCTCAGTTACAGCCTGGAAGACAGCTCTCTCAAGTCTCACAAGTCCCTCTACTTTTGTTCACAGACTCTTCCAGGACCACCCTGAGACCTTGGATCGCTTTGAAAAGTTCAAAGGCCTGAAGACCCCTGATCAGATGAAGGGCTCGGAAGATCTGAAGAAACATGGAGCTACTGTCCTTACCCAACTGGGCAAAATCCTGAAGCAGAAGGGTAATCATGAGGCAGAGTTGAAGCCCCTGGCTCAAACCCATGCGACCAAGCACAAAATCCCTGTCAAATACCTGGAGGTATGGAAAATGGCAGGGAGCCTTCTTGTCTGATGTGTAGTGAATGTGTGCAAGATACGTGAGAGTTGCCCTTTATTTACTGATGGCTAGTTGGACTTCAGTGAGCTCTCCCTCAAGTCCAATGTCTCTGTGTACAGGCAAGAGGAGGAATGGAAAGGGCTCATGGTATGTGAATGGTATGTGACTATCCAAGTTTAGATTTCCCATTCCAAACACCACACTCAGTCTGACCAACCCTTGACAATAATAAACCAGCCTATGCAGCCTCTGCATGCCTGGGAAACTACATTACGTAAGAGCTGTCAGTGACTGGATACCAGGGACATACAGTTTAAGGGTAAGCCCTGGGGGATCTATGGGAGACCAAGACCCACAAAAGTAAGTGTACAAACACAGGGCATGAATTTTCAGCCTTAATGGATTAGGCAGACAAAGAGTAGGAAGGTCCATGATCTACTCAAGGTCATGAAGCAGATCAATGTCAGAACTAGGAATAGAGCCCAGTTCTTCTGCCCAGCCAAGCTCCTTGCATGCTAGACCTCACTGTCTCTCCAGAGACTGTGGGAAGGGCTACTGAATTAGCTTGGAGATATTTCCAGGCTCAGCAACCTATTTCCTAGTCTGGCTTTTCTGAAAATAAACCCTGAGTGTCCCTTCAGCTTTTCTCTCTCTCTCTTTCCTTCCTCACAGTTCATTTCTGAAGTCATTATCAAGGTCCTTGCTGAAAAACATGCTGCAGACTTTGGGGCTGATTCCCAGGCTGCAATGAAGAAGGCCCTAGAGCTGTTCCGGAATGATATGGCCGCCAAGTACAAGGAGTTTGGTTTCCAGGGTTAACACATACGCACAGAGGAACACCACGATGGAGGCGTGTCCATGCATCTTAGAGTAGCTTCCCCAGCACTGTTTCGGACATCTCACAATTGGCCATCCAAGATCTGTGGGAAAGTTTTGATGAGAGGCCAAAAGTCACTCCAGGCAGTGTAGAGGCACTCAAAATGATATCCATCATAAACCATTATTTCCTGGCTTCATGTATACAAGAGAAATAATCTGCTTCCTTAGGAGAAATAATGTAAGGGATTATCTGTGAGCTTCTGCCTACCCTACCCCACCCCCTTTTTCTTTCTCCCTCCCCAAAACGCAGTCCCATCTGAGAAGTGAATGGCATGGCCAGAGGCAAAGGGATGTGGAGTAACAAGGGGAGTGTTGAAAAGTGTAGTGAATGAGAGAGTGAAGGGATGACTCAAATGGTATGAAAGAGATGTCAGGATGGGAAGCAGGGGCACAGCGTCCCATTCCTCCCACAGGTGAGACTGTTAGCAGGTTACTGTGGAGAGCTTCCAGCACAGTACTACCTTGCTTTATGGGGGTGAATTCAGCCAGTCATTCTCCAGTGTCTGCTAGCTCGGAAACTTGTTAAACTCATGTTAGCAAAACTAGGAAAAGCAGTACTCCCTGACATCTGTAGGTTTCTGGTAGCTGCTGCTACGCATCCGAAGTTCTGTTGCACTGGGAAGTCAAGTATGTGTTTCTCAGAAAATAAAAATTCCTGCACCAGTGTCGTGTGTTTGCTCCTGGCTTTACAGGCACACCAGTGAGAAGTGGGAGAAAGGAGAAAGCGTAAAGGTGTCTTGTACACGTATCCAGCTGCAGTGTCAGTCCATGACTTGAGTGGCACTTGGCATCTGTCTTAGCCAGGGGACTTGGGGCACTCAGATGTCACCATGGGGTCATGACCTGGTTACTGGGCTTCACAACGCAAAGCAGCAGCATGGACTCAGTGCCTCAAAGCTGACTAAAGGCCAGGGCCATTGGTGTGCAGGGGGGAGGGTGGCAAGGAAAGGCCCTTTGCTTATTTATGGGGTGGTAATATGCACAAGTGGCCTTGGGTCCCAGGAAAGCACAGTGTGTTGTTCCCCCCAAGCAATGGAAACCAGGGCCAATTAGCCCAGGAGGAAGGATGCAATGGCAGCGTATGCTCTTAAGATCCAAGCTTTAGCCTCTGTATCATTTTGTATTTTTGCTGAGGTGTGTTTACAGATGTATACCCACATCCTGTGGGGGAGCTTAAGGAACAGACACAGTGCCAAGGCCCCTGCGTTTGCCTGTTGCCCTCTCCCCATCTTGGTACCAGAATGAGGTTCAAGTAACTTAATTTTACTGGGGTAGGAGAGGCTAAGGGCCACGTTGTGCTAAGGCTGCCCAAGGATCAGTCAGAACTGGTTGGAGTCTGAATAGGGATTTAAGTGCAAAGTCTTGACCTGACACTCAGGTTCACAGCGGACTAGCTGACTCTTGGTGAATCACGCAGCTCCTTTGGCTGGACATAGTTATTAGGCAATTATACCCCACAGCGAGCACTGGGGTCCTTCTTCTCTCCCCTTCCTCCATCCACATCATCCATCTCAGGGCCTCAGCAGTAGGCTGCTGCATTCTCTTCTAGCATATGCACTCAAGTTGTTTCCATGCAGAAAGCAAGTTGGATGAGCAATGTGCTGTCTTTCTGTGTATTTGCACAGGGTTGAGAGCATTCATGACAGGGTTGCATCTTGGCACAGCCGCAGGATGCTACAGAGGCAAGCAGCTGGGTTCTGGCTATGGGAAATGTGCAGAGTAGACCTGGCTGCTCTATTCTGGTAGGGAGAAAGTAATGCACCTTATCTCACAGAGACAGTGTGAGGGAAAGCATGAGAAAGAAAAATGAGGTGCTCAGTACTAGGAGCTACTAGCATGGTCTGGTTCACAGCACTCCTTGCTGCACTGTGTGCAACGGAGACAGAGGTGGAGCCACCGGCTACCCTAAATTCTGAACCAGCGTGATCTGCTATGTCTTGGATCAGGGCAAAGGCCACAAAATTTCAGACTCTGAAAGGAGAAGGAATGAATTCCTTCCCAGAAGGGCGCATCTCTGATTTCTTGCTCTTTACAAATCCTCACTTTACCTCTGGGAGCTTGTTTGGGGTTTCAACCTTTCAGAGAGGGTCACAAAAGCATATGCTGTCACCTAGATGAAGTTACAACCAGGTGGTCACTGGCTAAAGCAACTTGCTTCATCTGACTCCAGTCTAGTCTGTCTGCCTTTGAGGGTAGGGCAACCTATTTAATTAAGGTCTAGGATTGCCTGTCCAACACAATAAGATTTCCTGCCAGTGACAACACGCTCTGCTTTAGGATTAACATCTCTGCTACAGCAGCTGGCACTGTCAGTCTGAGTGGGACTGGAGTCAAGTCCTGATATTTTTATATAGGGCAGTGTGGTGGAAGAGAGAGGGTTTGCATGTATGTTTTGTCTAGCTACTGTTTATTAGGTGCCTGGAATAAACGTTGGTCCATTGGGAGCACTAACCCTTTACTCTGCTAGCCTTACTCCACTGTGTCAGTGCACTAAGGACCATCCTTAAATCTGTGCTGGTCAGATGCAGGGCCTGGTGCAGGTTTTCTGGTTGTGCCTACGGCCCAGTGAAGATGGGCAAACTGAGATGAACCAGCAAGTTCAGATACCAGGAACTGTGGAGCTATCTCCAGCAGGCTCAGTGGGTTGGCATGGCTGTGGTGAAATCCATGTGTCTGCACCTTTGCTACTCTGGGTACCAAGTACGCCCTTGGCTGCAGTCCTGACATAGTGTAGCAATATATGTAATTCCTGCAATGAGTGTTTCAATCTCCAGGAACAGCCCCTCCTTGTAGGATAAGGGTAGTTTCCTAGAGGAAAGGGGATGGTGCGGAAAGGGTTTTTCAGGTCCAGTATGTATTGATTCAGCATTTCTGTTGGAGTCACCCTCTCCACTGTGCTATTAGTACATATAGCTTTCCTGGTTCATGTATGGGACAAAGTCCCTTAATAGAGATAAATCATATCAGTGTTTTCCTGCCTCCTTTCCAGGAATAGCTTTACATAAGGAAGATGGGCCCCAGGGGCTTGTGCCCAGCCCCCCTCCGTTAGCACCATTTGGTGTCACATACACATTCCTGGTCACACAAGGGGACATGGATTGTGCGGCTGCCAGCCTCGTTGCTCCAGTACATACATGACTACAGTCAGGTCAGGCTCATGGCTGTCATATGCTTTCCATGCACTCCTGCAATTTCTTTTATGCTAATAATGCTGTTTCTGGCAGCAAGTGGGTTATGCACCTGCATCCGCCCTTAGGTTGAAAAACATCCTTGTTGCTTTGCACTTGACATAGTATTCTGCTCCCACTGCGTCCGTTTCCATTGCATGGCAGAGCTCCCTATGGCACCAAGCCAGTGACCTGTCTATGCTCTCTCAGGCTTCAGTGTCAGATGCTGGCAGCTCATCAGGATCTCAGACATGGGGAGCAGGCCCTCACTTCCCAGGCATTGTGCGAGTCAGCCCAAGCCACAGTGCAAAAACACTGCAGACTGCGCTGCCTGATGCTTTGTCTTTACTTCTGACTGCTGATCCTGCCTCACTCCTGTACCTGTCAGTGGCAAGGGGCATCAAGGAGCAAATGCTGGGGACCTGACTAATAGTCCTGTGATCTGTCTCTTGGTCACCTTAGTGGGAGAAAGGGATGGGGCTCCAATGAGTAACTGTGTTAATTATTTAGCACATTATCATGAAGCTTGTGACATTTTTCATGTTTGCATCTCCCTGCAGGGCTAACGTCAGGAAAGGGCAGGGAAGTTTCCAGTCTACATCATAGTCACTGAACAGATAGGTCTGGTTTCTGAGTATTGAAGCACAGTTGTCTAAAGAATGTATTGTCTACATGACACTGTAATTTAATAAGGAGACTCAAATGCTCACCTATACCACAAGCTTTCAGATGAAGATTATTTTTGTCATGATCCCTATGTTTTCTACCACCTGCTCAAAACCTGTCCTGTATGTTATGCCACTGAGAAAAAGAAACCCGTGGTGGAGCCACCCCAAAGAGGTGTTCTTTGCAGCAGACTTGCTCACTAGTGACATGTTTTTCATAAGGTACATGGTGTCAGAGCTTGTCCTTCTTCCTGGACTCAGATCTCTCAGGTTTGTTAAAGGCCGCATCCCTGCATGTTTGTTAAGGTTTGTTAAGGTTTCAACCTATTAAGGTTTGTTAAGGTTTGCATAGGGCCTAACAATCAGTCTGTGCTGCTTCTATGACTAAGCACAAGCACACACATGGGTATCTGTATTCATGCACCAGCTTCACAACATACATCATTAGCAAAGACACTCTGTCCAAATCCTTCAGATTTCACTGTGCTTGTGTGCTGGTTCTTCATTTAAGAGGATGATATGTGTTAGTTCTCACATTGTTCTTAAATGAAGTAAGGCCCTGAAACCAGGTTTTGCTAAGGTCCAACCAATTAAAAAGACAGACTGTGCAAGGACATGGCACCTCGGGAGTACTGGTAAGTAGGGGGCTGTTAAATTTCATGAAGGTGTGCTGGCAGAGTTGAGGAAGCCACCTGGAACTACAGTAAGTGAAAACAGAAATCCCAATCAGCCTCTTTTATCCAACAGGCTGATAAATGAGTATTTATGAACATGAAAGAGTTGCAACAATGCAGCCTTCTTGACCAGCACATAAATCCCTCCCTCCTCTGTGATCATAGGCATAACAAGCCCATCTCCCAGCCCTGTGACTTCTATAAAATCCTGATCCAAATGTCAGTAAAGGTGACCTTGTGGCTTTTTAAAGCAGTACTTTAGAGTCACTTGGCTGCACTGTACCAAAGTCCTTTCCCTATTTGGCTTTCATCCTCTCTAAATATACAAACAGAACAGGCTGCCTCCACCTTACCCTGTAGAGCTCTGTAGAGACCACCCATGGTAAGCTATGTCAAACAGAAGGTCTGGGGCTCTGCTGAGCAAGGCAAGGCAAGCCCTGGCACAGAGCATGCCAATGTGGCTGGTAGTTGGATGGACAAAGCAATGTATATTTGGGGTGGGGTGGGTATTGAAGTCTCTGTCCTTCCCTCAATATACCAAGAAAAGCATCTCATGCTGAAAAAAACAGCAGTTCAGTGGCCCTGAGCTGGCCAAATGGTTACTTTGGTTATGCCCATGTAAATGCAAGTGTCATGAGGTCAGTGGGGATAGCTTGGACATGAGGCTGTTCCACTTCATTTAAGACACTGGCTTGGATACATGTCATGGCACTTAGGGGCTGGCTTACTGGATTTGCCCAGAGCTGGTGAGAGGATGCTGTTGGTGGTGTGCCTACCCTGTAAACCACCAGTAGACATGATCCCAAACCAGTTTTCCAGTTAACTACCTCAGGTATTAGAAATCAGTATGACACAGATACTCTTGTATAGGAATTTGTGAATTTCCCCAAGTTGTAGGGCTGTATATGTACCCAAGAAGGCTGCTTTAAAGCTAATACTGGCATGTATATCTTAGTTGCAGCCTTATGTCTGGAGTAGAGCTTAAAGAAAATTATGCTCGTTTCCCATTTCCCCTCTCCAAGGAAAGCTTGGTATGAATGCAGCTGCTGGGTGTCTTAATCTTATTTTAGATTGCCCTTAAAGCAGGTTCAAATGTTCCACTGACAGAATAGCTTTAGGTGGAAGACCTTCTGGATTATTAACACTAATTCTCTCTGTCTCCATGCTTAACCTGAGGATCTCCTGTTGCTTCCCAGTGTGTATAAGTAACGATGCTTTTATTCATTCAAGTTTTTCTATGTTCTGTCCTCCTCCAACATGTCTGTTTCCTTCTTCAACCTAAACTCCAGCACTAATGCTGTCACCAAAGGGGTGGAAAATTCCTGGAGCTGATACCCTCCCTAAGATCTGGGACTGCTCTGTTCAGGGCTTGCATGACAGCAGGCTGCTCCTTTTGGCTCTTGGTGAGCTTTTGGGTTATCTGAAGAGTTAGCTGATACAGTGTCAGAGTGGTTCTGTATTTTTTCACTCACCTCTCAGTTGGATGAATAGTCTGGTGCCCTTTGAGGGATGTAGTATGTCATGGATTAACTATAAGTTGGTTGGGGAGAAAGGATAAAAAAAACCCAACAGCACAGTTTTGACTAAACCAGCCATCCTGTGTTCCTGCAGTCTGTGTGAGAGCCTGCTCTGAGCAAAAGTTTTTTTACCAGACATGCTCAGACAAGCTGTACAGAGATGGAGGAAACGCAGGTAGAGCAAGCCATGTGCCACACTTGCAGTTATCCCCCTCTGAGGGCAGATGGATCTGTATGGTCAGTAAGGAAGAATGAAAAATTAAATACAGGTGGGAAATGGAGGCACAACTGTCTTCCCCCAGAGCCTGTTTACTGCTATAAGTGCCTTCTGAAGAGCAACAGCATCATTCGGACAATCACACTTTGCTGTAATGCAATGGCAGGAGTTTCCTAACACCAGCTGGTAATCTGTGTGCTTTTGCATGGGAAGCAAGCTGGGCTTGAAGTTTTCTCATGGTGCTAGCACTGTGGATGCGATGCTTTCACAAAGCTGGCCCATAAATCATGAGAAAGAGACTTTTTGTACAGTTTGCTTTTGCACTGATAATGGCACGTATTGCTAAGTAGCTAACCCCCCAATGGATTTCAGTATGTCACGTTTAAGCTGCTGTCCCTATGTCTTTTGTTATGTTCCCTCTACAGCTGAAATGATCCCTTAGTGCATAAAGTCATCAATCTTTTTCTTTCCAGTCAAAATTCTCTGTCCCAAAATGGAGTTCTTTGTAACAGTCACAAACTGCTAGCTCATAACAACAAGAATGATTAGAGAATAATCTTTAACATATTTCCAACTATGTTTTTTTTTCTAGTTCAGCTGTGCTGTAGCTTCCTTGTCTGTTTTAGATCAGAAACTTGTTGACTATGCGTGTCATCTGGGAGAAGCTCTGTTCTGATGTTTAGTGGTAATTAAGAACTTGGTTTCATCCAGTTTAAAGCTCTCAGTCTACAAAATGCACCATCTGAAACAACACTCTTCTTACAATATGCTTGAGGTATTTGCTGTACTGTTTTTAACCTAGACCTTAGTTAGAGACCTATCTGTGCTTTTATAGATGGCACACTGAAGCAGAGCAAGGCACCAGTACATTCATTGTTTCATGCTTTGGTCATTCAGCTGTCCACTAGGCCAGGCTGCCGACTGCATGGCAGCGGATGTTGCTGAGCTTCTTGTGTAGGAAGACATGTGAAGTTGTGCCATCTGCTAGTAAGCAGTTCTTGCTTTGATGTGGTTGAGTTTCAGCAGTTGTCAAAGGACATCCTGTATGTAGACATTCAGTTGAAACAGTGGTGTGGTGTAAATACCCAGATAGATTACAGATGCTGTATACAAAGCAAAGCAGCGTAAAGACCTTTAGGCTGACTTGGATGAAGTGCTTTAGATATTAATGAACTATGGTATCACTTGGGGCACTGCTGATCTTCTCACTTCCAAAGAAAAAGGCCCTGGACTGAGATAATAGAGGATGCAAATATCTAAACCATGTTACTAGCAAAAGGGAGGTCCCTAAAGCCTAGTGTATGAACCTCAGATCCTCCTATGTAATTCTTCACATGCTTGCATTTCTATCTGTAACCCCTCCTTGATTTCTAACACTGCCTCTGCTATGCCCTGATCTTCCACCAGCTTGGATGGGTCTAAGCCAGCCAGTGTTGGCTAAATTCATTTATAATCCTCATACGTGACTTTCCTCTGCCTAATCTGGCAGAAACTAGACATATTTTACTTACATCTGACCTCCAAAATCTGCAGTTCCAGCTGCTTTCATCCAAAAGTATGGTTAGTGAACACGGTTCAGGTGTGTGCCTGTTACCACATAGATCACTTAGCTCATACTCCTCTGGTCTTTTAAAAATGAGCTGTGCCTTGCAGTCCATTTTGGAAAAGGCTTGCCTTCACAAAACCAGGTTTGGTTGATGAATCACTGCTTGACAGGGGTGCCTAGGCTCTAAAAGAGTAGGCTTTAAAAAAAAAGGGGGGAAAAAACACAGAGCGGGGTTTCATACTGGCTGTACTTTGGAAACCCTTCCCACTCAGCACATGGCTGGCTGAATCCTTTCTGAACAACCAGACTCTCTAGCAGTATGCTGGAGTCCTGGACAAGTAGCTCAGCCTTCATATTCTACTCCAGCAGGAGTAGAACAGGTCTGTCTAAAACTTTCATGCAACTTCGAGGTTGTTACTGTCTTGAATGGGACCACTCCACCCCAAGGGGAGTCTCTTTGAAAAGTAAAATGAAGAGAGGAGGGAGAAGATTTCAATGCCTAGCATTAAGGGATATGCTGCAAAGCATGAAGAATCTGTTTGGAAACAACAGACTATGTGAGAACCTGCTATATGGTGCTTGGAGAGTTTGTTTTGGTTTTGTTTTTTCTCCCTGTGAGCTATGGTTGAATTTCCTCTCCCACCTCATTGACAGTAACATCTGGACTGACCCGCACTCACAATTCTCTATGGAAGAAAGCAAGTGCAACAGGAGAAAGCAGGTTTTCTTTCCTCATTGCTCTAGTTTGAGGATAGCTTGCAGCTGTGCCTGACTGGAAGGAATTTATAGGTCTCACGTATGATGGTCAAGAAACATTTCCTCTCCTAACTTCATCGTGTTTGTGTTCATACACATAGTGGCTCATAACTGGGAAATCTTCAGTTCCAGTCCTCCTGGCAACATACAGTGGGAAAATATAGGTAGAAATGGAAGCAATGCCTTTTCTTTCCTTCTACAGTCAGGCTGGAAATGGACAACACTACATCCACCTCAATAAAAGGGTTAATTATATCTGTGAAGAAAAGTGTATTGGAGACTTTCAATGTTAGAAATAGACCAAAACAGAATAAGAAAGTGCTGCAGAGTACACCATCCTTTCAAGTACTGGTGATGGTGAGATAATACATAGGGGGTGGGAAGGTGGAGAAAAGCTGGGGGAGAGAGAGAGAGAACATACATCACTTGTATCTTGAGGGCAGAGAATCTTAGAAATAAATTTAAGGAATAACCTTTCTTTGAGCATTTAATTTCACTCCTGGTGGGAGTGCTCAGCTTACAATTAAGTCTGTGATGAGAAAGTGTGTGGGTGGTTGTGTGTATGTATGTACAGCACAAAGCCTATAGTTAGTACATAGAACTAAATGTTTTGTTCTGGAGTCCCAAAGGTACACAGCCTCTCAACACTCATTAATTTCAGTGGGTGTGAGACCTTCTAAAGACCTGGATTCATACAGCAACATTTTTCACCATAGGCTTCGGACTTCTCTTTTTATTCTGCTCATGATGCAGTAGAAACCTGGAAACCAGCTCTGCATCAATTCATCAGCTGCAGTATGAGTCCCTTTATTAGTGCCTTTTGTGGCAATACCTGCTATCTATTTAAAGTGCTAAGCCTTCAAACTGCAGTTTCCTGCAGCAGATGTAGCAGAAGCAGATATCTGCAGAAGCAAGTCAAAATGAACTCATGTTGCTGCTCAAAGGCCAGGCTCCATCCGAGTCACTGGCAGTTACTGAACTCCTGCCACACGAAGATGGGCTTTGGCTCCTTCTTTGGTGGTTTGGGGCTTGGAGGGAGGCTAGGTTTCCTGGCAAAGTCATGCTGTAATTTATATTCCCTGCTTCATATTCCCTCTCATTTCTCCCCCTTAGAGGGCATTCAAGGAGAGGAGTCATTGCTGTTCTTGTGGCCTAGCTCTGCATCCTCAAAAGATGTTACTGCTAAATTCATGTGGCATGTATGGAGCAAATGGATAAAAGAGCAAAAATGACACCAGGTATGCACTCTGGAGGCAGAATGATGTCCTTTTGTGTGTGTCCTGACCATGTAACAAGGGGTGTCCCTCAAGGGTCCATGCTGGAACCAGTGCTATTTAACATTAATGCCATTTAATGTTAATGGCATAGATGGAGGGATTGAGTTCATCTTCAGCAAGTTTGCAGATGACACCAAGCTCAGTGATGCAGCTGATAAACTAGCAGGAAGGGATGATATCTGAACGGACCTTGACACACTTGAGAAATGGGCCCACGTGAACCTCATGAAGTTCAGCAACGCCAAGAACCAGATCCTATACCTGAGCTGGGGCAATCCCCAATGTCAGTACAGGCTGAATGATGGACTGATTGAGAGCTGCACTGCAGAGAAAGTTACTGGTGGATGAAAAATTAGATGTGAGCCAGCACAGCTGGCTTGCAGCCCAGAAAGCCAGTTGTATCCTGGCTGCATTAAAAGAAGCATGTCCAGCAGGTTGAAGGAGGTGATCCTGCCCTTCTACTCAGCATTCATGAGACTCCACCTGAAGGACTGTCCAGCTCTAGGTCCCCAGTACAACAAAGACATAGATCTGTCAGAACGGGTCCAGGGGAGGGCCAGAAAAATTATCAGAGGACTGGAGCACCTCTCTTATGAAGACAGGATGAGAGTTGAGATTGTCCAGCCTAGAGAAGAGAAGGCTCTGGGGAGACCTTAATGCAACCTTTCAATATATAAAGGGGGCTTATAAGAAAGGTGGAGGAAGACTTTTTGCCAGAGTCTATAGTGACAAGGGGCAGCATTTTTAAACTGAAGGAGGGTAGATTTAGATCAGATACAAGGAAGAAAATCTTTGCAATGAGGGCAGTGAAACACACAAACAGCTTTCCCAGGGAAGTTTTGGTTCCCCATCCCTTGGAAGTGTTCAAGGCCAGGTTGCATATAGCTTTGAGCAACCTGGTCTAGTAGCAGACCTACCCTGTCCATAGCAGGAGGGTAGGACTAGAGGGTCTTTAAGGGTCCCTACCAACCCAAACCAGTCTGTGATTCCATTTCTCATTTCCCTACTGGCTTGTCACTCTGCTTTTCCATTCTGTTCCTCTCATCAGTGCCTATATGAATGAAATGATCTCACCCTCAAACAGGAAGCAAGAAATAAAGTATTTAAGTACCATACACAGTACTATAAAGTACTGCAGCATCATGGCTGCAGCCTTGCACCTGTAGGCCACACACTGACATGGAAGTTATAGGAACAAATGCAATTTATGCTTGCTCAGAAGAAATTCCTAGAAGGCATAACCACCTCATGAAGGAAAAAATAAATGTGGCTAAGAATAAAAATTTTAAGTCCCTAGTTTACGCACAGCAATAGCAGGGTATTTTTGTTTGGAAGAGATGTTGGCTGCAGGGAAGAGAATAGCCAATTTTTCTCCAAAAGTAGGTTCTGTATCTGGGTTTTCCTAGTCTCAAAGGGCTTCTGATGTGTTTTACTAAGCATTGCGAGGCTAATTCAAGAGACATGAGCTACAGTTAGTATGATATAACCAGACTAAAGAGCAGCCTAGACTAACCAGGGACACATTTCCCCTTGCAGCCATGGTGTGTATCATGCTCAGCTAGCTGGTAGCAGAAGAGACCATGCAATTCATAAACAAATGGTGAACATTATGGAGGGATTGGAAGGGAAGGCTGAGATCACATGATACCAAGCTTTGCTCCACTCCTGAGTTATAAAATAATTTTCATGGAGTCACAAATGAAAACCTCCAGTACAGCATAAACCAGTTGTCATGACATTGGTTGGTTGGTTGTTTTTTCCTGAAATACATCTGAATAACTGGGACTTGGCCTGTGACAGAGACAGGAATGGGAAACATATCTGCCCACCCAGGCTGCAGAGAAAGATTCTCAATTATGTAGCAAACGTTAGTCAAGTAGCAGTTTGAGTTACACGTGGCTCCACAGCACAACTGTCTCAAGAAGTAGTCCCCTGAGGAATGGGGAATAGAGCAAGGAAAAAGAGCAAAGGGAAACAACAAAAAGAGCTTTAACTAGCAGTGACTAGTCCTAGTTCTTCTTTCTTCTCTTAACTGGAGTGTTGTCACCTGCATTACTGGAGGAGATATTGTTTGGCCCAAGTACAAGTACTTATTTCTCCCACCCCCCAAGTAAATCCTAAAGTTCTTTTCAAACCAAGACAGCTATTAAGCTGGGACTCCTGGTCCAGACTCCTTTTCTCATTCAGATAACTGTTACTGCCCAATATCCCAGGTGTGAGAAAGCCGCTCACACAGCAACACCAAGCAGGTGTTGGACATCTGGTTAGACCCTGGAATAAGAACTGGGACTAGCTTCATAATTTCTTTATACGGAATCTTTCCTAGACTTCCACAACACATCATTTATTTGAAAACAAAAGAAAAAACGTCCTTTCTCAATAAAGAGCTTTCGATCTGCTTGAGATATTACCTTTATTATAATTGGTGGAGGGTTGACATTGTGTTTGGACAAAGCACAGGACACCAAAGATGAACAGTCCTTGCTCCACCAGAGACTTAGACAACCTTGCTCAGCTGGCTTGGTCTTGCCAGTGAGGGCTGCACCATGACTATTTCACAATGAGGTGAAAGCAATCAGCCTCACCCCACACGAATGTGAAAAACTAAGATAAGCACAACTATCATTCCCTAAGGTATCTGCCTGTTTTCTGCTAGAGGTTCACCTTTGCATTGACACAACCACTACAGAAGATAGCACGCAGTTTTGTGGAGTAACTTTCAATGTTTCCCAAGAAAAGCTGGGTGGAAGCACAGCCTGCCTGAAATGCAGTTGTTGACTCCTGCTGTTTCTCTTCTAGGCATAACCTGCTCCAGAAAAGGCATTCACTTCAACAAAATACAGACTTTGGCTCATTTGCTTCCAAACACTACGTACATCCTGTGGCAGAAGGTAATATGACATTATCTCATTACATGACCTCATACATACAACACAGCTTTAAACTATACAGAAACAACACCAGTCAGACACAAAATACACTCAAATGGATCTACTTGTTCTCCACACAACTCCTCTGAGTGGTAGTGAAAGACAATGCACTGAATCTGCAGGAATAGGCACCATGACACATAAGATAGCAGAGCAATTCAGGGTGTCAGAGTAAGAGGCAGCTTGTCTTGGTTACAGAGCAGCCAGGGAAAGAAGATGAAGACTGCAATGAAACTGAATTCAGTTACAGATAAAAAAAGAAAGGTATGACACACTGAACATTAGCTTAATTATGAGCTCAACTCAAAGTTTATGGAGGGAAATTATTTAACCATGCTGTACTGAAGGACAGCCAAAATGACCTCAGATGTTACAAAAGATCTTTTCTACTTTCTAAAGAAAAAGAAAAATTAATTCTAGTTTAAGATCAGAAGGCCCACTATAGCACTTCTGGTGACTGTCATTAATCTGGAGAGCACTGTATGAAAACAAAGCAGGAGATATGGAACAGCTCCTTACGTTTTCAAAACACCTGCATGACTATGTGATGTGATAATTTCAAGGTACCGGAAAAGAAAGAGAGATGTGATATGCCAACACATGAGGTTCTGACAGAAGGTATATGTATGTCTGTGCATCACTATGCAGTGCACAGTGTTCCTATAAAGGATCTTACCAGGACTTATCCAGGGCACATTTACACTTATGTCATAAAGACCAGAAATAGAAAGTTCAAAGGCTTCTTCTATGGGGAATTTTGCAGAAAATATTGCTGTTCCCTTCAATGTATCAGATTTTAAGAAATGGTTTTTATGTTAATTTGTGATGGGTAAGGAGAGGCAACAGAAGGGCAGATATTTTCTTTAAAGTACCATACCTGATGCCATGCCATATGGCAGCCCATATTACAACACTGGCCTAGAAGAACTCTAATCTCTCAGAGGACCTCAAACCCAGCATTTTGCCTTCCCAGAGAATGTGAGACAAACTTATGAGGAGATCAGATGAAAGAAAACTGCATGCAAGAGCTTATTTTCCATAGACTTTATTTCTCTGATGTTTATCTCAGAGTAAACAAGCAATTCTGTTGCCAAATTGGACTTAACTACATTGTTACTATCCTAGAAAAGAACCAGAAAGAAAAATGCATAGAAGATAACTGCACTTGTAAGGTTCACCAGTGATGCCAGAGCAAACATGAATTTCATGTGAGGGGCGCTGAGTTATACACATGATGTTTTGGTTGATACTGTCATAACAGACTTCCCTCTACTTATCTGGCTCGGATTGCCACATTTGAGTTAAGCCGAACAGCATGAAACCATTCTCTAGGAAGAGAAACTTTCACATGAAGGCGCTCTTACTCTCTCAGCCTTGATTCACTGCACTGAGCCCAATGACTACAAAGGTCAAAACCACATCATTCAGAAATGAAGGTACCAGACCTTTCTTTCAGTTCTGCTGTGGCACTGGAGGACTATGGAATAAATCCTGAGAACTCATTTTCACCATGTCCTCTTCCCAAGCTTTGGGTCGTCATCATTTCTGTGGATGTCAGCCGAGCACTCGGAGGTGAGCACAGAGGATAGTATCTGCGTGCAAGCTGCTCACAGGAACTTTTATTTTGCCTTCCCTCTTGCCTAGACAAGGATTTCCATGCTGGGCCACGGAAACCTTCCTGTAACACTGCCAAGACAAGCTGCCCTCAGACCTCACGGCTATGTCATTTCCCAATTGAGGATTTTCCTACCTGGCATATGCAGCGAAGGAGCGATTACTCAGGCTTGTAGTTAGGAGCACACCACCAGGTTCAAGGTGGTTAAAGTGGTCTCGCAACAGTTGCTAATTCGAACCACTTTTTGTCAGAGAAGTCATCCCCTGTCTGCTGGGAAAGCTGGGCTGCTGGGAGCTGCATGCATGTTTCTTGCGGGGAGAAACACAGCCCAGGTGAGGGGGGCAAACCATGTTTGCATGGGCCTGCTTCCAACACAGTTGCAATGGCGCCATGACACACTGCTGTCGCTAAAATAATGAAATGACCTTCCCTACAATTTCAACTCCCCCTCAACAGACATTTGCACTGTTAACACCCTCAGGGGAGGATGGCGCTGGAGGCCGGCCCTTCCCGCCTTCCTCGCACCGATGCGGCAGCCACCGGAGGGGGAGGGAAGACGAGGCTCCTGCATCGGTGCCACAAGATGGCGCCCTGGCGCCTCACGCCCTCTGCCACAGCCGCCCCGGCAAGAAGCGATGGCGGCGCGTAGTGGGCCCAGCTGCCACTGCTCTTTTCGGTGGGTTTTTTATGTGTTCTCTCCTCCTCCTTTTTTTTTTTTTTTTTTTAAGCCTCTGTTTTGCTTTTTTCTTATTTATTTTCCCAACGACAATCTGGGGAGCGATGCAACAGTCTCTGGGCGAGGGAGGAGGGGGCTGCGCAGCGCGATCCCGGCTGCCAGCAGTGGCGGTGGTGTGTGAGACATGAGAGACGGTATCCGGGGAGCACCCGGCAGGGAAACCGTGGTGCTGCATCCCTCTGCTGCCCACACAAGCCCGCTGGAGCTCCTGTCCCGCGCACCAACACATGCAGGGCGGCTCTGGTGAAACAAGCCCAGCAAGCATTTTAGGAGGCTGGTTGACTTCAGGATAATGGTTTCCCACTGGTTTGCAAACTCCTAAATATTTCTGAGGTTACTGGCAGTGTGCACTTCCCTTATCGCAGTAATTACAAGGTGGCCCCCAGGTAGCCAAGGGAGAGCATCCACAGTGAGGGTCAGCAAGTCCCAGGTGCACACCAGAGTGCTCAAATCCATATTAAGTGTGATGAAGGTGAATTGAATCTTCCTCCTCCTTCCCATCCACTGGCCTCTCATCTGTTTGTGATTACCCTGTACCTGCACTGGGGGATACACAACAGGATTGAAATCCCAGTGAAACCTGGTGGCAAAAGAGCTGTACAGCTCCAGCCCAGCACTCCTGAAAAGCACACTGATCCAGGAGGCTTTTCACTTCCTGCCGGAGGCCTGGGAAGGACAGGGATCCTCACATCCATCCGACCCCAACACTTGCTGGAGAATGGCAATCCTGAGACACTGAAGATGGACAAGCCCAGAAGATGTGGCACCCAAACACCCCAATCAGCCAGACCTGCCTACCATACACCTTCTCCAAGCAGCTTCCCATTCCTCTCTCCATGTGTCCTGTTGTCTTCACCACCTCCAGGGAGCGACTGATTACATGCGAGGGTATAGGGAAGAAGGATCTGCTTTGTTTACTTTCAGCTTTCTGTCCTCGTTAAGGTGATTCATTTGATGCCAGGACTGTTGGATGTGCTTACTCAGGAGTGTAAACTAGATCATTACACTAATCTCATCTTAAAATTTTGCACTTCTGTCATCCTTAAGAGCACATAAGATCAAACAGGGCCTAATTTTGGGCCTTCTGAACCTCTGCAGCTTCCTTTACAAAGACATTTAGATCCAATGTATTACCATGGCATGAAAGGCTTTGGGGCAAAAGATGGAGTGGAAAATCTGATAGCTGTTCAGCAATTAAAAAAAACACAAAACCAAATAGCAGACTGTTCCTGCCTCATCGTGGGGTTGGTGTATAGGAGTTTACTAATTCAGTTAAAAATAAACCAGTTCCAAACTGACTGACATGAAAAGTCAGTTTAAAAAACCATAAGCAATAATAAACAAACAAAAAATGAATGGTAGGAAACAAAATTATTATTGGAAACATATTTTGCCTTAATTGGACATCTCTTTCTAGATGAAGTAATTTGTGTGTGGAATCCAGCTGTATGACTATTGTTTGACAGCAAAATGATCAGTTCACCAAAGTGTGAACATCATGTGGAGAACCCCGTTGCTGCCGCTGCCTTAAAAAGGACTCTTGCCCTAGTAGGGCTTTGTCAACAATATCAGAGGGTGCAGAGTCAAGCTGTGTTGTAAGCCCTAATTGTATGTCACCACACAATGGCCTTTTAATGGTAGTGATGGCTTTGTGGGCTGCAGATGGAGCCCCAAGGAGGGAATGGTTTCCCATGTGCTAGGTGCTGCAAAGGGCTGGTATAGCACAGTGCCTGTTGCTTTTAAAGCACCTTACAGGAAAGGTGAGTTGAGGTGGATCTGGATCTTCCCTTCCCACGGTAAAATTAATCTATCTAGGCTCCTCATCCCATAGATGTCAAAGCTCATGAGACTCTATGATATGGCTCTTTTAAAAGCTGAGTCCAGCCATATCAAAAGCCTTCCCCATCCCCTTTCTCTGTTCTGATGTGATTGCCATCACTGGAAGCGGTAGGTGCTCAGCATCAGGCATACCTGATGTTTTTTGACTTTCAGGTATCTCTTGGGATGGGTATTTGGGCTCCCCTGTACTCTTTTGCAAGACTTCCTAAGCCCTACAATGTCTGTCTCAGCAATATTAACAGTCTAGTTTTGCAGAAGGTGATACAGTTGGTATGCATGTATGGTGATACCATACAGTTAAGTTTCTGTCCCACTGCAGACAGAACATTCCTTCTTTTTGTTCCGGAAGTCCTGATTCCAAATGCACTGAATAACCACTAAGCAACACAGATATTTCTGTCACACCCCATCCTGAGGCATAAATTCCTGTTCTCAACTTTAACCAGATTTAATTTGAGACCCTCCAGCCTCCCTCCCAACTTCCCAACATCCAAATTAACCCTTTGCAGAATGTTGACCGTAGCTCCAATTCCCAGCACACTCAGGCTGTGGAGAGATTCCAGTTTAGCTCTTTGCATCTCAGCACTGTTTCTAGCTACTGCATGTCATCTCTTTCTGGACAGTCTTTAGCAAAGCCCTTCTGCATTGAGCTTCCAAGATGTTAGCTGTCAACATGCAGACATGAAAACAAGCCTCCCCCTTCCTTCCCTACCTCTGTATCACACTGTAGAGTCTCTTGGGCTCCTGCCCTGTGGAGCTAATCCTATAAAGACAATCTAGCTATCTCTGGCAGATGGATATTGATCACCTGCCTTCAACAGGGACCCTCCACAAGTAGCATAATTTCCCACTATATTCCTGCACCCCCTAACCCTGATCAGTTTCCATGCCAAAACATCACACAGTGCTTCTAAAATCAACCTACCTTTTCTCTTCCCCTCTAGCAAACTAGATAATTTCTTTTTTTTTACAAGAAATAAAAGCAGCCATGAGGCCTTCCAGGGATCTAGGGAAAGATGTTTTCCTCTCTTCCCCCCCCCCCCCACCTACATGGCATGAATCTTAGATTGTATTTCACAGGTTTGATTTGAAGTAAGTTTCTTACTGCTACAGATTCTGCCTCTGCGCCCCCTCTGCTCATTCGGTGAGTGACACTAATCAGTGGTGTGGGAGGTAGGGACAATATGGAGCACCAGGGTGATTGGCAAGCCTCACTCAATGTACATGTACCCCAGTAGGTATGTGAGGGTGAAGCAGACTAGATCTATCAATCTCTTTGTATCATTGCCCATCTCTGGTGCAGTTCTTCATTGAAATTAATAGTTCACTAAGTGGAGAAGAATAAACAAAGCAAGATTTCGCCCCAGAAGCCCAATTTGGTGAAGGTTTTAGCGTTTGGGTTTTTTCCCCTGTTAGATAAGCAAATGGCCTCCATGTTAATCACAATATGTAATCGACACAAAAAATCAGGCCCTGCTGGGTAGGGAACGATACCTGAATTATCTCAGCAGGAGAGCTGGCACTAATTTACTGCTGTTGTGCTCCAGGTACTTCTGATGCAAAAAAATGAATGGAGCTGAAGGTTTGTAACTTTACTTGCAACTGCATTTAGGCTTTTTGCATAGCCTCCACAGGGTAATGTGAATTGGTATGAGACCTTTGAAGCATGGTTAGAATCAGTAGCCTTGTCCTGTGTCAGCTGCCCTCATGCCTCCTTTTCTTTCTGAGCAGCCTTCCTTCCCTCCTCCCTACCGTGTTTGGGGTTTATTTTTACCACTCCAGAGATGTGGATGTAAAATGTACTGCTGTTCTCCATGGTATCTTTCAAATGGGTGAGTTTCATGCCTGTTCTAGTTTATTTCCGTAAGTTTGCCAGTGGGACATTTTGTAAACTGAGATAGAGCTGAAGGAAGCAGCACAGTTCTGTTTATTGAAAAGATGTGAAGGGTGACATTTTACATCAGAGATATTTTCAAACCTTGTAACCTTTTCTGCCCTGCTCCTTGAATGGTACTATAGGCTACAGTTGTACTAGAAAATAAATGTAAGATCTTTCTCTGGCAATGAAACCAACTGGAATAGAAAGGTCTGCATTGACTTCATTAAACCTCATTACCCTCCAGAAGTCGTCAGCTTCCTGCAGACTCCTTATGAAGAATTATTCCTGGCCTGAGATAAATCGCAGACTGCTTGAAGGGATTGTCTGGGAGGACCCCTCCTTGGTCTGGTTCAAAACTGTGACAGGGAATGTACAATTAACAATGGGTGATTCAGTTCTGGAGTCCACGAACATGTTCTGACACCATTTAATTGATTGAATATAGTCATTCTCAAGATGCCTCTTGCATTTGAGCATTTGATTTTGTAAACCTAACACAACTGCTGCCTCAAATCCCTTTCTCCTGTGCTGGGGTGAGAGGTGATGGGGTTGATTTAGATTAGACATTAAGAAAAAATTCTTAACTCTGAGGGTGGTGGGGCACTGGCACAGGTTGCCCAGAGAAGCTGTGGCTGCCCCATCCCTGGCAGTGTTCAATCCAGGTTGGATAGGGCATGGAGCAACCTGCTCTAGTGGAATGTGTCCCTGCCCATGGCAGGAAGTTGGAACTGGATGAGCTTTAAGGTCCCTTCCAACCCAAACCAGCAGTGGGTGGGAATCTCCCTGGCAGGATCTCCCTCTCTGTAGGTGGAGGTTTGTGTCACTCCGCCTGTACCAGGAAAACACCAGAGACTGTAATTGTCCTAGTGGGAAACCCTTCCAGCTTTTTTGGTGGCTTCTGTTTCTTAGTGTCCCCCTCACTGAATGTGCATTTGCTGTTTCTGTGGGGAGGCAGGAGCTGGGAAGCTGTGCTCCCCATGCTGGGTGAGGAAGTCAGTACTTCTAGTCAAGGATGATACATGTTCTTCCAACAGGTAAGTTGCCACTTCAACCACTGTTCAGCTTCTCGAGTTTTCTGGTTGGAAATAAAAGAGTAAGTCTTTGGGGTATTAGTTTCCAGTGTCTTCGCTTAACACTCCAGATCAACACCTTGGGCTTGCATCAGATTACATGCGAGTATGAGCTCACGCTGGCAGCATGTTCTCACAGCTAAATTGGAGGCACAGGCGTTTGTGATACCTTGTATGGGCTAGTGTTTTCATGTCAACCCAACAGGTCATACGCCATTGGTGCTCAACTGCTATTGCTGGCCTGATATCAAACCCCAAACTCCAGGAGCAGCGCTACAGGCCAGTTAGTTAAAGGGAACTCCTGACATACTCATATCCTTAGTCATGTTCTTTTGTTTCATCTGAGTTTGCTTCCTGAAGTCTGCTGTTTTAATCAGAATTACTTCTGTTTGAATTGAAACTAAAGGCACTTCTTTTCCTTTTCTTCTCCTGTCTCCTCCTAAGATAGTGAAGCCTGCAGACGGCCAGAGCTTGAGCTCAGGAGCACAGTGATGGAATGCCTCTCCTGGGTCAGGGTGTCCATTTCCTGACTGCAACAGCCTATCATGTCACACAAGCTCCTTCATAATGCGTCAAACTTATCTTTATAAATAGTCAGGCTTCTTGTCTCTGGCCTCTGGAGCAGAGGCAGAAAATTAAACTTTTTAAACTATCCCAAGGAAACATTTCCTGTCCACAGGACAACCTCACCCAGTGACTACTATGTCTGCTTAATTTTTCCCAGTTCCTGAACACTGTTTTGTACATTCTCTTCTTCTGCCCCTTCCAGGCTCTGAAAAATAATTTGATTCTAGTTACTTTGGGGAAACCTGAAGATTGACTCTTGCCACCTCTTGGCCTGACCTTTTTTGATGTACTCAGCTGCTCCCCCTCTGACCCTCTGGGCAAACAGGCAGGCAGAACATCCCACCACAGAGCAGTTTCTGGCTAAATGCCCATGTTCAGCTGGAGTCTTGTCAAGACATGGGCCACACAGACATTTCCTGTCACAGCAGACAACTGTTGGACCAGTTATCATGCATCAAGCCTTTGTGAGGTTGGTGCCTTCCTGGCATGGTGTTAAAGACTGGTGTGTCCTTACCCTGCCAGCTTGTTAGGGTGGTGCCAACATACTCTGGTCCCTCTAAGGCTGCTGACCCCAAGCTCTGGGCTCAGCTGTGCTTTTCTGTAAATACCCCAGGATCAAGCTGTTTGAATGTGGCACAGTTTATTCAGTGACTGGCTGTCGTGGTTTAAACCCAGTCAGGTAACTTGTTAACTCACCCCCCCCCACCTTCTTTCCCTCCCCCTACTCCCGGAGGGACGGAGAGGAGAATCAAAAAGAATGCAACTCTCACAGGTTGAGATAAGAACAGTTTAGTAACTAAGGTATAACACAGATCACTACTGCTACCATCAATGATAATAATGATAAAGGAAATAACAAGGGAACAGAATACAACACCTCACCACCTGCTGACCGATAACTCACCCCCCACCCAACCAAGCTCCGACCGATACCTCCTCCAACCCTGCAGTCTCCCCAGCCCTTCCGGCTAACTCCCAGTTACATCCTGGGCATGATGTGCTGTGGTATGGAATACCTCTTTGGTCAGTTTGGGTCAGGTGTCCTGTCTCTGCTTCCTCCTGGCTTCCCCTCCCCCCTGGCAGAGCATGAGGTTCACAAAGTCCTTGGCCAAACCAAAACATCGCTATCAGCTCTGTTCCCAGGCCGAAAGTCAAAACACAGTACTGCATCAGCTACCAAGAAGGGGAAAAATGACTGCTACTGCTGAACCCAGGACACTGGCCTTGCAAAGCTTCCACACCGCTCTCTTTTTGACTTCTCACTTCTGAAGTTAAAGTAATTTTGGTCTCTGGTTGTGCCCCACAGAAGCCTTTTTGGAGCACTCCACAAGTCCCTTTTTAGGGTATTCACCTAGGTTTCCTTTCTGTGCAGACTAAGACAGTGTGTCATGTCAGTTATGGGGCACAGATAGAATAAGGACTGTTGCATGGAAATTCTGAAAGACTCCTGTAATCTAGGCTTTCTCTTTACAGTACAGTTCCTAATGCTTTGCCTGGCACCAGTACTTGTATGAAGGACAGGCCAGGGGAAGACCCTCTGTTCTGGCAGTGGTTTGTCACTCTGTTTTTTTGCCATGGCATGAAATGACATCTGATGGCTTTGTGAGATAGGACACAAGAGAGAGAAGAGTTACTGTGTATGAAAAGCCCTTGTCTCCTCAGCCATCTCCTTAGAAGTGCCAGAAGGGTACTGGAAACTGCATCTGTGGAGACTCCCGTAACAGCATATGTGCAAGTTCATGGATTAAAAGCCATCCAGCAGGCACAAACGTGGCACTGCAGTACTCAACAACATGCAGGTGGTGAGGACAGTCAGAGTACAAGGACTGACATGAAAAATGAGGAGTACCTCGCAATATAGACACAGCTCAACAGAGCCATTTGGTTTCTTCTTTATTCTGGCAAAGCAGAAAAAAGATGAAGCTTTCACCTGAATTTTAGTAATAGCAGGTGCTATCTTTCCCTGTCTGGACTTTTTGTGAGAAGCTGGAGGGGAACAGAAGATGACAGGAACTTTCTGGAGAAGAATGACAGCTGACATTAGACATAGAGCTAATTGGAGATAATTTTCCCACTTGCTTGGTAATGCTGTTTTTCCTACTGCCTTGAAGTCTTAGAGCACCCCACATACCTCTAGGCAAAAAAAATCCAAAACCAAATCAAACAACTGGCTCTTTTATGTGTTCTTGCTTCATATTCTCCTTTATCCAGTGAGGGAAAAGATAGAGGTAGGGAGCACAGACCCAGCCAAACCCAGGTGGGTCACACATGACAGATTATGTTTGGGCCTCCAGCATCTCTTTTGCTTTAATTCCTGGCTGATATAAAGATACCTTGGGAAGAAAATGCAAACCCAACATTTCACTCTGGAATACATTACTTTTCTCAGTTCTCTCAAGAAACAGCAAGCTTCTCTTTTTTCCTAATGTAAATGAGTGGGAAAGCAGAAGGGACTCTCAGACAGTTCTTGTTTTACTGAGAAAACCTTCACTACTCAAGCACCTGTTATGCAAAATCATGTCTTTCCAGTTTTCTCTTTCAGTGCAAATCTGGTTCAGAACAACATTTCCTCCTGATAAATCTCAGTCCTTAAATGCTCCCTCTTCATGCAACCAATTTGCGTGAAGTTGAGAAAGTGCTTAAGTAAGCCTAAGCTCATCTTATTTTCAAAAGTCAATTCAGAGTCTGAAGTCTCATCGAAAATCAGCAAAACTCAAGGCCCCTTAATTAATGAAGTGCTTTCAGACATTTTTCTCTGGTGGAATTCTTGTCTGAAAAGAGAAAATGCATTGAGGAAGATGTGTCAAGTCCCAAGAAGAAGGGATAGAAAGCATCCCTAAGCTCTTGCTTGCACCAGGAGTGTTCACTTCTTATGCATCTGCTCACTGTCTAGCACAGTGAAGTGACCTTTTGCTGCTGGGGTGCTCTCCATCAGCTGGGTTTTGTATCATCTGGAAGGGTTTCACTGCCTATCTCTGACAATCATACTGTGGAGGGGGGAAACGAAGTTTTAGGATACTGTGAACTGTTTTGCTAAAGTCTGTGCTAGAGGTGTTCCTCCTCTCTGGGAGATCAAGGGCGAATAACAGGTCTTGCAGTAGCCACAAAGGGGCCAGAGAGGAGAATCACAGTTCTCTCCATATTTTTTCACTGCTTTCAATGTTAAATTCTATGGGTGGCTAAAAATGTCTTCTGTTCCATCAATTTGTATTTCAGAGGTGAGTAGACACCCTACTCCTAACAGTATATGGTCCATTTCTTTCCCTTGAGAGCTGTGGGATGTCCTGGCATGCCAGGCAGGAGATGAGCAGGTATCTCCTGAGGCATCAGCTGGTCACTGAAGGGCAATCACCAGGCCTTTGCCATGACTTGACTATGCCAGCACAGTTGCCTTACTTCCTCACCATGCCCAGATTCAGGTTTCATGACAGCCATGTATAAGGCAGCTCTGCTGCCTGTCACAAGACACAGTTCAGAGGTAGTTCTGAACTACCACAAGCCGCAGCTGCCTTGGGGCTTGCACAACCACAAGACCACCAACACAGCACAAAGATGCTCTGTCTACCTAAGAGATTTCTCCTAGGCAAAACTGCTAGGAACCAGTGCAAGGAAACAGTGCAGAATTTACCCAACCCATGAGCATTTTGGAAACAGTGCATAACCCTTATATCTGCTTTCCCTGTTTCAGTAGGTCCAGGGGAAAGAAGAGCGCTACTAAATTATATTAGGTCTTGGTGCTACTACTACCACAGTGTAGTAGCTACAAGGTCTCTGAAAATAATTAGCTCTCAGATGTTAATCAGGAAAATGGATTAATAGCAGCTTCTTCTCACTTTAGGTTACAGATAGGATGTTGGTACAAAACAGGTGGCTAGCCATCATGAGATAAGACAGGTGCTGTGAGGCACAGGATGGATGCGGCAAATGTAGTTAATGATTAAGATGCCCTGGCCTTTGTGTACATTGGGGCTTTCTATTTGTTGTGTGTATATTTATTGTTTGTATATTTTCTGGTATAATTGGGTCCTGTTCTGTGGGCAGGGCTCCATAATACAAATAAATACCACCATGACTAATGGCAGACCTTGTAAGACTGCCCCAAACTCAACAAAAGTTGTAAGCAGACTGAGTCAGTGCTATTGTGTAAGGGGATGATTTTTGCTTTGGCAGTGTTGTGGCCAGCTGGAATTGTTCTCTCTAATAATTGCCAATCTGGATTTCTCCCAGATGGCAGCATCTCATAAAGAATATCTGAGAAGAGCTCTGGTCTGCCCTCTAATAAGGCTCCACGAGAGAGCTGTTCATCCCTGTCATCCCTTCTTTATAGGCTCAGGCAAGTCTCCTGTCAATTTGCAGAAAAAGTCATTGCTCTGTATTTATTTTTCCTTTTTATTTTATTTCTTTTTAGAAACTTCTATTTATTACCTTGTCAATGAGCCACCCAGCAAGGAACAAACTGTTTTGTGACAGAAAAGGTGAGACATTCTGCTCTGGACCATCCAAGAGCAATGCCAGTGATCTTCCTTCCCTGTACTGTCCTCTAACCTCTCAGGTTATGTTTAACAAGGCTGTGTTTCATTTCTCCAGCAGAGAGAGGGTGAAAGAGGAGGTTATGCTGTGCATCCACTCAAGGGTCCCTGAGCAAAAACCTTTCTGCAGTGCAGTGCTTGTTTAGCACACAGGTATGCAGTGATTGAAGAGCAGTGGGTAGCCAGTGTGTAATTTTAATCCTGAGGCTCCTGGGACTTGCCAGACGAGCATGTGCTGAGGAGAGTAAGACTGTAGGTAGTCAGAAATCAGGGGTTATGCAAAATAATTGCTCTCCTGTGTAGCTGGCACTGCAGCAGCTGAGCTCCTGATTGAGGTGATATTTGTTTCCGGTCTGCCTCTTCACCTTTTAACATGTTTATCCATCACTGCGGTACCCAAGTGCCTCGCAATCTAGAAGGTGTTAATCCTCTCTCAGCTCTCCCCTGAGTGCTGTTGGTCCTCTGTCAGGGATGGGAAACCAAGATGCTGATTTACGTAAAGAGTTTGGAAACTGGAGGGGCTGTTCCTAGGGGCTGTTAAATCTCTGATCTGAAGAGTAAGACAGAAACCCATGGTACCTAACACCCAGTTATTTTAGCATCTTTAACTTACTTTAACTCTGAAGCTCCTATGAGCTTTGCAAAGACATTGAGGAACTAGGTGGAATCTGTCATAGTCCTGATGTTAGCGGGGCCTGAAATGCAAGATCTGGTTTTGCTGCTGTGAGCTTGTTTTTGTGTTGCTTTGGTTCTCAGTGTAACGCAGAAAGACCACTAGTCCCTGTTTAATACAGTTGTGCTGTGTTCCAGAAAATGTCTCAGTGTGTGAAGGAATTGTTTCTTGGAGCCAGAAATTATCCGCTTGTCCCCTTTCATTCAGCACAACTGTAGAGATTATTTTTCTTTCCTCCATATTTTCCAAAATACGGATTCAAGGCATATTGCTAAAAACAATCTAGAATATTCAGCGCTCTCATGTGTGAGTTGGTGTTCTGTACTAACTGCTGAAAGTCAAATGCTTGTGAGAGGACACTTGCATAAATACAGTCCATCTGTCTGAAATCCCTCCTGCAAGAGCCTGGAGGGCAGGGGGCAGGAGTGGGCTGGAAAGGACGATTTTGCTTCCCTCTAGGTCAGAGTGATGTAAGGACACATATTCAAGTTGGATTTTTTTTTTTCATTTATGTTCTTTTGCTTTGCTACAAGATGTTCTGAAATACAGCGACCTCATCCCTCCTTGTCTTCATGTTTAATCTGAACTAAACTTAGCTATCCATCCCATCCAAAGCACAGGACATGTTACATAAGTAATTCATTGAATACTTCTGAACAAGAAACAAATGCACACGAAACAGTTCATAGACAGTTCACTGAAGGAGCTGCTTTCTGCAAACAGTCCAAGGATCTTTGTGGAAGTGCTCTGGAAAGCATGGTCTGACATAAGAAGTCCTGTCTCTATTATTCATGTTCTGGCTGTAAAGGACCAGTGAACTACCAACCCTCCACTTGGGGTGTCAAGAGCATGCAATGAGGACAGGCAGTCTGAGGAAAATTCTTTGAAGCAGACTTGGGATCAAGCTTCATCACAGAAACAAGTGTGAGGATCAAAATAACCTACAGGTTCAGTCAGGGTCGCCCACTGCCAGCACCAAGTTGCCACCGTTGGCTATGTAGATTTCGATGTTTTTCCAAGTCTTTTCCTAATGGGACTTTTATGACATTTCTTAGAAAATTTCCCAATAGATTCTACTGCCCCAAAGTCTGCTCTGCTCTTCTGCCTACAATTTCCTGCTTAATAATCTTGTTCCCACTGAGATATCCCACTGTCCAACTCTAAATAAAGTGCTGTCACAGTTGTCATCTCCACCTTCCAAACATATCTAGGGTTTTGAGCCAGCCTCCCTCAGACTTTGTTTACCTACGTGGCACAGAATTATCCCTTTCAGAGTTTTCTTAAGGCTTACTGAAGTCAATTCCTCTAGGCTTATGAAATGCTTTTCTTGCTAGTTCTTGGCCTCCTTCCAAGCTGTCAATAACTTTCTAGGAACATGATGCGTGGGATTTAGGGCAGTTCTGCATGCTAAGGATGGCCAGTGATGGTGGGGGCAAAGAAAGGTCTTTGGCTGATGCTGTCATGAGAGCAAAAGGAAATGTTTCTCTGGGAAGTCTCAGGCACTGACTGTGCCAGATAGTGGCCTATAAAGACACAGAGAAGAGAGAAGTTGGGTGAGACTCATAGCAAGCTCTAACCAAACCTGAGTACAGAAGTTTGGTTTGTAGCAGTTTATGATGTATATTCCCCACATCAGGTACTGTGCCAGGAGCAATGCCCCAGTTTACAATCACATCATGGAAATGACTTGCTTATTTATGGTAGCATATCCATCCTACAGCTTTGCCAGACATATTGATTGGTCTGTGAGGTGGGTCTGGCTAGTCTGTGTTTTTCCGCATAACAGATACTGAAGGGAGAAGAACTTCCCAAGAGCTCAGAGGTGAAACATCTAGGACAGAGCCACTGCTACTCATCTCCCCCCTGCTCTTTCTGAGTGCATAGAAAAGGCTGTTGCTATAGAAACCAGTGGGGAAATGTACATTATATCATGTTTTATATATTTTTCCAAGGAGACCCTTTGAGCCTGCCATCATGTAATTTCACAGAAACAATAATGCTAATAAATCCCATAAGAGTAATAGTGATTTCAAATCAAACCAAATAATCATCATTTACTTCAAAAACACCTCTGACTACAACCTTCTACCCTAGCCAAGACACTGGGACAGGGCTATCAAGGCATCCTACAGTATGGTACATGACAGGCAAATCTAAGGCAGCAAAAGGTGTGATGGGGAGGGGGAGGGGGGGTCCTACATAGTGGTAAATGGCAGTTAACATTTGAGGAAAGACAAATCTAAATAAAATGCCTTCAGATTTATAGGTGTGTAGAGAAGGATGAAATAAAGTGAAAGGTGTATTTTATAGCATATAGTCTAGTTTATTTTTAATCTTCTTTACCACCCAACCTCGTATTGCCATCCTATCTTTGTGAGCCCTCTTCTGAAGCTCTTTTCTCTTTTGCAGCCCTTTTAAAAACTATCCCACCATTTCCTACTTGCCTTCATGAAAATAATGAGCCCTTTGCCCTCCCAGACAATGAGACCTATTGCGCCCTGGTGTTTCAAGGAGACAGTGTTCTTTGTGAGGCTGCACCATGAGCCTCTCTCTAGCATCAGGCTGGCCTGGTGGCAGCAGTTCTCCTGGGAATCCTTCAGAACAGAAGCCCAATTTAGTCCTTTGGATGTCAAAACAGGCTTTCACTGCCCTTCCCACCCTCTATTTGTTTTTGACTTAATTCACCATGACCATTATTTCCTTCCTGATTTGTACTGACCCTGTGGCTTAATTAGATTTTTGTCATTATTTATAGTAGCTCCTGTGATGTGTTTGCTTGTAATTTCTTGAGGACAAGAACTTTCTTGCTGTGTAGAGCAACATACAAAATAAATCTCAGCCCTGTCTTATTCCAGGGCTGTGATTGATCCTCAGTCAGGTGTATGTCCCTGCTTCTTGTCCTGAAAGTAGGTACATGAAAAACATCAGTGAGGGTTTGTATCATTAATGTTAGGCTTTATATACTGCAGTGTAGGACAAGGTAGCTAGTGTAATAAAGCAACTTAATTATACTACGTAAGGCCAAGTAAGGGTCCATCTCCTCGCAGCATCTTTGCAAGACGTATCCCTTCCTCCAGTCCTGTGCATTTTCATGACCTCTTGGGTTAGAGTAAGTTCTGTGCATATCCCCTGAATCCCAAGGTGACTGATTAAAAAAATGTTGCTTCTCATTCCATTGCCTCCAAGGCCTGGCTGTAGATCTACTCTTCACTCCTTTCAGGGTTTCACATTTTCTGCACGCATGTAGTAGAAAGCCCTTAAAGCCCTTCTTTATGTCTTACAGTCAGACACATTCAGCAGTTAGCAGGGAAGAAACAATTTTCCTATCCTCTTCTTGCCTTATCTTATGCCCCTTGTGCAGATGTGTAGCCTTGCTCTGTTTTCCAGCCCCAGCCATTTTCACAGAACATAATGGCTGCTGTGAATAAGCAACTGATATACATACTGTCTGGTTTAAGGGGCTGTAAGCACTTCTAGTGCCCAAATAATATATGAATATTAATAGAATGACTTTAATGATATAATAAAAGCCAAAAAATAAATATCCTTAGGGGCATGATAGCCTAACTTCAAAAGCAATTACCATCAGTAACAAAATGCAGAGAGAAGACTAGGATTACTTTAATAAGGTTACCTGCTTATTACCATTTGTTTCTGTGGGTGTCTGTAATGCTGCTTCACCTTCATTCCCAGATACTTTCCCAGATGCTTCTCACCCTGAGCATTGTAAGGCCAAGCTGGACTACTGTGAAGCTGGGGCTCACTGGCCTTCCCCTGGGATCCAGAATATCTCTGTGAGCACCTGCTCCTTGGTCTTCAGCCTCCCCTACTCTTTCACCCTTGTCACTGCAATGTTGTTTTTCCATGCCCTGTGGCTTCAGATCCATGGGGAAAAGGCAGGAATGGGAGGACGTGGAAGGGTGAGGAAGGCTGGTGTCTTTGTGGAAATGGAAGGACAGTAGAGAAAATAATCATAAGGTCAGTGTTGTAAGACAAAGACAGAGATTGGGTGATTATGAAGGCTCTTTAAAAATCCAGCTTTATCCAGTAGGCCAGGAGGAGAGGACATTAGGCTCAGTAGGGGCAGCACATGGTCTACAGTGCAAGGATTTCTGATTTAGATTCCTAGAGCCCCTTAACCCAACCAATGCCCACTGCCCATGCTCTTCTGACTCAATTTTCAACCTCGCCATGTCCCTGTGGCATGTGAGTCCCAGAGGTTGATCACCGGTACATTCAGCATTCGTGCACTTGGGTGGAGTGTCTGTAGGGAGGTGGGCATATGCTTAGGGGGACCAAGACTCACAAAGTTGAGAGGTGCAGATGGTAAGATGAAGAGACTGCTAAGAGCAACAGTGATGTCTCTGCAGAGACCACATTAAATCACATCAGGAATAAGTATGCCAGCTGTGTGCATGAAGAACAGAGTTGTTCTCTTGTATCAGAGGCAGCATGGGGAAAAGTAACAGTCTGCTTCTGCTTGTGAGGATATTTATATATATAAGCTAATGTGCAAATAGATAGATACATATGTACGTATATACATACATAGATACATAGAAAGAAATATGTAGATAGCGACACAGTTCTGCTCCAAACAGACGAATGTGTAGCCCCTGGTGTCTGGAGGACATAAAAGGATCTTCCAGAACTTACTGGAAGTCTCATCAAAGCCCTCATCCCACAACTCACTTGCCTAGTTGCACCTGCACAACAGAAAAATAGGACCTTGATCATCATTCTTGAAGAAAGTAAAAATGACCAGGACGCAGCTAATAAATAAACCAAGTTTAATCATAAACCATGTACATATTTATTGATGGGGGGGGGGTGAGGGGTGTATGATCCGAAAGGTGCTGCCTTGGCAACTGGCAGAGTGTATTTTACCAGTCAATATATAGTACCAGCAAAGGGTGGAGCTGATAAATGAATATGGGATTTTGAGTCCCAGAGGCTAATTTTTACAGGCAACCATCATTCTTGGTTTCCTGTCAATTTATAGCATGAACTAGCTCACAGCTATGCCCAGGACTCAGCAAGGCAGATACAGCCAAGAACAGAATTTGAGGGTGAGGGAAGGACAAGATATCTGAAGGTCGTTCTGAGGTATATGTAATGTATATACTCTTCTATTGTGTGCAGTCTTGGGGCAATGCTTTGCCTACAGTTAATGTGTGCACACATCTCATTCCAGTCAGTGAGAGTGGAAAGCTCACATCTGAGAGAATCTATTGGGCTTTGAGGGCATACAGGAGCACATCGAACCACAAAGCCAGAAGCAGAACAGGAAGAGAGCTGAGGACAAAGAAGCCTGGACTGGGTTGAGAAAGGGAAGAAGTGAATGGACAGCCCCAGATTTATCTGGCCATGGCCAGACACATCAGCCTTGTTTGAACTGCCAGCACAGATTTTCTGTTCTGAAGGCCTTCTACAGTGCAAAGGTTTCCAGCAAGGCAACTTTTATCAGACAACAGGCAAAACCATGAACAAAATTACTAGAAGCATGTTAACGGAAGAAATACGATGGAGATGGCTCTACAACTGTTCAGTTCTTAAATTTGAAGGAAAATCCAGCCCTGCCTCTGAAGTGGTCTAAGCCTACATATGAATCTGGTAAGTCTCAGCTCGTACAGGCAGAGGATGGAACCATTGCTCTGGTTGCCAGCAAGGCAAAAGGTGGCATTTATACTACATTATTCAAAGCAGTGTGGTTTTCAGAGACAATATCACACCAGGCTTGCAAAGCAGTCTAATGTATTGGCTTTTTGCAGAACAATTTCACTTTCAATCAATGCACATACATTGATTTTACAGATGACCTTTCACTGCTAGAAAGTAGACACTGTTTTGATGTCAAACACACTTGACATCAGATTTTGCTAAGAACCTACCCTGAGACAATAAAAAAAAAACCAAAACAGCAAAGCAAGCAAATAAAATCTGTAATACAAAACAACATTCATATCAACATCAAATGATAACTGTCCCAGCAAACACAAAATCAAGATCTTCTTAATGCAGGTCTTTTCGGAAATCAGTTAGTCGTGCATCTGTATATAGAGTCCACTCCCAACCTGGGAAACCTCAGTTAAGACTGCTGCCCTTTGAAATGATAGTCCCATTTTTTTAAAGGAGTGCTCCACACATGCATGCACACATACATACAGGCACACAAGGATATGCACACAAACACACCTATAACCTCCTCTCTCTTAGCAAGAGCTGCATGCTGGATAACTTAATGCCTTCTGTGCATTTTTTACCTACTTTCTTTCTAAGGATGAAGTTCAAATGTCTATACTTCTCAGGTCTATTCTTTAAACAAAGCAGGGAATGACGAGGAACTACGTTACGGACAGAGGAATGGACTCGTATTTCAGGCCTGTGATTTTTCCCAGTCATTGACAAGAACGATGTTATTTACATTCATGACTCAGCAGAATCCACAGAAAGTTATCCTTTCTCCATGTTGGGTTCCCTTGAACCCCATAAGCCCATTCTGTGCTTCCACAGATCTTTTTTCTTTAAGGCACTGCATGTGGATGATGACTTCGGACAGAAGTGCAAGCTCCCTTCACTGGATTGTGCATTTCTCCCTCTCCCTGGACTGACCTTCCCTGAGAACTTTCGATTTGATGTACTTCAGGTCACTGTTGACACTTGGCCGGCGAGCAAAAGGAGAGATCATACCATAGGCGTCCATGTCCTTGACTCGGCGCATGCGAAAGGGTTTTGTTTGGAAGGGGTCACCATACTGGATGGAGATTTTCCTGTGGAGGGAAGGGCTCATCTCATGAGGTAGCTTGGCCATGCTGAAGAGGACATAGAACATCTCATCCACATTGGTGTTCTTCTTGGCTGAAACTTCGAAATAAGCACAGTTTTCATCGCTGGAGACGAGGTTCTCCCCTTCGTCTGAACGTACCTTGCGGAAGATTTCACTGTGGTCGCTTTTGTTGCCACAGATCACCATGGGGAGGTCAGCTGATTCCTTGGTCTTGTTCTTCAAGCAGGATTTGACCTCAAGGATCTGTTTCTGGAGCCTCTTGACCTCATCAAAGGATTCTCTGTTGTCGAGGCTGAATACCAGGATGAAAACATCCCCTGCAATTACAAAAAGATACTGTAAAGGCTTGTTGCTTGCAGCACATGTAAGAAAAGCTAATTTTAAAAAAGCAGTAGGTTTCTTTGCCATCTCCTCCCCATATTTTTTGTTTAGTCCTTTTAAATCTGTTCACTCAGCTGTACTTTAATTCCAGTTCTCCTAATTCAACTCCTCACACCTTCCTGTAGTACTATGGAAAAGACTTTTGGCTATGACGTTCCTTCATCCATATCTGTTTGTGTTCCTACCTCACACTGGACTTGCAATTTATTTCCCATTTTAATCTCTTTTGTAAACATGTTTCTATCTCAGCTCTGTTGCGTTGCTTTTCTTTCTTCCTTTTATCTGTATCTCTGCATAAAATACAGCCTGTTCTGACACCAGGATGAGTGGAGAGTTAATAGCCACTCAGCCTTGCCCTTTTGATTGTACAATACATGGAGCAACACCTGAACTGAAGATTTACACCTAGTCAGTTCTGAACACCTAAGTCAGGAATAAGAGGTTTTCCAAAGTGCAGTGCTCTGCTGTCATTTCATTTGCTCCAGAGAAACAGACCATGGAAAAAAAAATACATTAATTACACAGATCCCCTGGCATTTCCTTTTTGACATTTCCTGACTTACAATTCCTTTTGCAAATATAAAGTAATGTAAATCATTGCCTTTTGCATGACATTCATGTGGAACATGCTAAGAGAGCTTTCATGGACAAGAGCTCACATCTGCATCCCAGAAAGTGGCCCTAGGACCTCACTGGATGTCAACACTAGCCTAGTCAGATCTGAACATCATGTTTCTCTGTAGTTAGAAGGGTAGACAGCAAATCCAGAAAGTGGGTTTGTTTTTCCTGTGGCTGAATATATCTCCACTGTCACTTTCACAATTAAAGAATACATCTTAGCTCATCACAACAGGACCTGCTTGACAATAAGAACATTTAAAATGAGCCCATCATTTTCCCTTTTTTCCCTTTAATGCATTTGATTAACCACAGATTAAGGAGAAATGGTAAAACTAGAGCTACCCTTTTACTGGAATATCAAATCAAGGAATCAGACTGGAAATTTTAGGAAAAAAAATAAATCTTTGAGATTTTTTTTTTTTTTGTTAGGATCCTTTTCTGTGAATCAACATGCTTATTTTGTCCCTTGCTGCTTTGTTGCTTTGTATGCCCACAAGATTTTATTCAGCCATTTATTTTATTTTTTTATTACAATAAAAAGATATGGAGCAGAAAGGGAAGGTAGAAGGGAAATAAACTTGGGGGAAATCTCGATTTCAGACCTTCACCCAGTGGACTTCTCCTCTGTGGCTAATGCACTCCCTATAGTGCCTGGAATATCCCAACCAGGAAATATCTCTCTAGAGAAGTGCATGTTGCAACAAAATCAAGCAGTCCTTTTAGCTACCTCCCAGGAAAGACTCATCTCCAGGCTGCAGTTTTTTAAGGTAATGTCTATCCTCATGATTTTTCACCCACCGTTCCCCATCTGCAAACTTTCCCCACTTTCTTCTCACCTGTCAGGATGGAAAGCCTTCTCATAGCAGGGAAAGGGTGATTCCCAGAGGTGTCCAGGATATCCAGCTGATACATGTCTCCCCGGATGTTGTAGACTTTGCGATGGAAATCCTCAATGGTGGGAGTGTACTGGTCCTCAAACCGGCCATTGAGAAAGCGTGAGACAATGGAGCTTTTCCCCACCCTGGAGGCTCCCAGCACTACCATGCGGTATGAGTTCTTAGCTGGCACATTCAGAGTGCAGTTTCCACCAGACATAGTCTTCATCATTGCTTGGTCCTGAAAGAAGAAATAGTGGAGTTGGAGGGAAGACCAGAAACTAAACAGAGGATGTAATAAGGCAGTGAGGACCAGAAACTAAACAGAGGATGAAGTAGGGCAGCTCCTTACCACGGGCTTGTCAAACAGTGCTCTGGAGCACAGTAGTTAGTAGATCAATGGTCCATACAGAAATCTTTTCTCTGGAAATGCTTAATTTTTTTCAGTCTCATTTCCAGGGAGTGAGGTTCATTGTTGGTAGTGTATTTTTTCTTTTCTTTTAAAGTCATATAAAATTGAAGTCTTTTACACTGAAAATAGCATGGTTTTGAACTGTATTTGCTATTTCATTTAAACATTAAGGGCTAATTTTATCATCTGTGCTTCAACTTAGATACCAAGTTCCTTCCCACCATCTGCGTCACTTCGACATTACCAGATTTTTCAGAAGAGCTTGATTCTCATTTAGATACATAAACACAGAGGTCAGATTTCCCAATATACTGCATCCACTGCAGCTGCCATCAGGGCCTTGATGGCTTTGTTTGATTGCCTAAATAGGAGCTGCAGATAATACTTGTTTTCTGAGATCAACCAAAAGTCAGACGGAAACAAGAATCAGGCTCGACATCAATGGAAGCTAGACATCTCAGTAACTTTAACTAGCTGGTCCCATACAACCTTCATTTCTGATACAGGGAGTCTGAGCCAAAAAATAGCACTGGCTGAGGATAAATTCAATGATCTCTGCCTTCAGTGACCTTTTAGAAAGCAGATTTTAATCATGCAGTTTGGACTGGTAGTGTGGGAACCCCCTATAACAAACTATCAGCATTTCAGCAGGATATCTGGCAATGGATGGAACTGCAAAAACGTAGATTTCATGGGATTTTCAGTCTTTATACGTACACAGCTGTTGTGGGTGTCACAGTCTGTGCGGGTGCTAAGTACAAGAAGGATTAAAAATAAAGGACAGCCATCTTACATAGCTACTAGACAAGATTCCCAACCCCTGACAAATAAAATGAGTCTTGAGACTTTGGAGTTCATATTTTGACATAGCACTCAACTGCAGAAAACTTTGCTAGGAAGAAAAGAGTGCTGCTCTGACATTTTTCATGTACCAGTTCAAATGTGGGTGAAGGGAAAAATATAACCCCTGTGTGGGGAAAGCTACGTGTAGAGCAAAGAAAGCGCATTTCTGACAGAGTTTATTTTGGTTACTAGGATCTTATTAAAGAATAATCAAGTTCCCACTGTGCTGTTTGTTTAACTTAAGTGTTGTTTATTTAATATTACAATTCAAGTACTTTATGTACACTGAAAGATCATATCTGGGTCCAGATCTGGATTCCTATCTTTCCCTTGAGTGAATTTTATCTCCCAAGCTTTTATCTAGCTGACACTTATCTCAGTCAAAAGCTTAGAATCTTTTACTTTGTTTAACATGTGCTAAGCGCCAAAGCAGCAGCAAAGATACAGTCACTGCTAAATAAAGGAGCCTGTGGAATTCTGATCCAGCATCATTGCTGTGCTATAGCCCAAGGCAACAGCAAAACACTACTGTTTATTATTATTATTGCTATAATTTGCTGCCAGCAGCACATTCAGTCCTATCTAAAGCACAGAAGAAAATGCAATGCTTTCTTCAGAGTACCTTACACTCTGAATTATATTCAGTGGGCAGGACAGCATGATATTAGAGGCAGACAGTAATGGGAGAACATAAATTTGGTTGGACACAAATGTGCAGAGTTACGGTACTGTTGGGATTGCTGTGGTTGGAATGACAGTAAGGAGCACACCTGGTATTTGAACTGGACTCTGTGTTTTATTTAGAACAGGACCTATCTCCAACTGTACAGAAACTCTATATTCAATCTCTGAAAAAGCACTGCCATGTACACTATCTCTGCCCTTTCCTATGTAGACAGTCCAATGCTGTCTTGTATTCACGGGCAGACAAATGGTGACGGAGCTGCTTTGGGATGCTTCCTTTCACCCTCTCAGGTTTGATTTAGCTGTCAGAGAAACCAGGGAGACAGATTTTGTGGGAAAAACGACAAACTTCTCTACAGCCCAGGATCAGTATTTAGAAATAAGTCAGCTCTTCAGTCTGGGATGGACCAGTGTAGCTGCAGAGTAGCAAGTGGATTGTCCTGGTTCACACATGCCAAACATCAGGTTTGTATAACTTGGTGTGGCAGCATCTGTGAGTGAGCACAGTTGTGCTTTTTAAGCAAATGCCTTATATGTCCTGCACAGAACATGCATGCTGAGGGACCTGATCCTGGCCAGCAGCTTTACAAGCCACAGTCCTAAAACTTATACTGCTGATGGGCAGGTAATCACTAAGCTGTTAGTGATTGGAGAATCTTCCATCATACAGCAAAGGAGGTGGACTGTGTCACTGCAGCTGTTTGGAGGGTTAATTTTGCACCTTTAGTGCAAAAGACACTTCTGTTCTCCGCTTCCTTGAAATTAATTCCACTGCTTTGGAACTCAGTTAATGTCACAGTACACTGAACAGCTTGGAGAAGGAATTGGCACCATAGCTACCTGCAGACACGGAACATTAAGGCATGAGGAAGCTGAATGACTACCCAAGGTGCAACAAATGAGAAATGTGAACAGACTTTGAGACCCTGCATTTCAAATTCTTTCTCTATTCCACCTTTCCTCACCCTTGCATCTCTGCTCATTAAATCACATTGCCTCCCACCCCCATCAAAGGCAAAATCCTATGTGCAGACATGCTCATTTCAGGATGGTTTGCCCCAATGATGAAAGCGAAGGAGGGGTAGAAGAACATACAGACTTTAAGGTATTAAATAGTCACTTTATGCTGTCCTTGTTCCATCTCTCAAGGCATTCATTCAAGGGGACTGTTGTGCTTTCCTGACTGTGTTTCATTTCACACATAGTCAAAAGATGCTTTTCAGCACTTTGATTCATGGAGTTGCTACTCATCTCGTCACCTCTGCTGCAAATCTGACTCAGAGTGTGCTGCTGAACCAGGAGGTTTTATCTGTGGTTTGTGCTTTCTTCTTATCCCCCTACTCCAGTTTCAATATAATCTGCCTTCTTTCCTCCTCAGAAAAGGAATGGAACTTCAGCCTTCACACCCAGGGGTGAGTGGGGGGAGCACAGGGATGTGTACATTGCAAAAAGATTAAAGGCAGAAGAAAGGAAACAGGGACCACATGTTCATATACTAAGTAAAGCGAAATCAATCAGAAGAGAATGAGGAGACAAACAACATCAAGCTGGCTTTAATCTACTTCTTTTCCTTCCAGTTTATTAAATGCTTAAGCATAGATTAATTCCCAGTGGTACCTTCTGCTTTATGCACTGGCTTGATACTAGAAACTTTGCATTAGTATTGTATATTGTTGCAGCATAGAGATTCCAAAATGTCATAGAAATGTAGACAATGACTGTTATCTCCACTTAATAAAGGAAAACACTCATACACCTAGGGAGAGCTGAAAAAAGCTGCCCCAAATCAAAATTAAATCCTATTTCTTTCGACTCCCTATGTCATCTTCTACCTGCTAACCACCACTGCTTGTTTCATTAGCAGACATCAGATTTAATAACAGTGAATCTGCTTTTGTATGAGCGCTTGTCTGATTCCAGTGAGTTGCTGACAAATTTGTTCCTGAGCACCTGTAGAGATATCTAAGGAAGACATTCTTCATTCAACCTGCCCAGAGTTTTTACACCTTCATTTTCAATCCTCCCATCACGGGTATGCTCCCCAGCACACCCCACCCTTGCACAGACTTCTGAACCACCTCACTTGCACTCCTCGGTCCTCAGCTACTGTTTGTGTCTCTGTTTGCTATCCCAGTGTAATTCAGTGCACCCAGCTAAAAAGGACATAGGCAGACACAGACTGACTCATACATAACAGACCCAACAGTTGTTAATCACTACTAACATCCCTGTAATCTTCATACACAACAGAATCACTCCAGTGGGATGTTTGTTTCCTGCTTTTATCCCAAACTCCATGCTGCTTTCTTACCTCTCTCCTTGGAGAAGCAGTCCTGGGTCTTGGTACAGTCTGGTGAAGCTGATAATTTTAATCAGAGGTGGCTGCTGCTGTAAGAGGCTGTTGTTCTGTGGATCCCACGTTGCTTGCTCTGGGCTCAGTTCTTCACCAGTGTTTCCCAGGAACTTAGCAGGATTTGGAAGGACTGCAGGGCTCCAAAGCAGTTTCCCCCATGGGTGACAGGTACTGGATCGGATGACTGACAAGGGCTGAAGAAGAGTCTCAGAACCAGTGGTAGCTTTCCCTTTTGTGAGATGAGCTCTTCTCGCAGCCTCAGTTCAAGAGAAGGAGAGGCAGAATCTATTCCACTCCCACTGGCTTTTCTTGCAAGTTGTGCTTCGTGGGCTGTGCTGTGGGGAGGGGATCTCTGGAGCGTCACCTAGTTGAGCAGGGTCGTGGGTGCATCTGGCTGGCCCACCCTGCTTCTATGCCACCTCAGACCCTATGGGCAAAAATCAGTGGGGGCATGGAATCTGTCTGTTGTGAACCTACGCTTACCCAGGTCTTGTCTGGCACACCTTCCCCCGAGCTTCTTTTCTTCTGGTCCGAAATTTGCTTTAAAATATTCCGTTTTGAAGACAGAAGGGGCTTTTCTTTACATTCACCAATTAAGTCTTTCTGCTTCCCTCCCTGCCTTTCTCTCTCTCGCTCTCACAACTACTGGCAAATTGCAGATTTTCCTTCTGTAGGACTCACAGATAATTGGCTCAACTCCTCCCTTGAAGTCAGTGTCAGACACAGGGGAAGGAGGGGTGCTGAGGGGGTGGGATTTTGTGCCTATTGAAAAAAATCTTTTCTCCTCTAAACAGAAAGTTCTTATGCGTTGCAGACTGCACATTCCCGTCTTTCCACCAGAGACCTGTATGTATGTGTATGTGGGAACTGAGTTAGTGTATGTGGACGAGAGACACAGAGACTTCATTTACTTTGCAAGCTGTAAACTCATAAGCTGTTCCTAAAAGCACTCTACTTCTGTGCCGATCTTTGCTGCTAGACAGAAGCAGACTGACTCATTTCCCAAGTAGGGGCTTTCTGTCCATAATTCCTGTAATACTTTTGCCATATGGAATACTTTCTCCTGATCCCTCAGGACAGGATTGAAGACAATACGTTAGGATTGATGGTTGGTTTCATTAAGAAATAAGAATAATGTGTAACTGCTGTTCTTACATTAATATTTAAATAAATGAAAAATTAAAAGCAGGGATGGGTAATAAAAATGTTTAAAAAGAAGGTCAAACAGAAAGTGTGGGGGACTGAGGGTCAGAAGAAAAAGAATAGAAACAAAGAAAAATTAGGGCGAATTCAAGGTGTTTGTTCAATATGAAGTGAAAAATCATGTTTGTGGTATATTTCACTTTTATTGACTCTCATTTTTTTCTCCTTTTTGACCTGAAATAATAGTTTAGATCTACAAGTCTATTTAAAAAGATGTCCAAAAGATAGATTTTGAAAGATTCAAGGTAAGGTATTTCAGTATTTCCCACTCTAAAACCCCTAATCGGAGAGGGATTGGGAAGGGGGGGGGTGGGGGAAAGAAAGATTTGAAATATACATTGACAATAAGAAAATAGGGAGGCACAATCTCCCAAATCCAAATATGGTTTCAGGTCTACCCACAATTCTCTCTCTCTTTGATCAGTTTTATTCTTCATTGATCATAAAGATTCCTCCAACTACCTTGTCTGTTTCATCCAACAATTCCTGCAGCTTTTGAGGAATTCCTGAGATGCTTTGCTTTTTCTTCTGCTTCTCCTCAGAGCACAAGGAGGTTTCTGTTGTCACCCTCAGAAGAATGCTTTCCTCTGTGCCATGCACACCAGCCATCAGCACATGGTCTGACACATCTGTACATCTCTCTGGGCTAACAGACTTTGAAGGCCACAACACAGGCAATGGGATGAGTCTTGCTGCAACCATCTGTGAGAGGCGGCAGCTGCTCCTACTAAGGTCAGGCCAGAGCAGAAGGTGGATTTGGGGCTCCCAGGCTAACACAAAGGCAAAACACCAGTGATTGAATTTGGGAAGCAACACCTCCAGCAGACAGCTGTAGATCTGGGGAGGAAGGGCATGTCTTGGCACAGCAGCATTGAAACACTGCAGTAGTAGTGAACTGCTAATGGGTCATGACCTGACCACCGTACCAGGATTCTTTTGTCAGCTTCTGAATCTTTTCACTTTGGCAGATGTAGAGGAGTACTTTCATGGCTCAGACAGTATTTTTTTTTTAAGTCAGATACAATGCTTTCCATTCATAAATCATGGGTTCAGATCAAGCCTGGACCAAAAGCTGCCATCTTTGGTGTCTGGTCAACTACTTGTGTAGCTTAGATCTAAACAGAGCAGCATCCTGGTATGATTGCCATGCTTCAAAAAAGCAGCAAAGTCAAGTCCTGCAGAGCTACAGAGAATAAACTCCTCTTTCTTTGCTATAGCTTCAATGTTGAGGGTAAAAGTTCTCTGCCAAAAGAGAATTGTAGTCATCCTGGGGACCATCTCATCAGCCTGGAATCTCAGCCTACTCAAACTCTTTTGTAAACCAAATGCAAAACTCTTGCCTAGCTGGCTTCGCCCAGCCCAAACTCCTACTCAGCTGTCTTCTCCAGCATTTAAAGTAGCAAATCAGGTTCCTCAAATGATATCAAAATAAAATAGGAACATACTTGACTAGGCACTATTTGATCTCTTAGTGATCAGCTAATGAAATAATAAATTACTTTTGAAGTAAGCCTTTGAAAGATAATTGCTATCTATGAGGCTTCAGAGGGTCGAGAGATGTTGCTGTAGCTTGTTGGGTTGGGTTTTTTTTCCTTTACTTTGTTCTGGAATGCTCCCAGTTCAGAAGTAGAGGAAAAGCCATGCTTTCATGCCTTCCTGTAGGGCTCAGGAGTGCAGAGCTCAACAAATCCACTCTTTCAAAGACATCTTGAGGGGCTCTTATGGGGAAGTCATCTTATATCTGCCCCCACCTGAGAAGCAGAAATGACAGCACCTCTTTGCTTTTAGGGTTACTAAGGGAATAAGTGGATCAGAGAGACAAAGCCACTGCAAAAACAACAGAAAAAGTTCAGAGTCTCAGCAGTTTCTTCTGGTTGGTCAGATACCATCAGCCTTTCTTAGAGCTTACAGATATTTACCAATTTAAAAGCCAGGCTTACAATGAATTACTCTCCGGAGGTATTTCTGCCTCCTACTCCTCCAGTCTCTAAAGAAAGCCTGATTGAGGTTTTTAGATGGCTAAGGCTGTCTCAGAGGATGATAAACCTGTGGCTGCAGAGAACCACCACAGTTACAAAGGTCTGTGTCTGCCTCACTGGGTGACACTGGCTATGGCTTTTGGTGCAGTCCTTGAGCCTGAGTGTCCAGTGTGAGACAAGAGAAACAGAACGTGTGGCAGATGAGCTATATCAACTGAATAACATAGTTCATATAGGATTCACTGAAAGCAAATGACCAAGAGCGCTGGTGCAAAGGGCTTTAAGTTAAAGCTGCCAGGAGGGGGGAACCTAAATCCATCCCACTTCTACCACTTTGGTGTCAGTGCTAGCAAGAGATACCCAGAGCCTAGAGAGGAATCACAGGTCAGCAGGAGAGCACCTGAATGTCAGGTTTGAGACCATCTATGGAACCTGAAGGGGCAGAAGTCAATAGGACCTGGTGAGATGCATCTGCAAGTCCTGAGGAAACTAGTGGTTAAAGTTGATAAGCCTCTGCCCATCACATTTGAGATGTCATCTACCTGTACTCATGCAAAGCACTTGACGTGCAGGTCCTGCTGGCTCATCCATGGGGCAGAAGGTGGTGCAGCTATGGCTGGTGCACAGGACAGATGTGCTTTTGGCACTGCCTAGACCTTGGGTGAGCAGAGAGGGAGGGCTTGAGAGGGCAAGTCAAAGGAAGGGGAAGAGAAATGTTGCAGAGAGAGGCTGTGTAGAAATACGTACAAAGGAATGGGGAGAGACAAGGGGAAAATACTGCTGACCACCTCGCTCCGAATGGTGAAGACCTAAAGTGAAGTGACTTGCTCTATGGTGGGACACAAATGCTTCTCAGACTCCTCAAAGGAGCTTCTTCCTCTCTGCTCCCAGGCTGCCCACACACTGACCATGCCAGCACCAGGAGTTAGGCAATGTCAACTCATGGGGCAGAAATGTCACTGTCACGAGTAATTTATACCTTCTGCAGCTTCGGGTACCCGCTGCAGCTGGAGGCAGACACCTGTGATGGGCTGATGCATCTGGACTAATCTGTTTCTCTCCTCCTTAAAGTGAATGAAAGAAGTGACAATCACAAGCCCTTCATCTCTGGTCAGAATTAGTTCAAGACAAAAGATCTTCCAAGGCTTTTGTCTCCTTTTCAAAAGCAAATGCAACAGAGATTAAATATTTAAACCAGCTTTTCTCTCTTTCCCCATTCGTTTTCACTCCCCTCATTATTCAGTAAGGCAGGCTCATTTTCCACCCCCTCACCTTCCCTCCCTCCCTCCCTCCCTCCCTTCCTCCCTCCCTTCCTCCCACATTCATTTCTCCTGCTCTGTGCCCTCCCTTCAAGCAATGCTGAAAAATTGGTATTCAGGAGTCAGTAAACTTCAGTTATATTCTGAACAGCAAGTATATGAGCAGTCATAAGTATTACTGCCCCTCCATTACCTGTGCACAACCCCCAGCATTCAAACTCAGTCAAGAGCTCTCCATGGGTGTTACAGTGACTGGGAAAGTAAGTAATGATCATCAGATACAAGTGAGAACAGTAACAGTAGGGAGAATACAGCTGGAGAAGGCATCCATTTGAGAAAGTGGTGGTCTGACTTGGTCCTGTCACAGAGTTTGTGTATGACTGTAATTTCTCAGCATCCCAGGGTGCAAAATGGGATGTAAAATGTGATATTTACTGAGATCCCTGCAAAATGGAAAAGCATTACTTTGTTGTGAAAAGCATCCAAGTCAACTCTTACCTGATGCGTTTGCTGTGAATAATTATTTTAATTAGATTTTAATGAAATATTTTGGAGAAAAGACTGCATTTCCAGTCCCCCTCCTTTCCTTTTGCCACTGCCACAGCATGTCCAGATTTCCTCAGCAGACACACATGCACCCTTTCATTTTCATCCCACTGTTGGAATTATTTAAAACTTTCCCCATCTTTGAAAAATTACTAAGCAGCAAAATTGAGGCTTAAAAAAACCTCCATTATTCAAAAAGGCTTCAGGGTAGAACATAAAGGAAAAAAATCCCTGAAGTGTATGATTCATTTCTTTACCTTCCATGAATACCAATGGTTTATAGTCTCCCAGGCCCTGATGAAGGAAAAGTGACCCCCACCACATCCAACTGTGTAGCTTATGAGCCTGCTGGAGTGGAAGGACAAGTCACGCCCTCACCTGACTGTGACTACAGTGCTGTGTCAGCCTTTCAGGAAGGAGCATAGGTACACGTCACAACTCATAGTCTCTGTTCATCATCCCAATTCCCTAGCTGCTCCCAGGCTCTGTGTCCAGACAGATAGCTGCATACCTGGGAGGGAGCCAACACACGTGTCCTCTGCTGAATGATGGTGGTAGGAAGGGGTTCATTCAAAAGGCCCCCAAAGCTCTCCTCTGGCTGACACCATCCCAGTGCCTCTAAAAGACAGAGAGAGACATGATCCCTTTGGGGCCATTTCTATAGCTGTGTTTCCACTGCTGTTACTTGGTTCCTCGAGATGCACCCTTGATTGTCCTCCTTTATCATCTGTTTTGACAGTTGATGATTTACAAGGGCTGATGATTGTCTCTGGAAGATTGTTACCTTCAATGGGAATATGAACAGCTAAGGAGAGCAGAGGGGAAGAAGGAGTTGAGAAAAGATGAAGGGAACTGGGAAGGAGAGAGCTCTGTAAGTCTTCACAGAAAAATCTCTGATCAAAAAAGCACAGTGAAGGCTCATTAGATACAGCTCAAAACAAAGACAAAACAAATGGTACAAGAGGAGATGCATGAAAAATGCATGAAACAGAGACTGACAAGCCAGAACCCTCTGCAGCACACATGATTCTGCCTGAGACCAGCTGTTCTATTTTGGTCTCCGTTAAGAAGTGGCAATTACAAGTCTGGGTCTGGACACTATATGTGGGATCAGCTGGTTCCATATAAACATTCCCATTCAGAAGCCCTCCTTGCCTTGCAAGCTGTCAAGTGAAAAGTATTGCTTCTCTAAGGATCTGGTTTCTCACATTCATTCATACTCTACCAACACCTTCCATTTACAGCTCTGCCTTCAGAAAATGGGCTAATTCACCTGTAAAATCTGATGGTCTTTACAGAAGTGTCCTAGCACAACTCTGCTAACACTGTTGTCTTTTCATGCCGAAGTGACAGGCTGTGCCCTGAAGCCATGTGGGAGGACTGCGCAACCTGGAGCTCAATGCTCAGGTGATTCCCTTGGTTGCCTTCCTGGGGCCAGAGCCTGAGCACCAAAGCTGTCTAGTATAAATCATCTTCTTGGATGCTTCTTGGTGGCTCTGGCCCTACATCTGCATGATCCTGCAGAAGTTTATTTGGCACTTGGTTTCATTGTGATTACTTACAAGAGCAACAGCAACATGATGATGATCAGTGTGAATTAGGGTACTGTGTCCTCATAACAGGTTAATTGCTTCTGTGCTTTCCTCTATGTAAAGGACCAGTCCTATGCTAGAACCTGGGCAATTACAGCACTTGTTCGTTCTTTATTGTTCCTTTCATTAAGAAAACAATAAAGTTTTGGGCATTGAAAAATGCCTCATTTCTTTGATTTGAGAAATTATACGCCTTTATTTATAATAAAAGGAAGACAGTGAATGAGAGTCATTCCAGAGAGAAGAACAGGTAAGAATGACAGATTGTTCTTTTATATTTCTTTTTGTTCTTGTTCTGTTTCCCCCTCTCAGAGGACTGTAATCATGTACTCAAGAACCAAAGTGAAATCCATTATCATAATAATGGCAATACTGTGTACTGTTCGTGTAACCTTTTTGCTAATAACTCCACACATTCTGCAAATATCCAGGAAGTTATGCTCAGTCCTTCCTCTGGAGCAGGAGCACAGATATTTTAGCAGTTTACAAATAGAAAAGCTGAATGTGCATACAGGTTCTTACTCCCAGGTGACTCAAGGTGAGTGTCCCCAGACATGAGCTCCCTCTGCCTATGCTACGAACTAACTGAAAACTGAGCAGCCATTGCTAATGAGCTGTTGAGTGTGAGTTAATCGGTCCTGTTCAGAGATTACATAGCTTTTGGCCAGTGCAGAGTATGAGCAGAATGAGTTCTATCTGTCTGCAAAGGGCCATGCAAATAACAGCCTCCAGGCTGCAGGACTGGAAATAGAGTCCTCATCTCCTTGTCCCCAGTCCCAGGCATTGGCTGTATGGCCAGGAGGTGACACAGCACATAGAGATGTGTGTATAACAAATGCTCGCTGCAGAGTACCAAAACCTTCCAGGGAAGTATGGTTAATAACATGTCAATAGCTTCATCTACATCCTTCAAAGGAATCATAAAACAAAACCATTTTAGCCCTGTTCTTAAGAGGCAGCATTGCTTGCTAGTCTCTCCACAGATATATACGGGGGAAGAAGCTCTCAAGGTGCTGAAGGGTCAGGTATTTCTCTGCAGCAGAAATGACTAGCATCTAAATTTTTATCTAAAAAAACCCAACAGAGCTCATACTAAAGCTTCTGTATTTGCACATATTTGCTGTCAGGGGCCAATTTTGAATGGGTCCATTTAGTTAATGTGAAAGTGGAGAATACTGAACCAGTCTGGTTCCTTTGCCTGCAAATCTTTCTGATGAACTGGAACCAAGAATATTCAGATTTTTTGGTGATGGCCTACAAACTGCTCTTGTTTGTATGGAGCCAGCAGTGCTGCTGCCTGCCTCCTCAAAACAAGATTTCAAGCCTGCTTCCTCTGCTCACGCTGCAGGCTATGCTAGCCTGGCACCCCAGTTTTAGCAGCGTACAAAGCTATCATTCTGCTATGAAAGCCTATCAGAGTGGCTTTTATTCTGGTGTAAATGACTAAGCAAGCTGCCAAGTCAAAGGAAATCAAATCTAAGAAGTTTCCTATATGTTTGTTCTGGCTGAAGGCTCAAAGGACATGTACAGGAGTATAAATTTACCCATTACCTTCTCCATCACTCTGCACGCTCCCAGCCTCCCTCTGTCCAGAGGAGATTGTTCCTCTTCAAATAATCTCACAACAATCCAGTTACCAAGAAAACTGTGTGTCTTTAATGCTGGATGAGACTACATATTATTAAAGGCTCCCGTTGGCTCTGACTTGTACTTTGCTTCCAAGCAGAGGGCAGCTGAATCTGTGAAATGAATAAAGGGACAAATTTAATTACTGGCAAACTAACCCATCAGGATTTCCACTCTTGATAGGTCTGGAGTGTATAGAAAAGGGGCTGGGATTTATATGGCAGGTCAAACAAAGAAAGGGAAAGATAACTATAAGAATTTGAGCTGGAAATTGCTGATAATTAGGATAGGATGCAAAAAACTTGGAGCTGCTTCATCTGCCAGCCTCTTCCATGCGGTATAGACCTAAGCCACATTGCATTTTGTTCTGACTTAAGGATGTGATCCCTTTACCATACAACCTAATTCTGTATAGTGCCCTTCTTAAAAGAGGGGTTAGAGGAAAAACATAAGGAGTTCAATTTTTTCCACTCTGGTCTTGAAGACAGTTGATGTAAGTACCCGGAAATAGCAATTCCTCCTTCTCAGTGTCTTTGAAAGGCACTTTAAGCTATTTTAATACTACAGAAAGGAAAACAGGCACACAGATTCATACTGCACTTGCGATTCCTTTGATGAGTGACAGCACAGGCTCGACGCTGCCAGTGAGGACTTGAAACCAAATCCATCAGCAAAGGTAAAACACTCAGGATAATGAAGCAGAGGTGCTGGAAACCAATCGCTCTGGTGCAGTCCTTCATCAGTGGCACCATGGGTACACACACAGCGAATCCTTCAGCCTGTTCTACTGATGGAGCAAAGCCTTTGCCACTGGTGGATCATTCTGGGGTGGGCTCCTGCTCCTTCAGGCCTATGGTATTGTTCAGACTCAGACAGGGAAATGGATGGAAAGAATAAGGGACACAAGTTGTCATAGCAACCACAGGCTCTGCGCTTTCAGGCTTATGCAACCACAAGCAGGTTGGGAAGGTGTGAAAGGGCACTTCCCTCCTCTTGCACATGCAAAACCTCGTCGAGCAATACTTCACATCCTTGGCAGTTAAGCAGAAATCAGCAATCTGACAGAGCTTTGTGCTTCCTGCAAAGCCTCCCCCTTACCTTGTACTTACTTCCGGAGCCTTCACAAGCTTTTGGGCAAGAGCAGGAGCCTCCAAAGCACCCTTTACCCCATCCATCACCCATCAGAGCATGCCCTGAGAAAGGTTACTGGCCTAGTGCTTTTGCCCAGCACCAGCAGCCAACCAAAGGTGCTTTAGGTACACGGTGCAATACTAACACTAATATTACTTATGCTGTAGACCTTGGGGAGCCTTACAAAACCCTGTGCTCCAGACCTGCACCACAGAAATGCAGCTCCAAGGACAAGATGTTGAGGGCCTATGACAGCTTTTTGCTCTCATTGCCAATAGGGAGCATGAAGGCTTTAGGCACCAAGCATTTGCAGGTAAGTAGCTAAACAGCTCTTCTATCATCCCCCTATAAAAAAAGGGGAAAGGTGAATGGAAACCAGGGGTTTTTGTTTGCAGAACGAATGGCCAAGAGGCTCTTCCCGCATGCAAGCAGTCCACAGGGCTGATTGATTGGAGTTCTGCTTTCATCTTGGCTCATTGCATCCCCAGTTATGAGGTTTTTAGACACCACTAGCAACTGTATCTATCATGCTAGACAAATTTTATTTGCAAATACTGAAAAGGGCAAATAGAGAATAAATCTGATGTCCTCGCTCTATCTGAGTTAATGTAAACTCTTGCCAGCAGGGAGAGCTTTATGTGGACAGAGAGGCAGCTTGGTCAGAGCTACAAAAGGGCGCTGCACCGAGCCAAGCATACGGCTGCTCAATAACGAGTGCAAATCCCTGTGGTTTTACAGTAAATCGCCTAACAGCTGATGAGATTCAGGCCCTCCTGGATTTAGATATGTGCTGTGTGATGTGAGAGAGAAAAGCCACAGTTTTATTTTTATTTGAAGCAGGGAAAGCAACACAAAGACAACAAACTGGAGTTTTCATGTGAGCAGAGAAAATTCAGTAAGCACCGTTTGAGTTAACCCTACAGATTCAAAGGTTTGGAATTAAGGCAGGTTATTCCTATTTTCAGCCAGAAAATAAATATTCATAACTTGCAGTCTCATGATTTGGGAAGAAGTGACTTCAAACATTGCTACGAACACCTTCAGTGTCCCATTAGCACCTAGTTGGAGGTGCTAGGACTTCCTACATAGCCACCACATAAGCAAAAAACCTTGGCTGCCCAGATATTAGTATTTTGATACCTCTTAGTGTCTTGGCCTGCCAAACATGCTCTGCTGTGTTTCTCAGTGAACTTGGCCAAGCTTCTTTAAGCACGGATGATCAGAAGGGGTCAAGAGCATTTGGCTGGGCAAAGTTATGGTCTCTTCAGCAGCACCTGGACAAGCTAACCCTTGCATGCAAGGCAGACTGCACTGAGAGGTGCTCACAGTCAGTGGCTTTGGTCTGTAAGCTCCCTTCAGGCTACCTATTCAATCAACCTCAGGTGATGACACTAAGATGAAAACTATGGGTAGCCATAAGAATGAAATGTCAGGTACTGACACCTCCCCTCTGGCTATTGCCAAAGGAAGCTAAGCAGACATAAGGCTGCAGCGTGTCAGTCCTGACTCCACTGAGCTCTCGCAAAGTCATAAATAGCCAAGAAATATGTTACAGCACACCTTTTAAATGTTACTGAAGCTAAAGTTTTTGTATTCCCTAACTGTCCAATAGCTGCAGTGCAGTGAAGTCCTGGAATATCCCTTACATGTTGTGATGGAGACATCCCTCAGCTTTATTCAAACTGTAAGACCTTGCTACTACACACAGATAGCATCCACCTTCCTCACTGCTGTCTGTCCAAGAAACAGTCTGACACAGGAGGACAGAGTTATATAGCGGGTGTATTGCCTTTTGAGGTCATGACAGAGAACAGTGAATAACGAAGGCCAAGCTTACATGTCACTTTCTGGTCAGCATACATGAACCGCACAGCCTAGCACGATTTGCTGCTGTCATTTCTTTCAAGTGTCTCTATAGCCACGGCTGCTTTGCATTTCTCCTCACCATGGCACCAGCAGCAAGCCTAAACCCAGTGTACAGACATGAGTAGGAAGCCAAATTGCTGGTGTTGGAGGGAGTTGTGGGAGACATAGTAAGTGCCTTTCACAGTGCTTTGCTGCAGGAGGAAAGAGCCAGCTCTGAGAAGGAAGTCAACAGGGGATAAATTTAAGAATGGGCTGCGTGACTCTTGGAGGGGTCTCCTTGCTGGGGAATGCAGAGGGACTGTGGAGAGCTGCTCATTGTTCTCCTCCCCAGTGGCTGCCCTCCTCAATCTCTGTGCTCACACAGGGATTTACAAGCACTCCATGCCAGCCATTTTCTTGCATTTGGCCTGATGACCAAAGTCACGCCCAACTGAGAGGACAGCCAAATTCTTTCACATCTGTGCTGCCTTATGCTGTCTGCCATTGTCGGGAAGAGTAGAAGATTTATCATGGATACAGCACCCGGGCATGATGGAGCTGGAGTCAGTGTCTGCTGTGAATGGCTCTGTCTTGCCGTGAGACCTTTAAGGACCTCTGTAAGACATGCAGATCCCAGTTTGTGGGCAGTGCAGTGCTTGTGCTCTGCAAAACCACCCTTTGTGGTCCCTCTTTGACCAGCAAGATACAAGCGAGCGTGCATTTAACAAAGTCTTGTTAATGCACCCCAAGGGTCGCACCATACCATTGTAGGCTTTGTCTCTACTGGGATTTGCAGGTGGGAGACCATTACAAATACTTCCCCTTCTTCATACTCTTCTGCCTCTTTCCTGCACCCAAAACTTTCTTCTCACTCTCCACCATTTGCAGCTAGGTACTGGTCCACCTGCTGTAAAGCTCCCCCTTTTCCCAACACTCATTGTACCAAGTCAGGCACTGCAGGCAGCAAGCACCAGAAGGAAAACAACCTTGTTAACAGAAATGGATTTTTCTCTCCATACAGATGGGCAGCGAATATTTTTAAACACAGACTCAACAAGATGTGCTGATTGGTACCACTGTAACCCCACAATCCTTTCTCATAAGCAAACTAAAGAACAGATGGATATTATGAAACTCCAGGGAGATGGATTGTTGGATAGTGGACACACTTGGCCCTTCTCCAGTTCTCAGAAAGGACCCCAACAAAGTACTTACTTAATTTCTGAAACCCAGCCTGCGGTAACAAGTAATCGTGAGATATGCACACCAGCCCAGCTTCAAAAGCATCAGCCACGGTTGATAGAAGCCTAAAGAGAGAAGGCATATGTAGAGAAGACAGTAAGAGCAAGTTGTGTAAAACGCTAACTGTTGAAAACAGCAAAAAGCACAAATGCTCCCTGGGAGGGAGAAACACAAAGCAACAGTGGCTGAAGAGACACTTGAGAGACACAGTGGGCAGCAAATTGATCTTGGCTACACAGGCCATGTATGTCAGCCAGAAAACCAAACACAAGCATTTCGGTCTGCATTGGTTTCCGTCACAGCCTTGAAAGGCGATAGCTAGCTCTTTACGTGATTCTGACCAGCCACCTTTTGGGATAATGAGTTCGAGTGTGGTCCTTTACCCGAAAGATCCTGGAGAATGGTGGAGTATCCTGTGACTACTTGACTGGAATCCAGTTTTGATCACCCTCTTCTCCCAGAGGGCCTGTCCTCTCAGTCACAGCCTGCCAAAATCCCCCACAGAAATCTGTAAAGGGAGAAACCTGCTTTTGACATTGTTATTTAGCCTTATTTAGAGCTTGGACTAAACCCAAACTATCACATCCCCGATAGTTCAAGAGTTGAGGTTGATAAATTCTGCTGGGGCTACTCCTCCTTGCAAGAGGGGATGGCCATGGTGCTCTCCCATGGACCCTGGAACAATGCCTTTCACTCCTCTCTGGCTTCTTCATATGCTCATGTTGATACAATGATGATCTTTGTGATACCTCAGCAAATCAAGGAATTATGCAGCTTTATGTATGAGATACCCATAAAGCCTTTCCTACAAGACAGTAGATAAGCTCCTTTGTGAAGTAACTAAATCAAGAGCATCTGCTACCTAAAATGTAGATAGGGTTTTCTGCCCAAATTAAAGGCAGATGAAAGGCTTTTGCCTGTTACTGTTCTGTGGAGTTCTGGGTGCCTGTAAAAAACAGGCAGCAACGCTTGGAAAAGAAAATGAATGGGAGAATGACCCTGAAGAGAGCCTGGAGAAAGAGGCTTTCATGCTATACGCACTTTAAAAGATGTTAGGACCCAAGAGGAAAGAAGATCTCCCTACACATTTGGTGCCTGCTGTGTGCGCAGAAGCAGGATTTAATACCTCCTTTGTAAACATACAGGACCATGTCAAAAATCCCCAACTGCATCAACAATTCATTTGCCTGATGAAAATTACCCTTTGGTTGAAAGAGAGAACAGCTGTATAACTATCCTTCTGTAAGTGGTAAGACCTTTGCACATGGGAGATGCCTTACACAGGGAGATTAATACAGGATATAACCATAGTCCACGAACACCCCGAGGATGTAGACATCAAGGAAAACAGAGAACTGTTTGGCATGAGTCAAGGAACAGAACATTTAGTCTGATGCCATGAGAGTCTCTGAATGCTGGGATATGGCTGGTTTTGGACTAATCTCCAGAGGAAATGGTGAAAGCTGTGCTGCTTTTTGTTGTTTGAATAACTCAGCTGGCTCAGACCCTGGGAAGTGCCCCGTAGGGATCAGTCCCCTTCTGGCAAGAAGCTACCACCTCAGGTCCTCTTCCATCTCTGCAAGAAGACACCATCATAATGAATGCCAGCCTTTCTTACCCCTAAATAACCCAAGCAGCATGCACAGCCCTGCCTTTCATGAACAACCCTGTGACAAGAGTCCCAGAACCCTCCCAGCACAGGCTGCAGCACATCTCAGCCTTCAGGCACAGCACTGCAGGGAACTCTTGCAAGCAGAAATCCATGTCTAGTCTGCCATTATGAAGGTGGTTGGGAGGCAGTGCAGATAAATAAATAAGGAATGCACAATTTTTAAATTGGGAGCTGCCCGTCTGACTGTCTCTTGGAAGAATTTTCTTTGCTTCTAAAACCTGACCTTGGGCAGATCTTTCCCTGTCCCAACGTCTGGAGCTATTCTTGTTGGTGTCACTGGATGAATATTGCAGGAGAATGAGAGATGATGTATGATGCTGTCAGATGTGGACAAAGAGGAGAATGCCATCTCCCAAGGAAGGAGACAGCAGTGCAGTGAGGGTGGTAAGATGTCAATCAACATTTGCCTCCCTCGGTGAGGCAAGACTCACGCTCTTCCAGCAGCAAGAATGCTAATCATCCGGGTGAGCTGGTTGTTCTGCTGCTGCTGCTGCTCCCAGCTCCCAGGCTGATTGATAGCAGTAATTAAAACCGCCTTTCTTTATGGGGCGACTTGGTGTGGTTGCTGCATCTTAGGAGCTCAGGCATTTTGGAGGCAGAATTTGGAGTAGACTCTGATATCTGGGGAGGTTCTGGAGAGGCCACATTGTCAGTGAAATGGGCACAGTTAACACCTGTGTAGTGCAAACCTTCCTTCTGTGCAAACTCAGGGGGGTTTTGCCATGTTTTGTATTTTTATGCTGCAGATCAACTAATTTTCTTGGTCCAATTAGAGTTACAGCTGTTAAAGCCTAAAGCATGACTGGCTGATTAGGTTTTGAAGAATGTGACATTTTGCAGCTTAAAGCTTTATCAAGAGTAAGCAGCCTTCACTTCTTTTCTTGCTTCTTTTAATTCCTTTAACGGAAGCGATCGACGTTTGCTCTCTCCAGATGGACCCCCCGCTCACATCAGGCTCTGGGCACCCTACAGTAAAAGACGGCTTTCCCCTGGCTTTGCAGCCCAGTCTTCCCAGCTCATCTGGCGAGTGGCCCAGCCTATTGCAAGGGAAGGTAGATCCTTCTCATTAAATCATACCCCTGATGTGAAACAGTCCCTGTGCAAACACACAGAAACTCCCCTAAATGCTATGTCCCAGGTCGGCTGGGTCCCCCTTTTGCTTTAGTAAAAGGGTAATGGCCCTCTTCTACCCACTCATCCCACCTCCCCAGAGCGCGTTATTGCTACATATGGGTATATTGTTCTCTGCTTCTCTCCTCTCAGTCTTACTCACCATGCCGCACCTACGTATGCTTCTATCTGCACGCTTACAGGAAACCCTCAGCACACTGAGGGTTAAGGGGACATCACCTTAATAAACAGTTTCAATCAAAGCTTCCAACATCGCCAGAACAGCCCCAAGCCCCTCTCTGATGTGTCTCTGCAAAGGCCAAGAGCGCATGGCTGACCGAGCCATGGCCTCTCCAGCTTCTTCAAAGTGAACAGCCATAGTGCAGAGAAACAGGCATCCTCATCAAAGAGCTAATCCAAGTCACCCTCTTTGTGATTCATCGGAGGAATAATGTCTTGCAAAGCTTTTGATTATGGATCCCTTTCCAAAATGGCAACATCCCTTCGCACTCTGCCACCCACTGAAGGGCTTTCCTCCTCTCATCCCACCCAGGTGGGTTTCCATTTTGCTAACAAGCCATAGATAAATGCTTGGTAGCTGGCAGATGCAACTTTACCACTGTGTATGCAGCTCCTCATCAACACTGTGTAGGCTTGTGCCTCTTCCGTATTTTTTTGCCATAATGACCAGCAAGAGGGAACGTTATTACATCTACTGGTAAGTATCTTTCCTTAGCAAGTCAGTCTGGTTTATAACTCTGCTGCTAGTCCTGGGTACATATTTAGAGAGATAGGGGATAAAATTGCCCAGCAAGCTCCTCTGAGCTTTCCCCACTCTTTATTTGGACCTTGAGACAGTGGCTGCTCCTTGCCTTAGCTGGTGTAGGTCATGGTACTCCCTAAGCCAAAGAAAGGGCTAATGGGTCCCCACAAACAGTCTCTTTCTATAGATACAGGCTCACAACAAAAGCTTGACTTATAGAAGGGAAAGGAAATCAAATCCTTCAAAATGTGTCTGCTTTGAAGATTAAATCATATTCAGTTCAGCCTATTTGTATATTTAGCACATTTTCTTGGCACAGATATAGATGCAATTCTCATTTCGTTTACACAGCTGCAAATCCCCATCTGAGTTAAAAGAAAAGGGTAGAGTCAGAGCCTGTTAATCCACCCTGGAAGAGATATTAAATCTTGTAATTCAGAGTTTATACTAGACCTTTACTGAAGGAGATTAAGAGGTTGTCTTTCTATTGTTAGAGTCAGGATGCAGGTCTTACAGACCAACTAACACAGCTTACTTATAGAAGCTAATTCTGCCCTCATCTGTACCTGCAAAGCGTCCCAACACATTATGGGCAATTAGCTGCTCAGTGGTGAAAGATTGCTATGGTTTCTGTCAGGATAACCCATGTCCATAGCCTAAGTCTTGGTGGCAGTCTGACATCACTGTCAGAGCCTGGCTCATGAATGATCTGTGCATCAGAACAGCTGGCAATCCACAAAAGCTACAATTCCCTATTCTTCAAAAGAGAGAATTTAAAGAAAAGGCATATGGATACATGGAACCATTGGTGACACTGACTGGAGTCAGAGGGTGCCTTTACACTTGCTCAGGGATAATTTGAAAGTGATTACAACCTGCCACTAAAAGCCCAGTCCTAAACAGGACATGGGGATCTGGCAGTTCTCCCATTTCCATCTCCTCCTTACGTGATAAAGCCTGTTAGATGTAATTTCCCCTTCTGTGTTATTTACTGGTAGACCAGACTATTCTTTCAAAAAGGTTTTTTTTTTTTTACTGAAATATGGCAGTTTACTGATGTCATATTTTTGACTCCAGGACTAAAATATGGCACCTCCATATGGCTGCAAAACATATTAGCAAGCCTGAGTGTGAACATGGACGTAGAGTTGAACATTAGAGATAAAGATCTGGTGTATATTTGATAATTCTGTCTTCCTTAAAATGTTTTCCACATGCACGAAACCGTACACATTAATATACAGTTTTTTACTCCTTCTTTTCGAAGCTTGGATCCGGAGTCCAGGATCTTCCTGGAAGCCTTCAGGCTTGGATTTGGTTTTTGACAGTTGAAAATAAATACCAGAGGCTGACGGATGGAATAGCTCAGCTCAGTGCTGGCGTAGTTCAGAAAACTGTGTAAGATGTGACTCAACATCTCCCTATGTGTGCAGCGCATTGGCTTTGTGCAGAGGGTGCTTTAGCATACAGCTTACTTAGGGCAGCATTATGTTGCAGTTACCCCCTGGGTGATAGAATGATGTTCACTTAACCTGTCTGCACTGGTGTAAGTGCTAATAACCGTCCTGTGCTTCGAACAGACCGAAGCCCTGTTCTGACAGCACCCGAGACAACATCAGAGGCAGGGTTAAACAAAACCCAGGTTTTGTTATTAAGAGGCATTTCAAGGCACCCCAAGACCTGAACAGGGGAATAGTCTGTTGCTTTGGCTGTGAACTGTGTGTCCTACACACCAGCTGTAGGACAGGGCTCTTGTGATTCTGGATCTTGAGTCCTGGTCATGGGATCATCCACACTGCACGTACATTAGCTCACTCCTGTCCTCTCTTGGAATGGATAAACCAGCTGCTACTGATGCAAAAGCTGAATGTCCATGACATTTAGCTCTGCCCTTCAGGCAGCAAGGTGGTGCAGTCTGAGCCCGACTTGGTTTCTTCAGCCCTGTACAGCCTGCCAGTATTGTGTCCCGAGGCACTGCGTGCTTACATGTCCCTTCTTACACTACTTTTCAAGGCATGCAACATATGAACCCAGCATGGAGCTATAAAAAACACTGGTGAGCTGCAGCACAGCCCTCATGATTTCAGGCTCCAAAGTACAGGGGTGTAGTGGAAGAGCAAACCCAAGAGGCGTAATACATGTCTTTGGTGCACACGGGTGCCTGAAAAAGGCTCATTGCATTGCAATGGAGATGCAGCCAGTCTCATGTGGGCAGCTCTCAGCAAGACAGATATAACTCACACTGTGCTGTGTGGCCAGAGGATGGAGAGCTGGAACGGGTAACTTCACAGTGTAGTCATAGCCACCTTCTGCCACAGGCACTTTTCCATCTCTTCCTCTGGCCCAGAGCAATGATTGTCTGGTACGAGCCTTGGGATGATCCCTGAGCACTCTCCCCAGCAACCACAGCAGTTTATGCACCTTTCAAATCTGTGGGAACTGCTTTTGAGATGATGTCCTCAAAATCAGTGAGGATTTTGAGCACAGTGCTCCCCCAACATCTGAGATGACTTGGTGAGAAACCATGAAACTTCTGTCCAAGACTTACTTGCCAGAGGAAATTGCAGAGATGGGGAGTTTCCAGGTCAAACTTTCTACTTTAGGAGTCTAATAATGTCTGTAAAGATATGAAATAGCCTTTGATTAGGACTTCCTAACTGCTACTTATTTCCCTGTAGAATTTGGTTGTTTACAGCTTTGCTCATTCTTCTGTATTCTCACTCCCAACCAACTGGAGGTTGTTATTTTGGGGCTGCATTCAAAACTACCCATATGTGAAGAACAGAAGTTGCTTTCAGAACAAAAATAAGTCATGGTTACGTACATGTTCTAAAATGCAGTCCGTCCCTATCTGCTTCTTGCAGTGGTATCTGAGCACCTTGATATTTTGCAGTATTCGCCAAGGAATTCAGACAGCAAAGTACCTGAGAAGGATGGGGTATAGCCATAATCTTTTCAGACACATATTGGCTAGTTTAGGCACCGTCTTTGTCTACAAGGAAAGCAATTGCAGTTGCTTAGACATCTAATTCAGAGGGGACAGCTAGGTAGCTATCTCCTGCCTTCCTCTAGCATCTGCCTGTAGCATCTTCTGCTTCTTTCCCCTTCCTTCTCCCCATGCAAAAGAGCTGTACTTGGCTGTTTCCTAGCCAGCTGCCTCTACAGCCTGGGGGGAGCAGGAGGACACAGATGGGACAGGCTGCAGAGGCTGCTATTAGCCTTAAAGTTCTGGCCTGTTTCCTCTGGGGGATACAAAAGGTGGAGGACTGAAGTTTAAAAATAACAGTTGTCACGAGAGATGAACTGCTTTAAGTTTTAAAAACTGGCTGCACTGGCTAATTGCCAGGAGTGAGAGTTTACCAAAGTGGTTGATCGCTTTGACAACTGAGATCCCTTTGGCAGCTGCCTTTGTTTCCAGTTTATATCAGTCCAACAGTTAACCCACTTAAAGCTAAGGTATAGAATAGACATTGAAAAAGGGAAGTTTGCTTTTCTCTTTGAAGTCAGGTCTAACAATTAAGCTGAGATCTACTGGCCTTACAATCCTGATGGGCTCCAAAAGGAAAATAGCGTCCATTAGCATGCTTTCTTTGGACAAAACCCCATATGTTTTAATGTAAAATATTTTGATAAGTGACTTCTATCTAGCACATGAAATATTGTCTGGCTTAGCTAATAACATCAGTTTAAATGTTAGTTTTATGGATTCTCAGCTGTTACCTAATCTTTCTCCAAAATGATCTTTACAGAGATTAGGAATTTTATAAATGTAACTAGGGAATTGTAAATGGCAGTTTCAATACCTGAAGCATGTGTTATTCTCTTGATTAGCCAAACCAAATACCTTATTTATTCTTCAGGTTGTTGCTAGTTACAAATATGACTGTCAAATAGCCAGAGAGAAGCCACTAGTCTTTTTCCAGAGAAGCAATCTAAAAGCAGAAATGCAAAAATCCCCAAATATGAATAACAATAATAAATTAAGCTTGCTTGCTTGCTAGCTTTAATAATCACAGCTAAATGTGGTGATTTTAAGGTCACGTTCATTTCAGCCAGCTGCCCTTGCAGTGGTGACCTGACATTTCTGAGAGGGGCAATCAAATATGATCCTGTTATTTGGTTGTCCACCTGTTACAAAGCAGAGATTGAGATTGAGTTCCCGTGTCCTCTGGCTCAGCCATCTCTAACCTTGTGTGCGCCACGCTGTCTATGCTCTGTGGGAGAGATATTCAGATGTGCTTCATTGCCTGGATCCCTGGGGCCTGATTAAAGGACTGTCAAAGTTGTATAGCTCGTGTATAGCTCATGATCTTTATGTGTGGTCCTTCCTTCCTACACTGAGGACATAGTTGTCTTTGTAAGGATCAATCAGTAACCTCCCATCCAGCCTTGCTCAGTACGCTCTGATTCAGTACACTGTGGACTCAAAATACCTTTCCAAGTACAGCAACCTTATGATGGCACCACTTAATGTTCCTCTCTCATGTAGCCAAGTAAGTTAGAAAGATTGATTGTCTTGTCTCTTCGTGTTGCTACAGCTCTGGCTTGAGTGATGGGTGATTCCTGGCCCTCCTGGGTCAGCTTTACTCTCGCAGCCTCTCCTTGCCAGCCTCTCTGACAGCCCTTTGCTGCCTCCAGCTTTTGCCACTGGTGGGTCTGCCTGCACAGTCAGTTCACAGGCTCCTAAAGAGGCTTTGGCTGCAAGTCCCAGGGTCTGTCCCAATCTGAGAAAGTCACTGCTGAGTTGACTTCTGCTGTCCCTGAGGGCTTTGCAACCGTGGCCCCTTATCTTAGATGTGAGCAGTGTTTTTATCTAGCTCCCAGCAGTGTGGATGCGGGGACCCCATGTCCCCTCGGTGAGGATGCTTCCTTAGAGCTACTTTGCAGATGACCTGGACATATGCTCTGGGGAGAATTTACACCTACTCAAGAATTCTCTGCTCACCTTCTACATATGCTGTGCCCATATTTTAACTAAGAATCAGGCTCAGTTAAGTCAAACCAATATTTTAGGATTTATGGTGCAAACATCCATAGAGAGAAGTGGTGGTACCTGTAAGCCACCATTGCAAGAAGAGGCAGGGAGCTCCAGGAGGCAGGTATGGGGCAGGGGAGGTAAACAGTTTCCGATGTTGAAGGAGCACAGGGAACAAAATTCCCAGGTCGTTGCGAAGTTTTCAGGTTCCTCAGAAAGGGGAGCTGCAGAAATCCCTCAGGAAGACGAATAAGTGCTCTCCCAAATTACTCAGCATCTAAATATAGTGGCTCAATCCTTGCTGAATGACATTTAATCAGACCTCTACCTTAATGCTGTCTTACATTGTTATGCTGCATTATCAAAAATAATCATCGCATATGTGTGATTAACATACCAATACCAACGCAATGTATTATAATGTCTTTTTCTTCCAAGAGGCAACAGATATGGATGTATGTGGCAGTGAGAATATCCTTTAAAGGCAGGCTTCAAATTTCTTGAAAAATGAATCATCTTGAAGAGGGTCAAAAGATCACTATAAATATGTCTGCTACGAACTCCAAGATAACTGCAGTTTGCTGGTTTGCTTTTCATACGGGGACAGTTGTTCTTTCAGTTGCCTGCATTTTGGGGGGAGCTTGGGTTATTTTGACTAAAAAGATTCAGGTTTTAGAAGAATCATTCTTAAACCTATGAACAGTCCAGCTGAATAAAAATGAATCTAAATGAGTCAATGACCACAAGAGCCTCCCCAAGACGCTGTCAGATATTCCCATATTTCTAAAATACGTCATGAAGTTACAATAGGAAAGAGGCTTCACAAGGTTTCTGAGGAAAGCAGAGCTTTTTCAAAAATATGTTGCTCTTTTCTTGAAAAGTAACTTTTCAAGAACAGCAGTGTCTTCTTAGGAACAAAGGCCTGGGAGGATCAGTTTACTCCATTCAATTTTCCGTAGGGAAGTTTTTACCTCACTAGTACTATCAGCCAGGGCTGCTCTAAGGTTAAATGCATCTGTGGAAAACTTTTGCTCAGTTGCTGCTTTTAAGCATCATAGAATCATAGAACAGTTAGGGTTGGAAAGGCCATTAAGATCAGCTGGTTCCAATCCCACTGCCATGGGCAGGGACACCTCACACTAAACCATCTCACCCAAGGCTCTGTCCAACCTGGCCTTGAACACTGCCAGGGATGGAGCATTTCAGCTTCCTTGGGCAACCCATTCCAGTGCCTCACCACCCTAACAGTAAAGAATTTCCTCCTTATATTCAATCTAAACTTCCCCTGTTTAAGTTTTAACCCATTACCCCTTGTCCTGTCACTACAGTCCCTAATGATGAGTCCCTCTCCAGCATCCCTATAGGCCCCCTTCAGATACTGGAAGGCTGCTATGAGGTCTCCATGCAGCCTTCTCTTCTCCAGGCTGAACAGCCCCAACTTCCTCAGCCTGTCTTCATACGGGAGGTGCTCCAGTTCCCTGATCATCCTCGTGGCCCTTCTCTGGATTTGTTCCAACAGTTCCATGTCCTTTTTATGTTGAGGACACCAGAACTGCACACAATACTCCAGGTGAGGTCTCACAAGAGCAGAGTAGAGGGGCAGGATCACCTCCTTCGACCTGCTGGTCACACTCCTTTTGATGCAGCCCAGGATACGGTTGGCTTTCTGGGCTGCGAGCGCACACTGAAGCCAGCTCATGTTCATTTTTTCATCGACCACCATGCCAAGTCCTTCTCTGCAGGGCTGCTCTGAATCTCTTCTCTGCCCAACCTGTAGCTGTGCCTGGGATTGCTCCGACCCAGGTGTAGGACCTTGCACTTGGAATGATTAAACTTCATAAGGTTGGCATCAGCCCACCTCTCAAGCGTGTCAAGGTCCTTCCGGATGGCATTCCTTCCCTCCAGCCTATCAACTGAACCACACATCATCCTTTAACAGCTACCTTTCCAACTTTGCATTTTCCTCCTGCTGTGTTTAGCTGGAGCCAGACTCAACAGACAGGTAGGCTCTCATATGTCAGTGTTTCCCTAATCTCCCCACAAAACTCCTCTCTCTGTTGAATTCACCTGTTCTGAACACGGTTTGACTGGGGTTGAATGCAGCCTGCCAGCCTAAGTTTCACTGCAGCCGATACCCACTGTTCTTCAGATGTCTGAGCATCTGCAGAGCAGTTTTTAATTCCCTGAAAAGGTGCCCACAATGTGTTCTATCTAGGAAGATCTGGACTCAATCCCTGCTCCCTTAGGAACAGCTCTTTCTATCCTTCATTCCAAAAGGCTTTTCATTTCAGAGGTGAAAGCAGAGCAGGTAATTAAGCTTTGAGATTTACTTTATCACAGCTGCTGTCATTTCCTTCCCTATTTCCACTTGAGTAAAGTCTCATCGAGATGAGATTCCTTTACGCAAAACGTGAATCCCTGTGGGAGGCAGCTTTGGGGGATGTTTGGCTGAAGCAGGTAGTGCACTAGGACCCAGCCTTGTATTTTTAGCTCTGATGCTGATTTGACATTAAGGGTTAAGCAGACCATTTATTCTCTGTACCCCCTCCAACCATATGTCTGTTTTGTCTGTTTACACATTTACAGTCCTCCGGGCAATGCCTGCATATAATGATGTATGGAATAAAGCCTAGCGCAACGTGGCTTCTATTCAGTGCCTCCAGTTACGGCTGTTTTGAATACTAACAAACAATTGCAATTCAACCAAAAAAAAATGGTTTTGAAGTAGGAATTCTCCTCCCATCCCAGCAGTTGATTGCTCTGACGTTATCAGCGCACAATTCTAGCTTAGCTTTACCATTTCAGTCCAAAGCTGAAATACTGCATCATGGGAGCTCAGGGCTTTAAGAATAGCATCTTTCCTATTCACATCAGATCATTTAGCATGTAATCTTTTTATCTCCTGCTGCAATTGCTTCTTGTGGCGAGTCCAATCTTCTATTGCAATGTTATTTGAAGTGATTAGCTCTGACAGATTCTTAAATTCTGACTCCCAAAGTTGATTTTTTGAGGTATCAAGCCACAGTGCTTTATTATACATTTCCCCCCAGACTGTGATCAAAAATGGAGCCATGGTTGTTGTTTGTTTGAAGTTGAATCTTATTTCCCTTTAGGCATCTGAATAAGGCAGTTTCCTGGAGCTTGATACCCACAGAGGAAACACAAGATTAAGAGCTTAATCAAACTGAGAAACAATGCCTGGCAGGAATCAAATATCTCCAAATCTCCTTCTCAGTAGCAGCTTCTATTTAGAACTGTCTGTAACAAAATTCCCAATCAGGAATTTTCCAAAGGAACGTTTTTTTAACATGTTGTCATGTCTGTCAACTGAAACAGAGGATTTTTTTCAGGGATACATCATGTGGGATGAAACTGTCCTTGGGGGAATATAGCCATTATTCAGCACCTTGCTGTGTATTTTTCGCCTTTGTTGAAACTGGAGAGAGACCCCCTAGTAGATTTCTTATCAGTGCAGGAATGGAAGACTATTTACCATTCCAAAAACCTTCAATGATGCAAAAATACACTTACTATCCCTATTTTGGCTGAAATATGTCTTCTTTTGAAGAAAGCAGGCAGAGTCCCATCTTAAATGAATCACAGACTTTTCTACTGGCCTGTAGAAGCATCTACGGTTCTGCATCTATGTGGTCTTCTTATCCCAAAGAACTTGCAAATATCTTTATAGCCCATACATATGTGATCCAAAGTTGACAGCAGGTCTTACTGCTTACTTCAAAGGCTTTAGATTAGTCCTCTCTATATACAGCAGGAATTACTTTGGGAAATTCACATCTGGCATGAAATGTGGCATATGTTTAACAGCCTGCAGAAAGCTTTAGGGTTGAGAGTGAAAGAATGCTCCAGCCCAAACTGCAACTGAAGTTTGCCAGACTGGGATCTGTCCAGGACATGAGCAGTCTGACTGCAGCTCTTTGAGAAGGTGCTTGTTGTTTGCAAAAGACCTTAAGTGGTGAGTAGCCTGGGTTTTTGTCTCATCAGAATTTAGAGCATCTTTTGATATCAGGATGTCAGTCTCCTATTAAAGACATCATTACATTTCTGAGAACAGAAAATTATACAGTTACGCCATGTAACAGGAAAAGAAATGTCTATTTTGTGAGTAAAAGCTAGGCTAAAACTGATCACTAACTTGCATTAGTACTGTGAGCAGAGGTGCTGGAAAAAGCAACATGCTAAAATAAAATGCCAGGGATAATACAAAAAAAGTCAAGTCGTTTCTTTAAATGGGAAATAAGAATTGTAATAAATCAATATCTATTTCTAACATTCTGAAAGCTATCCTCTTCCATCTTTTGGACTACAAGAGGTAGGAGCTGTCTCCATTCTTGTCTGAAATGGCTGATAGTTCCTTTTGCAAAAGGCAGGACAAAAGGCACTTTATTTTAATCACCTCTCTGGTTCTAGCTGGTAGTGAAAGCCACCTAATTGGCAGCCCAGAGGAGTGAAATCTTCCACTTATCCACAAAAAAAGCTACAGCTGTGATAGCAGTAAGGCAAACTACTCACGACCAGGAGAGGAATGTGGAGGAAAATATGGAAACTGACTGAAACAGGTGCTCTTCGTTATTCATTTGATCCATTCAATTCCATTGAAAACGGTATCAGGGGGCTGTGATATTGGCATCTGGCCATTGCATAAAGGGTCCTCTCCATTGCACCTCTTTTTTATGTAGCACAATGCAAAATCCAGCAGGCAGGAACCACTCCAGTTAGTAATGACCAAGGCTGGGCTTGAATGAGTGGCTGGCAGTCCTTAATTTCAGTTCTTTTTTTGTAAGGACTCTCTTAAACCTGTGATCTTTCACATTGTTGAGGATTTGATTATTACTCTTATCTAAAGACAAAACTTCAGTTTTAATGTGACTATTTTTTGTGAATACCTATAGTGAGGGAATAAATGTGTGAGCAGTTTTAGTCAAACGGAGGATACTAGAAGTTCAGCATCCAGGCCAGCATCAAGGTCCTTGGCAGCCTTCTCTGTCTACTGGACCAATATGGTCCCATATGTTTGGTTTCGGATCCAACGACCATCTGTCTCTGGCAAGCTTGTCCTGCACCCTGTCCCCAGACAGGTGCCTTTGTCCCTTCCCTTGCCCTGACATTGGTGATACTCTGTCCCCAGAGTTATCTGCAGCACAGGACTAGGTCACAGAAATAATAAAAGTGTTAGTTCTTCACCTCTTTTGGTCTCTAAACCAGCATACTGAAGGGTCGAATGAGCCCCAGTCCCATTGGGAAGGAGGGGAGATGGTAGCTGTCAGTAAGGAGGAAAATAGAAACATCCCTTACATCATGGAATCCTCAGATGGCACTGGAGAAACATCAGATTGTGACCAGGAAAATGACTGCAACTCCCTCCTTTCCTAACCTGCTCCCACTCACCATTCTCCTGATGTAGGAGCTGGAAAATACACACACAGATGGAATAATCAAAACTAACAGATGCATTTCTAATGGATTAATTGTTGTTGGGTTGTGAATGAAAACCTCCATGGTGACAAACAGCATAGGATGTCCTTGGAGCCCTTTCAGTATGGAAAGGTGGTCCTTGGATTTTAAAAGCTTGTGAAACTGCTGTAAGGGCATTTCTGATTGATAAGTTTAGCTCTAGTGGCTCTACACAGTAAGTCAGGAAGAGGCATCTTTTTGTTACTCTGAGGAATGTGAGACTGTCAAGGAGATGCATGGGTAAGAGGGGTGGAAAGCACCATGTCAAGGTCTTGAGTGAACAACAACCAATCAGTCTGGGGCTCAAAAAATCCCTCCAATCTGCCACTGAAAATAGGGCTTAATACTCACTGATAACAGCATTGGCAGAAATATCCCAGCATGACACGGGATAGTTCCAGCGGGTATGAGCAAATCAGGCAGAATAGCCTGAAGCCATGCGCTGTAGCCAAAGGGGGAAGGCATGTGTGAAGGATAGCAGAAGACTCCTGTGAAGATGGAAAAGGGACCTTGAATGTATGTCCTTCATATACAAGAAGGTTTTGGGTAGAGTTGTTCAGGTGGAATCAAACCTCTTGTACAACGTGCTTTTGTACATTAGACCTCTGAATCACTTATCCTCCCACAAAGCCATGGGTCCCAGAGGTTGCTGTGCTCTTTAGTGCCCTTGTCCCATCCTCTTCTGAAGCAAAAGCCAGACCACTGGCTAGCCTTTGTCCTTCCCATGGTAGAGCTCAGTTCCCCTCAGTAGCTCAGCAGCAGACTAACCACTTCTATTTTGCGGTTGAACTAATTTTCTGTCAACTTAGCAAGTCAAATAAGCAAACCAAGGAGTCCAGCGCATACCAGAAGTGCGCATGAGAGCTTACAGGGGGATATGACTTCCCCCTTCAGCAAAAGGGGTACCCCAGATGCACTGCATAGCAGTGCTGGTTTTGTGTGCCTGCAGCTGCTGTCATGACAGAAGGTGCTCTTTTGAATTTAAACAAAGGGATTAGACTAAGGAATCAGCTAACCTAGCTTGCAGCATTGCTTTTTTAGAATTAAAACTTTCCTACCTTTTCCACCAGATCTTTGTACTTTGTTTACAAATGCGTTGCTGAGATATTTCATTTTGACCTTGACATGTTTCAATCTTTCTATCAGACTTTTTTTGTCTTTCCTAGAATCTCCTGCTTGTAAATTCAGACTGCAGTGCTATTTAATCCTTCTTCAATTCTACATTTCCAAGAAACTGTAGGTCAGGTTGGCGTCCCCTTCTCCTACTGAGGTGATTGTGTTCTGTGATCATCCTAAACAAAGAAATCTGGCCAAGCACTGCTTCCTCCTCTGTAAGAGATCAGCCTTGTACAATACCTCCTACTTCAACCTCTGCACAGCCTGGCTCCTTGTTCCAGCTGGGGCTTGTAAGAGGCTCCTAGAATAGTTTTCTGTATCTGCATGTGAAGCACCATGCAAGCAGGGCAGAACTGCACCTAAATACTCTTAGGATGAGGTAGAAATCGAATGAAGATGTTGAAACTCTCCAACATCAATAGAAGTGGGCTTTCATGCTTCCAGCTTCTATTTTTACAGGAGGTTTATTGTCATGAATTAGAAACTAGAGGACTTGCCTCGGGACCCTAGAGCAAAGTCATGACCATGGTGTGGCCAAGCTGTAGCCTTCACTGTGGAGTCATTCTTCCATTCTGTGCATACCCAAGAGCTCTCTGTTTACCTGTTTTGTTATTTTCACTGCAAAACCTGCCATAAAATAAAAAGTGATCTGTGAGAAACAGGGAACCAAAGGAAAAGTATTTAGGACTTAGCCAGAGCCAGAGAGAGCTGCAGGAGCAATGGCACCATCAGATATTTAAAGATTTTAATCTCAGTGTTGAACTGAGAAGGATGTTTTTGATTTACTGGCAGAGGAGACTGCATAAGAACAACTTGCTATGCCTGTGAAGGGATGCTCTTTTTGGCTGTGCAGCAAATTTACTTGAGCTGAGAATCTACCCCATTATTCCTTTATGCAGAGAAGAAACTAGAGCTTGCAATAACTCTCTCCAATTAACCCCGGAGAGATGAATACCATTATCCCCCTTCTTCTGTAAAAAGGCCCTATCTTGCTTACCCAGATCTCTCAAGCATCCTCCTGTGTAATGCTTGAGCGGTCACGTTATGTGATGAGAGACGTATCCAGCATGCCAGGGAGGATGGGGAAGAGCCTGCATCAGGAAGCAGCAGCCGTAGAGCCTGGTGTACTCCCTACAGCAATGCGGTACTGCAGTGCGTCTCCCACCCAGGCACTGTGGACCAGAAGGCACCCAGGATGTGCAGCTCCCTCTGGCCCAGAGGCTGTGGCAAAGGAAAAAGCCAGGGTATTATGGCCTACACACAAGACATAAAATACCTGGCCTGCAGCAAGGGAAAGTGAGGCAATTATGAATTTCACATTTTAATCACCAGGCTCTATTATTTATCCTGCCTCCCTCCACCACTGCTTGCACAAGTCTGAAGCTGCCAGGCTTCCATTATCCCTGGCTATCTTCTGTATCCTTGAGGAATACTTAAAACTGGGGGCTTCCCCCAGCTCTGTGAATGAATCCTCTTTCCCATGGTTATCTCTTCTACTTAAATATCACACAACAACACAGGCATGAACAGAAAAAGATCTACAGTAGTTTACCATGGAAGCCAGCCCAATGCATAAATAATAGAATGAAGGACAGGTCCCCATGGGCCCTGAGGATCTGCTTGGCTCTAACTGCTATAACATCTCAGTGCGGCATAGCCCCACCAGATGCTCCCATCCCAAGCCAGCGTAGAGGGATGTGGTGACAGTCCAAAAAGGAAGAAGGGAAAACTGACTGCCAGTTTTTAAGATGTCATTTCCCAGAACTCTTTCCTGGATTTCCTGATCTTTATGTGTGAGCATGCTCCTGCCTCTGCTTCCCTTTACTGCCTGCAGTGTCAGATGCTATTGTCTCCCACAGGTCTGCTCTGCTGTGTGCCATGTGTCTGATGCTAGCTCAGTCCCAGGCTGTGAAAGGAAACCAACCACTGTCTGAATGCAGAAACTTCACCTTCAGGGAACATGGCATTAACCAAGTAGGGGTGGATTTGGGGTTTTTCAGTGTGTCGTTCACCTGGCGTCATACAGAGAACACAGCACTTCTCCTCACTCGCTCCAGGGTGCATCTGGGCAATGGGGGCTTGCCTTCTGCAGCCTGCATAGGGATAGGGATGCAAACAGAGCTTGGCTTATTGTAAGTGAGCAAGAGAATTCGCAGACTTAAGACTGGCAGGCTAATGGGCAAAAAGTCTTTGCTCCCTACCTGTGAAGCATTCCTGAGCTGCAGTTGGGACCTTGTCCTCTTTCCATACACTTTTGGGCCAGCGCAGACAAAGATATATTGCTCAGCTGGCTGAGCTTAACCCTCTGTGCAACCCTCTTAATAGACTGAGTCTGCTTTAAGTCAGTTTTGTTGCTTTCAGTTCCTTAGTGAGCTGGGACGAATTAGTGCAATCTTACTGTCACCAGAGAATACACTAGAGGTTTATTTTGTTTTTTTTCCAGTTAACTCTCTCACTGTTTCCCCTCTGTTCTTCTGCTGGTGCCTTCTGCACTCCAGGTTTCCTCCTATTTCTTGTCCCCTAAGCAGTGCCCATGTTGTAATGACCTGTTTGCTGAACTTAAGCATCCCTATTGAGGACAGGGGCTAGGACCCCTAGCCACTGTGCCCCTGCACAACCATCCACATCCCTGCCCTTCCACCCCTTCCTCACACAGCCCATGTTGCTGGAGCCCATGTCTTCTGGCCTCTCACTCCAGCACAACTAGATCATCTGGAAAAGTTTTTGAAAAACACTTGCAAAATTAGGTCAAAATTAGCAAACAATTTTGTCTGGCAAAGAAAAAATGTGATGAGAAGAAGGAATTTTGAAAATGCCATGTGATGTCACTTAAACATGTGAAAAACGAGATGTTCTGTTTTGGAAAAGCCAAAGTTTCATCAAAGTTTTTCAGAGTGACTTCAGACTTCTAAACTGCATTCCAACCTCTGAATTTCAAAACAGTGGGTTTTGGTTGAAGAGTTGACAAGCATTTCTGTTTAAAGAACAAAAAAAGGAGAGAAGAGAAGAGAAGAGAAGAGAAGAGAAGAGAAGAGAAGAGAAGAGAAGAGAAGAGAAGAGAAGAGAAGAGAAGAGAAAGAAGAGAAGAGAAGAGAAGAAAAGAGAAGAGAAGAGAAGAGAAGAGAAGAGAAGAGAAGAGAAGAGAAGAGAAGAGAAGAGAAGAGAAGAGAAGAGAAGAGAAGAGAAGAGAAGAGAAGAGAGAAGAGAAAGAAGTGGCGAGGAGAGGAGAAGAGAGAATAAAGAAAAAAGTAAGGTTTGCAGAAAATTCACAAGATAACAGTGAAATGTTTTCTCCTGGCCTGAGAAAAAAGGCTTCAAGATTATCTGAACACTGGTTTTCATGTTTCTACATTTGTTTTGTTGAGAAAAATATATGTAAAACTTTCTCCTTCAGCCTGACCCAATCGCCTCTACCTTTCCCACTACGAGACACACTAAGATGGAGCCTCTTTTCACCCAGTCCCAGTCAGGGCCTTCATTCTACTATTTAAAACAGGATTTTGAACAGCCTCTTTCACCTTTGGCTACAGGGGCAGCTCCAAGAGAGAGATTGGCTTTACTAGGCTAACAGTAGCCTCTGCAAATCCAGTCAGTAGGCACACCTAGAGTTTAATTATAATGTAAAGAGATCTGAAATTAGTGTAATACACTTCTTAATGCAGCCCAGTCCAGAGATAACAGCTTTCAGCACATGGTGACTCAATCAGAGAACGAAGCAAGTGACCCACTCCATTGCAGTTTAAAATGAAAATGGAAATTAACTTTCCCATTCATCCATCGTGACGTTCACGCCTTGTAAAAAGCTGAGGCCAGCAAGAAAAAAGAGATAATGTATTTTTTAATCCTATTTCCATTATTCTGTCAGTTAGTTTTCACAGAAATTCTGAGAAAGCACTTGGGAGAGAGCCCAGAAAAGGAGAAAAAAAAGAGGACAATTTCTGTGTATTTTATGGCAGCATGCAAGAGAAGACTTTGTGATTCATTTCTGAAGCAAGGTGCCATTTCTTTCATCCAGCAGCAGACCTAACAGCCTCCCGGCATTCCCAGCAGTCAGGTTTTCAACCGGGACCTGCTGTGCAGAGCACGTGCCTGGCTTGGCTTGCCCAAGGACATCCTTGCTGAAACTGAGCCTGTCCCCAGTGTGCTGCAGGGTTTGCAGGCTGTGCTCAGCTCAGCTCCGCCACAGGACTAATGTGTACTAGCCCATCTATATCTGCTTCTGAATATCAGGGACTGCAGCATGGGCACACAAAGGTGTCAAAAGACAATGTGACTTCAAAGGCTTGAAATGTCACCCCACAAAGCCATGAGACTGACTGCAGTATCTGAGTTTGGATGACAGCTGCAATGCCTGATCCTGCAAATGACTTGTGGCATTTATTCCTCCAACATCTCTTTGGTATCTCTCATCAGCGCCACTTGCTAATTAGCATCTCATTGTGGGTTGCTTGCTTCTTTTGAAATGTGCTAAGATACACAGTTCTGGGAAAAGCAAACTGATGAACTTCCAACACCTGTAATTATCCATGGTAATAGCTACAACTTGGGACCAATGACAGCAAGCCACGCTATCACATCGCATTCTCTGCCTATGAGCAGGCAGACATCCTCTGCCTCCTAAAGCAACTTCTCCACAACCAAGCTGCAGTGAAGGAGTACCATCCCAACCAGGCAGCAACGGCATTTCCACCCCACGCTCAGAAGCCTGTCTTGCTATGGGGGACTTCTGAGTACAGCTGCCAAGAATCACCAGGGAATCCATAAATGCCACAGTTAAAACTGCTTTCATTATCATTTCATTTTTGTATTTAAATCTGCTGTTCTTGTAGGACGTAGTCAAGATCCACCCCATCTTTCTCACCAGCACATGCCTGGCACACACTGCTGAAATCAAAAGTGCACCTAGATCACTGTGTGTCTCCCGAAGCAGATCGCAAACCCTGGGGGCACAGGCAGTATGAAGCAGAGAAGCCATTACTCCTGGAGAAACCAGACATTGTGTTTTAACCAGCACCTACCTCCCTGCCTGACGAGGAGGACATCCTTTGGCAGGTTCTTCCACTTTCTTCCTACCTACGCTCAGCCCCTGCATCCTCGCTCAGATCATTCAGCCTCTGCATGATCTGAATCACACAGCCAGGGTTTATTCATTGTCACATGGCTGGAGCAAACCCACACTTGTCATTCAACTGATTTGCAGATTAACCCAGGACAAAGGAGAGACCTCCACATTAACCAACAGTTGGAAGCTCCTTTTCCTGAGGCTCCTGTGGGACATGGGGACCTGTTAAAGCTGGTCAGGCCTCCAGTCAATTCTGCAACAAGGAGCCAGCATGAAAACAAGTGTCCTCAACGTCACACAAAAGAGGACAGGACAGCTGAACCCAAAGAACAAAACATTTTCTGTTCACAATGCTCTCTGATTAGTCTAAAGGAGCTCCATCTCTGCCTTAAAAGACTAGCCAGCCTGCCTGCTCACCCCTAGAAGTGTACTCATAGACCCTCTCTGATGTTTAGCTGGATCCCAACTGCAGTGTTAGCTGGGGTTAGGTTCTTGGCCTGATTCTTGTCATCTTGTCTACTCACTGCTTTAAAAATATCTCTATGTGCTGTTACTCTTTGCTAGGTGTGACTTTCAGTGATACCATGGATCACCATGCAGCATGGTGATTGATTGCACAGCTCAGGCCACACGTCTTGACGCAGCAAAAGTGCAAGATAGGGGGGCAGGTGAGGTGGGAGTTTAACACTACAGATTTGCAGGTGCCCACCCATAAAGCACAGTGATCTGGAAAGGAATGGCAGCATTCCTTCACAATTTCTTTCGCCCGGTGACGATTTCTTGCATTCTCTTTCCTGCTCTGTGCCAGTTTCTAACCTGGGAATTTGCTTGGGAGCAAATCATCCTGCGTGGTTGCACACCACTGCCCTTGGTGCTACTGGACACCAGTCTGAACCTCAACACTAAGACTTTGGCCACTATGTAATACCCATCCTTTAAGCTGAAAGCATTTTGGAACATGTATGTTTAAGCACCTGGCTAAAACCAGCTCAAGAAAGGACCACATCATGTCAGCTGTCCTCTTAATGTAATTATATATATACAGTGCATAAGTGAAATAGCCCAAACTCTTTCAGATTCACCAAAATAAACAGAAACAGCAGACATTTGACAGCTGTTTCTACAGATGGTGCAACTGAATTTTATTACTCTTTCATGTTTGACTTAAATGAGGAAAAGTGATTTAACTGCACCAGTATTTGCAAGGCAGCTTTAATTCATTTTACAAAATAAGCAGAATAAAATTCCGTTACCTAAATTATATGTGTGGATTACTTTTGATTTTTCATCTTCTATTTCTCCTCAGTTTCTTGTTCCCTGGTTTCTTTCTCCTCTCACGTTGGCGTAAAATGTAATTTTCCTTTGTTCCCCAGATTTCTCCCTCCCTCCTTCTTTTCTTGATCATTTTTTTCTTTAGTTGATTGAACTGAAAAGACCAAAAAATAAATGGATTTATTTGGTTGTTGGGTTTTTTTTTTGTCTGTCCTAAATAAAAAGGACTTAAGACAACACTTTCTGGCTGTCAGTCTTCCTAGTTTCTACAGTGGAAGTCACAAAGATAATAAATTCTTACACATTGCATGAGAATCAATGACCAAGTGAAGATATCCAAGCTAGGAACTTGCTGAGGGAAAGGCCCCAGTGCAGATTTAACAGCTATTGTTCCAGTTTGGTATGCTGTCAAGCCAGCCAAACTGCAGATGGGTGTCAGCCAGATGATCACTGTCTATGTAATTTGTGCTCTGAGTGGACACAGAGAGAGGGACAGTGGGTACAAATTTATAGGAACTCACACTGCAGTCTTTCTGCTGCTCATTGTGACAACTTGCTTTCTAAATTTCATAGAATACATTTTATTAAAGTAAAAATAAACAAAACCCCTACATACATCTGGTTTATGGAAAAAGAGAAAAAAGCTAACACTGGGAAAGGGAATGAAAGAACACAGAGAAAAAGATTTTGTGACTAAATGCTGGCTCAGAATTGTGAACAAAGGAACTGTTTCCTGCTGTTTCATTCCTGTTTGGTCCAAGAAAAGAGGGTTTCATGTACCTTCTTGTAAATAAAGCAGGGCTGCAGTAAGGAAACACAGGGCTCCATTATTAGCTTTTTTTTTTTTGCCTCCTAAATGAAACAGTCCTCAGAACATTTAAATTTGGCTAACCATGCAAGTCAGAAAGGGATAATAGCTTTGTGAAGTGAACCAAAATGATCCCGACATTGCACAGACCTGGTGTATGTGCATTATCTTAACACTCCACTTGTGTTTATTTTATACATGTTGTCACATCAGAGCTCTCACAAGGCTGGAGCTGAGTTTCCATTCCCCTGGAAACACTTAACCCTCCCAAGACTGACAGCTTTGTCCAAATTAAAAGAGATGAGCCTAAACATCCTCCCATCCTCTCGACCTTTCCCTGTGCCTGCTGTCTCCTCCCACCCCACATTACAACTTCTAAGCTCTCCTGTCTTCCACTGGCATCCAAACTGCAGTACTGATGGCTCCAGAGCATTAAATTGGGGTCTAGGAAATTCCCAATTGCACTTTCAACTGTGACATGTTAATGGCTGAAAAACTTTGGGTTCATTGACTTTCCCTTCTGATTTTGAACTTCCAAAAAGACAGGTTTGTCTCTCCTAACATATAAAGTCTGCTCTCCCCGACCCCCTTTTGGTCTTGGTTTGTTTTTTTATAAATTGAAGTTAAAATGGTCATCTAGCTGATGGTTTCTGGGGTCTGGATTTTAGAAAAGCAGCACCACGGATGAGAGATAAAAGTTGTGATAAGATTGTGTAAGACTGGCATCCTCTTTAGGACCCTGACTCTGAGATTTCTGCTCGTCTCACTATCTTCCCTAGTTGCCCTGAGATTTTTTTGACTCCCAATGTAGGACTCTTCACCCTCACTGTAATGAAGATTTCTGATGCTAAGAAAGAAAATCATATATATCGAGTGCATCACGACACAGTCCAAAAAGGAGTCACAGATTGTTTTGTTTTCTACGTTCTCAATAACCTCACCCAAATTTCCAGCTCCAAAACGCTAATAACCTCATCTCAGATTTCAGATGTGCTTTGCCTGATTGATGCACTGGACACTGCCTGGTGACTTAAGTGTTAAGGAAGTTTCCTTTATTGAATTATATTTTCATTCTGTCCCTATCATCGTTCCCTGCCCCACACCCCCTCAGGATTTTATAACCTCCATGCTCTATTTTGGCTGGTGATGTCAGAGGCAGAGCAGTTACCATGGAGAAGAAAGGGACAGACTCCACTGAGATGGACACAAACATAGCCTAAATCTACAGCAAGCTTGTGATTCATCAGCCAAATTGCGTGTCATCATTAATGGCTTGCAAAAGGGGTCATCGATAATTGTTCATTTTAATGTATGTGGTGTTGGAGAAGTTTATTGAAAACTTTGTGAAAGCCTGGCTGATGTTTACATCAGAAGAAGCCACAACACATGTTATTAATGAATAAGTGGAACAATATCAGGCACCATCTCAAGAATGGTTACAAGAACATGGCTTTAGAAACCAAGCTGGGGGGCTGGAACTTTTCACTGAAAGCAAACACAATTACTCATTGCATACTAAGACCAATGTAATGATGCACAGATAATGCAAGAAGCTCCTTAAATGGTGAGTAGAGAGCAAACCCAATGGCACTAGGTTGTATAAAGGCCAACTCCATGAGGATGCGCTGATACGTTTTTAAATATTTCTGCTTTTCTCTCTGTTGTTATGTTCATTTCTGATGCTTGGCTTACTTTTCTAATATTGCTTGTAATGTGAAGCATTTCACTCCTGCATAATCCTCTTTTCTCAACAGCTCTTTAAACTTCTTCCTCATCCATTGCTCTGGGAACATTTTCATAAGGTGAAAGCTCCGCAGTACTCTTTGCTTGCGTGAAGGGGTAAGCTCAGTACCAGACAAGGCTATAGGAATATCACTTGACTCCAGGACACTGACATCCCATAAATTCACTGGCCAAGTAAGTGTTTAAGATCACTGGAAAATCCTATGTGATACCTGGGTTTGGGAAAAGCAGGTCAGAAACACCAAGAAACCCTTTTTTGGTCATAGAATTCAGCACAGAGATGCTCTGCAAAAATGTTCTATGAAAATAACTTTGCACATTATTTCTTAGGAATAAGAATATTCTCAGCTTATGAATACTGAATAATAATAACAACAGAGTTCAGAGTTATTTGTTTTCTCTGTTTCCTTTATGGTTGGGAGGTTTTTATCCTCATCACAAGGCTGCTGGGTGAATTTCTCTCTCTAGCATGCTAGTGAAGAGGCTAAATTGAAACACCAAATTCAGTTCACAATCCAACACATGAAGAACTGCATCCAGTTCACTCTCCTATAATTTTTCAATGTTCCAAAAACTGTCAAGTATCAAAATGTAGTTAAAATGACAGCAGTAACAACTCTCTGAATCTTGGCAAAAAATGCTCATTATTGCAGAGTCAAACTTCTCATTGAGGTGTTGTAGTAACTATAACTGGGTTCTCCAGTGATTATTAAACATAATCACCCAGAAGCATCTCCCAGCTCAGGAATTCCTATAACCACTGATTTTTGGAAGGGTCCTCATGGGGGAAGACTACTCAGGATTTACCCTGCATGCTGTACTCTTCCTTATGGATGCAGAACTCTCTGCTGGAAGAGGCAAAGGGAAGATGGGTCTTGGGCTGTTTTTACCTTAGCTCCACTGACATAAATCACATGAACCTAACCCGGAAATCATGACTCTTGTTTCTGTCACCACATTGGATGCACACAGGGATAACTATGGGTCTGCTAACAGGTATCCTTTTCATCTTGCAGCTCACTGCTGTGAGTGCAACTGGTCTTTAACAGCTTATGTAGTTGTAATTGTGGTCGTGCCTTCAGGATCCAGGATCCCAGAGAGCATTCTTCCATGAATAGGCTGTGCTGAGACTAGGATCAGTGCAGTTCCTAAAGCCAGAGCAAACACAATGCACCAGTGAAAAGGGCTGAGAATCGTTGTCTGGAAACTGCTACAACACTAGCATTAATATTACGATTATTTTTAGAGTTTCACTTCCATTTAATATTCAACACCAGCATTTTTTAAGTCTGTGAGATTTGTATTTGAGAACATTCATTTACAGGGTCAGTTATGATGGCAATCATCCCTCTGCTAAATCTGCAGTTCTGCAGTGTGGTAACACTTCCTTTTCCCTAAAGGTCCTGATCCTTCTCAACTGCACTTGTCCACCATGAAACAGGGAGCTGTGCTCAGGCAAGAAAGCACCATAGTATCCTTCAGAAACACATCCCTCCCTGCTAGGGTAGGGAAAGGCAAAAGAACACCTTAATGAAATAATGAAAGACTTCCAATTGTGCTGTAGTACAAAGGAATATCTCGTTCTTTTTGAGATCCATGTGGGAAACTTAAAATGAATTAGTTTGTTTTATGGATTTTTAACTTCAAAGTCAAGCAACCTCATGTATAACAAATTATCAGAGTGAGGGATCCTGCCACAAATCTGCAGTTCAAAGAGAAGAAATACATCTTTTTCCCCATTTCTTTCCTTTTCTGACCCCCCATTTTCCAGCTAAGGGAGCACTCCTGCAGAGTGCTTTTTATTAAGCAAACCCCATTTGTTTTGATGGCTGGAACTCAGGGAAGCAGGAGTAAACATTCCCAGTGAAGCACCAATGTAAATCTATTTAACAACATGAGTTTGCAATGGCCAAACCACATCTTGTACTCAAAAGCCACTCATATAACCAGACTGAGAGTGCCCGGAGACTGTCTGGGAGCTGTTTTCAGAAGAAGAAGAAATGTTCTGTTCTGTTATCAGGGATGTCCCAGGAATATCCCACTGAGAGGATGCTGTTTCCAAAGGGTGTCCTAAGTGCGTGCTTATGGAATGATCCTCTGTGCAAACAGGGAGAGACCTGGGATGCAGTATGGCAAAACACTTGTGGAAAGCCATATGAATTTTCCTTTAGCATGTTTAGAGAAGATCTGTTTTCTTCCTCCCAAGATGAATGTCATCGCCAATTTTCATTCCTGGCTTTGACGGAAAATGGGAAATCAAAAAGGATTTTTTTTCTTTCTGAGATCCCAACATTTTTCTTTTCCCTATGACAAAGAAAACGTTTGGAAGATGAAGGTTTGGAAAGAAAACACCTATTGTTTTTAGTTTGCTGACCAAGTTTGCCTACCAACAATTCAAGACCCTTACCTGTGCCCCCTTCATCCATTTCTGCTGAAATCCACTCTCCTCAGGGTTAGATGTCACTGCCTGAAGGCTCTCAGAGCAATGGCTCCCAAGATGATAGATTTACGGTTGCCTCAAAACGAATCACCTGAAGACTGTCACTGCTGCATGTCACAGCCTGCAGGCTCACCACAAATTGCCTTTGGCAAATCAAGTATAACCGACCTTTTTCTGAGTCATTTATTTCAGTGTACCTGTCGTTGCTTGTTCCACTCTGCGGTACTGCAGGTCCACCCTGACGGCCTCAGTACTTAGAGATAATGCTTCCCTCCTCCTTGCTGATTCCAGGTATTAATCAATGTGCTTGCGTCTCTTTCTGCTGCATTCTGCACGTTCCCCTGGACATGGGAGCTATTCTGCCACTGCCTGTGCACAGCAATAGTGCTTTTGGGATCAGGGCTGGGTGAAAACCAGTCCCAAGAGGAGGTGCTGGCCCTCCTTTCGTTCAGGATGGGAGGTATGTTGAAACACTTCCTGGGTAACCCATTTTACCATTGAATCTCACACTGGCTGTTAGAAAACAGTCACATGTGAAACCCAGATGAGTGCAGGGCCAAACTAGAGATCCTCAGGGATGCACACAAGAAGCAGGAGTGTAGCCCACATTCTCCTGGGGCCCAAAAAATGCTCTGCCCTAGTTGCAAGGAGACGGGCTGTATCTAGTGCTACTATCTCAACCTGTGGATATCCTACCAGGAATATCATAGCATGCCTTACTGGAGAACAGATAGGTACAGCTTTTAGGTGGAGAGCACATGTTCAGGAGTAGCCCGTATCTCCTGGTAACCAACGTCCTTGTGTCTGAGGACTGGAGGTCCCTTTGGGGTAGAGGAGGCCAGAGGGAAAACACGTTCTTCAATGGCAGGATGTGCTTATCTTGGTGGATGCTGCCACTTTTTCCAACTTGGCCAAGCATGTGGCTGGCCAGCAGCTGGCATCTGCTTACTGTGAGCATGCTGCCTCACTGGTGTCTCCTCTGCTCACTCCCACAGCAACCACGCTTTTGTGCCCTTAGCTACTGTCTTTTCCTCTGGCATCCCTGCAATGTCCCATCCCTGATCTTCCTCCTTGATGTAGGTTCCCTGCGATCTTTCTTGTATTTCCATCTGTGTAACCTGTGGCAACCACTGGCACCAAACACCTAATCTCTCATCTGCCCTTCCTCCTTCTTTCTGGAACTGTCATTGATACCGCCTTCCCCTCTGTCCCAAAGGTGCCAAAATCCAGTCTGACCTTCAACTCCCTTGTCCCTCTCCTCCTTCCCTGGCCTGGTCGTTAATTCCCACAGTTTCAGTTCAGCAGTCCAGGGGTGGCAGGAACCTGTGGATTGGGGCTGGCTCTGCCCATGTGTACACGCACTATAAACAGAGGTTTGTGCCAGCTGCTGAGACCAGAAAGCAGGGATTCATCCAGCCATGATCCCATTTTTACAAAACAGATGATAAATAAAGTATGGTGAGAAATTGCAGCCATTTTCCTATTTTGGGATGTGGTAAATTGCAAGTCACTGGTTATTTATGCTGGTGGTGTTTTCAGCTGGCAGTTCTCAGGGGTCTTTGGGAACAAGAAGCTACAGTTTCCTTTGGCTGAGGGGCATAATGATTTATAACTTATAGATGAGTGCACACACACAAACTCTTGCATGTACCAAAAGTGGCAAAACCCAAGCAAGGCACCAAAAGGGCAGGCAATCACATAGTCTCACAACACTTGCCAACTGCAGAAACCTTACTTAGAGTAGGATAGTGAGGAACTGTCAGAGGTAATGGCATGTGGCCATCTCCACAAATCCACATCACCAGGCTTTGTCCTACGAGGCAGATTCTGCCATTGGTAATCAGGTCCCCTCTGGACAGAGTGAGTCAACTGTGAGCAATAAATTATTAGGAAAACAACCACCATGCATCCACTGGGACTTCTCTAAGAAACCATTTCTGCTTCATTCCCACCAATCCAGCTTTACTCATCCCTACTAATGCAAACTACACCCCCGGGGAAAATACTAACACAGCATGAAACCAACCTTCACTCCTTATCTGAACACCCAACACGGACCCCCTCCCTGAAAGCCACTGGGGCAGGGTGACTGGTGCAGGCTGGGGTACACACCATCTGTTTTCAATGCCCTGTCCATCCTATGGTAACTGTGATACTCTTGTGCAATGCACAATAACAAAAATAACAAAACAAAATCGTGGGCAGGGCCATACTTTAATTTCTGTAAATGGTGCTTGCCAGAAATAGTTTTTCCCTTTTTAATTCTATAGAATTATATTGAGAAGAGGCTTCTGTCCCTCTAAGTCTATTAAGTATCGGTCTCACAAACATATTTAGTCCTCAGGGGGCAAAATAAAGCTCCTGAATGGGATTGCTGTAGGCCTGAGCACAAGCAAGTGCTCTTCTGGTCAACTGGAACAATCCCAAAGGTACTGATGATTACGGACTTGATAGAGTTTCTAAATCGTGTAATTGTGGGATTAGTCACCAGGAAAACTGCCACGTACATCAAAGAAGTTCAGATCAAGGGCTCCATTTCAAGTAAATATTTAAAGTGACCTCATGTCCTTTCCATTTCTCCTTGCACCCTTCTCCAGATCCCATGTTCATCTGCTAGTAAGTACTGTAACTTTCCATGCATTGCCATGGCTCTGCACAAACAGTGGGTAAGAAGCAGAAATTAGGCACAGTAGCAGAGGACACTCACACGAAGGACAAAGCTCATAGCCCTACGGTCCCAAATAGCATTGAGAGAGCACTGCTGCAAAGAGGAACCTGCCACAGGGCATGGAGCTGGTCCTCTCCCTTTAGCCTGCTGCAGATGTCAAGGCCAAGAGAATAGGCAGGTAGGGGACTGAAGGCTGGGGAGCTGTGGCTGAGCAGAGTGTGTCCTTATGAAACAGTCACTGCATCTCTCTGCTTGCCTCCTTGGAGCCAGCTGCATGTTTTGTCCAAAGCCAATGTCTCATTTGAGCTGCTTGAGAAGAGGCACTGAGGAGCCCCTGTTGTAAACGCCATATAGAAACACAAAGGAGAGAGCCCAGAGTAAAATATATTTCCATAATAAAACTGTCAAGGGGAAATGAGAGACTAGAAAACCTTTGCAACGCCAAGTAATTAAGTTAAGAACAGTGACGCCCTCCCCAAAGCACTTGGGATAAACCGTCTCCTTCATACTCTAATTGGAGACGAGCAGTTCGGGGTGAGATGTACATGCGGGGTATGTACCACCAGGGGAGTAGGTGACCCAGGGAAGAGAGCCCAGGAGCTGCAGGGGTTGGGTACGTGGCTTGAGCTCCTGCCAAGGAGCACAGAAATCCCTGCTCCTCTGTGGGCTTCCCGATGCTCCTTCCACAATCTCTCCAAATTAGGTCACTCCCACACAGCCTGTAAGTAAGAGCAGCCAACGCTGGACCACCCAGGGCAACGGGGAGGAGGCTGACGAAGATGGAGCAGAACCACAGATGACATGATGTAAGGGTGGATTGGGCAATAGAAGCGTACACTCCAGTGGATGAGGGAAAACAAAAGGTCTTCACGGATGATGGTAGAACATGATTTCTGAACTGTGGCCCAGCCTAGTGTGGGAAGCCCTCACGGCATGATGCTCTGCACAGGTACCCAGCCCAGGCTTGTACATGGGGGTCCATCGCTGGCCTCACTGCACCCACAGCATGGTGGGTCCCCAGCTAGGGTGTTTTCCTGCCAACAGAGGAGAGCTGACTCTGCCAAAGGCATTGGTTGGCTCTGCCCAGCTGAAAAAGCTGCCCCCCATGCTCAGCTCTCAGTAAGGGTTCACTGGCATGGTATGAAATGGGGTGTCAGGGCCCCAGATTATTTCTCCATTAAATACTAAGAATACTCCTCCTCCTATGAGCCATCTGGGACTTAATCTTCTCAGGACTGGACCGATGGTTGCTTTCCATCTCACAGCCCTTTTCCTACCCATACTGCTTTTACCAGAGGGCTGGTTGCCTGAGGCAGCGAAGAATAACAGCAAGAGACCACTAAAACACAGTTTTCCTCTCTCCTCCTGCTCTTCCCAGCTTCCTAGGCCACAGGGAGTCCTACCAAGTAGATGCCATATGAGAATAAAGGACTTTCTAGAGGAAATAGTGAGGAACTCAAGATCTGTACGTTCTTACAAACTCTTACAAGATCTTGCTTCACCTTTGGGTTTGCAAAGACAGTCTGTCCAACAGGCACAGGTTTACCCTCAGGCTGGTTATTCTTCTTCCTCACTATAATTAGGAGAAAATGGGGAAAAATCCCGATGGAGAAAAATCATATTTTGTTCAGCTCACAGAGCTAAACAAAACAGGCTGCGGCCCCTGAAAGCCACTCACACACCTTAGGACTCAAAGGAAAAGCGTGGATTACTGTGGGACTAGGAAAAAGGTTCATGTTTTTGAACAAATCACCTGCTGTCTCCAGCCCAGACGCTGTGGAATGAAAGCGCACCAAATGAAACAGCGGATAAAATGCAGATGTGGAAACCAAGACAACCAAGAACCGATGGACTTTGTAACCCCAACAGATCAATACCAGACCGGGCAGCCCAGAAAAAACAGCAGTCTCAAATAGTCCTCTGTTGGACTGAGAGCAGAAGCTACTTCCATTTCAGAAGTGCCGGAGTCGCTCACACGCCAGGTATAAAACATAAACATCAGACACTTGGCGCTGTGCAGCTACCTGACAAAGGCATTAAGTTGGTTGGACTCGCTTGAAGCACAGTCTTTTTATATTTTCAAAACACTAAGTATTCCAGTTGCCATGGCAACGTGGTGCATTTGTTCCCGGTGTCATTTCCCATCACAATTAGTTGGGCTTTTTCTTTTTCTCCCCCTAGAACTTTGCTCAACTTCAAAACTTCGGTTGCTGAGGCAACGTCTCCCTTTAAAGGGAAGCGATCGGCTGTGCCCATCTGTGCTGAGGCAAGGGCTTGTCTTTGAAGACCGGCATGCTATGGCAAGGGAGGAGGTGTGAAGGAGGCTAAAAAGATACCCAGGGAAGCAGGGGGAGAGGAAGGAACTGTGCCACAGAGGGGCAACACACGCCCTCGCATGAGGCAGGTGGGACAGGCTCTGAGTGGGAGGCTCCAGGCTTAGCATCAGTGAGCGAATGTGCCACATTACATCACCGGGCACATTAAATGCGGTCTCGGTGAGAAAACGCGCTGCCTTCGATGTATCCTGTGAGGATCACATGGAGATGCATAGTCCTCACAAGACCTCTGCAGGAAAGGAATTTGTCACTGGGCTTGTTTGACACAAGAAGTGACCGAGGTAGAGAGAGCTTGAATGAAATACTGAAGGTCACGTAGTAAATTAGTGGCTGATACAGGACTAAGCCCCTGGAGGTGTTGTGTTTCATTCGTAGGATCATCATTCCTCTGATGTTTAATTTACACTCAAACAGAAACCCATTTACCTTCTGCAGGGAAGCACTGCAATCACTTTTTCTCTTGCTAACATATTACAGTCCTCACCTCTGCTATTTGTCAATGTATTTGGCTGAAACACACTGAAGCAGAGACTCCTTTCTTTCCAGACAGTGAGGCTCAGATCCACATTCTTCCTGAAACCCTGCTTCAACAAACGTGATCGCCACCAACAATCATAACAGCTCTGAGCTGCTCTTTAACTGGGGTCATTCCTACTTTCCTCTTGACTGAAAGCATGGAAGGGACACAGCATCACCATCACTTGCCTGTCTATGAGTTCCAGCCAACTCATACACACAGCGAGCAGCTTTGGGAGGCAATGGATTGTAGCATCCAGCAGAAAGAGCAGATGGGTTGTGGAGGGGGCCCCAGAGGGGTGGCTGGGTGAGCACTGAGCAGGAGCTGAGGAAATGAACAGGATGAGGCCATGCACACACCACAGGAAATGGGCATGGGGCAAGGAGCACAAGACAGGATGAGAACAGGCAAGGGGCAGGGAGGGGACACTAGCATGGGGGTTAGCATGGCACACTGCTGCTGCTAGTGCAGGGGCTGAGAGTGGAACCTGAGAAATCAGCGCTAGGAAGACTATCCTGCCACAAATTAGTATTAATTGCATGAAGAGGGAAATTAGCTTTCATTTCATTAAAGTTGCTGAGGAGACATAATTGAAGCAGCAGCAAATATAGATCAGCCAGGCAAAACTCTTCAGGGTGGATTTATTCACTGTGGAGCAAGGGTGTTCCACACAAAGGGCTGGGATTCAACCCACCAGGAGAGGAAGGATTGAGGCAGAAGAAAGGTGGGAAAACAAAAAAAGCTAACAACAGAAGGAAGGGGGCATCACGGAGGTGAAAAGTCATGGCACACATTTCTCTGCCTTTTAAAAAGCAGGGGAGAGTTCAGGAGGATTAAAACATGCTGTGGATGTGGCATTTGTAAGATGAAGGAAACCCTCATGAGCAGAGCCTGGGATTGAAGAAGCTGGATTTCATTCACCTTCCTTCACTGTTAACTCTTGGGCTCCTGGGGCTGAGACATGCTCTTCTCCTGTGCCCCAGCTCCCTCCTCTGCAGGAGGGATGACCAGACTCCTCTGCCACCAAAGGATCTGAAAGGGTAGATGTGTTACTTATTGCAAGGTGCCAAGTCACTGCTGGGACTAAGAACCAGTTTAGGACTGAGGAGTGAGATTGCACAGGCATGGGTTACACAAAATCTCTCTCCTCCTGCCTCTCAGCAGCCCGTTAGCCTTGTATTCCTGTTGCTTCCACCAGCACCCATTGATATTCTCACATGGACTGCCTCCATGACACTTGCACATGAGGGAGCCCACAAAAGTGATCAGAAAAATCAGAGAAGCTAGCTTATTTAGAGCAATTTGGGCTGTACAGATTCCACCTACCTCTTGCTGCTCACTGTGGGACCCAGAGCAGAACCATTCGCATCCTTTCTTATGTAATAAGCAGGTGGTAAACCTGCTTAAAACAGGTCAAAACAAATGCTTAAAACAAATTACCACTTCAGTAGGGGTTCTTCAAAGCCCTAGGTTATTGCAGTGCCCATGAGCCAGCATCCTTCCCAGCCTGGAGATGTGCACAGTAGGTGCTACTGAAAAGCAATGCTAATGAGTAGATACAGGGCTGGTACCAGGTATTGCTTGAGTAGGGGGCATGACTGATTCATTAAGCCAGCTCACCATCTCTCCACTTCGCAGCCTGTGTCTCAGTGCCCCAGTTCCAGAGTGATGGTGACTCTGATGCCTGCGTATGGGCCACTGGATATTAGGCTTTGATTTCTTTCCATTTCAGCAGTTCATAGCTGACTGCATAAGCAGTCAGACACAAACCCATTGCCTGGATCACCACCTGCCTGTTCCAAATCTGGGTCACTGTGGCATTAAAAAATATAAACAGCCAACACAGCCCTGCCAGGCAGAGGTAAAGAAGGAAAGCAAACATGGGGTGGCCTTGATGTCAAAAGAGAAACTGACAGACACAGGAGGCAGCAGGCTTTGTCTTTCTCCTGCATTTGATTGTCCTTGATGCTTCCTTCCCAAGGGCGTTGAACTGTCCATGTTGATGGAAAAATGTCTTACGGTGATTGCATACCTGGCAGGGAACCCACCAGTGACTGCATCCTCTGCATCCCTGGACACTATTCTGCCCAAGTGTCCATAAAAGCAGCCTGAGGAGCAGCTCCCATGGTGCTAGTATTCCTCTGGTGATTTCCAGGGATTGCCCAAGTCCCTGGACTTCCCTTGCCTGGGCACTGACTACATTGAGGATTTTCCCTCCATGGTCCAGGATGTCCAATAGCTTTGGCAACCCCACCTCATGTCTAGCAGCATCTGCTGAGGTTATGAGACCGCAAGACACTCTCCCCTGAGCGATGCAGAATGTCCCTGGTGCACAGATGAACCAGATGAAGGAGGCCCTATAGCTCCTGATATGCTCCAGCAGACATCACATTTTAAAGAAACTCTCAGGACCATCTTCCTGCTTGCTGATCCCAGTGTGAGGAGAGCAAGTCCTCTCCCATGCTCAGGCATCTGAGAATTGCCTCGAGACTCCTATTCTCAAAGACAGAACCTTCAGCAGCTGCTGGACGGCCCAGCAAACAAACAAGCAGCTTCTGCAAAACGTATCTGGACATCAGCCATATTAACCATGAGTGTTGCTCTCCCCTGTGGATACAACAGCTGCCCATTGGAATAAACAGGAAACCATTTTATCCTCTGAGGAGCAAGAAAGGTTAAGGGGTCATGACTGTAAATTGTGCGTCTCTGGGTTTGGGGCATGCAGCATGAGCCACAAACAAATAGGTCTTCTGCTTTTTCTCATAGAGTAGGGGCTCAAATGCTGGGCTTCTCCTTCTCAGCTGGTTCTCTGACCTAATGCTCCCCTTTTTCCAGTGCAAGAGACAAAAGAGAAGTCCTGGTTTCTCCACTGAAGTTTTGGAAAGCTGGACCCACAAGGATGGCAAACCTGCCAGTCTGGTGACAGTCTCTGCGCTCCCGGTCAGACCACCAAATACCTCCTCATTGCAAAACACAGCTAGAAGATAACTGATGATGTTGTATGTGCACCTTATACTGGTGCAAGGGTCTAGGATGGTGCTATTATATGTATGCTAGGAGACTTGTCAACTGTAACTCTAACAACCTTATAAATATCTTGAGCACTGTGTGTTCAACACCTAGTGATATACTGAAGCTCATTTTTATGATCATTTGTGACAGAGTCCACACAGTACCAGGTGCAGTTTGAGACCTGACAGATCCCATCAAGTGAAGGCTTTCCAGAAAGGAAAGATGCCTACGTCCCTATTTATAGATGCCTATTTATACCGCAGAGGTGCTGGATGCTGACGAGCACACAGCATGTGGCCAGCTGTGGATAGACCTTCTTTCCTCTCAGCAAGCATTTCATGGGTACATTGATCAAGGCAGGAAGGATAATGCTCCTGCTTTCATTCTGAAGAAGGCCAACAGCATCCTGGCCTTTACCAGCAATAGTGTGGCAGCAGGGCCAGGGCAGTGATCATCCCCCTGTGCTGGGCACTGGTGAGGCTGCCCCTTGAATCCTGTGTTCAGTTCTGGGCCCTTCACTACAAGAGAGACATTGAGGTGCTGGAGAGGTGCAGAGAAGGGCAATGAAGCTGGTGAAAGGCCTGGAGCACAAGTGTGATGGGGAATGGCTGGGGGAACTGGGGTGTTTAGTCTGGAGAAGAGAAGGTTCAGGGGGACCTTATCGCTCTCTACAACTGCCTGAAAGGAGGATGGAGAGAGGTGGGGTCAGTCTCTTCTCCCTGTTCTGCCCAATAAGACAAGAGGAAATGGCCTCAAGCTGTGCGAGGGGAGGTTCAGATTGGATATTAGGAACAATTTCTTCACAGAGAGGGTGCTCAGGCATTGGAACAGGCATTGGAACACCCAGGGAATGGTGGAATCACCATCCCTGGAAGTGTTCGCAAACCGTGTAGATGAGGCCCTCAGTGCCATGGGTTAGTGGTGGCCTTGGCAGTCCTGGGATAATGGTTGGACTTGATGATCTTAAAGGTCTTTTCCAAGGTGGCTGATTCTGAGGGTTCAAAAGTCTATTGTGCAGAGGGCATATAAATCAGTGTTGCCTGGCATTTCTGGCCAGAGGTCTGTGTGCTTTCTGGCCAGACTTCCCACACAGGAAATGGGGATACAGGCCATTAGTCAGACTTTCTAAAGGACTTGAAACTCAGTGCGAGACACCCCTGCTCAGAAGACCACATCACAGGCACCCAGACCCATGACACATGCACCGTTCTGCCGGCTGATGTTATGGCAGTGTGGCATTGCTGCACGATGGTCTTCCCCCCCCTCCAAACTTCTCCCTTCATCTCTTGGCACTCTCCAGAGCAAAGCACAAGGATTTCTTTGCAGCTGGGAGATCATTTCTCAGTCTGGCGAGGGCTGGCAAGGCCCTAGAACATGTTAGTGTCATTGTATCAGCAGGGTAACTCTGACACAGCTGCTGTTGTGTCAGGTACTACACAAAATGGTGGTAAGAGGCTATCTGTGCTCCAAAAAGGTTATTATCCAGAGCAGGCAAGAGGAAGTCACTTGCTCAACTGGCCCAGCAAGTCAGTAGCAGAGAGGGGAAAGGAGCTGAGGCTTCCTTCATCTGGGGTTGGTGCTTGGTGGATCAGCTCCGATCATTTCTCACGTTCCCCTTATCAGCATATTCTACTAGCCCGTGTTTATCTCACATCCTTGAGCAACAGCCCTCAGGACTCTGCAGTTTGGCTTTGTTTTATTTTATGGGGGAAGTGACACAACACGCTCAGAGGTTAGGTTGCTGCATTGCAACAGCTCTCATCCTACATGGAGGTGGAAGAGATCCAAGCAGTGCAGATGTGATGACTCAGTTTTGCTGGATTTTACAATAGTGGAGCTCCGGTGACATTCCCACAGAGGCATTCTGATGAGCTTGGTGTACAAGGAGAGAATCAAACCTAGTGAAGCTGCCCCAAAATTAGCACCTAAAGCAAGCCTTCACCAAAGCCCTCCCCCTCCGATGCAGCACTGCAGCACACAAGGAAGGACGTGCACATCTCCCCGGTTTGAGACACTTTTGATGCAAAAATACGTGCTCAATCTAGTTGTCCTGACCCATTTTTGTAGTCAACAGAGAGAAAATAAATGCAACTGGGGCACAGCTTGCCTGGTTTCTTTTGAACTTTTAGTTTGGATAAAACAAAAGTGCTCACTCCCTTGTGCAAGACACACAGAGTACCTTGCTCAAGACACAGCTCTTGATGCCTGGTCAGATGAACCCCAACCCAGCCTTCTCATGGAGAACCAGAAAGGCTGGGAAGAGCCCATGCACTGAATCTCTTTTGAGTGAGAAACTCCCCTCCTCTCACACAGATGAACACATCTCTTGCAGAATTACATGTAATCTGCAAGTTCTCTGGGGGATAATTCATTGCGGCAAGAGGTGGGTGGCTCCTATACCAGCCCAAGCTTTGAATCAAAGGCACCTGAGCATCCCTGGCAGCTGCCGGGTTTGGGGTGGTTACACTTCTCCAATTGTACTTCCCAGGAGGGCAAGCCAAGGTTGAGGAATGGGCTTCCTGTGCCAGTGACACAGCACTAAGTTAAAGGACAAGGTCAGGTGGTAGGCTAGGTAAGGGAATGTTGTGCTGCTCAGATGTGAAGTGGCTAAGTCTGGCTGGTTTTGCTCTTTCTGTCAGCATTAAATTTGAGAACAGTGGTTTTGGTCATCTAAGGAGACGCTGTCCCAAGTCTCAGCAAGCAAGAATCTCAGGAATGACAAAAAAGACACCTTCACCAGGAGGATGACCAGTCCTTTACCTAGTAGCTATCATCTGAGGAAAGATCTGGTCACCTTCAGCAGGAGGACCACCAGTCCCTTATCAAGTAGGTATCGCCAAGCATCCACCCAACTGAGAGCTGCTGTTCCTCACAAAGTTTCCACCTGCAGTGCAACATTCAAAACAAGCTATTAGTAATCAATGATCTTGAGTTCCAAGATAGTACGAGTTGTGCACATCAACACGTTTCTTCTGATAAAGCTGCATACATTAGCTGCTAAACAATGTTGTTTGAAACCATACGTACGCTTACATAACCTCGTACCATATAATCAACACATTTCATAACAAAAAGAGATCAATCATTCTGATCCCTGTCACAGAATTATACCTCTGCTCTCTTTCATACCATGAAAACACCAAAAAAAACCCCAACAAAAAGGATTTCCAACCTCCACACCTGCCAACGCCCAGCACAGCTCCATGTACTGTGAGATGCTGGCTCTTTTCAAACCTGTGAGCACCACATCACCACCACTGGCAGACAGGAACTGACATCTAGCCATGAGCTTCTGCTGCAGCACAGAGCAAAGATCATGGAGAAAGGCTTCAGATATGTCTGTGGAGGGAAGGGTAGGGAACAAGAAGGGTGATGGAAATGGAGCCCTTCGCCCCAGGACGCTCTCTCCCTATCCAGCCCCTCTCCATTGCTGGGTGCTCTTTCCAAGCTCTCTGGAAACAGAGCTCATAGCCTCCTCCAAAAGCAGCATTAAGAGCAAGCTGTGGTTACTGATTCCATATCTCACATCCCTGTTTGCTTTGCTATTGCTGCACCTCTGGAAGAAGGACCGCAGATAGGTAAGTACTGTCAGCACCTCCAAAGCAAGGACAGAGGTACTGTGGAAAGGTGGCAGGGGCTGAGAGAACTGTAGGACCAGTTGCTACCATGCTACATGGGATGTGGCAAGACACCATGCTGCTGCTCTGGGGCTGTGTTGACACTGCTCTAATGGGCCACCTCCTGATGCTGCAATATCAAGTGCTTGATCAGGGGCGCAGAAGTTTGTGAGAAGGCGGGATGCTTTCAGATAAGACATTGGCAGCTGTGGGAATTTCAGTTTCCAGGTGAGAATGTTGCCCTATTATTCCCACATTCACTTATTCCTCCTCCATGGAGCTGATCCTCTCCATGGAGCAGCAGCTGAAGGCAGCTGCATCCTTCTCTTGTTCCAGCCCTGCCTCCCAGTCAGGAAGCAGTCTGGGGAGAGACAGGGTCTCATTTTCTTTATAAAGGGAAAAGAAGGGCGCCTGCTTTTGCCCCAGCATCACAGGCTCCAAGAAGCGCTGTGAGGTGCTTGGAACCTGTAGAAATACAGGGCAATAAAATCACTGGGGTGAGCTTTCTGGAGACCCATCCCTGCGTATCCCATGGAAGGCTTTGTGCCAGCCTCCTCTCCCCTCCAGCCCTCCACAAAGGTCAGCTCCTCTTGAAAAAACTGGAGGATGAAGACCAGGAGGCTGTTTCTCCAATGTGCAATCAGTCTCCCCAGAGCCACCACTGCACCAGCCCCTCCAGACAGACTCCGAACCCTAACACCACCTCCAGCCACATCAGTTCACTGTGCACTTCTCGGAACACCCAGACCAAAGCAAAGAGGGATGCTGTTGAACCCCACAGGGGTTGCAGTGGAGCACTTCCCTTGTGGGACATCTGCCAGGCTGGGTGCACCCTTCACCCCACCACCCAGCCCAAAGGGACCCCTTGGTTTCTCCTCTCCAAGGGAGCTCTGTGCACAGCCGCAGCCCAGCATCCTCAGTGCTCTGGTACCCTCTGCTGGCCCTGAACATTTCTTTGCTAATGAAGCCTCTCCTGGGATGTTTCTCAGCCTGAAGGTCACTTGCCGGCAGGGAGCGTTTTCACTTGCCTGCACTGCCGCACACTGCACTGTCTCCAGAATGCCCCACCAGAGCTCACACATGCAAGCTGGCCCTGAGAGGACAAGGAAAGGACCTACTCACACCTTACCTCTTCAGAGACAACGCTTCTTTGCCAGTAGTGATAAAAACTTGCAGCCTGACAAGTGCAAGGTCACACAGCAAACACAGAAGGGCAAGTGGCTGCGAAAGTCCACCCGGGGCTCACAGCCCAGAGAGGCTCCTAGCAAGTGGGAAAACCTTCCCCTGTGGCTGTTGGCATGAGGTGATAGAGCCTAGCTGGAGGAGGGTATACAGCTCTTGGGCATCACTCCATATTCCCATCCTCACTGGGGCAATCAGGGGGCTCTGCTGATGCCTCCAGCAAGGCTTCCATGCAGCCCTTTACACTGCAGGGTAAAGCATTTGCTGCTGGAGCCCTTGGAGAGAAGGGGGGATAAGCTAAAAGCAGCTCTGAAGCAGAAAACAGTAGTGCATTTCCTTCACTGCTACTGGCAGACAGGGAAGATGGCAGCAGCCTGCATGCAGTGATCCGGTAAGTGCCTCTGAACTGCTGAGGCCAACAGGGCAGCCAGCACCAACGGGATTTATGCCTTTACAGACAGATCAAACACTGAGTGAGAAATCAGTTTCTGCTTTCCAGGCTGCTGGTGCTGCCCATGAGGCTACGCCCTGCCTCAAGGGGAGTCTCCAGGGTGGGCACTGGTCAACACAGGGTGAGCAGGAAAGATGCCTTTGCAACCAAGATCCTGCACCACCTTTGAAGGTGAAAGGGAACATACCCTGAGCTACAAACAAGTTTTTATTTTAATACAAACTAAAAGCTTTTGAAGTTCAAAGAAACATCAACGTATACTGTGACAGGGGAACCCTGCCCACCCCAAACCCTGCTTCAAGTGGGACACTTTTCCTCCCCAAGGAAAAGCTTCTTCCAGGAGCCCCACGGGGCACTGTGCCTGCACTTGGGCAGGTGTCAGACACCAGCGCTTCCCTCCCCGCACGTGGGAAAGGGAGGTCACTTGATGCGGTAGAGGACTTTGCGTTGCATGCGGTGCTGGATCTCCCCCCGCCGCATCATCAGCTGCAGCACCTTGTGGATGGCGTGTTCCGGGTATTTCTGGAAAAGGAGAGAGCACGGAAAGATGATCCGGCATGGAAAGCTCACCAGCACCCACAGGATGCTGCAGCCTGCCTGAAGCCCGGCTATGCCTCCCTGGAGGGATGCAGGACCCAGCAGCACCATGTGCTGATGCTCCCTTTTCACTGTTCCACTCTGACCACAGCCAGTGTCACAAATCAAACAGGTCTGGTTTCAAGGGTAGGATCTCAGCCTTGGGGAATGGACTTCACTCCCCTGAGCAGCAGCCCGGGGTTCCCTGGTTCACAGCCCAACCGCGCAGTCTGTGGCCTACCTGCCGCATGAAGTCCTGGATGATGCTGTGCTCCGACACCTGAGAGCCGATGGCAAAGCGGCGCTTGAGCTGCTTCTCAATGCGGGACAGCATCTCTTGGTCCTCCTGTGTTGTGAAGCCTTCTGCCCCTGGAGGGAAAGGCTGTGTGAGCTCTCTGTGGCACCCAGGTGTCACTCTCAAAGCCAGGGTGTCCATATCCTGTGTCTCCCACCACACCTGCATGTTTCCAAGACCTTACAGAACCCAAGAGCAAATCCACAGTCAAAGGTGGTGAAAGCTCCAAAGACACAGATGAATGTGGACCAGACTGCTGGAGCTCTTTTCAAACCCTTTGTGCCACGCTGTCTCTCAAGGAAACGCTGCCTTCAGCCCCACAGGGAAAGATGTTGGAGGACAAACAGGCTGGGGAATCACCTGCAGCAGCAGATGATAGCCTTTGGCCCACAAGGGGCCAGACCATCCCTCCCTTGCTCATGACAGGGGGAGACCCTTGGTGTCATTTTCCATTGCGAGCCAAAGCCCCTTGGCCATGATGGTGCCTTGCTGCCACAAGCATTCATAGAATCACAGAATAACAGGTTGGAAGGGGCCTCAAGGATCACCTGGCCCAGCCTTTCTTGGGAAAAGCACAAATCGCTTTGCCTTTGCTCAAAATATAGGTCCAGCATGTGACTGCGGATGGCTGGCAGCACTCACTGCCCCTGTCCCCCCGGTCCTGGGGGTGGGAGCTCATCTCTCCTTGTCCTCAACAGCCAGGCCCAACATGTGCCTCCTGCACAGCGCATCTCCCCCTCACCTGACAGGCTGCCTGACATGGCTGCATCAAGCGTGGACACCTGGAAGAGCCTCAAGGCTTCCTCAACATCCGTCTCCGTAGCGAAGGGCTGAAGCTTCATCTTTGCCAGGGACTCAGCAATGCGCACAATGGCCTCCAGTTGCCTACAACCGAAGATGTTCCCTGCTTTCTACTGCAGCTCCAATGGGTCTCCCTCTTCCCCCTGACACCCTGCTCACCACACCCCAGGCATCGCCAGCATTGCCCTGTTCAGAGAGCTCCCCCAAACCCCAGCACCCCACTAATCCGCTTTCTGGGATACCCGAGGTGAGTCCCAGCGATACAACCCCACCCCTGAGGGTTCTGGTAGGACAAGGAGGGCAGTGTTGCTCACCGCACAGTGATGGGGATGCTGGAGCGGCGGTCGCTCTCCTGCTCGTGCTGGCGAGTGCCGTTCCGCATCAGGATGTAGCGGTACTTCAGCTTCTCCGCCGCTGCTGCTGACAGCCGAGGGCCACATTTCCTACAAGGAGGGATGGGAGCTGGAAGGCAGCAGCACCACAGAGGGTCCCCCTGTGCAGGGGGTTCCCGGGCACCCCTCACTTCCTTGATCCACACTGTGGCACTGTTGTGAGCTGCTCTTGCTTCTCTTTTCTCAAGGTAGGCATTAAATAAGGTCATGCATATAAGAGTGCTTGCAAGCATCAGCTGCACGGTTTGCTTCTCACCACTGCCTCCCACCGTGCAGCCCAGGCACTGCCAAGAAGTCACTTACATCCGACAGAAGGAGATGAGCTTCTTCAGCTTGTTCAGATCGATCTCACCCTCCACTGCCTGGGTCTGCGTGAAGGCACTCACATGTAAGGACATCACGTGCTTGGCCAGCGTCTACAAGAGCAGAAGTAGTCAGGCAGTAGGAACCGCAGTACCTCCCCCTCCCAAAAAAAGCAGTGCATCACGAGACTCAGCTGCACCCATGCAGCCTGACCCACCATGTCTCGCTCTTCATCATATACATCCTTGACGATGAAGATCATGTCAAATCGGGACAGGATGGTGGGCATAAAATCAATATTCTCCTCGCCCTTGGTCTCATCCCAGCGCCCAAAGACAGAGTTGGCAGCTGCCAGCACTGAGCAGCGGGAGTTGAGTGTGGTTGTGATTCCTGCCTGCAGGCGGAAGGAGAAATGGATGGGGTCAAGACCACAACCACCTCACAGCAGGGCTAGGCGGCTATTAAATCATAGCGAAACGTCCAAAGCAGTCTGTAAGGACTCCTCATCAATCACTTGCATTTAAATAAAACCCAATTGCTCCATAATGGCTCCTCCTTGGAGAGGGGTCAGCACAGGAACTACATCGGGCTGGACCCACACGGTCTTCTGGAGGACTGGCTTCAGCAGACACTTGAGCACTAACTAGTTTCACTTAAAACCTCATGTCAAGGGCAAGGACACCAAGACCCCACCCCACATTTGCAATGTGAGCTAGAAACTGGGTGGCCGGGACTGAGCCTCCTTGGGCAGCCTTGGTGGCAAAGCACTGGGTATGCAGGTAGCAAAGGCAAGAGGGACAGCAGTGGTGGGTGCTCTGTTACCAGGGACTCAATAGGTAAGGGGTGAAACAGAGGAACCAGGAGGGAGCAGAGGTGCTACCAAAAGAAGCTGAGCAGTAGAGACTAAGAGAAACTGTGATTTGAGAGATCAGGCACCAGCATGCCAGGCAGCCCCTGTAGAAGGGGTGGAGGAAAAGGAGGAAAAGAAGTGACTTTAGGATCTGACATCAGCAGAACTACTACATCTAGAGCAGAGGACAGGCAGAGCAGAGGGAGCTCGTTTCAGTCCTGCTGAGGCTATCTGAGAGAGACAATCCAAAGCCTACAGGTAGGGCTGAGTGGTCTCAGATCAAACAGTGACCATCAGAAACACTGCCTGGACTCTGTAATGGCAGAAGTCTGGCAAAAGATGCGTGACCGCCGCCTCTCAGAAACCCACTCACAGCTCACCTTAGCAATGGAGATGGTCTGCTGCTCCATGGCCTCGTGAATGGCCACGCGGTCATCCTCCCGCATCTTCCCATCCAAAGTGGGAGAAATGAGGTGAGGAGAAAAGAGAAGTCATTATCAGTCACCTCCACCAGGCCCCAGATACACACCCACGGATGCTGCCCCCCAAGGGGAAGCTCTGTGAGGACTTCTTCCCAAGAGTTCAGGGTGTAACCACAATTCCCTTGCAGCCCCATCCTCTGGCCTTCCCCTGCGGCTCTGGGCTCTCCCAGGAGAAGCTGTCAGCCCAAGGACTCTCCCTCACAGGCAGTGCCATGGGTACCTTGTCGAACTCATCAATGCACACCACTCCTCCATCTGCCAGCACCATGGCTCCCCCCTCCATGAAGAAATTCCTGGAGGAAGGGTCCCGGATCACCGAGGCCGTCAAACCAGCAGCGCTGCTGCCCTTCCCAGAGGTGTATACCTAGTGGCACACGGGACAAGGAAAGGGACAGCACATCAGCTGCTGTGGGACCCAGGAGCCCGCTGCTCCAGCTAGAGGACAAAGCACTCCCAGCACCACAAAATCCAGAGGAAACACAAGGATCTCCAGGAAAACCCCTCAGCACATACAGGAAGCAGACCAGCAGTGTACAGAGCCAGACTATTGCCTAGCCCCAGGCTTCGGAACAAGCAGCTGTGACGCACCGGAGGGCTTGCAGACACACAAACACAAGTATTAAGTACAGAACAGGGAGCGATTCATTGTTTGGTGGTCTGCTGTATTAGGTTTGTTTCCCTCCGGAGGCAACAATGCAGTCAGAGGCTGAGTTTAATAGAGACTACAAGAAAACACAGCTGAAAATATAATTTCATGCCTGAACTCAGCCTGGAGGTCCGTGCCTGAGATGCAGTCAACTTCATTTGTCCTGACCAGCCAGCATCTCCACTGATCAAATCTCAACAATAAACAACAGCACCAGTCACGTCTTTGGACGTCTGCAAATAGTCTGGCTCAGATCATAATGAAAGGCATCACCTGCTTCCCCTTCCCTCCTTTGTCCTGCATCCTGCACCCCATCTCTCCCAAGCCAGCACCAGAATTAACAGTTCACACCCCTGCCAGCCAGCTGTAGATGCATGGGCAAGTATCTGCTGTGACCATGGTTTGGTCTTCCATGCTATGCGAGGAGCAGAAGGAAGAAACAAGCTGCACTACAAGACGGTCTCTCAAACCACCTACCCCAATGGGTGAACACTTCTCAACAAACTTCAGCAGCTGGGACTTGGCCGTACCAGGGTCACCCAGCATCAGTAAGTTGATGTCTCCTCTGCGGGTCAGCCCATCTGGGAGCCTGGAGTGACAGGATGGGAGGAAGAGAAGGAGGAGAGATGGCAAGCCTTGATTTTGATAACCAAGCACTGCTAATAACCAAGTGCCAGAAGACCATACGAGGGCTTTGTGCCATGAATGACACCCCTGCCACCACTCTCTCCACCAGGCTGACTTCTCCTCACCTCTTGCGGGAGCCTCCAAACAAGAGGCAGGCAATGGCCTTCTTGATGTCGGTGCTGCCATAGATGGAGGGCGCAATGCTCTTGGCGATGGTCTCGTAGATGTTGGGCATGGCAGCAAGGTGACGAAGTTCCTCCTCCTCCTGAGGGGTTACCGAGCCAGCAATGCTGTGTCCTGCACACAACGTTTGTGTGATGCAACAGTGAACAAATGGATGTTCTTTAAAGTAAATTACGTTACTCCCCCCAAACACCCACTACCACCAAAACCCCTTCTTCAGATCATGCCAGTGGGGACGCCCACTACCACCAAAACCCCTTCTTGCCAGTGGGGAAGGATGGAGAGGGCAGGCATTTGCTATCCCAGCAAGGCAGGCTGTGTCCTCAGAGGCTGGTATGAAAAACCAAGGATCTGGGGCAAAGCAGCTCCGGAGGAACCAGAGGGAGAATTACAGTCAGGACAATGTTTTCAATACATAGCTCAAATTTAACCGTTGGCTGCAGCCTGGATCCTCAGGGATGGCTTAGCAGATTCCCACTAAGATCAATAAGATAAAAGCAACTTAAATACCCTGAAGGACTCAGGCTGAAGCCTCCTCATTTAATATCATTGAGAAAAAGTGATACAGGATATGACTATAGAGCATCCAGGCAACTCAAACCCTTGAATCGGCTTGAACCTTCTGCTATATAAGCATCAGAGAAGGACCCAGTTTGTGATTGCATGCAATGCATGGTGAGGGACCACTGTGTTCAGAGAGGGGGCTCTACCAGCACCACATAGACCAGATGGGCACTAAAAGCAGCCCTCACCTGATCCCTCCGTGTCCACCTGGATGCCCACCACACGGATGTAGGCACTTCGGATACCCACACCCACGTTGTCACGGCCTTTGTTCTTGCTGAGGGCAGATTTCTTGATGGAGTAGATGCCCATGATAGTGACCCTGTTCCCTGGGACAACTTTGTCACAGAGGTACCTAAGAGGAGGAAGGGGAAAGCAGAGAAGATGGTAGTGGAAGAAAGGATGGCCCCAGCGGGGTGAGGGTGCAGAGACTGCACTGGTACCTGTCACAGTAGAGCTGCAAGTGCCGGGGCATCTCCCCGTGTGGCACAGCATCCGGAGACTCCTGCAGCTTCAGCACCTGGAAGTCCACGCACTTGCACTTATCTGGCATGATGAAATATGGGTCCAGCGGGCACTTTGGGCGGCCAGCTTGCTCTCTGTGCAGAGACACCAATGAGGGGAGGCTGCTGGCACTCCACAACCACCCTATGAGCACCCCTGAAGAGGGGACAGTGGTAAAAGAGCCCAGAGCAGCCACCCCTCCAAGCGGTGTCCACCAGGTGAGAAGGACAGTCACATAAGCTGAACCAAAGGCTCACCAACCCTCTGCGCTGCCTTCAACAGCTGCCAAAAGCATGCACAACAACAAGCCAAAGACAGGCTGATACTTGTCTGAGTGCTTCCCCGGTCTCACCCCCATCCCCTGCTAGCTAAAAGCAGGGAGGAAGGTAATTCATTAATTACACAGAAGGTAACAGTATAGATTCAGCGACACAGCAGGGCATTTTTCTTTATAACCTCATGCACGAAACAAATGTTAAGTGGTTTCTGGTGAGAGAGCAATTAGCAATGTGACAAGGCTGCCATCAACCTTCCAGTCTCTTGAGACATATCTGCCTTGCTAAACTACAAACTCTTTGAGACAAAAAGAACCTCCACGTCCTGCTGCCATCTCAGTACATCACTGCTGATGCCTGACCCCATGCAGGGCTTTCAGGGAGGGTAACAGGAGATCGCAGATGCTCTTGTGCAGTCAAGGATCAGCAGCGAGGTGCTGTACAGGCCACGCACAAGAATGATCCCTATTCCAAAGGCCTCTCAAGCTACATTAGAGTTAAGGAGCAGAAAATAAATACTGGCAGGCATAAGCTTTAAGACACAACCCACCAGGACTGGGTGATGTGAGAGCAACAGCACAGCAGCAGCTCAATGCTCACGGGTCACCTGGACACCAAGAGCTATAAAGCAGGATTTGGAGGTTAGTAGCAAAGCCTTACTACAGAAGGTAACGCGAGTCCCCTGGGGAGGGGGAATGTGGAAGCAAGAGGTTTGTTTGAAAAAGGTAAGAACTTAATAGGAAGTTAGGCCAGCAGCTTAGCACAGCATTATGGGGCAGCTATAAGCAGGAATGAACCTTTAGGTACAACAGGCAAAATGCACTAAAGATAAAAAGAACTCTCTGGACAACTTGCAGCACTGGTCATGTAGTGTCACCACCAGCATGACCACAGACAGCTGCTGGAGTTAAAACTTGCCAGTTTTAACTCCAGCAACCAGTTACAGCAAATGCCACAGATACAGGCACAAGGTCAACACGAAGAGAGGAGGCAGAAAGCAGTGCAGATGCTCCTTCATTATGCATCACAGAGCTGACTCTGCAGCACACATGGGATGGAAGGGAAGCAGGAGGAAGGCATGAAGCCTTTTCCCGCCCCCACCAGCCTGCCCACATGTATCCCCACGTTGGTCCTTACGTGTTGCATTTCCTGGGGAGAGCATAGCCCTCTAGGCCCGGGCGCACCGCAATGTTGGTGATGGTGTTGCGGCAGCTGCGGCACTGGATGGCTATTCTGGTGGCCTTGGCTCTCACAGGGGTTGCCGCAATTACAATCCCAGGGATCTTCACAAGGCGGGACATCTGGTCAGACTGAAAAGGAATGTGAGAAAGCCATCACTGGAGGATGGATGGGAAATTGAAGAAGTTAAAGAAACACAGTTCTTAGCTACAATTCCTACATTTATGGGACTACAGTACCAGAACAAAATGCCTGCACGATGTCAGTCTTCTCCTCTACAGCAGTAAAGGAATGTTGCATGACTTAAGCCTGTGGATTTCAAAGCAGTACAGGCTAAGGACAAAACATTGTGCAGAACATCACTAACAGCAATAATGTCCCTGCAACAGAAGCCAGCAGTAAGTCCTTTGTAGTCACAATTAAGTTGCAGAGCATCCCTGCTTGTAAATTAGCGTACAACCAACATCCTGAACTATGTGCTCAAGTACCAAAAGCTTCCCTGCAATCACATGGCCACATAAGCAAGCCTTGCCACTCACTGCTCAGTTGGCAGCCCAGTCCCCTCACCTTCAGGCTGCGGATGCTGGCTGCATTGGCATCCGATTTCAGCATCACTTGGATGTCGTGGAGAGCTTCCTCCCCTGAAGGACGAGGACGAGTGACTTCATCTGCAACTTCTTTTGCTGCTTCTTCAAACTATAAGGGGAACAACTAGGCTGTTATAGGTGTACTACAGTGTATTATCAGGGCTGCTGTCATAATGTGACAATGTCAGCACACCAGGTTGCCCATCTCCTCCCTCCTTACCAGCTGCAGGTGCTCTGCTGGCTGCTTGTACAGATAGTCAGCAAGATCTTCATCAAAGCTGGCCAAGTCTTCCATCTCCACCTCCACCCAGTACTGACTCAGGTTATAGTGCCGTTTAAGCTCATCCCTGGAAGGCAGTAAAGATCGGCAGGGGAGAAAGCAACAGTTACCCACAGCAACCTTATGACAAGCAGGCAGCAGAGAAGGCAGGTTCTGCAGGAAGTCCTTGGTTTGGAAAGCAAACAGGAACAACCAGGAGAGTGTAGGGGGACCTGGACAAATTTTCACTAGAGTTACACGACCAGATAGGCAACTAGAAAATTTCCACACAGGATAACCTATTATACCTAAAAAATGACTTTAAAGAATGAAGTAATAGCACAGCTGGCAATAATCTCTATAAAACCCAGGGTCCATGAAATTCAGCGATGAAAGGCCTGTCTCAGCCCTTGCATGACACATCTCCATGTTCTCTCACAGTTGTGTCTCCAAACTGCATAGGCAAAGGGCTGACCAGGGCACCTTCGCAGCCTCCAACGGAGCATATGGACAGTGCTGCACTGATTTGAATGGATACAGACAACGGATACTAGACCAGCAAGCACTAGAACTGGAAGACAGACCTTGAATTTCATAGCTACGTGCAAACTTGGCAGTGCAGCTCCCTCTATTGCTATCTGTGCCACTTGCTGGCTGCCTAACAACGTGGCAGAACACCAGACCTCAGTTTTCCTATAAGGCTAAACGGGAACATTTCTTATACTGACAAAGAGTTATTTATGGTCCACGGGCAGAGAAAAGCTGACACATGCCACTGTATATGTGAGGTGCACATAGCAGGAGGGAAGTTAATAGCAGGCTGGGTGTCCGAAAAGGAGCGGCACCAAAGGAGAAAAGCGGTCAGAGCAGCACCTGTATTTGAAGGTGAAGCCCGTCCGGTCCGTGCCCACCCGGTACTGCCGCAGGAACTCCTTCAACCGCTTCTGCAGCTGCGACTTCCGAATGTGCCCCTCTTCCACAGACCCATCGGCCCCGAAACTGTCGCTGTAGTAAATGCCGGGGTCGTCAAAGCCGGACATGGCGACTGCTGCTGCCCTGAGGGGAGAGAGAGCCCACAGTCAGCACCAAATATTCCCTCCTTCTTCTCCACCTTCTCCTCCCTCCCCTCCCCGCACCAAATGCCCCAGGGGATACCCTCCTCCCGACTACACTGCCCGCTGCCCCCCGCCTCGCCACCCCTGGCACTGCCCCCCCCCCTCCCATTCCCCCCCAGATCCCGCTCCGCTCCACACCTCGCTGCTCGAGAGAAGCCGCCACCGACTTTTTCGCGGCAAAACCAACTCGCGGCGGAAACGAAAGCTCAGCCCCGCCGCTGTCGCCGCGCACTCCGATTGGCCCGCCCTCAGCGCGCCGCCGCGGATTGGACCCCGCCCGTTCTCCCGGCCCGCCCCAAGGGGAAGAGCGCGGCCTTCCTCTGCCGCTGATTGGCCGGGGCGCTCAGACCCCTGCCGGCCTGGAGCAGTTTGGCGCGAAATCTGGGAGAGAAGGGCGGGGAGAGGTGAAATGGCGGGTGGGTGCGACCATCGTGGCGGTAAGCGGAGGGGGGGAACGGGTGAAACCATTGCGGGCGGAGGGAGCACGTTGGGTGCCCCCAGGCGGCTGGTGCGGCCATGGCCAAGGGGAAGAGGGTGGAGGAAAAACTTGCTGTGTGCGGGGGGCCGCACTGTGAGGAAACCACAGAGTCACAGCCTGGTTTGGGTTGGAATGGACCTTAAAGCTTATCCAGTTCCAACCCCTTGCCATGGGCAGGGACAGCTTCCACTAGAGCAGGTTGCTCCAAGCCCCGTCCAACCTGCCCTTGAACACTACCAGGGATGGGGCAGCCACAGCTTCTCTGGGCAACCTGTGCCAGCGCCTCACCACCCTCACAGGGAAGAATTTCTTCCCTATATCTAATGTAAAACTCCCCTCTCTCAGTTTAAAGCCATTCCCCCTTGCCTGTCACTACCTGCCCTTGCAACAAGTCCCTCTCCAGATTTCTTGTAGACCCCCCCTTAGGCACTGGAAGCTGCTCTAAGGTCTCTCTGGAGCCTTCTCTTCTCCAGGTTGAACAAGCCCAGCTCTCTCAGCCTGCCTTCATAGGAGAAAGCATCTTCATGTCCCACCTCTGGACTCGCTCTAGCAGGTCTTTGTCCTTCTTTATATATTCATAAAGATCATAGGCAAGTACAAGCAAAGCATTAGTCTTTCCCTCTGAAGACTTCTTTATGCTCAGCATGGAGTCCTTCAGTGTGTGTTAGCACAATGACAGAGGTACTCAAAGCACCATACCCCTTCTGCCATGAGCAGGGAGGGGATGATGTCACTCTGAACCCAGATTTCCTAACTTCAAGGTCACAGTTGCAATCCCTTTGGTTAGTGGAGAGAAGCTGAGTGTGGCAGTGTGCATTTCTGAGCTCATGGGCATTTGCATATTTGGGATGTTTAGTTATTCAGCATGGTTGAACATAATGATTTAGTTGGGGTTGGTTAAAGGGACTGGATAGGCTGAACTTTGAGGAAGTTCTTATATTTGAATAGCTATCAGGCCACATACACCTGCTTTTCAAACACCTGACTATCTTTTTAAGGACTATTTTTTCTACCAGGGGTTTCAGATGGGCCGAAATAGAGAAGTATTAAAGGGGACTCAGAAGGAATATAGAGCCTGAGAATAAATACCTGAATCAGCTCCTCTCTCCCACTGTTTATTCTCAGCACGGCCTGCATTCTGATGCTTGCTCTCTGAGCAGATTCAGTGCTGGTCATTAAAACAGATCTTTAGGAATGTATGTCTTTGGGATTAAGGTCACAGCCAGAACAGGCAGCATCATGGAGACTGGTTGATCATGGAGGCTTTCTGGTAGAAAGAGTGGAAAGGCCTCTGAGGTGATAGATAACGGCCTTGTGGGTATCTACTGTTCCGTACATGAACTGCAACCTCTCCTGCAGTGACTCCTGTGTTAGAAGACTCTCCAAAGCACATAGGGCCTATGGCTGTAAGAGTGGCTGGCCACAAAGCCATCCATCCAGAGCTGCCTCAGCAAAAAGGGAGGGAAAAAAAGCTGTGTGCATGAGCTGCTCCAGCAGTGCTGTGTGTTTGGAGTGTCTTCAGCAATGCCATGTGTGTGTGCTGAGTCCTGGGAGGAAGTTGGGTTGGTTTATTACATAGGTGAGAGCATACGGTTGTGTGCTTGATGCGTCCCATTTAGCTGCCTCGTAGGATCAAAGCCTAAAGTGTGTTTCATTTCTGGGTGATGAAAACACACTTGCTTTTCTGATTCTTGCAAAGGCAGTCTGGGAATGGAGCCCTTAGCTGGTAGTGGTCAGGGAGATCTGCCCTGGTTGAGACTGGCTGAGGGTCCCATCACCTATTGCTTTTATTAGCTCTTACATATGCCTTCCACCCCTTAAAAATCCTTTGTACACTCACAGGCTTTTGTGCCATTTCTAGAAATAGAGAGCAGCGTGTAGGAGATACAGAAACCTGCCCCAGCTTCTAACAGGTTATTGATAGCACCAAGTGGGAGAAGAGTCAGATTCTGATAGCTCCCACTTTTATCTACTGTCATGGCTGTGGAGGCAACAGCCCCAAAAAACTTGGAGGACAAAAGACACCTCCTTTCTCCCCAGGTAAGGATTAAATAATAGGGAATACCAGGCCTGAAGAGTTTAAATTGAAGTTTATTATGTGTATAAATTACATCACCAGATAAGATAATGACAGTGTATCTTCAACAACCGCGTTCTGCTTCTCTCTTAGAAAACAAAAATGATTGGAAAAAGGAATTAACAAAAGACCTATTCGTGTCATATAAAACAGTCTATAACCCACGGGAGCCATGCGGCTCCACAGGAAAAGTGATCACAGTGTTATCTAACAGTATAAAACATAGAGCAAACATAGCTCCAGGGAGCTTCGTGTTTCTGAGGAGAGACAGATGTCAAAGCTGCATTTCTGATCCTGTAGAAGTTTTTGCAGGCACTCTGTAAAGCAACAATTCTTGGCCATTGTTTTTAGCCCTTTCTACCCTTTGCTGATAAAGTTAGTCTCTGAGAAGAGCTCACACCAAGCATGAGGGAGACTTTGCCTGAACCCCCCTTACAGCACTCTGATTCTGGGGAGAAAAAGTCTCCTAATATTAGTGGCAGAGCCAAGATCACAGTACCCGGTGAGGAAATTTCTTTCACAAAGACTGGGGAAGGTGGATTAGTTCAGGATGAGGGAAGGCACGAAGAGAAGGTGAAGCTCCTGCTCCATCACATGGCAAATAAGCCCACGGCAACTGTCATGGCTAGGAAGCCGAGCGCCAGGATCCACCGCACCAGGGGAGTGGTGGGCATCATGTCTGTGTGCCTCCTGTTTGTCCTCTCGCTTTCTTTCCCAGGTGCTGGACCTAGATCAAATAGGGAGGGAAATGAAAAGCAAGTGAGAAGAGGTTGAGGCAAGACACTGCTGGTATGCCATGCTTGCTGTACCAAGTGCTGGAGCTGCCAAGGGGAAGAGGAGGAAGCCCAGAGGTTCTGCTCTCCTGGGGTAGGTGAAGAAGGGAAGCAGCAGACCTGATGTGGAAACCACAAAGGCTCACAACTACTCTGCATGTACATGAGTACCAACTTGTCTCCTTACAGCCATATACATGTACTGCCCAGCTCCATCAAACCCCTGGTGTGTGCAGAAGATGGTCAAATACTTAAGCGAGAATTTTAAAAGGTGGTTTCTGTCCTACTTCTCACCAATTTAATTGGTTAGGCATCTAATGGCCTTAAACAGTCCTCAGCACTCCAGACATTTTTCCCAGGATGGGATACCTCATCCTATACCAAACTTTTCAGAAAAATCCTACTTTTACGAGTGTGTTGGGAAAGGAGCAGCAAAGTTTCACAGAGAACTCTTACTGCCTTTCCCAAAGAAGTTGCTTTAAGCTTCGTTGCCTAGAGATACACAGGATGAGGTTTGCTTCTCATTCTTTGCCATGGGAAAACGATGGCTCAGTCCAGCGTGCACTGAAAGATCTCTCTTTTGGTTTCAGAGTGGGTAGGTCATACGGCTTCTTTATTTGAATCACATGTTATCAGGGAAACCACTCTCCTCTGTAAACGTCTGAGCCAGCTCCTCACTCGGTAACAAGTCTGACTGTGTAAAGGCATTGCTTTGCTTGCAGCTGCTGCTCGGGCTTTGCCCAGTTTGGGACTGACCCTCACCAGGAGTGGAGCTTTCTCAGCTTTGCCAAATGGGTGGGCAGCCCCACTTCCCAGCTGGCTGCGTTTCACCATCTGGATATAACTGCAGCGCTTTCAGGAGAGTTTTCAGTGAATACTTGTAGAAGGTAGAGAAATCAGAAGAGGGAGATTTAGTCTGAAAGGACAGGCCACTGGATAGGGCTATGTGTAAAGAAATACGTTCTGTGAGCATCACAGCACCACGGCTGATCTGCTGGGTCCAAAATCGCTGCCTTTGCTCCTGTGAAGTCAAGGCTGGTTTTGACTGTGCTCAAAAGTCACCTTAAGCTCGTTAAAACCTAACAGGAGGAGAGGGCAGTTTCTTCTTGTCAAGTTCCCTTATTGACTGGTTTTCTGGAGAGCCCACATGTGTCATCCTTGTTCTGACATGTCCAGAAGCAGCTTTGCACACACAGTGCCTGTCCTTGCACTACCTATTGATGGCTGGGGAAGAGATGGGGCAAGCACCTCATGCTCCTTTCTCAGGGGCTTTTACAAACAAGAATAGAGCAAGGGAGGAGAACAAAACCACAAGGGGCGATGTTAAACCCCTGCCCTTAGCAGCGTCTTACCGTGCTCATATGATCTGTTAACGTTCCTCATGCGAAGTTCTGCCTTCAGCTGCGGAGGGTGACCATTTTCCTGGCCCTTAGATACCAGCTCCTGCAGTGCCTCAAACACCTGAGAAGAAGGAACATTGTCTCATTATGAGGCCTCCTGTTTGTCTGCCCCTTTGCCCCTTGCCCCTGCTGTAGCCACTTTAGGAGGCAGATGAAGACACAACTCAGTCCAACCCTTCTGGCACTTTTTGTATAGCACATAATCTGCCTGTGGGGTTAAGAGCATATCTTTCAAACTCCTTGTTCATTTTACAGGATCTCCCTGAAGCTTCCAGCTCCTTCCTTCTGATGGGAAGGAAAACAAGGTACCTGTGCATCTGGTCAGAATTCACAGAGGACCTGTGGATCTGTACTACAGAGGTAGGACAGATAGGTGGTGATCCCTGCTCCAAGTATAAGCCCTTAATGGCACATGAAAGAGGCTAAATTCAAACTTTAAGGGAGGGAGAACAGCTTTTCAGATACCAGTCTTTCACTAGGCTCCCAGGCTGGACAAGTGTAGCCATCCAACCCTGACTAGCTTGCTGTAATCCACAAGTTCCCGTAAGCTCCACAGCAGAAATACCAGCTTTGCCTTTCCCCTGTGGCTATTATCTTATTTCACAGAGGGTGTGGGCAGGCAGGGCTGGCTGTTTGTTACTCACTCGTATATTTAGCAAGAATGCTTTCTTGGCCTCCTCCAAGACTCTCTTCTTAGTGGCAAGATCCATCTCGAGGGCGTTCATTCGGGAGCGATAGAGCTGCTTGAACTTGGTGGCGTTGGAAACCCCATCGAAGGTGAAGAAAGCCAGCCCTTCCCCAGTGCTGGGCAGCTGGAGGGCCTTTTGGGCAATTTTCTTCAGCACTTGCCCTCCAGAGAGGTCTCCCAAGTAGCGAGTGTAGGCATGGGCCACCAGAAGCTCTGGGTGGTTCTTGCCTACGTAGTGGAGCCTCTCGACGTATTTCCGAGTAGCCTCAGGACATGGGATCTCATCCCTCCAGTTGCTGCCATAGAAGTACTCCAAGTCTTGCTCCAGGGCAGCTTTCCGGTGCAGCTCCACTGGAAAGTACACAGGGGCATAAACTGGGTTATCCTTGTTCCGTTCAATCTCTTCCTCCAGAGCAGAGTAGATGAAGTACAAGGATGCCGTAACCAGCTGAAAGAGAATGAAGAGGTGAGCTGTGGGTGTATATATATGTCTTCTTCAGGTTTTGGGGGACAAATCCTGCTAATGAAAAAGTTACTTATGAGCACACCCAGTATGAGCCATGCACGTCTGTTGCCCATGTAGAAAACAGAGTTACAAGGTGCAATTTAGCCCTTCCCCTCCTGTCTGAGGCAGCATCAGGTAAGACCTAAGTCCTTTCCAGCAGTTGTTGGTCTTACCTGCTCTTAAAAGGTAACTTAACTATCAAGTTAAAGGCAGCTTGATGTAACGGAAACAGGAGCTCTGTTAAATCATGCCTGGTCTATTCTCCTCATCCCCTTGTTCAATAGAGAGGGTATTCCCAAAGGTATATGTTCTACTGCATTGTTCAAATCTGAATGCTTTAGGATGTGGCTTCCCTTTGCATGGCCTTGTAAGAAGATGACACACCCTATTTGTTTTTCAACATACTTGTCCTGTTGGCATCCCACCATCCTGGGAACTGAGGCACCACACTCTCCTCATTCACACTTGCAAGAGGGATTGCCCCAAGGAGACCAGATAAAAGGGGGCTGGAAGCGCAGCCTGCCTCTGAAAGATGCCTTTGTGGAGGAGCACTGTCAGGCTGTGTGTTCTCCTTTCTATTTTGAAACCATTGTTATTGTTGTTTTTCCCAGCTTACGCGATGCTTTCTTCCATCTGCCAGCTTTTCCACGTGGTGTAAGACAATCTAGCTGTGTACTTTCCTGCCCCGCACATTCTGTTTTCAGGGACTGTGTTCATATTTATACCTACACCACCCTTTCCTGACCCTGGAATTCCCTATCAGCCACAAAGGGTGAAACATTAAGGTCTTGCAGTGAGTCAGGTTTGAGCAGGGGTGGGTTACATGGATGACAGAGAGAAAGCAGGTCACTCTCCCACAAAGCAATCAGTTCTGCAGTAAAAGAGTTACCGTTTCAACTTTTCCCCACTGTGACAGCAAATAGGACTTTGATAAGCACATGGGCAGTGGCTTGGCTGGATATTTGGAAACAAATATTCAGATTCTGAGTCACGTATCAGGGTAGATACATGCATGTGCCAAGACAGTAAACAAAAACAGAGGATTTTAAACAATAACCTGGTAGCCAGCTTACTGGGGAAGAAACAAACTACAGGAACATTGCCTAACAAGTGGAGAAAATATAACTTGCGTGGCTGCTTTCAGAGGCAGGTAGAGTTCTAATGGGAAACATGGCTTCGGAAAGCTGTCATTACTTTTTCAAACCCACATCACATCTCACTCCCCCGACAGCATGTAAATGTCTGCTACGAAATGGAGCTGTATTCCCGAGGGTCTGGTGTTTTCTGTTCTTGCTAGCCTGTCTCAAAGTTCACTGCCTAACCAGCGGCACATTCCTAACAGCAGGAAGTCAGCACCTTAGATTAAATTTGTGCCTGACCAAGTATCCTGAATGTGACCTGTCAGAAATAAGTCGTCTTCTTCACACTCTGGTGGATTTATTTGCCAAGGAACAATTCAAACAACAAAGTAATTAAGACACAGGTTGGATCGCTAGCTGCTACTTCCAAGACCATGCGTCACATCCTATAGCCTCCCAGGAATTTCTGGCCCACGTGTGTGCTTTGTTTTTGCCCATGGCTTTGTTATGTAGCTCAGATGCCAGGAATCACGTATCTAGCCAGGTTGTGTGCAGACTAGTATCTGCAAATGTTTTCTATTTTATCTGAGGAATAGCAACAGGCTCCTGCCTGTTAGTGTCAGACATGGCTTGCTCAAGTTCAGTCTGCCTTTGAGTTGTTACTGTTCATGAGCTCAGCTCTGGTATAACCCAAGTGACAACTGAAATATCACGAAGTCCAGTGCCAGAGATGATCCCACATCCTCACATTCTTGCCATTCCACCATTATTTCTTGCTGTGGCTGCTTAGAGGGTTGTAAATTTAATATTCTCCGTCTTTTTGGCATTTCAGCCACTCAAGTATCTGCGCACAGTCATATCTCCATTAAGTACCATTGCCAGTAATTAACATGCAGGCTTTTATGAAGAAAATCAATTGCATCAATCTCATCAACCTCTTTGTCTTTTCATCCTGCCTCAGCTTGGCTGCCCACCCTGCTATGCACCATCCCGCCCTGCCTTCTACAAGAGAGATCTCAGGGTGCTGGAGTTTGATGAAGAGCGTGTTTTGCACAGGAGATGCTGATACCAGGCAGCTGTAATACACAGGACCTCCTTCCTTGTGCCATCCTCATCCTCCCCCTTTTAGTCCCTGCACACTCCATGTGATCTAACAGTGTATTTTCCGGCAAGGAAATCCCATTCCCAAGCAATGCTGCTATAAAATACCTTAAACTCGTGGAGAGACACCTGCCCCTTCTGAAAGTTCTTCATGAACGGCGTGTTCTCTGCCTGCTCATGCACCTCCTTGGTAGCTTCCTTCAACAGTTCTGACAGGTCCTTGGACATGCTGGGGAAGAGCAGCAAAACAAACGTCAGTGCTGTTGCTCTCCTCTGGCTAAACAGATCTTAGCTCTTTGGGAGAGAAAAGAGTGGATAAGAGGATGGCAGAAATAGGAGCAGAGCATTCCCGAGAGCCACGGATGGAAACCAGCATCCCAGACACTGTCCTGAGCAAGTAAAACTTGCCAGACTCCATCCAGAGGTGAAAGCAGGAGCATGCCATTCGCTACAGAGCAGAAACAAGAACAGCACGTGTAAAAGCAAGGGAGAAACATAATACTGTTCTGGCAAAGAATTCCCTCTCCCTCCCATTCCGCTCTCACCTTTCAGAGCTGTGCATCAAGGAAGTCTCCATGTTTATCCAAGTCGTTTCACTCCTCCGTTTCCCTGCTGTTTTTTCTCGCTTGTGCCTTCCTCCTTCCTTCCCTTCTTCTCCCAGGATAGGGAAGCTCTGAGCTGGGCAGCCCAGCTCCCGCATCCAGCTTTATACTGGCAAGCCACGTGAGCAGCCAAACCACTGACCTCAGCGTGAGTACAAACTTCTTGCAACACAACTGCACTTCCCTTCCCAGCGTGGCTGGCAGCCTCCCCGCGCCTGCGATCCAAAGGGACCAGAAGGAAGTCACCTGATTCGCCTTGATAACTAAGCACAAACACAAGAGGATGTCCAGCAACTTCTCCTTCAAGGGTGCCTGGCTCTGTAACCCTTTCAGCGCAGTGCCCATGGCAGGCAGAGCCCCAGTGATGCAAGAGGTGCTTATTGTGCTGAGGGCAGACGGGTTGGGCAAATGGGTGGATTTACAGGGCTAGTGCCTGAGGCAGGGAAGGCAGCCTCTTCTCCCTGTGCTCAGCTTCAGTCCCTTGGGACTTCACCCTGCCTGGGGAGCTAATGCAGCACAACTTGAGTATAAACATCTTATTCCCCATGACTGTGCCTATCTATATTCAGAGAGTCAGGTAACATGGTACTTGTGGGTCATAGGATGGGGAGCAGTACAGGTTAGGAGTATAGCCCCTGCATGGCAGGGAGCACAGTAAGGACGCTGGGGCATGTACCTGTTGTGGGCACCGAGGGTAATGTGGCTGTGGTGGCACATACATGCACCAGCTCTGGTCTGCAAGCAACAGAACTGCCCTTGCACAGTGCTGAGCACTGGGGAATAAACCCTGTCACGTCACACAGAGACAGCATGGGTATGCCAGCACTGATGCACAGCAAAAGGCTTTCCAAACTCTCTTCCACATGGGCATAAATACCATCTGATTTGTGTGGCCGGCGACTTGTCTGTTACCACTCCTGTGTGCAGGGTGATTTAGGAAAACAGCACTCCATCTCCTAGGCACACAGAAGGCTGGAGTAACGGGTGCACTGAAAAGATGTCATACAAGGCTTGGGGGACACCGAGGAAGTCTGCAGAGGGTAAATAATTTCTCTGATCTGGGAGTTGGACAAGGTGCTTCTACCCATAGCTGGCTGCTCTGCTGTTTTGTCTGGTGGTCCACAAGGCAGCCAGGGGATGAAGTGGGACCTTTCTTTTCCAGCTGTAGCTGTCCTGGGAGCAGCTGTACTTGGGAAAAGCACACATTTTGTGCTCAACCCAAAGAGCTGAGCACTTAAAGTCACCATTCCCTTGATGCTGCGGGTGTCAGAAACCCCTGTGCTGCGGCTGTGCAGGGGGTGGTGGGGAGGCAGAGCCTGGGGAGGAGGGAGAAGGACTGGGGCATCTTCTGTCCACCTGTCCCCACGCTCCTTGCACGTCTCCCTATGACTGCACCTACATGTGAACATAACTGGGTTAAGTGCTGCAGGATAGAAAGGTGTCCTGGAGGAAATACACTTCCACACTTGTTTTGCAGCTCTAACAGACATCTGGCATGCAGTGCAGCACTCAGGAAGGATTACTCAGCGCTTCCACCCTGACTCAGCCACACTTTTCCTGTCTTGCTTTGTCTTTTAAAGCACCAGTGCACGCTAGCAAAAGCTGTCACCTTCCACTCTTACCCCCATTTCATTGCAGACAACTTGCTGCTGGCTTGCTTGCCTTTCTATAAGGTAAAATAAATATATCAGGGCTGCATGGTAAATCCCTCTGGAAAACACTGATGCCATTTTTGGCCATAGGGGTGGCCCCAAAATGAACGTTTCCCTCTGGCATTGCTCCTTAAAGCTCAGATTGTCTGTTCTTTTCAGTGAGTCCTATTCTGACACGGGAAGCTGGAGCACAGATTGAACCTGTTGCTCTGCTGGAGGGAAGTAGGAAATACATATGAATATGAAAATTAGTAATATTGTTCATTGCATGAGATAATATGAAAATAAACCCAACCCTCAAGTCCTGTCTTTCACCTTTGTTATGCGGCTCTGGTAACACACCCAGTTCCTCCCTAAGGACTTTCTGGTTGCTTTCAGGCCACTGCTTTTGTCCCCTGCCTGCCTCATTCCAAGAGGCTGCATGCTTGGAGGCCCTGTGAAGGATGCATCTAAAAGGTCCTCCCCATTCCTTCCCATCCAGGGTTGCAGTAGATGGGGTTGTAAGACTGGGAGAGGAGAGTGATGGTGTGTAGTCGTTTCACTGTCATTCCAGGTAAGATAATCATTCCCAGGAAGAAGCGCTGTCTTGTAACCACACTGCCCCAGGACATGGAGCCAATTTACCCAGTTCTGGATCTTGTTGGGGCTTCACCTTCTCCTGGGCTGCTCACAAGAAATGAGGTCCCCATGGAGCTCACCTCTGCTATAAGCTTTTCCATAGAGGTAGGCAAGCAAGCTGTGCTCCATAACTGATTTATGCTGCCTCATCTCAGCTGATCAGGGTCACTTGGGATGGAGCAGCTGTGAGATGGGACCCAGCTCTCCTAAAAGGCCCAAATGCCCTGCAGCAAGATGGAAGGAGAACTGAAAGTGGGGTGTCATCATCTTTGCAGTTGCTGGCTTGGGGCGTTTCTGGTTCCATCCAGTGCTTTGCAGAGAGGACTTGTATTGCTTCTGCTGTGCTGTTGCTGCATGCCATGGGGAAGGTTAATGACACTGAGTGTGCCAACGTGCAGGCAGAGATTTGTGAGGACCCATCTCCTCCATGAAGAGAACCTGGGAAGCTGGTACCAGAGGGTGATACACGGGGAAGGAGGTGTGTGCTTTTAGTGGAAGGAGCACACTGGCTCTGGGAGCAGCTCACTCCATGGAAAGCAGAGGCCAGCCCGCACCCAGGTCACTAGGGGATTCTGCTGGAATCTCATCCAAGCGTCAGACCTGTGGTCTCCACCGTACCTGCCAGAAGTCCTGTCACCTCCTACTCTTGCAGTGGAGCTGTGGCTGTGTGGTGCCAGAAGTATTCACTGTGAGGGTGATGTGCCTGGGCATTTTCCTGGGGTATTTCTAGCAAAACTGAATGAAGTAGCCTCAGGTGGGATATTTGTCACTGTTCCTGCTGAGCTTTAAAGCCTCTGTCTGCACTACCAGAACTTTATCAAGAAATGGTGTAAATCAATGGTTAACAACAACAGAAAGTTACTGAGGAGTCCGTTGGGATAGGAAAGTGGGGATTTTCTCCTCTTTATACAGTTAACAAACAGCCTGTTCTGCCAATAGATCTATGGTTAAGCAGGCAGTAACGAAGTGCAAAGTCAGCTCTCTTGAGGCTGCCTGGAAAGCACTGACTGTTCCATGCTGGGGTCCAGCAGGCAGCTCCCTCAGCTCCTTCCTTTGGGAATGCACCACCCGGTGAAACCAGCCTTAACCAGCAGGCTGGGAGGGGTTAATGCTGGTCTCGGACCATGACACAGCAAAACTCAGCTGCCCGGGTTGCACATGGAAAGCTGACTCAGTAACCGGGAATTGCTGTGTAATTGCAGGGAAGGGAAAAAAAAAAGAAGTTGCGATAACCGCTTTAATAACTTGCTGAAGAAGGGAATCAGTGCTGGAGTTTCCAGGGATACTCTGTGGGTTAATTCATGTTTACCAAAGGGAGATTGCCCGGCCCTGGCAGAACTGACTGTGCTCACTGTGGTCAGCATCAAACAATCCACGCCTGGATCAAGGGTAGAGGTAGAAAAAGGAAGGTCAGGAGCGCAGTGCGGTGGCAGACCTAACAGGAAGGGTCCTCCAGCCCAGCACTGCTGGTGCCATGGCTGTGCTGGGCAAACCCCATACACGGGAACCTGGAGACAGCGTGGTGGGAGACGGAGGTGCAGGGAGATTTCTCGGGCATAAACAAGCCACCTTGACAAAAATAGGAGACACAGGTTACAATACGTGTTTCTATGGATGTATGGATATATGTGTGCTGCAGCACATGGGAGATTTACATTAGACATCAGGAAGAAGTTCTTCCTTGTGAGGGTGGTGAGGCACTGGCACAGGTTGCCCTGAGAAGCTGTGGCTGCCCAATCCCTGGCAGTGTTCAAGGCCAGGTTGGACAGGGGTTGGAGCAACCTGATCTGGTGGAAGGTGTCCCTGCCCTTGGCAGGGGGGTGGAAATGAGTGAGCTTTAAGGTCCCTTCCAACCCAAACCTGTCTGGGATTCTACAAGTGTCTCCAGCACATAGCTATGAGCGAAGAGAGCGCTGTGGTCTGGCTGGGAACAGAACAGGGAGGAGGAGGGAGAACAGAGTGAACACCCCACAAGGCATGTGCCTGCTTTGTGATCAGACCCAGGTCCAGCAGTGACCTACAAGTGTGCAGCAGGTCTGCAGGTTACGGGTACATTGAGCTGAAATTCCGGGGTAGGGTGCATAGAGCTCACCACACTCCTTGGAGCCTTGGTGGTGGCAGGGATCAATCGGTGCCCTGCTGAGAATTGGCTTTGGGAGCAAAAGGGAGGTGTGGAAGGGAGCAGGGCAGAGTTAGTGAATAAAAGCCTCATTTGTGCAAATGTTTCAGCCTGTGCCTCTTCCTCTGTGTCAGTGTCAAAGTCCTGACTGCGAGACAGGACGGACTGTGAAAACTTGGGTTTGAAAATCACATGTATGCAGTAAGGAGGACTTTGTACCACAGCTCACAGGGAAGGGGAAGAGATGGAGCTGGACACCAAGGTTTGCAAAGGGAGTGAGAAGCCAAAACCCCCCTTCAAGGCTCCCAAACCACCCCTGCGTGCTTCCCTGCCCTGCGGGTATGGAGCCACTCTCCTCCTCCTCCTGCATGGGGCTGTTTCTGGAGATTTCTCCCATTGTCCCAAGAAGCGGGACCGGATCCAAGAGCAGCAGCTGCAACCTCAGTGCGCAGGAAACCGCCCCTTAATAAACAGCCTCATGTGGACCTTGCTCTGCCGTGACTCAGCAAAACAGCCCCCGACACAGCACAGAACCTTTACTCAGCACTTCGGGCAGCCCGCGCTGACCCTGACTCAGCAGTACACCCACGCTGGGGAAGGGGTGAGTCAGCGTTAGTGGGGTCTGGGGGTTCACGCAAGAGTGAGGATGCTATGCAGGACGTGCAGCATCACCACCAGCAGCAAAACGCTGCTAGCCCCCTGTAGCTGCACCCGGCAGGCTGGGAAAGGGTGGGAAAGGCTGAGAAGGGTGGTGGGAAAGGCTAGGAAAGCTGTACTCTTCACTGACATGGGGACACGGAGGGAGCTGTGGTTATGTGCCCTGGAACCAGGACAGTCACTCCTCCATAGAGGGAATAAAGTGAAGGGAACGCTGCTCTCTGAGTGCTGGATGGGCACCTGGCTTTGCCTGTCATATTCCAAATCCAGATGATAAGAGGGTGCGGGAATGAGTTTATTTTAGAGGCTGGCATGCATAGAGTGCCGAATTTAAGTGGTTTACCCAAGGCCACACAGGGTGTCTGTGGCACAGCCTGTGACCCTCCCTTCTCCCTCCCTCTGTCATTGCCAAAGATAGCTCCTGGCAGGCGAGACTGTATATACACCACTGCCACCCCCGCCGCTGCTGTTCTGAAAGGGTGACGGCTACATGCTACCAAGAAAACCTAAGCAAAGACAGGTGAGCAAGGGCAGGTGTTTCTTCATTTAGGGGCAGAGTGGGCTCAGTGTTGGAGAGCTCCGTGCAGCACAGTGACTGCAGCCACTAGTGCAAAAGAGCAAGAACATCCTCCCCCCCCCCTTTTGGGGAAGGCTTTCCCTGGTATCCTGGGCACTGAGGAGCCAGGGCTGTCAGCAATGTGTGGCACAGACCCCCTTCCCCTGCACACTGCCTAGCACAGTGGGACATTGATGCCATGGCTGTGGCTCTTAAGTTAAATAATCACAGATGGTTTGGGTAGGAAGGGACCTTCAAGCTCATCCAGGGGGTTCCAACCCCCTGCCACAGGCAGGGACACCTTCCACTAGAGCAGGTTGCTCCAAGCCCCGTCCAACCTGGCCCTGAACACTGCCAGGGATGGGGCAGCCACAGCTTCTCTGGGCAACCTGTGCCAGTGCCTCACCACTGATGTCTCATAAGGAAGAATTTCTTCCTAATATCTAATCTAAATCTCCCCTCTGCCAGGTTAAAACCATTCCCCCTTGTCCTATCCCTACCTGCCCCTGTAAAAAGTCTCTCTCCAGATTTCTTGTAGGCCCTGCTTAGATATGGAGAGATTGCTAAGATATCTCCCTGGAGCCTTCTCTTCTCCAGGTTGAACAAGCCCAGCTCTCTCAGCCTGTCTCCAGAGCAGAGCTGCTCCAGCCCTTGGAGCATCCTCATGGCCTCCTCTGCACTCACTAATAATCACTAACAAGAGCGTCTGGGCAACATGGGATTGGAATTAAAGCCTTCATCTGCCTGCTGGGAGCAGTCTGACAGAGGTGAGAGGGACTGAAGGTGCTTGGCATGGGGTGAGCATCCCCTTATCTCTGCTGGTGGCTGATGGTGGGAATTGCTGCACTGAAGGCAGCAGGGAGGGCAGAGGCACTGCAGGCAGGGGATTACCCACACCCTGTGGACTGAAATCATGCAAAGGAGCTCAGAGAAACTGGCATCTCCTCCCTCTGAGGCTGTTCTGGTATTTAAGGCCTGTTTTGTTTTTTTTTTCTGGTCAAGGAGCTAAAAATACCGCTGAAGTGCCTCACAGCAGCTTTTATAAACACAGATTTTCCTGCCTCTTAGTGCCGCTGAGCCTCCCCTAAAGCCACAGGAAAGCTGTGTCCTTGCCTCACCCCACCCTCAAATATACCTAGTGCCTGATCCATGATTTGTTGCCAGGATTGTCCAGGATAGCACAGTGCCCAGAGATGGGAACATGCAGCTTCTCTGTGCTGGGTGGGTTTACTGATCCCAAGCCCTTCTCCCTGGTTCTGTCCTTGCCAGGGCTCATAAAACACTCCTGTATCCCCCAGCCAGGGGCTCTCAGCAAAGACCTTGGTCCAGCCCTGCAGAAACAGGGCTGGAGGCAGCACAGAATCAACTTCTGCTCCTATGGAATGATCCTGTCCCCCCTCACCCATCTCCATCCCTCTGACTGCTGGTGACCCCATTGGGATGGGGAAGCGAATCTGCCCACTCATGCAGTGCAAACCCTCTGCAGTTCCTATACACCCTCGCACACATGGGATGTTGCAAAGACAACGACAGATCGGGAAGGGGAAGCTTTTGATTCCGAGCACGTGTCTTTGAGTCTCCATCACTGACACAAAGCAACAGGGACACTTGTTCGCACAACACGTGGCAGAGCTGCCGTGTGGGGTGGTGTGGGTGCCCTAAAAGTGAGAGGAAAGCAGCTAACAAAAGAGGAATCTCCTCAGAGCTAGCAACCACCTTGGCATCACCCTGGTACAAAAAGTCACTTCTGCCTGCATGGTGTGGAAATGTCTTCAGAAGGAACAATACAAAACCCAGACTGGCTGTCAACAACTCCTGGTTGTGACCACTGGCCACCTCCATTTCCTCGCTTCCAAGCACTGGGGTATCCACTTTTCCTGTCATGTGTTTGCACGTTTTCCTATCCTTCCTTTTTTTTTGTTTCTTTCCTCTCATCTTGTGCTTCCATTTGCTTATGCCCCCACAAGGGTAAATATGAGTTACCTACAGGAATGGTTTCCTTCCTCCATAACCCCTCTCTCTGCTGCTCACTGGGTCCCCACCATACATCCCTTCACAGCATCTCTATCTGCCCTAAGCAGGACCGCTAACAGTGATCTGAAAGGAAGTGGAAGTGGCTTTAATCTCATTTAGTGAAGGAAGGGAGAATTTTATTACCCATATTAAGCTCTGAGGGAGTTTTGACATGGCAGAGCAACATAAAAGTCCTGTGGGATGGAGAAAAGCCCTCCCAGACACTTCTGTGCTGATTTGTGAGATGATGCTGTGGAAAATCAGGAGGTATTTTTGTTAACTGCTCTTTAAAGCAAATAAGATCATGTACTATTTGGAGGCTGGTAGTAGGGAAAAGAGAAACTTGCATATTTTTGCCTCTAAGAACGCTGGTGTGCCAAAAACCACAGAACCCAAACATCATGGAAATTCACATTAACTTTCAGCATATATTTGATCTTTAGAGACTTGGAGCAACTCTGACCCAGTCCACAGAAGTTACGCTTTCCTTCAGCTTACATAGAAGCAGCTATTCTGGGTTATGCAAAAGAGTTGCTCGGGTCGGGATCCTGTTCCCAGCGTGGTTATTAATGGATGTTTGGAGGCAGCGAGAGCACTCCTTCCCCTGCGGCTCCTGTGCAGTCCCAATGCATGAATCCATGCTCTGGAGCGGTCGCTGTGTGAGCCCACACTGCACTGGGATAATGGTCTCAGCATAACACTTGGAATAAGGAAAAGCTTTGTTTTGTTTTGTTTTGCTTTGTTTCCAGTGGTTGCACAGCCTGCTGAGCGGGTCATTGCGATGCCAGGGGCTGTCCGCTGCAGTGTGGCTGGCGCTGAGTGTGTGAGGGACCACAGCCATCTGGTGGTCAGAAGCCAGCACGCAGCGTTTGTTCTTAGAACAGCAAGATTTGAAAACGCTTCATAAAGGGAAAAGTGTTTAAAGGAGTTGTTTATAGTGGTGTCATCTTATATTTTCGCAGTCATAAAGCAGCTTTTGCCAGTGCCAAACCCCTGGCCTCGGCTTACAATAATCCCTTGCAGAGCTGGCAGGTTGGTTGTTTTTCTCTCAAGTTCCTCCTCAAAAGAAACCTTGCAATATGATCCAAGCTATCACCAGTATAACCTATAACAAGTGTGCCAGTACTAATTTGGGCATGGAAAGATTCCATGCCCTCGTCCCCATTTTTCATGTTTTCAGGTACATCATCCTTGTAGGACAAATCTCTGCCTGGGAGTCCCGTAGGCTGGCTGCGTGGTGGGGAGGGCATGGGCTCGCTTGGAGGGGCATGGGTTTTCACCCGCTCGTCGTCTCTTAAACTGACCCCACTTGGCAGCCGCCAAAACCACTTCCCACATGTTCTCCCATGACAGAAATAGCGGTGAGCCCATTCCCCTGTGTTCAGGTCTTCCTCAGATACCGTCCCCTCTCAGCTTTGCCAGCTCCTTTGCTGCCTGTTTGGGGAGGAAGGAAACAAGGTGAGGATGGAGAAAGGGTCCTCACCCTGAGAGGGGCTCAGGACACCCCGGGGGGGTGGGGGGTGGCAGGGCGGAGCAAGGAGGAGCTTTATCCCCAGAGCCATCCATTGGGGATGGATTTGTTTGACTTTCAGAGGCAGCCACAGGCAATGCACAGAGGGAGGTGGAGACACTGAGAACTTGAAGTGCTATCTGAGGCATGAACTGGTGTTTGAAACATGTTTGAAGCCAGAAGCCCTCCCTTCCCAGCAGAGCCAGGTAGCCCAAGTCCAGGCACTGACAAGAAGGTTTGGGTGTCAGAGACTTTGCTTCAGAAGCCATTCTGGCCCCACAGTTGCAAACCCCTCCAGCCTGGGCACCATCATGCCTCTGCTCTTGCTGCTTCTCTTGCGGGAGGTCCAGGAGGGAAAAGCATTTGGCCCCTTTGCCTTTCCTTCTTTGTTGAGACTGGAAAGAGGGAAGCTTCAGAGGAAGCTCGTGTCTCAGCCCACCGTCCCATCTCACCGGAGGGACCAGCCCTGGGGGGATGCTGTGCTGCCTGTAGCTCAGGGGTCCTCACGGTCACCTGATTTCAAGTGTCCTCCTGCAGGCCACATTCCCAGCACAGAGCCTTTGGTGCAAGCCCTGCGTGCTCTGGCTGGGGCAGGGGGGGTCCTGTTCTCCAGGGAGCTGAGTTCTGCCCTGGGCTTGCTGCAGGGGAGGCAGCGGAGGCCAGAGCCAGCGCTGTGTGTGCAAATCCAGCCTCTCCAGGTTTCACATCAGCATCTGCTGGGACAGGGATCCTTTGGAGGTTAAAAACAAAGAGGATATTTCAGGAGGCTGTGAGCATGGTAAAAATGGACTTGTGATGGAGGTCTGCATTTACCCGTGCTTGCTGCATGAAACCCTCATAGAATCATAGAATGGTTTGGGTTGGAAAGGACCGTAAGATCATTTAGTTCCAATCCCCCTGCCATGGGCAGGGACAGCTCATACAGCTGGTAAGGCAGGAAGTTGTGGCTCTTAGGCTGTGCTGCTTAGAGAGAAAGTGCTTTGCATGCTGTATTCCATCTAAGCCCTTCTTAGGTGAGGAACATGGGGTGCTGTGGTGCAATGACGTCCTGCTGCAGAACTGGCTGTGGGAGTAGCTCAGAGATGAAGCCACGACTGTTCAGCTTCAGGTAACCTCCAGCAGAGGCCTCTGCTGGGGCAGGACAGGCTTTAAGCTCATTAGGCTGGGCTTTTCCCTCACCACCACCTCCAGAAGACAGCACACAGACATATAACAAAGGGTTATATTAAACACACAATACCACCTGGTTCAGAAAGGAGGAAGGATCTCCCCTGGTTCCTCATGGAGGCATTGGGAATGCAATAGAATTGGAAATGGTGATTCATTTTTCCAGAGGACAAACTGTCCAAGGACAGTATGTGCTGTCCAGCTGGGAAGGCTGAAGTCACAAAGCCCTTTCCCTCCCCACAACTGCTTACAAAGGAGGAAACCCAGCACCATGCTCTTTCCAGTGCTGCTGCCACCAGCTGCAGACCAGCTTTGCTAACAGCTCTTATCCTCAGGCATCTGTCAGCCTGAGCTTGGTGCAGCTGAGTACAGGCCTAGGGGAGAGGGAGGTGCTGATGTTTGAACAGAGAAGCTGTGGCTGCCCCATCCCTGGCAGTGCTCAAGGCCAGGTTGGATGGGGCTTGGAGCAACCTGCTCTAGTGGAAGGTGTCCCTGCGCATGGCAGGGGGTTGGAACTGGATGAGCTTTAAGGTCCCTTCCAACCCAAACCATTCTATGCTTCTGTGATAATTTCCTTCCTACAAGGCTAGGGTTCAGATGGCACTTTCAAGCTGTCCAACCTCCTTTTAAGAATCCTTCCCCCAGCTGGACATGGAGGGATGGCATGGGGACAACTGAGGACACCCTGTGGATACCACAAAGCCCTTTCATAGCAACTGTATTTCTTGCATGTCTTGAAGTGACTTACGGGCTGCAGGGTGGGTATTTGGATCTGGTCACAAGGCAGAAAGGAGAGGAGGTAGGTTGCCCTCTTGCTATTTTGAGATGGGCTGTAGTCACTACCCCAAGTGAGCACCTGCCTTGTCTCGCAGCACCCTTGGGCCCCACACCATGCCTCATCTCAGCACCACAGTGCCCTGGCCTTCTCATGGAGAGCAAATGTGGGTGCATGGTTGCACCCCTCCTCTCCCACACCAGGGCCTCCTGTCCCCATCCCCAGCACTGAGAGCGCACACAGATCTTCAAGGAAGGCTCAAGACTTTGCTCCTTTAATGTGCAATAAAAAAGGCAACCCTCCTGAGCTTGACAAGAAACCCCACAAGCAGGAGCCCTGCGCCTGGCATCCTCCTCCCTGGCTGCCTTTATCATGGGGCAGCATGTGTGGGTTACTCAGAAAGGTTCTCCTCCCCATGAGCAAAGGAGCTCCTGGCTGCTGCAGGGCTGCTTTGCTGGCATGAGATGACTGATGTCTCACTTCACCTCTGTGCCCACCAGCTGAACAAGCGATCCCAGCAACGACATGGTGTAACAGTGTCGATGGAAGGGCCTCCTGCTTTAGGGAGCAGCACACACAGCTACCCTAAGGGAGTCTATGGCAGTGGCCAGATCAGAGGCTCAGTGAGACCCCCACACCATAGCATGATGTGGTGGAAGGCATCAGTGAATGTGAGACAGGGAGGTGGGATCTCACTGGGGAAAGAGGGGAGAAGAGTATAATAATGGGAGAATTAAATTAACTGCAAAGAGTTTGCTGAAGGCACATCCTACCCCGTAGCAGACAGCCCCTTCAGACAGCAGACAGCCTGGGGTACCGCTCACAGCTCAAGCCTTGTATGCAGCGAGGGCTTTGGTAACTGGCTGTCATGCAACAGAAACATTCGAGCTGTGGGCAGGATTATGAATAAAATAATGGAGAGGAGGAGGAGAGGAAGAGAAGGGGTTGTGAGTGAGAAGGTGTTGCATACCACAAGTACTTGTGCAAGAGAGACTAGAGTGACAGGGCCCCTCTAACATTAGTGTTCCTCCTCTGCCACCTGTAATGCTTTGCATCCCCATGCTTTCCTGTTCTAACACTGTCAGGCAGGAGGGTGGGGGGACGGGGTGAGGAAAGAGGCAGGCAGGAATGATTTCAGCCTCTCCTGCTTCTTGGGCAAGAGCTCTATCTACCCCCCGGAGAGGAGGATGAGCAGCTTCTTCAGCTTTGCCCACACTGTACCAAAAGAAAAGCCCACTGAACTCCCACACTTTCTAGCAGCTTTGAAAACCCCCTTCACAAGTATATTGTGTGACATCCCTAAACACAATAAAGATTATCTGAAATCTTAAAGCAGCTTAAAAATAAAAACAACTCAAAGGGAAAACAGGAAGAGGGTGGAGGAAGGGGACAGAATCCTTCCCCTGCTGGCCCCTGGTCAGAGGCAAGCGAAACAGCACACACAGCCTCTTGCTCCACAGCACACCAGTCCATAGCATTCACAAGGCGAACATAGCATCATCTTTCTTTGCTTGCTTCCGATGATGGCTGGCAGCAGGAGGGGAGACGGGTGTCCCTGCTGAGGAGCTGGACAAGGTGGGCAGCCGGTCTGCAACTTTTGCTCGCTCTTCCAGGAACTTGTCAAACTCTGGGCAAGAGAAGAGCAGAGCATTAGAAAGGAGGGAGGTTTGTGGAAGAACCAAGGTGCTGCCAGGAATAGCTGGAGAAAGGGGTTGGCTTGTAAGTCTTACCTTCACTGGTGACACCTTTTGCATCCTCTGACTCTCCCTAGGGAAGGAGGAGAAGGGCATGGTTAGAAGCAAGGTAAACAAAGGCGTCTGCATGGAGAGAGACAAGACAGTGATCCCCCTACTTCTGCAGTACAGACATGTTAGAGTGGCCTTGAGCCTCGTTCACTAGCTATGCCTCCCAGAAGGCTAACTATACTGGTGTGGTACCCCAAACCCTATGTCCCTGGCCTTTCCTCCCCTGCTCCCTCTGAGCTGATTCAGCAGTGCCAGTGCTGTTGTACAGTGCCTAAAATCCAGCCCTGCAGACAACTCTGGCAAGACTGTTGGCTCCAGGGCAGCAGCCCCTCACTTACCACATCAGTGGAGAGCCACTTTTCTATGTCTTCCATGAAGTTGGCTTGGGGAACCGGCACCTGGGACAGAAGGAAAAAGAGCTATGAGGCCAAGAAAAGAGGGGGTGTTCCAGGAAACCAACCCTGCAAAAAGAAAGCCCAACCCAAAAGCTAACCTCCTTCCACTATTCAGTCTGCTGAGGCCCTTCCCATTCCAGCCAAAGCCACTGCAAAGCTCTCCCAGCTACCAATGCCACCGCTCACCTGCTTCCTCTGCCTCATCCACACCCAAACACAGCTTTCAGAATACATGCCAGTAAAAGCATCTGGGGTTTGGTGGTTGGCTCTGGGGTATTAGAACTGGACCAGGCCTCCCATTTTGGTGAGGACCCATTAGGTAGAAGTCAGCTGCTTGTGTTAGGCAACCAGAGAACAAGAGGTGTGCTTTTTCCCACACCTCTTCCCTTCCACAAACCAGTGACAGGGTGGTATCAAAGTCTGCGAAGCTGAAGATACTGGATGTGCCAGGTCTGGCACACAGTAAGGGGGGAAGACATCTGCCAAGAAGTGATTCCCATGGAGCACAGCAAAGAGACACCTTCCCAGTGGACAGAGACAACCTTGGAAAAAATCAGGTCTGATTCCAAACCCCAGATCCTTTTTCCAGCCACAAGCTCCCGAACAAAACTTGAGCAAGGAGCAGCCCTTGATAGAGGCTTCACAAGCAGAAGCGTGAGAGAGTGTTTGTGGGTAGTTATTTATTAGTGTCCCAGTATGTATAGCTCCCTTAATCTCAGGGGAACAGCAAGACCAAGAAAAAGAGCAATGCCTTCTTACCAAGGACAGGCAGTTTTCCCCAAACCAGGGAGCAGATAATTACCACAGCTGGCAGATGGATGAATGGGGATAGAGGGGGATGTGGGAGATTAGGGAAGTATCGAATCAAACTGGCTTTTTCTACCCAGAAAGGAAGTCTTTGGGGTAGAAGTACATTCACGACAACTGGACAGCATGTGTGGAAACTTCCTAAAGCAGACATCAGTTTGGGCAGTGCCCATTTCAGGAAGGCAGGCTAACAAGTTTCAGAACTGGGAGTGTGTCACATAATTGCAGGAATTCCTGCTGCCGAAAGACCGAATTCAACAGCCTGAAGGCTCTAACAATTTAGAGGAGGAGGCCTTGAACAGGGTAAAAGCCAGAATGTTTTCCTCCAAATGGGGCAGCTCATGCTGAGCAGGAGAGGATGCAAGGGGAATGAATGGCAGCATGATGCCACCAGCTTCCTCAGGATGCCACCAGCTACTGCCTCTGCCCCAGACACCCACCTCAAAACAGGCCATCCTCTTAACTCAGAGTGGCACATGCTCTCTTGGCCTCAGAGCTCCTATGCTTTTTTCTTACAGTCATGTTTCCTTGAGGAAGGACTGAAACTCTGCCTGCTTCCTTCCCAACCCTGGTCTCCTTTATTGGCCCAGACCAGGGTTGCTCCATTTCAGTATGCAGCCTCTGCTGATGTTTGCTGTGCATCCTCATGTGCTGTGCCAGTGCCACTTCTAGTTGAGCAGCCCCAGCTTCCTTCCTTCTTCCTCCCTGCTGGCACTCCATGATCTCACCATTCCTTGCCGCATCATCCACTTAGTCAGCTGGGCTCCATCACTAGAGGCACCAGACTCCCCCTGCTTGAGAGACAGTCTGCACTGAAAGCTGCTATTGCAGAAGGTGAGGGAGAGGGAAGGCAGTGGGTTTAGGGTAGGGGAAAGAACGCACTAGTGCTGGTGGCCTACTTCTCTGTTTGCAGAGAGAAGGCAACTGGACTTGGAAACCTGCTGAAGTGGGGTAAAACATACATTTCCAGGTGGAAATTTCCCTGCAGACATAAGGAGGCCATCCTGTTACTGGCTAAGTCAACCCCAGACTTTCCATAGTTCTCCACCTCTGGGGTTTAAAGAATGAGGCATATAGCCCAGGTAGGAAATGCAGGTTGGTATAGACTGGGAGTCAGTTCTAGTATCAGTCAGTATAACATCAGCCAAGTTAACACTTGAAATTTTCCAAACAGACAGCACATGTATTGCATTGGTGAGCAAGCAGAATACTTTTATTTCCAGGAGTGCACTAAAAGCTCTGTGGCCACTTACCGTTCCTGTGTTCTGCTGCCGGGCATCCAGGGCACCAGCGAGTCCTTTGGAGGCTTGGGGATCTTCGTACTTTACCCTGAAAGCATGAAGTTAGATAACACACAGGCTGATAAGATTCCTGAGAGTGAAGAGCAGGAACTCCTAAACATATATTCTGTGCTTCTGACTGCACAACCTTTCATCTCTCATCATTCTGCTCCCAAGAGCTTCTAGAAAGGTGTGTAAAACCCCTACCAGAGTCGTAGCCCATCACAAAACAGACTAAGCTACTCACTGTAATATCACATTGGGATACCACAGGACAGCCCTGGCACATGACAGGAGGACGACAAGGCAACATATGAAAACAACCATCCAACAGACTAAACCACAGACTTACAGAGCTAGGTGCATCAGTCATGACACTCATCTTCTCTGGGGTTGACTACAGGAGAGAGATAACTAACACAGACTGACCAGAATATTACAGCTACTTTAGAAAGGATTAGAGCAACAAGCCCCTACATACTTGCCTACCTTCACAGACACAAACACAGTTCAAAAACATTTCTTTAAACTGATACTACTCAAGAACTCACTGGTCTATGCTACCTACATAGGAGGTGAGACTGGGTGATCAGAAGAGCCTCGTGTTGCTCCAGTCTCCAAATGCACTGTTACAGCAACCCTCTTCCACACACAGGCATAATCTCCCTCATCCCATTTCTATGTCCCCTCTAGGCTCCATCACACATGCTAACGCCACACGTCACCATTTGATCCAAGCAGAGTGGAGAAACAGTCTGTCCATGCTGGAAGAATGAAGCTTCTCCCAGAAACTCTCTGCAAGTCTCCTCTGTAGCTGCTCCCAGGACCCTTTCTGCAGATCCAGCAGACCATCAAGTGGAGCTGTTTCTGTTGGGAGCCAGGGGCTTGGGCCACCGGCACTCAAACTTCTCAAAGAAGTGCTCATCAGTGAAGGGGCCACTGTGGACAATGGCATCAAGGATGAAGTACAACGCTGCTATCATGCCACTGATGAGGAAGAATGGCAGGAAAGGCTTGAGGTGCTTCAAGCACTGCTTTGCTGAGACACACATGAAGCATAGGGTGGGTCAGGAACAAACCCCAGCAGCCCTGCCTGTGTCTTCTGCCAGCACGTCCCGTTTGGGAACAGCAGGGCAATGGGTCTGTTCAGATGCACTGAGCAGAGGCTGGGGAGTGAAATGTGAAGCCTGAGCCAGTCAGAGTAGAGGCTACCTGGCAGGAGTGCAAGTGCAAGCAGATGGAGGGCAGTGAGGAATAAATAGAAGATGTCTTGTTACTTGTGCAGAGATCATAAGCCTCAGTCTGTTAAGGATTGCGCCACATCAGAGGATATGATTCCAGCCATGTCCAGATCTCCCCCAGGCTCTAGCACTGAGTTCATACTAGTGGCTCAGATTTCAGGCCCAGACTGGGTGCTGTTGTGACCACTGATTTTGTCCTAGACTTCCTCTGTCCTCAGGCAGCACACCCCACATTAAAAGTGGTGGGGAAACCCATGGGCAAAACACACGAAGATGTGTGTCAGACAGGAGCTTCCCCATCACTTTTACCAGAAACAGTCTGAGGAAGGGGAATGAAAAGAGACATCCTTAAGAGACCTTAACTTGCTACTGTGCAGCTGCAGAACAAGGCATTCCTGTGGACAGAGATCAGGAGCACAGGTCTTTGGGAGCTGGGGACAGCTGTGTACCTGTGGGCTTTACTGCTTGGAAACTGAAAGAGAGCAGTGGATGAGTGACAGGCAAAACAGCACAAGATCAACCTCAGACTCTCAAGCCAAAGAGACCAGACAGCACAACTCTTGTTGGCTCCTCCCAGAACAAGGATTCAGGAATCCACTCTTTGCAGCAGAGACCTCTTCAGTCATGAATCTTCAGTTCAAGAATACTATGGAGACCCAGATCTGAGTGCTTTACACCAGGTCTAAAACACGTTATAGAGGAAGAAACGTCAGTCCCGCTTACCAACAGGGAAGCTGAGGCACAGAGCAGTGCCCTGCCTTGCAAGCCACAACTGGCTGCATACTTCCTGCACTCCAGTTCCATATTCTGTCCATTAGGCTGCACTGATATTCAGCAATTCCCAAATTCAACATCAGCCCAGTCAGAGCACATGAGTTCAGAGACAGACAAGAAAACTCAGCCAGTCCCACTCTACACCTTCATCACCAGACACTGAGTCTCCCTAGCATATGTCTCCACACACAGAGAACCATTTACATTCTCTGTGTGCCCTGGAAAAGGGGAGATGATCAGCATGCAGAAGGACTGGGAAGACAGAGGTCACCTACAAACCCTGTGCATCAGAAGAATGCATTTCTATTGCATCCTGCTGTCTCTCAGGAGCTGGGCCACAGCCCCAGTTGCCTGAGCGCCCTTTGCCAGAAGGCAGGACAGGACCAAGCGGGCTGCTACACTCACTCTCTGCGCTGCTCAGCCAGCGAGCTGCCACGGGTCAGGGCAAACATGTCAAACTCTTCTTCCAGCTTGCCAGAGGTGTCGAGGGAGTGCAGCCCTGCGCTTACGCTGCTTGAGCCCAGGTCTGTGGGAGAGAGAGCAGGGTGAGCAGGCAGCACAGAGCACTGAACAGGGGCCTGTGGGCTTGGAGGGTACTGGGTGGAAAGCAAGCATCAGAACTGGCTACACCGCTTTAGGCCCACTCTTCTGTATGCATATGTGTAGTGTTGTAACAGAAGCAGTTTCTCCGCCTGCTGAGCAGATATTTTTAGCTTAATCTGAGGCAGCAGCAGCAATTTTCTGCACTGATGCTGAAGGCCAGATATTCCTGACCATTTAAGACAACTCAGAGGGAACTGCTCCATAACCTGTGGAAGAGAATAACCTGTGCTTCTGGGCAAGCATCTTTGAGACAGGTGAGTGGATTTTCATGACTCAGGCATCATCTGAAAAACCCTGACTTCAAAAATATCTCAACTGGCTTTGTAGAAAGTCTTGCCAATTTTCTGTAGCTGCAGCCAAAGCTTTACTGAATGTGTTCATAGCTAGCAAGAGCTTCAGGCAGCGCTATGTAGGCTGCTGGTATGTCTTGAAGAACCCTCAGGATTTCTCAGGCTTTCTAAGCAAACAGCCTGTCACATCCTGGGTTCTGAGCCCAAGATGCTCATGGCTGCCTTTCCCGCACAACTTAGCTGCTTTTCTTCTCCAAGACCTCAGTGGTCAGCCTGACACCACACAGCAAGAGAGGCAACCGCACTGTGGCTTGGCACTGCAGAGGGAGCAACTTTCTCCCCTACTCTCCTTGGAAGGCCCAATGCTTAGCCACAGCCTAACACTGCGTCATGACCTGCACAGCATCAGGTGGATGCTGAGACATATGCTTATGTGCCTTGGGGCATATACAAGTTTCTTCACAAGTTTATTAGTTGACAATATACCCTGTTTCTCTAGGTTATTTTGTGAATGTGGCTAAATAATCTGGGGAGGTGATTCAAGAGCATGAAAGGATCCCCGCAGGAGGACTAGGGGGAAAACTGCATGGTAACTTACTCATTCCAGCCAGCTGAGAAGAGAGGTTGTTGGTGACTTCAGGCTGCCTCACTGCAGAAGGAGTACTGGGTCCCAGGTCAATCAAGCTGTTCTCTGCCTCATTTGGTGCCTTTGGAGGGGAAAAAAAAAGCAAGATGACGGAGTGTTTCTGAAGTTTGGACACCCTGACTCTTCAGTCCTAGCTCATTGACACTACAGAAAGAAGCCATTCTCTACCCATCAGAAGATACCAGTTGTGAAGCCTCTCCTTGTGAAAAGGGGAACAATGATCAGAGAGAATGGGCTAGGAATAGTGTCCCAGGGCATAGTAGGCCATGGTAGCCAGCCTCCTAGCTCTGCTGGATTCCAGAAAGTGGGGTAGATGATTGCTGATTCAAAGGACAGGACAATGCTCAGAGGACAAAGGGAGGTTCATATGGGAATTGGTCTTCTCAATGTTCAACGCCAGAAAATCATAACTGCTGCTGATCTGCTCATGCTCTTCAGGTGAGAGGAAGGCTCCCAGTGTTAGGGAGGGAGAGGCCTGAAGTGGGAATGGGAGCGTCCTGCACACCAGCATGGCCTGGTACAGCTGGGCTGGGAGAGAACAAAGCCAGACTGAACTTTTCTCCAATTCAGCAGGACACTGCCCGACCTGCAAGATGCAAACTGAGCTGCACAGAGGAGCAGTTGCTCCAAGTTACCTTTACTGGCTGTCCTGTCCGGAGGCGCTCGAACCTGCAAGAAAGATGACAGGATGTATTTCAGTAGCATCTGCTTATTCACCCCCAACCAAAGAGATTTCTCATAAAGCCTTGGCACAGCCTGCCCTTTCCTACATACTAGGAAAGGGAGACCATGGCTTAGGGCCCAATTCTTCCCCAAAACCAAAGATACCATAACAAGTTCCTCAGAGTTGGTATCTCCTGAGAGAAGGTGTGAAGAAACTTCTGTGATCCTCCAGAGCTACTTTTAACCAAAATGGCTGAAACCCAGCTCTCCATCCAGACTAACTTCTCCAGACTTCACCCTAGCTTAACAGATGGGTTTGATGAAATGGAAATAAAAAGCAAGGAGTGCTGATCCTCACCTGGAAAAGTCCTGTCTGTCCCTGTCTGCCTCAGAGCTAGAAACCCAGCTCTTTCCATGCAGTTCCTTCCTTCTTCTGGGTTATGCTACAAGGACATCTTTATATTCCACCTTCCAACTTACACAGCAGTTTTGAAGGGATAGGAATAAATCAGCAATAACTGGCTTTGTTCTCAAAGATGGATGATACAGGCTGATACATCTTGAGTATTACACTCATGGGCTGATGAAAAAGGTGGGATAGAAGGCCATCAAAGGGGAGTAAACTCTTGTGGAAGATCAAAGCAGAGAAAGGAAGAGAGGTACCTTTCATGGCGTAGAAACATGTTGTTGAGGTTGTCATTGATGAGGAGCAGCTCCTCAGTGAGTTGTTCATGGAGGACACGGGGAATCAGCTCCAGAACACGCAGCTGCATGGCTCTGCATGTCCGATTCAGCTCCTGCTCACAGCAAGGGGAAGTTACCACAAAGGTCAAGCTAAGGCTGAACACTCACAGGTTTGGAAGTCTGACTGGGACAGAGCCCAGAAGCTACTGGGGTCTATCAGCAAGTATTGATAGGCAACAGGTACGGGTGTGAGATGTAAACTGAGTTTAAGCTTTACAGACCATAACTGTATGCCTCTTGTGTAACACTTTGCCCAGAAACAAAGGCCCTTAGGAACTATAAATCCCCATATGAGATGATTCTAGCCTCAATAGTGTGACTTCCCTTGGCTGTTAAAACTCCACCTTCCCCATTTCTCCCTTATCCCATCATTGCCTGATAAGACCCACACTAAACTCTCCAGTTATTCCCTATGCCTACCATGTGTCATGCCTCAGTCCATCCAGTCATTGCTAAATCAAGCTGCATGTGCCAGCCCTCCACCCTGCCAGTGTTCCTTACTTGCAGCAGCTCCAGGTCAGAAGGCTCAGCTTGGGTGGGCACCAGCTCAGTCAACATCTCTGACATGACCTTCATGTTCCCATTCACCACCTCCAGCTCACTGCGCAGCTTCCCAACCTGCAAAAGGGAGGGCAAATGACAGCTCTGCCTCAGAAGACAAGGAAGATAGCTAAGGAAGCTCTGAATGGCAGTGCACCACTTATATGCATGTGTTCACAGAGCCGAGCAGCCACTGGAGAGCTCTCTTGTTACTATTAAGTTTAGTTCTCAGGAGCTCCTGGCAGAGGGAAGCTCCATTACTTACCATCAAGTTCATTTGCTGGTTACAGATGTCAAGCCCTCACCTGAGATCTCTGGGCACTAGCCTAACCTTGATCTTTAATAACCATCACAGGCTGCTGTTATGATTCAGATTTCTCCCCAGCTAGCACCTCCTGTGTGGCAGGCACTCAAATAATTTCATTTCCAAAGCAGCGTAAAAGGTGAAAGGGAGAAAGGTATTCCCATTCAGAAGGCAAGCCTTGGCCAAGTGTACAGTTGAAGCTTTATCCCTCTGGTTTCACAAGCTACTAATGAGTGTCTTGAGAATGGTTTCTACCCTCTGTTCTGCAGTGTACCAACAGCTGGAGGTTTGAAGTCATATGAAGTCAGGGTGAGGAAGAAGAAAAGAGGATGGGAAACAAGTGAGAAAGCCCTGGCCTTTGGAAACCACATAGGCAGATAGGGTTCATTCATACTAAGTCAGCAGTGAGGCAAGATACAGATTATAAGGAGGCATCTACTGAACAAGCTTTTGCTATACAGCACTACAAAGACCTCACTCAAAACCTCTGTGTCTCAATTCCTCACTTCCCTGTAGCCAGATCTTCCCTCTACCTGCCAGCAACCCTATCTTAGGAAAATGTAACTACTCAGTGTTTGTGGCATCCCAGCTCATCACTGTGGCCACAACAGAGCTCTGGGGAACTCTCAAGAGACTATGCTTTAGAGGAATGGCTCCTTGAGGACAGAGGCTGAGGAAGGACCAAGACAGCAGTCCCAGAACAGTGTTTATGAAACAGCCCCCAGATGCAGGGAGGGTCAACAACACCACTGGGGATCGTCCAGCTCACCTGCTCTGGCGTGGGTGTGATGGGCGCATCACTGGATGTGCTTCTCCCGGCGGGCAGGGTGACAGGATGGAGGATGGACTCTATCTGCTGAGGGGAGTTGACCACAGGGGAGTTCTGTCCGGACTGGGAGTCAGAGCTATACACAGTCTACACACAGAGGTGGGAAAAGTCACAGGGAGATTTTAGACACTCACAGCTGATAGGACAGTGGAATTAGCAGAGAAATGTTGATGGCAACTCCCCATCTGCTTTCAAAAGGTCTTTCAACAAAGAGGCTGTCCTGAAGCTTCTCACTCCCCAAAAGCCCTCTAAATGCAAGTTATAGTTCCTGAAGTCCCCCTCATAGCTCCAGAATAACAGCTGCCCTACACCCTTCTCTTCAGCAATGTTCCCATACCCTCTGTGGTGTGTGGATGGGTGACAGCATGTCCAGATCAGTCATGGGGAACTCCAGGCCTTTCCGTCTCAGGTCTTCATACACAGCAACGACACCAGTCAAGTCCGGTGAGCTGCGGAAGGCATCTGCCCAGGACTAGGGAGAAGGAGACATTACAGCCCAATATGATTTATGGGAGTCTTCTGTAAAATCACCTAAAGACAAACACTGTCTGAACTGGCACAGATACTCATGCTTCTTGTCTCACCTGGATGAGGGTCAGCACCTTGTCATGCACTATGGCAGGTGGATTGTTCTTCGGCAGGATTGTTCTTACCAGGACACCTTCCACAAAGTCCTGGCTGGACACAAGGACATGGAAGCGATGGCCACAGTTTTTGACGCATGTCTCCAGGACCTTCAAAAGCAATGAAGCATTAACTATAGACTTCTCTATATGTATGCTTGTTTGCCTTGGTTTTAGGCACCTGTGTCTTTTCCAGCAGCATACCAGAGAGCTGAGAAAGAGTCCTGACCACTCACCGTCAAAGCCAGCATAACTTCATGGAAGTTCTTATTCCCTACAATTCTCTTCTTAATGGCTCGGAAGGCATCTTTGGGCCTGAAGGAGAAATCAAAGAAAGATCGTCAGAAGGCTGAGACCCACCTACAGAGAGGCAAAGCAAAACAGCCACTGGCTCTGGATGACCCATACTCAGGAGGTGACCTTCCCCACCATGTTTTCAGGACAGCCTGAAGCAATGGCTGGCAAAGCAGCTTCTGCCCGTGGTTCTGCAAGAGGGGGGTCCTGCTAATGAGTGCTCTTACTGAAATTGGAGGCCTCTGTGCTGATGTCTGCAACAACTCAGGGTGTTGAGGAGGCCAGGAGTGTATTGGCCTGCGGGGCAGCATGGTTGCTATGGATGGGCACCAGCAGGCCAATGGGACAGCCGTGATGCCAAGACAGTACAGCTGTTTTATCAGGTACTCAAAACTGAAATACCAAGTGGTCACAGCCTGGGACTGAGAACTGTGGACAGATTGAGGTGCATTTGCACTGTGACAATAGCATGGAAAAGGATTGAGCGGAGATGTTTGGCTTTGTTTTCATACAACTGTGAAGATGAAAACTGGGCTTGCTAACTAGCAAGGAAATTTGCTAGTTTCCTCTTGGACAAGGGTGAACCCTACATTTTTTATTCCACATAGCACCTTCCTTTTTCAATGCTGCTCTTTACATCTCCACTGTGACAAGGAGCAGCCCCCCTTGAATTCACTGGCAAATCCAGAGCTAACGAGTCCGGCAGATTTCTGAATATCTTTCCATAGGGAAAGGGGGACAAGGCCTCCCCCACACACTTTGCATATGTCTGAGTGACTGTACATGGAAGTACCTGAGAAGTGAACCTCAGCAGGACTTGCACACTCAGAAGACTGAATAGCAGCCTGAGATTTTCCTCTCTCCTCAGTCACCAGCCTGCAGATTTTTACATTCCCACAGGAAAGAAAGAGAGGGGTATGAAGGAGGAATAAACTGAAGTGGAAGAATTGCACATATGCCTTTGGAAGATGCGAGGCAGCCTGGGTTGAACTGAGGTTTTCCTGGGGACCCTGATGGACTGTTTGAATGGCTCCCAGCTCTCACAAAGATAATGGGAAAGTATCTGCTGTGACAGCTTTGCTGTCTCTCAGGGTCTCCCAGGAGAATCTTGTCTAAGGGACTATTGGGAAAGCTAGCTTATTACCTCCACCAGTGAATGCTGCCACTGCAGTCTAGGGATGCAATGCTACAGGATGTGCTGGGACCTGCTGCTGGATGTGCACCAGCTCCCTTACCCTTCTTCAGTCTCGTTAATGATGTCGCAGATCTCCATGTTGAGAGCCCAGTCCTCGCTCCGCAGGGACCCATCGGTAGCTCTCTCTGGAAAACAGAAACCAAGACAGAGCAAGGCTGAGAGCAGCCCTGGCACTCACAGGCTGCTCTTCACCTGTCGGAACACCCCAGAGCACAGCCTCCCTCTCCCCGGCTTCCATCACAAGAGGCAAGGAGGTGAATGCAGCTGCAAAGTCCGGGTCACTAAGTGCTCCCCACTAGGTGTCACCACCGCAAAGCCCATCCAGGCCCGCGTTGGCAAGGGTGGCTGCTCAACTTAGCCCATGCCACTCGTGCTACCCACACACAAACACACACTGCGTGATCTCTGGTGTCCCACACGTGAAGGGAAGGGGCTCAGCATGGCTTCAGCTCCACAACTGGAGAAAAGAGGGCTTGTTTTGTTGCTGCAGGGCCAGAAACTGTGAGTTTAGTCGGCTTACACTGACACAGATCTAATGCCAATGGCACCACTCTTGCTTCGCACCAAATTAGGGAGACAAAAGAAATCAACCCCCTTATTTGTACATGGGCCCTACAAAACCAAGCAAGCAAACATAAACAGCCAAAGCAGGGCTCTCTCTTGTTTCACATTTACACCTCTCCCCTGAACTTCTGGCCCCTGAGGATTATGGACACAAGTGGACTGCAGGCTGATGTTGGAGCAATACTGTTTCAGCTTTGATTGTGTCCCCTTTAATTAGGAATTCCTCAGTCAGTCCTGATGTTATTCAAGGCAGAGATTTGGGAAATGAGCAGCTATTACTGAGAGCACCAGCGTCTCCACCCTGCAATCAGGATGCCTCGGCCCCAGCCGCATTGACTGACTGATGCCTTCAGGGGCATCGCCAGAGGCTGGGGGAAAGAGAACCGCCAGTGGGGGAGGCAGGGCCCAGGCACTCTCCAGACCACTGGAAAACACAGACATGCAGCAGATGGCAAACAGAGGATAAGAACCGTCCTTCACAGCTCTCCCATCCTACAAAATGCCTGACCTAGCACTGGGGCAAGAGAATTAGAACTAGCCAGACCGGTTTAGCACCTACCAGGTGCTCTTCCAAAGCGCTCAGACTCAACAAGGTACTTAGAGAAGTGCCTGCATTTCCAAAACTGCTCTCCCTGCAAAACCTGGAGCTGGCCCTGGCTGCTGTGAGTCTTCCACCCCTTTGGAGAGGCCCTTCCTCTGCAGAGCTGCCTTTTTCTGCTTTTGACCAGGTAGCTAATGATCCCTTTGTGGGGTTGAAATGAAATGCCCATTCACACAGTAATGGGATAGGATCAAAACACAGGAAGAGGAAGATTTTTTTAATTCCTGCCTGGGTAAGCACACCCATCATGTTTGGGAATGTCCTGCTTTTAAGGGTCAGGCAGAGAGCTATTCACATCACTGTGCAATGCAGCCTCTTACACACGTGTCCCTCCAACAGATTACACATCACAGAGTAAAGTTACCTATCTGTCCCTTATCACAATCCAACCGCCAGCTTTTCCGTTGGCTGCAGAATGTATTGACTACACTGAGATTACATTGTGGCCACAGCCAGATGCAAGAGGGCAAACAAGGGAAGTAGAGCGGCAGAATGTTCTTGAGGCTCTTTCACCTTTCTCAAGGTCTGGCTACTACTGTGATATCCTGAAGGCCTCTGGATTCAGCTGACCTTTTCTCACTTTGAGTGTTAATTTTATATAGGAATCCTGGCCTCTTGCAGAGCCAAGCTTCCTCAGTGAGGCATAGGAGGTACCATCACATTGGGTGATGTGGTGGAGAATATATCCAGGGCAGTGGGCTATAGGGGAGCGTATTTGAAGGAGGCCTACAAGGATGCCAGAGAGGGACTTACTATCAGGGATTGTAGTGATAGGACAAGGGGTAAAGGGTTTAAACTTAAACAGGGGAAGTTCAGGTTAGATATGAGGAAGAAGTTCTTTACTGTGAGGGTGGTGAGGCACTGGAAGGGGTTGCCCAGGGAAGTTGTGAATGCTCCATCCCTGGCAGTGTTCAAGGCCAGGTTGGACAGAGCCTTGGGTGGCATGGTTTAATGTGAGAGGTCCCTGCCCACGGCAGGGGGGTGGAACTAGATGATCTCAAGGTCCTTTCCAACCCAAACTATTCTATGTTTCTATTCTATGCCTAGAATAATGAATGTGTGAAGTTGTTGCAACGCATGGGGTTAAATATTTTCTGTCAGGGCTCCTTTGGGATCAGGACTCGATACAGTAGCAGAGCTTCAGGTTTCCTCCTGCTCTGGGACACCACATGGCCAGGGGAGGCTGATGCAGGTCAGGCTGGTCTGATGGATTTGTGATGATCACAAAGCCACCCTTCACTCGTGCTCTCCTCTGGCATCCCTTGACCATGAAACACGTTGGTTTGAACCCCAGCCTAGCCAGAGGTTTCTCTGTGCTGCCTCTGGCAGTGAAGCAAATCAATCACACAGGGAATGCTCTACTGAAAGAAAGTCCACATTCACTCTTCTCACCCCGAACTAAAACACTGCATGTTAAAGGAAAAAAAACACAATGCAGGAACGGGCGTGAGCCTGCTGGGAAGCTCTGAGCTACAGGACAAACCAAGGATGAAACAAAACTGCCTTTAACCATCAAGTCCTTGCTGTTCCAAGTCTCCCCAACCCTCCTTGTGCTCATTTTCACCATATACAAACATGAACTGAGTCTGCAAACACCCTTCCCTCATTCCCTGTGTTTGGTGGCACTCTGTAACCTGCTCCCCACTATCCCCCCCCAACCCCCCTTGTCCTCTAAACATACCAGTCCTGCCGAGGTCAGACCACAGGTTTGCTTTTCAGGCAGGAATGCAAATAAACTGTGCATGCTCTTCACCTGGTGGCCACTTAGGGGAAAACGGGGCTTCCTCAGAGGTGACATACACTGCCCTGCTGTTACCCTACAGCGCTGTGCTCATCCTGTTACCGTCATCCCTGCTCACACGCTGGTCAATTAGGAACTGCAGGAAAGCAGCAAACCTGCACAGCAGAGACTCAAAAATACAAGCTAGAATAGCAGTATTAGGGCACATGGAAAGCAGGAGCATGTTTCAAGGACCATGAGGCATTTTCAAGGACAAAGTGCTTGAATTTACCCCGTACAGATTAAGACCTGGCCTAGCTAGCCTTGGGAGAGCTGGAGCTAATGCCCCTTAAATCCTCCTTGCTTGTTTGCTGTCCAAGCCTACTAAGATATGTTGGCGTTTTCTCTGAAATCCTGAACTTCAGCCTTTTACTAAGGCCTGCAGAAGGAAGCAAACAAAGTCTATTCATTGATCACATGAAGGATCGGATCAGGGCGGCTGGCCCCATTTCATCAGCCGTAATTAGCACATGAACTCTCTGCCCCTCATGAAATCTGAGCCTGGAATGGCTGGGGACAGCAGCAAGGCCCTAAAAACAGTGAGCACAGGAGGCAGGGCACGGCTGCCCGCCCAGTGCTTTGCCTTGTGGGGCTCATCAGGCAGCCTCTACTTATGTGCGCAAACGAGAAGTCCCCGGGGAGGAGGTTATCAGAGAGCTTATGAATGCCATCTCCCTCCAAGCCTGAAACCAAGTGGCTGTTGAATGTACAGGAGGCCCTTCCTGGGGCCACTTCAAAGCCACATTGTTTTGGCAGCCAGTGCGGCTCTCCGGGTGTGACAGCACTGGGGTTTGTCTGATTCCAGCCTGCTGCCTCACAAATTGCTCGGATTGACCCAGGACCGCTGGGGACTGTGGTACGGGTTGAACCAGAGCATCAGCTCTTTCCCTGCCTGGCATTTGATGTGCTCCTGCTGACTGTAACTGGGTTATAAAACTAGAGGCGGAATCATAAGATAAGAACTCTGAGCTGGGCACAACTGACACAGCAGCAGGGCTGTACATTGCTTCGTGCTGAGTGAATTTCACAGCTTTGCTTCTTCTTGAGTTTATTGTCTCTGCCCTTGTGGCAAGAGAGAGCTTGCTGTGGGACTGGCAATCCCACCCAGCCGTGCCTGCAGCAGCACACCAGCGCTACAGTCAATAGCCTGGAGAAGTACAGGAGCTGGGAACAGAAGATCCTGTTCCCTTTGCTCCCCATCACAGATCTGAAGCATGCGTAACCAGCCAGGCGCATTCAGAAGCCTCTGAAGTGCTCTGCCACAGCTTATCAGAGACTGCCTTTCCCTCCTTCACATCAAGCCCTTAACCAGTGTTCCCTACAGTGCTCTGTCTCACTGCCTTTCCACTCCTCAGCAAAGCACCAAGCGTCTTCTCATCCATTTCAGGTGTTTGAGGGCACAAGCATTTTATTGCACGAGACAGTATAGGTTCAGCACAAAGCAACACAACAGCCCTTTCTCCCAACCTTCATTCAGTTCATACTCTCCGTGGCCCAAATCAGCATCCTGTACAAAGAAGTCTCCTTCCTAAGCCTTGTGCTTTTGCTTCCCTTGAGGAAACTTCAGCACCAGCTCAGTCAGGACTCCAACACTTAGCTGTCTTGCTCCTCCAAAGATAGAGGTGACAACGCGCTTTCTAGAGAGAACAGAGATACAGCTCCAGACCTAATTAGAGGATGGTGATGGACACAGACTTGTGCTGCTGACATAGTGCTGTGGGTATTTGGGTCTCTGAACTTCTCCTGCTCCTTTCCTGTGACTCAGCTGATACTCTTTGAGTATCAAAACAACCCTTCAGTTGCTGCCTTTGCCCCTTATCCTCCTGACAAAGTGGTCACAGCAGACAAGGCAGTACCCTTTTGAGAAGCAGTACCCTGCAGGGACCCAGCTGGCTGTAATGAGAGCAGAGTGTTACTGACAACAATTGCTGCCCACCAGCTCCCAAGGTCCCAACTCACAGAGGGGTGCAAGGACACCTGCAAACTGGGATCCAAATGGCTACTGGGATTTTTCTGGCATATTGTGCTGTATGTATCCCTCTTCCTCACCCGTGACCCTCTCTTACCTGCTCCCTCTCTACAGACTCGACTTTTCCTGGTTCTCATGCTTAAAGCAATACCCAAGCATAAAAAAATCCTCTTCATCTCTGTGCTTACACCGTTACTTCTCTCTCTTGCTTACCCTCGCTCACTGAAATAACCTGTCTCTGTCCCTTTTGGTATTGCTGTAATTGCTAGTTATTCCAGACTTCCAGGGTCAGGAGAGAGCATTGGTGGTTTCCTCTCCATTCTCTCACTCAGAGCACCACCTTGAAATTAGACTTTCCATTCTGAAGTTTCTTTTGGCTCCTGCATGGAGATGGAGTAGATTTCCCTTTGGAGAAGGGGGGGCAGGGGTGTGTGTGTGAATCCAAACAATGATGCTTCAGCACTCTTTGGAAAACTTCCCACTGGCCAGAAGTACTGTGTTTAAAAAAACCCACATACACAAAAACAAATACCAAAAATTCTCCAAACAAACAAGTCTGTATTCATCTTACTTGGGAAGAGACATCACAGTCCAAAACCAGGACAGAGGCAGCTTTTGTGACTAAATCTCAGTACTGAGTGTAAGAAGTTAGAAAACCTACTCTGCAACTGACTCATTCTGTGACTGATCACTGAGATTACCTGAGCATCAGTTTCCTTGTCAGCAAAATAAATGGGACTTACTAGATTAACACTGATGAAGGAATTCGAGAACATCGGTGCAGTGTGCCACAGAGGATTGCATTTTTTGTTCCTCAGCCTTCACCTAAAGCTATTTTAGACTTCATATGCTCTATCAGGTATACATGACTTTGTCAAAGTGATTTACAAGGACACAGACAGCCCAAAGCAAAAGTGCTGTGCAGGTTTGGTGATCAGGCTCATGGGTTCAACATGCAGATGTCACAGACCTACCGAACAAGTCTGGGTAAGTCATCTTCGCGTCCCAAATTAAACAGGGAAGATAGCATTTATCCACGTCCCCAGGATGTTGATAGGTGATGTTCAAAGGGAGAAAAACATTCATATTTTCAGTCTCCAGCTCTTTCAAGTCTCCATACTGAGTTCCTTTCTCATGCGCTGCAATTCCTCCACTCCTTTGGACTCCCATAACCTAAAGTAACCCAAATCATCAACATCTCTCTACTGTCATACCTCTGATACTAACGACTCGACAATCCTCTCTGACAACACTCTTGAAATGCTTTTTTCTTCTTCTTTTCTATTGTTTTTTTGTTGTTGGTATTGCTTAAAAATCCCTTCTTTAACTGAAGCAAAGCCCAGAGGGAACCCACTTGCAATCTGTATTGATCAGAAGATTCAGAGGACAAGATGGGGTCTGTGACAACTTCAGATTGCCTCTACCTCAAAAAAACCATATCTGATGCAGTCACTGAGGCAATCAAAGAGCATTCATTCTGGAAAGGGAGAGACAGCTTGGCCTGGAAAGCGTGATGAAACATGTGACATTCATCTGGGGAGATGTTAAAGATCATCTGAGGTTTTTGTTACAGAAAACCTTCCCTGGGGATCCTTTCCCCACCTTGCTATAGTGTGTCTCACCCACTTCTCCCAGCACTAGAGAGTGGCACACCACAGTGTCCCTGACCCATCATTTGGACAGAGCTCTTGGGGAGCCTCTAAAATAACACTTATAAAAGCATTACCTAAAGCAGCTGCTTGCTGCCTTCCCACCCCAGCGCAGAAGCCCGTTCACCCATGCAGGCACACCAGAACCTACTGAATCAGGGACAAAGGCATTCACAGTGAGGAGCAGAGGTCTGCACAAGCGACAAGAAGCAAGATTAAGCAAGTGCATACGTTCATATATGGCTATTGCATGACCTGGAGAGTTTAAATGGGCAACATCAAAACACCCTTCAAGCACAACTTACATGCACTTAGACAATGGGAAGAAAGATTCTGAGTATTTTAAGTGCTGCATCTCTATTTTGAGACCTGTGTAGCTGTTGACGCTCTTGTGCTTTCTAACTATAGCATGTCTTTGCTCCACTTTCTCAGGCTGCGTCCTTCTCCTGTGTTCACCTAGCTGACCCGAGTACAGGGACTAAGAGAGACACAGGCTGGACTCCTGACGCTGATCCCATTGCTGGAGCTGGGAGCCCTGTGAGAACGCCCGTGGCACAGGGGAGGTGCGCTCCACAGAGCCTGCATTACCCACCCCTTGTCCCAGACCTCCATCAGGGTGGGCAGGCCACGCCGGGGTGCCTGCAGAGCTCATCCTTCAGGTGAGGAACACCGTTTGGGTGAGCTGCAGTGCTCCCGGCAGCCTCCAGCTCGGTGATGGCCACCACCGACCACGCTGTCACCTCAGGGAGAGCAATGAAGCTGTAGCCGAGCGACGCCAGGCCCCGGGAAACGGAGGTGGGGGTGTGCTGGTACCGGCGCACACCACCACACACACGCGCGTTGGCTTCGGGTATCCTGTAGCGTCCTCGCCTTAACGCCGCAAACCCGAGCTGAGGCACGGCAGCACGGGAGGGAAAAGCCGCGGTGTTATGTGCAGTGTTTGGTGCCGGGTCTCCCTTCGGCAAGGCTCCCGTACAGCGGCAGTCCTGGAGCGGTGTTCTCACTGACCAGTGCTCCTGGAAATGGAACAGCTTGCCTGCAAACTGAGTTTAAAGAGTTTAATTGAGATGCGTTGTGCTGAAGTACAGTAAATATTAGTAACAACAGCTGCCAAAAACACAGTGAATGCCAGAAATGAATGACAATACTCCAAATGTTACAAAAGAAAATTATATTGTAAGTACAGTACAAAAAAAAAAACAAAACCGAAGTGTCTTTGTATAAGTGTAATCTGGATCAAACAGCAAAGAAATAACAAAAATATAAAAACAAGTCTTGCCAAAGTTTTCCCTCTAGTACCAAATACCACAAGATACAGATTATACAAAGTGTACAAATTTTAATAAAAATACAATACACCAGGGTTGTGTGTGTGTGTTTCATTAGTCAAAGAGGTTTCTTGTACAGATGACACAGCTAAAGCTGATCCCCTTCTGTTCCTTAGAGAACAGGTCTGCACCTTCACCACAATGCTCTGTTGTGAAGGGCTGGAAACAGCCAGTGATTTTGTGTTGTTCCCAACAGCAGATGCTTTAGGACAGGCCTGGATCCGCAGTAGGACTGGGACTGCCTCCCTCCTGGGCCCTTCCCAATTCCAGGCTCACTGCAATTAGTCACACAGTGTTAAAACATGTATGCTCTGGTGAGAAGCTTGAATTGAGAAAGTATACGGTGGTCTGAGAACCTTCTGCCTCCTCTACTGACTGAGAAAACCTAACACTGCACTGAGAAAAGCTCTGTAAGAGACAGACTACCTTGTACAGGTACAGCTGGGGAATATGTGGCAAAGAGGAATGGGAGGAAAAACTCTCCTGCACACCTGAGGATTTAATTTAAACATGATTTGGGGCTTAGCCACAATGACGAACAGCTTACTTTCAACTGCCTTAAAAAACAGAAGCTAAACTTCAGGCTGAAAGTAAAAAAGTGTTCTTCTCGTTTAAAAACTTCTATAAGGCTGGAACGGCTACAGTTTCAGTTGTTCTACCTACCTTCACAAGATAGCCTGTTTCTGTAAATGCTTTAAAACCTTCCTGATGTTTCCCCTTACAATGCCAATGCTTACACATACAGCTGATTTCTGCAGGAAGTGGGGTGAGGCAAACGATTTGTACTTTCCACACTGTTGGTGGAGGGAGGGATTTCTACTTTTAAATTATGTGCATATATATATATATATACACACATATATAGAGAGAAATATACAGGATAAATTAAAATCTGTTACAGATATTGGGAAAAGTTAAATACATATGATGTGAACACCACATATATGTACACACAAACACAAAAAAGCCTACATTAGAATCAACTGCTCTCCTGTGGTCCTCTTCCAGAGAAGCAGAAAACCAAACACCGAGTTATGTGGCTGGAAGGAAGGAGAGTTGCTCCATTCAACCCACATATGCCTTACTCAGCCATAACTGCTTCAAACTGGTCACTGCTCACTGCCTCACAGCAGCACCATGGCTCTGTCAATACTGCTGGTGAAAGGGAAGAGCAATCTCAGAAACCAAAGTTGTCTGTTCACAAAAGAGGTGTAAGATGGGCAGAAGCAATCCAAGTTTTTCACACCTGCTTCCACACTCTTCTCCATCAAAGCAGGCTGACCATGTCCTGGAAAAATCAGCAGGAGGTTCATTCTCTCAGGCCAATGCAGTTGGTTGGTATACCGTGCTAATGACAATTTGGATGCAAGTCCACAAGAAGAGATTAAACTTCTTGTCATTTTCCACTGTACTTCAAATGCCAGCTGATGCTGACAACTTTCAGTTACTACTGACTGAAGAGGGTGTTAGAAGGAGTGATCAAGAGGCAAAGACCTTTGTATCTTTGATCAGCTATCCAGCTTTCCCCTCAAGTGGCAGATTTTAAACTGAAAAACATTTAGAAATAGGGCTGGTGAAGAGTTCAGTTGTATTCCTTGGTCCAAAATGCATTACCATCTCTACGTGCCCAAAGAATAGCAGAATACTTTTAAATTGGAAGGGCTATCAGGAGGTCATCTAGTCCATCCCCCTGCATCAAAAAAGTCCAACTACAGCAGGCTGCTCATTCAGTTTCTGAATGTCATCAAAGATGGAGAGTCAACAACCAACCTGGGCCACCTGTTTTAATGGCCCTTTCTCATGGTGACCTTTTCCTTCATATCAAGAAGTCCATTCTCTGGCTGCTTCCCCATTAAACAGTCTGAATTTAAGGCGAGTATCTCAAAAGCTTTCTGAATTCTTCGTATAAAATACTTGGAGATTGGAGGACATTTCACCCACCAACACAAAAGGATTTTCTCAGCTTAACTTCACAACTTTTCATAAAACAGAAATCAAATAGTTACAATCCTATGTATATACTATACAGATACAAAACTTTAAAACCCTACACACGGAGCCCTTCAGGAGTGCCGGTGTAGTGTATATGTACGAAGTCAGTAATGTAGAGGTTGAGTACATCCCAGGATCCTTTCCCATCAAAGTCCAGGCATGATGTAGGCAATGTTGTCTAGTGTGTTTGACTGGGAAAAGAAAGTCAGTATTTTTTAGTGTAAGGTAATGACTCAAAATCCTTACAAAATGACACAGGCAAGGGTACTAAGCATGTTCACTTGCCTTACAAGTTATCATATGATGAGACAACCCTATTTGTCTGGTCATCACTACCACTGCTAGGCTTATGTTCACTTTTTGCAAATGAAAGTTAACTAAACATAAAGGTAGCCTCAGTATTTGTAAGAACTTGGAAACAATGAAAATGCTTGAGGCTTTCCCTGAGTGACCTCCTCCTTACAAACCCTATACTCTATCTCTGAATTTGAAACAAACCACATCGACCACAGGAAAGATCAGTGATAAGGATATAAGCAAAGTGATCAAAGTTTAGCACATAAAAACCCCCAACATTACTTTACACTCACAAATCCCTTATGAAAGTCTGTTGCATAAAAAAGAAAACCCTTAAACACACCCACTAATAGGGCATAAGACAGGAAAAAGAAGTGCCCTCCAGTTTTTCTTGCAAAACGTAACAGAATTCTGAGAATAGTCCTCCTTATGCACATCAGAAAACAAGACCCAACAGTATATTATCTGTATGTCCTTCAAATGCAGTATTTCAGTTAGCTCAAGCCTGGGGCTGGATGGCTGAAGAAGGCCTTAGAAATACCAACTTTTAATTGCTGAAGACAATGGACCTAGAGCAGAGCCAGTTGTGACTTTGGAATTCAACAATGCCACCTACTGACCGAAAAGATAAATAACATCCTACACGCGACAGGACCATTGGCAATTTTACCCAGTTTAAAACACCATTGTTGGTATGTATCTCATGGCGAAAATCAGAATACTTCATTTAGTATCAAGCCTGAATGCCAGTTTTCAGAAGTGAAGAGTGAGTGCCTTAATCCACCTAAAGTGCCATTGCTCCTTGTAACAATAAGATGATCAAATTTCCAATACAGGCACCATTAGTCATGTGGTGTCTTTGCTCTGAATGCATTTGGCAAGCAAGAAGGAAAAAAAGCATAGGATGTTTTTCCATGGTTTAGGATGGGCACACCTCACTGACTCACCTTTTGTGCAGACAGCCAGTTTGTGGGAGCTCACAGCCTAAAACTATCAACTTTTTTGCTGTTGCTAACAGTCATTCTCAAAACGAATCAATGTTTTGGCTGCTCTGTTATAACATGCCAATTTATATCCCATTTTTTGTTGTTCTCTGCAAGATTTGTTTTTAACCTCTTAACTTTTGCAGACTATGTATTTATTTTTCATTTCTGCTCCTCTCCTTCACTGCTTTATTGATGTCTCCTGTTGGAGGTATGACTCCTAATTCCTTTTACGCTGCTGCCATCTTAATCTATGTCCACATCATGCTACATAGATGCCACAAGCTGTTGCTAAACCAGGGCTCAATATTATGTGTAGTTTAAAGTGGGAAAGAACTTATAGTTGCAGTTCCTTAAAACAGGCTGTTTTATTTTCAGCCACATGTAAAAGGAGTCACTCAATCACATTAGGAATCCTGAGATCACAAGTTATTTGTTGTGTTACTAAAGGAAAAACAGATTGTGTCATACAAAGCAACCAGATGGTGAGTTTTACTTTTATGAAAAATAAGAGCTTTCATAAATAGTTATATTTGTACAGATGCTTTGATTTGGATGGCTTGGTTCAGTCACTAAAACATGACCCACACACATTGCAATCAATGCTACAAATACTAGGCCAGTTGCCACTGGGAGAAAAAAAGTTGCACAGTATCATACAACAGTAACCTCCAAGGGAATTTAAAGAAACATTCCTCTATAAAAGCGTACGACCAAGATAATTTTCTTATTGCTCTGGAACCATAATCACATCATAAGACTGATGCATAAAAAGCTAGCTGGACTACTGAAATTACCAGTGCTAGAATGGAAATAACCACAAGGAACTCACCAAAATATGCTTAGGGCAGCCATTCAGCTCAGGTAGTTGTGTGGTCAGGCATGTTAATGGGCCCAAAGCACAGATGATTGAATCTAAAAGTACTGACAAACTTCCTGAAACAGCCACCATTCCCTGTAAGGAGAGAGAAGAGATAGGGATGACTAGTGGAAATTATGGTTCCTTCACAACTGTATCACTTCTCATGCAGATACAGTATCTTCACTCTTGAGCAATTGGTGTAGGAAAAAAATAGGAAACAAAGGGTCAGAAAGCTGTCAGTTGCATAAAACACTTTAATTAATTCCAGAATTTTTTGTAATGTCATTTCTTTGACATTGCGTACCATCTATTTTGTTATCTACACAAGTCCTAAAGACAATGGGTGGTTTATTATTAAATCTAAAGAAATGCTAAGTCTGTAACAAATGCTTTAGTCATTGATATACTTTCAGGAAAGGGAATTTGCTTGTGTGCCCTTCTGTAAAGTGGGAGATTTTCCTTCAGTTGTTTCTTTGAAGAACAACCTTAATCATTCACACCAAAACCAAAATGCAAGAACATTTATTTCACTGCTGATAAAACAAGCAAGCATAGTGGCATGAGAGGATCGTACTAGCCATGAGGTTAAATTACATTATCTGAGCCAAATGTGTGCTCTCCTGCTGGACTGAATTCTGGAAGTGCCCATCTGTGTGCGTGCATGCACCGAATCACTATCATCTAACAGTAGGTAAACGTTAAATGACAGCTTCTACATTACCAGGTAAGTTGAAACAATAGTAGCCCCTATCAAAGCACTGGCAATATGATACTGCCAGAAAATAACAGGACATGCAAAAACCATCTTGGTAAAGGTTGATAGTTTTCTGAGAAGGCTTGAGACTGTAACAGAAACTGGACTAGAGACTGGCAAAGACAGCAAGGAACTACCAGACCCAAGGTGAACATACAGTAAGAAAACACCGACGAGTATCCCAAATTGCCTTCAGAGACCTAGAGCTGCAAGGGACCTGTCTTTGATGCCTAAGAAACATGGTGCTTTATTTCATGGAAATCAAAGAGCAATGCATCAGAGAAACAGGACACGCCATCTCTAATTTCTCCTCCTAACACAGAAGCATTGGTTAAACTCGTAAGTAAAATAAAACAGTAATCCCCACCCAAATCCTGTGTGCAGATTACATGATACCACTGTGACACTGCTGGTTACAGACTCACCTCTGTTTCCTGCAGTCTGTGTCCAATAAGGCTCAGAGATTCACCCAGCAACTGTAAGTGTGCAGCTACATCAATAGGTTCTGTCTCAGGGGCTTTGGCTGGTGAGGAAGGCACCATCACAGTGCTGGTGGGGGATTTCTTCTGAGGAGAAATCACTCCTGTTGGAGAAGCTGGATACAGACAAATTCAAATTCCATTATTTCTTCTTTAATTCTTTTACTTACAAACCTATTTACTTAGTAAAGTTCAAATCTCACAGGCAACATTATCTTCCCTGTCCAAGAAAAAAGACCAGAGCAAATGAAGTGCAACAAATTACCTTTTATTTTTGGTGCACCATCTGAAGATGATGCCTTTCTCTTCACAGTAGTAGCCTCTGCTTTATTCTGCTTGTGTTGGAGATACTGAGCTTTCTGTTTCCAGATCTGCAGTTACCATGGTACAAAAGACATATTCATAACATTAGGCAATTCTGCTACCTGATGCCAAGACCTGGAGGCAGAATGACGTTAAGTGGCTAACTGGTGAAGTAATACCATGAGAAGAAAATGGATGACTTTATGAACACAAGGCCAGTATTTCCATACTTTGGGGACATAGGTAGTATTTTTCTAGGTATGGTGGCAATGCTGCCAGCATGTTCGGACCTCAGCACCTAGTTTACACAAATTGGTTTACAAAAACATCTCATACACACTCACCAATTTATCCTTCTCAGGTAGCTGCTTCCACACTTCAGCCAGTTTTTTACTTAACTCTCCAAAATCTGGTAGAAGGAAAGAAGAAAACTGTTTAAAACAAATGTTTAAAACAAATTAAATAATAGTATCATGAATAGAACATAGGAAATTTCCTGGCTCATGCATACACATTCAGGAAGCAACCCATTCCACATCTAGAACTCTTCACACTGACCAGAAAATGACTGCCAGTGTGGAATCCCAGTACTGTTTGAAATGAAAATAAGCTGATACTAGGAATATGAAGTCACTTGTATGTACAAAAAGGTGACAAATGAAAGTAACTCTCTAAGTAAAGAAAGAAAGAACTAGCAATTTCTTCATCCAGATTCACAGCTTGGTTAAAACACAATGAAATCAAGTAACGAAATCCACTCCTGTCCCCTTTGCCACCTCTTATTCAAAGAAAACTGGCAGATTCTTCGCATGCTGCAAAATTAAAGAGGACGGTACGAAACAGAGATGACATATTCTGCTAATTAATCCAACTGGTGTATGATCAAGAGAAGGATGGATTATTGTTTTACCTATTCCAGGGTGCTCAGACACAATATTCGTACGATATTCCTTACAGAACACTTGATAGGCAGACATGTTTTTCTTCTTTGGCTAGTCAGAAGAAGAAAAAGAAACAAAAATTTTTAATTATCATGAGACCTACTTAAATTAATTAAGAATTTGGCATTTATTGAAGAATTAAGGAAAGACATGGTGCTTAGATCAGGAACCTAAAAAAACAGTGTTTTACATGTTCTGGCTGAATATGGTGTTCATGTAAGCACAGGAACCAGCCAGAACCAGCCTTAACACAAGGCTTATCTGGCAACAATTCTGATCAATGCATTTCATTCATAATTTTCAACAACCTGATATTCTAAATTCAGGATCAATACACATCTCTGTTAATGCATCGCAGTTCTAAAACTTAAAAATAATAATAAAAAAATATCTGTCCCTCTATTCACAGTACCTATTACAGGTCTGCCAAAACAATTCAGTTGTCATCATGGGGAGGGACTCTTCATTAGGGACTGCAGTGACAGGACAAGGGGTAACGGGTTAAAACTTAAACAGGGGAAGTTTAGATTGGGTATAAGGAAGAAATTCTTTCCTGTTAGGGTGGTGAGGCACTGGAATGGGTTGCCCAGGGAGGTTGTGAATGCTCCATCCCTGGCAGTGTTCAAGACCAGGTTGGACGAAGCCTTGGTTGACATGGTTTAGTGTGAGGTGTCCCTGCCCATGGCAGGGGGGTTGGAACTAGATGATCTTAAGGTCCTTCCCAACCCTAACTATTCTATGATTCTATGTTTTGTCCATCTTTACAAAACACTTCAAACTGGCAGGAAAACAAACAATTTAAGTATATTGACAGCAGAGGCATAAGCAGTTGCTGAGCTATGATCAGAGAAAACTTACCAAATAGAATAGAATAATAGCTGAACAACCTTGGGCCCATTTCCGGACACAGAGCAACTCTTGTCTATCTGAATAAACTGCTATTCCCCATTTATATATTTACATAATTACAGTTTTATCACCCGTAATCTCATTCATATGCTAATTATCATTTCTCCTAGTCACATTTTGATACACTAACCATGGAAAACTGAATTTATGGGAACAGAACAAAACTGGGAATGTGGCAGTCTGTAAGAATTAGAATTTCATTTGAATACAAGAGTGAATGGGTAAATGTCTTCACCTGCCAGGCTAGAGCTCAGTTCCTTTTAATAGGAACTGTAATGATGGACTAGATCACTAGTCAAAAGTACTGCCTGGCAACAGGTAGAACCAGTTACCTTAGAAAACGGTGCAGTTGTGCTTTATGCATAACCTGTACCAAGCAAATTAAGTATAACTTCTTTAAAGAACCTCTATCACCTACAGACTGCCTGTGCCACAAAACCAGAATATTGTATATTCCTTTCACTACAAAGAGAAATCCCAGTGGCTGATACATTTTTCCCAACATGCTTCAGTGAAACCATAGATCCTGGTATTAGTCATCCTTCTATTTCAATTTAACATGCGTTTGTAATGGAGTACCTAATTCATTATTACCCACCACCCAATTTCTATTTTTCCTTACTTTTTCTCTGTCTCTTTCTCTTTCCTTTTCTCTGTCTCTTTCTCTTTCCTTTTCTCTTTCTCTTTCTTTTTCTCTTTCCTTTTCTTTTTCTCTTTCTCTTTCTCTTTCTTTTTCTCTTTCTCTTTCCTTTTCTCTTTCTTTTTCTCTTTCTCTTTCCTTTTCTCTTTCTCTTTCCTTTTCTTTTTCTCTTTCTCTTTCCTTTTCTCTCTCCTTTTCCTTTTCCCATTTCTCAGCTTTGTCTTTCTCCTTGTCTTCTTTTTTCCTTCTCTTCTCACTTTGACCATCTGAGTGGAAAACAGCAGGAGGAGGTGGAGGAAGAACATAGTGGGTACTGGGAGGAGGCGGTGGTGACACTGTTACTTCAGAACTGTGCCCAGAACTCTTTTTAGACTTAGAGTGCTTCTTCTCTCTATGTTTCTCCTTGTCTTTTTTTTTCTTACTTTTTTTTGACTTCTTCTTCTTCTTGATTTCCCGGTAGGAGTCATCTATCACGAGCTCCCCAGCCTCCAACTCCCCACCAGAAGAGGAGCCAGACTCTGGTGGAGCCTCCATACCTGAAATCTCATACTCACTCCCATGGCCCTCTGAATAAACAGAGGTGTCAGCACCAAAACTCTCAGAAGGTGGATGGGAGTCTGGAGGTGGCTTGTGCTTCTTCCGGGATGACTTCAGAAAGCTCTGCATTTCATGACCTCGCAGGAATGAGCCTTGCTCATCTCGAGCTGATTTCTTTGAAGATTTCTTTGAAGCTGCCGGTGCTGAGGAGTAAGAAAAAGAATCGTCATCTGCTGCACTACTTTTCTCTTTTGGTGAAAGGATGAGCTTCATCTTCAAGCCATCAGGCTCACGAAGAGTAAGTGTCTCTGTGTTCACATAAAGAGGTTTCATTTTTTTAGATTTGTGGAAGCTACCATCATCCACTGAGTGCTCCCCACTGCTCCCACTCAGCTTCTTCTTGGGGTGCTCCTTTTTGCTTTCAGAATGGCCAGAGGAAGAATAAGATGATTTTTCAGAGGTCTTCTTTGAAGACTTTGAGCTTGTGGCCAAAGGTGAGGTGACAGCCTTGAGTAAATCCGTGGTTGTATCGGCTGAGGACGGGCTAGAAACTGCTTTTTTCTTCTTCTTTGATGGTAGATCCAGAGGCGTAACACCTGAAAAAGGTGAACAGAAATGTACATAAAGATGATTCCCTGATAGACAGCATTACACTAGCGTGAAGAACTGAAGCAGGAATAAGCAAGACATAATTGTAGCTGACAGATTTACACCCTGTCTTAAAACGGAGATCTCTACAGCTTATAACTGGCTCTATTTTATATATTCAGCAAAAGTAATACTATCTGCAAGTAAAATTAAATATTGTATTGCAATAGGAAAAAAAAAAGCAAATGTCAAAAGGGAAGGAATAGGTTAGAAAACTGTAAATTTTCAATGAAACGGGGGTGGAAGATCTCTACTCCAAACAGTGGAAACATGTTAAGCTAGACTCTGAAAATATCATTGCCCAATCTTCTGCTGTCTGACACTGATCAGCATCAAGTTTCTGATTACTTCTCCTAAGACAGGTTGATGTACCCTCCCCCCATAAAGTGCTAACCACAAAGTTTGATGACATTGGTTTAACATCATCCTTTCCTCAAAGTCATGATCTGTTAGCCTGTTCTCCTGCTTGATTACTATCTCACCTCTGTAGCAGAACTCATCAGAGGAGTGCTTTTTCTTCTTTTTGTGAGGTTCTGTCCCTGGAGAACGCTCGTTGTCCTAGGATAAGAATAATAAAGTTGCTGACAAACAAGAGGGAAATAATGTAAGATTCACATGGACTACTGACACAGATAATAATTTGTAGGAGGTATCAAGAGTTATTTGTACTATGGTAACATCAAGGAACCCTAGGTATGAGCCAGGATCATTATTCTAGGTGCTAAAACAAGCACCTTCTAAGAGCCCTCAGTATAGGTTTAAGGTTAGACAAAAACCATGGTAATACAAAAAACTGTATTAGTCAGGATCCATTTCAGCACATCAGCCACCTAACCAGCACCAAGCTTTCTGTAGGCATTGCAGCACAACAGGGCTATAAGGAAACGGAAAGACAGATCTCTGTATGGAGCTCTCAGCAGGTGCAAGGAGCAATACACCAGAAAACTTGAAAAAGCACATTTGAAAGTGTTAAGAAACGGACAACAGAAGCCAGCACTTCGAGTTAAGCTGGTAAGTTGATAAAATACAGATATCGACCTCTTAATAAAGCTAATAAATAACTAAGCACACACAGGCTGTCAAACCCTAAAAACGAAGGTGAGCAGTTCATGTTTAATGTGCTGAAAAAGATAAGAGTAAGTGAAAGGAGGAAGTGAAAATTAAAATGATGGGCCAAATAACTGTCCTTAATATGCCAGGTCACCCAATTATTATTTCCCTCTTGACCAATTTATGGTCTGAAAATGAAGCCCTTCTGCAGAATTCCATCTAGAACTTCTTTTCCAGATAGAAAGAAAAATAATAAAAAAATTACCAGGTAGTCACCTTTGCATAACAGCAGAAATTTTAACTCAAAGAGGAAGGTTTTGAAGAAACTTAAGCTGTCGCTATGTGATTTCAGAGTTAAGGCCCCTATAAGGTCAATAGGGCAAGTTCATACCTCTCAAGACCTACCATTTCAGCCTGTCTGCAGAATTAGGAAGACAACAGAGCATCAATTAACATTATAATCATCCTTTGCCATTTATATAATGATGAAGTCTAAAATCATGGGGTTTTTTTTAGTGTGTAAAAACTTATTCATGCTGTCTTATGACTTGCACAGTTGTACATCAAGGCTAGGACAGCATCCTACTATCCTATTTTCTGAGGCCTGAAAAATCAGAATCAGTTGTAATTTGGCTTGACCCCCTCCTTTTCCCCAGGAAAGTTACTGAATAATACAGGACATGATTAGCTGCTCTTGCTGTCTTTGACATGCATTTCTATGTGAAAAAGAACAAGACACTCATCTGTCTCATTCCATCACTAGCTTTATATATATCCTTAGACCTTCAACCTGTTCTATGAGGGCTTCCTGACCTGAGCTGCTATCTCATCTTCCTCTTGCCGCAGATCCTTGTAAGAGCGCTTCTTCTCTCGGTGTATCCTGCCAGTTGCCAACCCATCATCAACACTTCGGTCACTCTCTAGGAACTCTGAGACTTACACGAAATGGGAAAGAACAAAAAAAAAAAGAAAGAAATTAAATACCCCATTAAGAAATGACAGACATATGGACTATGCACAAAATAGGAGAACAGTGGACATTGCACAAAACCCAATAAGCACAGAGGCCTAAAAGATTACAATCTGTACCCTCTGACCATAGGGATGGGGCTCAGTGCTTTAACACTGTAACAGCAGTCACTCTGTATTTCACTTCTAACCCTTGTATATTTCCTCCTAAAGAGAACTGGACCTAGAAATGTTATCATGACTAAACATATCGTTATCCCTGGTCTCTCATTCCATTGCCATGGCAGGGAGAAGAATGGCTGCAGTGGCAGAATTCCCTGTAAACATCAAGGTGTTTGCATCAGGAAATACCACCTATTTCTTTCAAATTCTTATGCCAGTACTTTACACTTGGAAGTCAAGGCCTTGGGATCCTCCAGCAACTTGGCCAGATTAAATTTAAGGGCTCCACAGGATACTATGTTCTTTTCCCAGTCTAACTGCATGGCCTGGCAAGGATGGCCTTTTTTATCAACTCCCTCTGAGATTATAAAGCAGTCATACCTTCTTTCCTCTTGGAGTCATCATAAGCCATGGTGGTCCTGCAGGAGCCTGAGAATGTGTTGCCACGTCTGGGCTCCTTCCCCCGTTCCCATGTACAGGAAGAGGTCTGAGAAACAGAGAATGAAAATAACCCTCCCATAAAGAATCATGATGTAAAATGGGAAACTTCCTCTGAACCAAGTGAAGATTCTCCAGAAGACACTGGGAAAAGAAAGGATTCTACCTTATGGTTGGTTGATGCTCACTCTTCAGGCTTGACAGAATATTTTTCTAAAATTAAATAAGAGGTTATTCTACTATTTCAAAGATATAAAATACTACCTCTTCCTTGGAAATTCTCCAAATCACTGAAGTAGTTTATTTACAAAACCAGGAAGAGGGTAAGAAGACAGCTGAGTTTGATTTTCATGACACACAAAATTAAACCCAAACTTACCAACCGATTTTTTTGTCAGGAGCCACTGTAGCTAAGAATGGGATGTTTAAAGAGAGATTTCAAACCCCTGAATCTCAGATGAAGTGAAGGGAAAGAAGGAAACAGTTTAGAAATCATCGTACTACAAAAGAATTATTTCAAATCTAAGTGAAGAATTGCACATCCTGTAGTGAAGGTGTGCATCTTTCTGCTATGTTTCCCAACATTACCACTGCAGCCATTCTGAGTGCCAGCTTGGGAGAGGGAATAGAAGAATTCACTCCTTTCACTTAGGCCTTCCCAGCATCGCAGTCTCAGGTTTCAGGCCTGCTAGAACTATGTAATTCTGTTCCATAGTTGCTAGTATATAGCAGGACAGTGTCCTTATGGCAGAGCTGCACTCTGGCTCTCTCAGAGTAAAGTGACAGCTCTACAGCCAGTAACTAGCTTAACATGAAAAGATCAACCTGCTCAGAAGTGATTAAACTTTAATTGCACCTAAGTAATTTTGTATATTTGTGTGCATGTGCACACACAAAATCATAGAATGGTTTGGGTTGGAAGGGACATAAGGTTCATCCAGTTCCAGCCCTCTGCCATGGGCAGGGACACCTTCCACTAGATCAGGTTGCTCCAAGCCCTGTCCAACTTGGCCTTGAAAACTTCCATGTGTAAGCATTCAGCCTCAAGGACCTTGTGGCTTGTTCAGTCTTGCCAGTTACATTTGAATACCTTGATAGCAGGAAACTCTTCTACATCCCTGTGCTTATACATCCGTGTATGCATCCCAATTTTATAAATAACTGGCTGAGGCTGAGAATGTACAACATACTAATCCTATAGTGGTTACTCAAGTGAAACAACAAAGTTCCAACTAAATCAAGCTTGCAGTTACATGGGAGGTACTTCTGTTTAAATTCATAGGAATACATGTAACTTCTTCAGGTTTTGGGAAACCATCTGCCAGGAAATGTTTTAAGACAGTATTCTGACTATGTATTATTGGTAGCTAGCACAGCAATTTGTAGGCAGAATTTATGTATATACATGAGAGCACTGCAATATGTATACACAACAGAGCACTGCACTTTGGAATAAAAAAGAGCATTCTGCCGCTTGCAGGCTCACAATCTTGAACCAGATCTTGTCAACATTCTTCTTACCATGAAATATGGCTTTGTTAAACTTAGGATAAGAAATAACATCGGACACTTTGAACAGAAAAAGTACTATTTATTTCCTTTCTATTAATGAATCTGATTTGATAAACATATGGTAAGCGTTGGAATGGAAGATCCTCTGAGGGACCTGGGGGGTTTGGTCTGGAGAAGGCTCAGGGTGAACCTTACTGCTCTTTACAATTACCTTAAAAGTTGTAGTGAGGTGAGGGTGGTTACTTCTCCTAAGTAACAAGCAATACAATAAGAGGTAATGGCCTCAAGCTGCACCAGGGGAGGTTTAGACTGGATATTAGGGGCAATTTCTTCCCCAGAGGGTGCTCATGGAATGCAATAAGCTGCCCAGGGCAGTGCTTCAGTCACTGTCCCTGCAAGTGCTCACAAAGCATGTAGACGAGGCCCTCAGTGACATAGGTTAGTGGTGGTATTGGCAGTACTGGGATAAAGGTTGGACTTGATGATCTTAAAGGTCTTTTCCAACCTCGTTGATTCTATGTTGAGATGTGACTTCAGTGGGAATACACCTGATACTAAAGCATTGCGTTCAACAGGATAAGGACTTCGTCTAGACACCGCTCAGCAAAACAAAGATGAAGTCAGTCGTTCGTGAATGGATGATACGGAGAAACTAAGATCGGTTTTTAGCTACTACATTTTACTCTCTTTCTAAATCTTATCTGCTTGGTAGGTATAAAGGTTGGTAGATAACACCCAAAGGAGCTTATAACCTAAGCCTCTAACCCTGCAAAGACAAAAATTATTCTTAAGTAATACCACCTATAAATCCTAATTAGGTTCCCCTGCTTCAAGTTCTTCGGTTTCAGCAGAAATCACACAGGTTCAGCGTAGACACTCACTCTCCACATATCCCCCTACTTAACGCTCAAGCTACCGGGATTAACGCCAAGCATTGCTATTCCTCAGCCATCCCGAAGCCACAAGGACTCGGGTCCCCGAAGGCGTCTGCACACCCCACTGGCGACCGGCAGCGGTGGGTGGGAACGGAGGGGCGGCGGTTCGAGCCGGGTACCCTTGCCCCGCTTCCCGCCAGCGCTCAGGGGACCTGGAGGAGCCGCGTGGGCAAGCAGGTCCCGCCGGGAATTCCGAGCGCAGCCAAGAGGACAAACGCTAACACCGAACCCCCGCACACCAGGGGCCTCACCTATCCCGCACCCCGAAACACCCCACAGCACAGCCCCGCGCATGCGCGTCAACACCCTCAGGGTCCGGCCCAGCCACGGCCTGCGCTCCTCCCGCCGCCTCCGTTTAAAGCTGGCTCGGCCACCCCACTACCGCTTGCCCGCACGTCGTCTCACCTGAGCCGGCTCTGGCCTCACTCCAACCTGCGGCTCCACCCCTCCAGCAGGCCCGAGCGTGTCCCTTCGGTAGGGCCGTCAGCGGCGGCAGCGCCCGCCGGTGCCGAGCCGCAGCCGCAGGGCGGGGAGGCGGCACAACCGCCTCACTTGGCACTACCGTTTCCCGCCGCGCCGCCACCACCCGCGACCGCCATGTTGGACAGGAAGACAAGGGACACCCACTCGGCGCCGCGGACAGGGGGAGGCAACCGAGCGCCGAGAGCCTTCAACGTAGCACCCGCGGGGCGGGGGAGAAGACGGGGTAAGGGATTGCCGAGCGCATCGATGGTCCATCCGGGCAGGGTGCGCCGTTCCTTGGGACGTGAGTCGGGCTAGGTGCCTTAAGATCACCCAGTTCCAACCCTCTGCCACGGGCAGGGAAGCCTCACACCAGACCAGGTTGCTCCGAGCCCCATCCAGCCTGGCCTTGAGCACTGCCAGGGATGGGGCATTTACACGTTTCTTGGGCAGCCTGTTCCAGTGCCTCACCGCATTCATAGTGGATGCAGCGCACAGTGGAGAGTCAGGATGAGCCAGGGCTGAGGTAGATAAGCAGGTCTGAACAGCACACTTGAGGCTACTGCATGTGAAGGCATCATGTCACCCTCATGCCTATTCCAATCAGCTGTTCAAAGGCAGCAGGCAAGAGAAAGGTAAAGTACCCCAAGCATCTTACGAAGTGCTCATTCATTACTGCAAATGATTCAAAAAAGGTGAAAAAGCTCAGGAAATGGCTTAGTCAGAAAAGACAAGTCTTTTTGTTCTTTTCCACCAGGCTAGTCTTTCTTAACTCTGACTGCTCAGGAAGTCACTGTTCAACAAACCTTATTTAATTCTTGCCTTAAATGCCATCGTCTCCACTGATGCAGGAGTTTTCTTTTTATTTAGATGCAGGCAGACACTCACATGGCTCTGTCAGAGGCTGCTCACAGTCACACGAAGTCTGCGGACTACAGTTCCCAGCCATGCCTGTGCCAAACCTGGCCCATCACAGACATGCTGGTTTCCCAGCACTTACAGATTTGCCTTCTGGTCCTGATGATGCTCTTTTGTCCTAATAAGTACATAATAATGGCAATAATTATGTGCAGTACAGTAGGCCCTAGGGGAGTTAGAAGAGGATAGAAGCCTGTGCCTGTTATGCTGTAGGAAAGTATAGTTTGATCCAAAGTGAGGGGTATATCCTCTCTGTGCAGATCAATATTTGCAAGTGCAACAGCTATTAACACATCAGAGTAAAATCCCACCAGCCTTTAGGCTGAGCCATTATAATGATTAGGGGAAGCTAGGTGCACTGTGAAGGAACAGATACAAATTGCTTTGAAAATTGAAAGCCTAAATTAGCCTGGTATTTGATGATGGCAAGCACTAGATAATGATAGCTAGTAAATGTGTAGAGATGGTATGTTCAATATTCTGCACTCTGGAATAAGAAAGGATTCTAGTTGCTCTGCAGTTTGATGTTTTTAGTGCTGGATGGTTTGTAGGCATTAGACTGTGTCAGTGATTGTGTGTGGAGGAGGGTGTATTTGCAAAAATGAGCATGATACTTTTGCATAAAGCAGCAATCATTCAGACTTCCCCTGGTGGGATCTATCCGTGTTCCTTTCCTCCCTCTTATTATCATAATAATAATAATAGTAATTGTAATAGTAACAACATATAGCCTCTCCGACTGCATTTTTCATCGGTGCAGGAATGCTCAGAAAATCTAATTTCAATCATTCCTATTCTTCAGAGCTAGTAAAGGGAACCAGCCAGCACAAACCACTGGCATTTACCGGATGCTTTCAAACAGCTTAGCCTTTCCGTTTTCTAGAAAATCCAGGCACCCCTTTAATGTGTACACCTGGATTATATAGGTAAGGTGAGGAAAATGTCAGGATGCTGATAGGGAATTTAAGAGTCAGAACCCCTTCATATCCATAACACCTGACTGAATTGTTTCCCTGTAGTTTCAAAGATGAGAGGTCACAGTGAGGAAATAGGAAAATCAATAATTCTCCATAGTTTTAAGACCTGAAGTGTAGCTTCAGTCAGTTTCAGACTATTGTGAGAATATTGCATATTCCTTTTGTTAAGAGCATCTTGCATTCTTTGCCTATATGCAGGGAGAGAAACTGTGGAAGGGTACATGGTATGTTCCTCAGGTGTCTTCTTGGCAGTGAGATATCTATTGTATGAAATGCTCTTGCCAGTACAGAGCATTTTAGAATGTGTGTATACTTTCTTATGCTTAATGAAAGATTAGTTGCGTACTGAGGACATTCTCACTTTGGTATCTGGTTTCTGGGACACCTCAGAGTGCTGCTCAAAGAGGCAGTACACAGATGGAGTTTTAGGTGGCTGAGAAAAGGTGGATTAGCCTTGGTGGTGGTACCATTCCAGTGAGCAGCTTGTGTAGGTGATGCCTAGCACCAGGTTTCTGTCCTGGCACCTTAGGCTTAGGAGTAGGCTCTGGATGTTTGCACTTTGGGAGCTGGTCTGTGGGCTCTGAGAACCTGCCCTGAGCCGTGTGTCTGCCGGGGTGTGACGGTGAGCCTCCGGGAGCTGGGCTGGTGCCGGGGCTGCGGGAGCAGCCTGGGCAGAAGCGGCTTCTCGCTGCTGGGATCTGCCATGGGAAGCGTCGCTCCGTGCCCACCATCCCCAAGGAGCCGCTGTGAGCTGTGCCTGGCCCCCCAGGATGCCGGTTCGGTACACGGCGCTCCAGGAGCGTGCTGCGGCACCGCTCCGAGGGGCTGCGGGACAGGGGACACGAGGAGCTGGAGCTGCCCAGCAGTTCCTGAGGTTCACTGGTGTTTATGTGACCTGTGTCTGGGGAGATGCTAGTGATGTGATGGGAGAGCGAGCCAGGGACTGCTCTGAGCCCTCCCCAGGGGATGGAGCCCGCCCCGGGTACCTGCGGGCGGCTCGGGCAAGGGCGCAGTGCTCCGATCCTGCGGGCTTTATTCCCCGGGGACCCGGTTGCCTCTGCGCCGAGGTCTATGCCAGAACCGGCTGCCCCGGGAGCGACAACGTGACAAATGAGCCACATCTCGCTCTCTCGCCTGCTCCTTGTATGAATATCGCCCCGACCTTCAGGCCCCGGCTCCTCCTATTATAGACATCGCCTCGCCCTGCCGGTCCTCTTATAGATGTAACCCAGCCCCCCCCTCCTTCCTCCAGCAGCGCTGCGCCCTTCAGGGCCACCCTGGGTCCCGCCGCCCGCTCAAACCCCTCGCTCGTGGCGTCCCTGTATTTTCGTCAGCCTCCGACTCCGTCCTACGGGAGAGCCACAGCGGCTTCCTCCTGGGCAGTACGGCCCCGGGACCCATCACCGCCGCTTGAGTCGGCCGGAGCCCCACGGGGCCGGTTCTAGGCAATGACCCCTCTACAGAGCGGCCCCAGCAGCAAAGCCGTGGGCAATCCAGCCCCGGCACCGACAAGCCCCCCGGTTCCCGGCGGGGCTTTGTGTGGCCGGCGCTGGTGCCGCTGCAGAACGGACCTGGCTGGGCGTGGACAGTATGGAAACGCGATGCCTGCTCCACCCGCGAGGAGGGCATCGTTCTACCGCTGGCTGCCACTGTAAAGGGGAAAAAGACTTTGTATTCTTGCTGAGGTGGGGCAACAAACTGCACTAAAAACTCATGTTCAAGTGGGCAGTGAACATGAGTCTGCTGGTCGCTTTTTGCCTGATGACAGAAGTGCTGTTGTTCAGTTGACATCACAAGCATGACTAGCAGATATCTGCATTGGACAGAAATGAAGTGCAGCTTGAGATAAACCCTTTCCTAAATGAAAACAGTGGAGTGGCAGGGAGGGAAGTTAAAGAGTATGGTGGGGAGGCTGTTATCCCAGGGGTGACTTGCAGATGTTTCTTGGCAATCTCTAGATTCACAGTCCAGGACCAGGTTCATGTTACCTGAGCTGGATGCTGAAGTGAGGCGGCCTTGGAGAGTGAGAGAAGTGTTCTTCCTGTTTCATATGTCCCTGGTGTAGGACTTGGTAGGCTGTCCAGTTTTGTGTTTGCATTACGGGTTTATGGCAATTTAATTCCTAGGTGACAAGGTGTCCTGAGTTTGATACTGGAGGGCAAAGGGGAGTGATGGATTAGACATTTGCCTTTGGATGTTTGGTCATGATTAGAAATTAGTAGCTGGACCAGAACAAAAGCAAAGGAAACAAAAGGCAACTTAATTCCAGGTACTGATTGGAACAATTGCGTTAGGTTAGCTTGTGTATGTGAGAAATTTGGTTTAGGTTGGAGAGAGACTGTTAAGGAGCAAAGAATGGAGTAAGTCTGCTCCATGACTTTGTAATGCCTCTGGGAGAAGAAGCAGTGCTGGTCATATTAAGCAGCCAGTTTGTAACCCAGTAATATTTACATGTTGGACATGGGGCTCTGAGAGCATGAGGGCTATAGGGGTATTTTTAGGAGTGATTTTCTAGTGTTAACTATGGACTTGTGCTTTATCAGATCTACTTTGATCAATGGCTTCATCACTGGCTGGGTCTGTAGGTATGTGAAGGTGTTGGATATGCAGCAGCATTGGTGATGCACTGGAGGGACTGACACTCCAAGTGTGTTGTGAAGGTGTTGGATATGCAGCAGCATTGGTGATGCACTGGAGGGACTGACACTCCAAGTGTGTTGAGAAGATTTACAGCTTATTTTTCTCTTAATTTTTAATTTTCCTAGTGAAGCTTTTTTCCCCAAGAGGGTCACAATCACAGAGAAGTGGCAAGAGCCTGGACAGCCAACTATGGGATGTCTCATGTGTTCAATTGTAGGTGTAAGCAAGAGCTGCAAAAGCCCAAAATAAATCTTGTAAAGGTCTGAAAGTAAACCTAATGTATAAAGCCAAGAGCAGAAGCAATAATAAAGTTGTGCAGTAAGGACTGAGTAGCACAAAAGGAGAGTATTTATAAAACTACATAAATATTTTGCCCAAATCTGCTGTGTTGCAGTGATGTTGGCAGTTGGGCTCTGTCTAGGTCTGTCGGTATTTGCCAAGAAACCCCCCACCAAGTCCCCAAAGTGTAAATGGATGTCTCAAACCCTTCAACAGCAAACCAAGTTATTAATTCCTTTTAAAAAAGAGGAAATCATTGGTATTTTTTTTATGATACATAGTCCATTTCCTCTGTCATTATCAACAAGAAAGTGTCTTAGTGCAGAACAGTTGAGTCAACTTATAATGGGAGCTATTAAGAAAAAGAGTCTGGTAGAATAACTCCTGTCTGGCTTTATGCTGGTTTAGCAGGTTGATATTCTGCCCTTTACTTTCAAAATCTTGCTGCTGTCTTTACTGTGGTCTTCAATGTATAGTCCATGTTCTATGTGACTGCTTCAGCTATGGTCAGAGAGAGAGAAGTGATATTACTTTCAGTATCTTGAATCTTTCCAAACAAAAGTGCGCTGTTGTCTTGCTTCTCCCAGTAATCTCTCAAGGCATGTGTGAATAGCTCAGTGCTGGCTTGGTTTTCTGAATAATAACCGTGTTTGAGAGACCCAAGTATTGATAACAACTCTATTGTCACTTGATTGCATAGATTCAGTCCTACTTGGGAGGAAAGGAACAGGAGCTGACTGAGGAAGGAAGAAAATAAATACCCTGAAACAAGGAGATGTGCAGCCAGACACAAGATAGCAGATCTCACTCATATCAACATCACCCTCTGCCTCCCACCAGTCTCTTGGTGCTGCTATTCTGCTTGTAATTTTGCCACCTGCTTCCTTTCAGCAGGAAAAGCAATTGCCTCTCCCTGTCTTCTGGAGATTGTGAAGGGAAGGAAGAAGTTCTCACTAGTTTGGCTGCTTCTCCACTTCCCCTGATTTTGTGACCATCATGCTCCCACACCAAAGTGTTTGGAAACAACCTGGGGAGCTTTAGCCATGTCTAATTTCATGGCAGCAACCCAGTAGTTAATTCAGACCAGTCAGCAGGGCTCTGAAGCACCTACAGGTTTGTTAATGCTTCTGAAATTGTGAAGTCTGAAGAAGAAACGTGGGGAAATGTCCTGTGGATTCTTTGGACAAAGCTTCTTTCTTCCTTTTCTCTTGCTTGACTCCAAGATGAGCATTTATTTGTAGGTTCCAGTGCAATTTCTGCTCCACTCGCACTTAGAAAAATAGCAATAGGACACTGTATGAAAAGATGGCTCATTTAGTGCCTGTCACTCATGCAATCCCAGGCACAGGAACAGCTCCAAGGCTTGCCGGGCTATATAACTTGAGAATTTATTGCCAAAAACTTAATGAATTAAATCTACATCTGGGGCAACAAGAAAATCTTAATTTCTCCAACTGTCCTGGTTCTCTCATAGGCAGCATGGTGTCACTAGTATGGAACTACTGTTGTTCTCATGTTCACAATGCGTGTTTTTTTCTATTTTCAGGCAAGCCACTAATTGCCTTGTTATTCATTGTGCAGTCTTTTGTGTTGTATGATTTACTGTCAAGTCTTTTGTTAATACATTCTTGTTTTCTTTTCAGGCTGTCTTTTGCGTATCTCTCAGGTGGCATGCTAAGAAATCTGTTTCTGGCCAAAACCTCTCCCAATATCTGCTACTTCGTGGTTTGTTACGCTTGTTTGTTGAAGTAGTATCGGAATCAGGGAGGGGATGGGATGAGATCTGGTGCTGTGCATGGCTAATAGCTATGGTCAGAGTGCAGTTAAGGAGGCCTAAAGAGCACAGTCATTTCTTAACATGTCAATTATGGCAGTAGAAGGGAGAGACACCCTAGTAATGCCAGATCTATTGCAAGCTTTGCAGAAGGCAAGGGTTAGCGTTGGAATAGAGTAAGGAAAGAGAAGGTGAGCTGATGGAGTAAGTATCAGAACAAGTGGCTGATTATTGTTGTGGATGGGGATTTGGGAATGCCAGTCTCTCTTCTTTGCTGCATCTTGGGAAGCTTCAGGACTCTGAAGAATTTGTTCTCAGCAACAGTTCTCATTAGTGACAAGAAAGAATAGTCATCTTGGGGTTTGGTGAATTTGTGCTCCCCATAGGCTGCTGAGGATGGCAAGGTTTGGTTGGAAGGACTGTCACCCTTCAGTAAAGGCTGGTCCCCACAGGTCTCTGGCTCACAGCAGAATGTGACCTCTCCCTGTATCTCTAGACTCTACAGAAAACCTAGGGGTAGATTTAGTCCAACAAGGGAAGATCTCTCTTTACCAGTGCATCTCGTAATGCCTGTAGTGCTAGGAGGGGTTCTGGGCCATGCCAGATGCCTGTCTACTCTGCTACCACTGGTTCTTGGTTTAGGACTAGAATTAGTTCCTGCAAGTCCTGAAGCCTGGGAGCCCTCCCATCTGGTACCTCTAGCAGAGTCTGTGTTACTACAATGAATGCCTGTCTTTGTACTGACACATTACAGGGGACGTGTATATTGCTAATGTTGATAGAGATTTAGATTTAGGATGAGAATCTGGGGCTGTCCATTACAAAATCTTGCAAAGCCTAAAGGCTTGGAGTGATGACTGCTCTCAGCAAAGGTTATTCATTAATATTAGGCCAGATTTTCCTGCCTATGTGGCCAGGAAAGGCAAGGCTTTGGGCTAGGAAGAACCATGAAAGCAAGGTATGACCATTTATTCATTTGGGAGCGTGCACATAAGGATTTCATGACTGTGATAAGGGTTCTTGCAGCTACCAAGCTGCAAGTGGAGTTGTTGCAATTTTGAGCCATTTTCTTGTTTTAAAGGTTTGATTTTAGAAAAATTTGGAGGATACTTCAAGAGCTCCATCTGTAGTTGGATGTCGCTCAAATTGCAGCAATCAGGTGGGGTTCTTCCTAGTGAAACCTAATGCCTTCTGGTCAGCCTAGCTGCATCTGTACCTGTCGCCTATCATGTCTGGGAAAAGTTTTCCAGGGAAGCAGAGGAAACTAATGGCTGGTGTTAGAACCCACAGTTTGGATGGGAAGGGACCTGTGTTCTGGAAAGCATGGACCGTTGAGACAAGGGGGCACAGAAGTACAAAATGTAATCAGTTCTAAGTAATGTTAAGTTTGATGGCTTTGTAATGGAAAATAACTGTGGTACTTGAAGGTAGTTGACATAGGTTCAGGTCCTCAGGACCTTAGCACAAAAGGTGTGAGAAAAGCAGAATAGAAAAACAGGACCTGGGGATGGGAAGTATCTGGGACTAGCAGATGTCCAGGGTGGGCACAGATAGACTAACTGATAAGTAAAAGGACAGGATGATTGCTATGTTTGGGGTGTTAATAAACCCATTAAGCTGGTGTAAGCACTTAGTAGGGAGTATCCTGGACTAGCAGATGTCCACCGTGAGAGCAGTTAAACTAACTGATAAGTAGAAGGACATGGTGGTTGCTAAGTCTGTAATGTTAATTAAGCTGGTTCTGAACATTGTTGAGAAAAACGACCCTTAAAGACCACCATCACATTTTTGTATGCATGTGGAGAACTTTCTGGAAAATGATGTAATATGCCCAGTGACCATATAAGGATGACCTGTGTAGGAACCCGGGAACACACGTTAGGAGGAGTTATCCCCCGTGTCTCCCGGCGCCACAATAAAGAATACCTGCTTGTCGACTTGGAGCTCTGTTGGCGAGTTTGTTCCCGGAGTTTTCTCCGAATCACCATGCAGTTACTACCTCTTGCAGAGCTCAGCTGAAGGCTTATAAAAGCAGCACAAAGTGATTATCCTTGTGCATTTTGCTGAGTATGTGTTAGTCATGATGGTGGATGTGCAGCAAGGTTGTTATAAAAACCTAGCCAATCTGTTTTAATTGATTTTTATTATAATTACTATTGAGAGATGACAAGCGAGCGGTGCTGGGTGTGCCGGGGAGTCTCCGCTCTGCCCGAGACGCACACGGGGAACTTCTGGGGATAGTCTCTTACACTTTTTGGTTTCCTGGGCTTCTTGGGTTTCAGCCAATCCTGTTGTCTTCTTTTCCTGGGCTTCTCCACCTGTTGTTGGGGTCTTGTCTCCAGGTGGAGAAATATTATGTCTATCACAAGTCTGACCACCATCTTAGCCCCCATAAATTCCACTCCTTATGTGTTTATTTGTTCAGCGCACAGATATCACAACGTTCTGTAACAGGACGTATCTCTAAGTTACCTACCCCCCCCTTTTCTAAGAACATTCATGCAATTTAAACAATGAACAAAACATTTCTTCGCACAATATTGCGGTTGACCCTGGGGAATTATTCCCTTGTTTCTTCTTCCTCCTCACTGTGGTATTGACAGGGACACTTATCATACCCTTTGCACATAGCACAATATTCACAAGGGATTCCATCTCCACACAAAGTGCAATGATCACTAGGACCCCTGAGTTGCTGACACAGATCACTCTGATGTAACTCACAAGGTTATTTCCAGATTTGCTGTGAGTATTTTGGCACTGTTCACATTCAGATTCAATTCTAGTATCATGCTTTGGGTCAGAACTAGGTTTCATGGTAAGCGGGACTGAGAGGCTGCATTCCTAAATTTTGCACAATGCATGTCATTAAAATGAAGTAGTAGCCACAGAGGCTGATGGTTTGTGGTATTTTTTCCCAGTTGTAAACAGCTTATTGCCAATACAGAGTTAAAATTGAGAGATTTATTCTGGTTTCCAGCTTTACGTGCTGAAGCACCTTGGTTGTTGCAATCCATAAAGTCTACAAAGAAAAGGATATAGCACTTACCAAAATGGACTTTACTGCCTTCTGATTACATTGGACTGTCTTTAGGATCAGAATTAAGACTGTAATTATGGTGAAGGATTGGTTTGTTGCATTTTACCTCTTTCTGGATTGTCAGAGAACCAAGTGGTTTCTGGTTGGCTGTGTCCAGACTGGCCGGCTTTTCAGTCCAGGCTTAGTTTAAGGGGTATGTTTTGGGTTTACTCCAGCAGGAATTGAGGTACCATGTTTAGGCATGTGAAAACTTCCTAATGCTGGTACTAGATAAATATAGGCTCTCAAGGGTTTTGTGCTTCTATATTAGTAAAGGTTCGTGATGGTGGAAGTGACTGTGCCCAACATTGAGAGTTCCTCCTAGTATATCACTGTGGAGGATCATGTTTGCATCAAAGTGAAGGGAAGGCAGACCTGGACATTGCGTGGACATTGGTGGTGTGCTTATCTCATTTTGCTATCTGTGGGCAAGTTGCTTATGAAAAAGATGGCAAAAGTACTGCTGAAAAATAAGCTAAAACCAGCTATTGGAAGAAATAACACTATGTATTGTAGAGGAAAACCAAACCAGTCTGAAATAAAGAAAATTCATTCCCCTGTACAGAAGTCTTTAATGTGATGCATCAACAAGAGAGGCCAATTTCAGGTGGGTCTGTGTTAAGGAGGATTGGGAAGAACTGTTGGCTGCCAGATTTCAAAATCTCCTTTACAAAACAAGGGATTTCTGCAACTTTCTCAGCATTCAAATCTTCCTCCAAATGCAGTTCCAAACTGCAGTTTCCAGCCCCAGCCCACAAACTCACGTCTTTGGGGATTTTATGGAAAACACAAGGCAGCGATGCAATTGAAGTTTAGCTTCTAGCAAACAGCAGCTTAGCAGGGAAGTTGTACTTCCTAATTGTGAGCTGGGGTCATTGACGACGGGCTCTTAAGCAAAACAAAATGCGCTAGAGTCTGTATCTTTTCCTATCTGTCATTCCTCCATAGAAAAAGCTCCTAGTAAAATTCTACAGGAGATGAAGAGAACAAATCTCTTCTTTACGTCTTCCTATCACAAGAAAAGAGGAGGAATTTTAAGTTTCCTCTGCCAACACATTAGGTACTTTGGGATTTCCAATTGTCACACTTAGCATCCAGGTGAGGCAGTTTGCTTTAAACAAGCCTTTGAAACCCTAAAAAAGCTGGGGGAACAGCAGAGCTTTATTATGCAAAAGAGAAGTGGAAGGTAGCACATTCCCAAGTATTTTGAGATGTGCTTTTAACTCTCACCAGCTGGATGGGTTTCAACAATAAGAACTGAATTTGGGGGTTGGAACTAGGTAATCTTTAAGGTCCTTTCTAAGCCAAACCGTTGTGTGTTCTGGATTCTGTGCATCGGCTGACACAGTAGCAGTAAGTTAAACACACTGGAAAATCCAGGCACTGACTTCTGTTCATGTTCTACGAGAGAAACCTCTGTACATGAGACTAGTTAGTAAGAAAGCGGTGAATGTTGAGAGGTAGTTGCTGCCGTGGCAGGGCAAAAAAGGGCAAGCTGGTATTGGTAAATGTGATAGACCTGTGTGTATCGAGTTGCTTTGGTCAGTGTTAAGCACCAACACGTGTTTTTATGCCACAAGGAAAATACTCTTTTGTAGTGGAAGGTGCTAGTAATGATAGTAGAGATGCTTTGAATCACTCTATTTTTCCCTTACATCTTTTCAACTGTAATTGGGCAAGTAAAGAGGAAAGTATTTGTAGTCTGAAAGCTGACAGGCTCTTCTTAGCTGTCGTCTTGGAAATCAAATGTCTGCTCTGTGGGAGTGAGTGCAGTAGATAGAGTGGCAATTACTGTGTCAGCTGAGGCTACCAAAACCAAGCTAACAATCTGTTTTTTTGAGAACTAACAGTTTTTCTCAGGTTATCTTTCAAGATATCACAATAAAGACTTGGTGCAATTACTTTCAGCGAACCATTTATAAGTTTCTTATTGTGCATGTGGATGTCTGCAAGCACAAGAACCTAATGCTGCCTCTGCTAAAATCAAGTATCAACAGAGAATGTCTTAACAGAAAAAAAGATGCTAAGTCTGAGTGAGAAAGCCAATTTACAGAAGAAAAATCCCAAATGTTTTTTTTTTCCTAATATCTATTTAGATGAGCTCTTAGGCAGAAGTTCTTCCCTGTGAGGGGGGAAGCCACAAATTGCCCAGAGAAGCTGTGACTGCCCCATCCCTGGCAGTGTTCAAGGCCAGGTTGAACGGGGCTTGGAGCAACCTGGTCTAGTGGAAGGTGTCCCTGCCTGTGGTAGGGGGTTGGAACTGGATGAGCTTTAAGGTCCCTTCCAACCCAAACCAGTCTGTGACTCTATGTATAGCTCAAGGGAGACCATGCAGAGTTATCAGAGGTTGACTCTGCCCTTGTCACCTCCCTGTTTTTTCTCAGTGTGCTTCCAACAAAAAGGGGAAGAGCCATCTGTGCTAGTTAGATAGGAGCCATCATGCTAGTTAGGTAGGAGCAAATGAAAGCTTTTGCCTGATGTGCAGGGTAATAAATGTGCTTAGGTGCACCCTACAACAGTTTTGACTACAAATTGTGATGACTCTCGCCATCCTATTGATATGCGGATTGACTCCACAATTTGTGAAAGTTGTAAAGTAGGTATGCTTTTTATTCAGCGCTGAGACTCACGGGGATAATTCCTCAAAGTCATGCGTGCCTCAGGGTTGTTTCCCTCTACATTTATTCTCTAAAGTTATATATATTAATAAGGTTGCACAATACGTGTATACATATTCATCTCCTATCCCTGCTTCGTATTATAATGAGCCAGAAGGTCCTTTGCACCTGCGAAGTGCCCCCTCTGGTCATGGGCATGGGTCTCAAGATGAAGTAAATGAGTCTTCCTCCTGTGGGTAGGGATCTTCAAGATGAAGTAAATGAGTCTTCCTCTTCTTGCACTTTTCACCTTTTAGTCTTCATGTATGGCCTTAGGGTTTGGTCGGTGTCCCAGCCATAAACCATCTGCTTCTCCCCCTTCAGGCACCTGCTTTTCCTTATCAATAGCTGGTTATCAGTAGAATCAGGCTCTGCTTTTCCTTGTCAATCGAACCAGGTGTCTACTTTTCCTTACCAATAGTTAGCGCCTTTGTTCTGCTTAGTAGGCATGATAGGAACAGACAATACTTTTGTTTAAGCAAGCAAATTCCTCTAACCCTCTTGTACAACCCCCTTGTACAACCCCCTTGTACACTGGTTAACCCTGTATCACTATCATAACAGACACCTCCAGAAATAACTCTCTTCCTGCTCTCTACTGTCCTGGCTGTGTGTTGCTAATGCTGCGCTGCTTCCTAGCACTGCAATGGGTACAGCACCAATTCCTGCCTGCACATCTCCCTTCCTAAGGCTCAGACTGCTGAAGAGTGCACTGGTAAAAGCTGAGATAAGAACCAGTTTTAGAGCTTCTTCTTTAACTTGGGAAGAAGAATCTTGTGCTCTATCTTCTCTATATTCCTGTCTTTCTCCTTTTTTTTCCCAGGTTGTTTGGCTGGCAGCACAGGATGATGCATGAGCTGCCATTGGGAGCAATATACAGTTTATCCAACATATTGGTGTGAGAGCAGGGAAAAGGGAAGAAACACGATTTTCTCCACATATTCTTCTTTTCTGTATTGTAAACTTAAAAACTGTGTGTTGTGTCCTATAATCCTATCTGCCTTTGGTCTGTAGCAGTAGAATCTGTAAATGCAGAGGAAATGAGCACTGCAGCTTTTATCAGAGAAATCTCTTTGGATTAGTTCAGTAATATGAGGAAGAGGTGTCTGTGAGGCAGATAAATAAAGACCTATTCCAAAGCCCTAAGGGAGGCAGCAGGAAGGCTCAGCTGTTACTTTAGAAGCTTAGCATATGCTGCTAAGCCTGCAGAGCAGTGAAATGCATTGCATTTTGTGGCTTTTTTGTCATTAATGTATCAAGGCGCTTGGACTTGAATGCGTGATTATCTGTGTATTTGGAAAGTGCCAAAATAACCGGGTTGTTCTGTGGACCGTGGCCAGCTCGTGTCCAGGACCTGCATGAGTCTTCATTTAATTGAGTTCATAACTCCTTGCAGAATAAGGCTGGAAAACATAGAATCACAGATTGGTTTGGGTTGGAAGGGACCTTAGAGATCAAAGACTCCAGCCACCCTGCCCATACCACTTAAAAATCTGGCCTGGTTGGAATCTTATCAAGTACTTTGTCTTCAGACATCTTCATGACTGATTATTTAGCCTATATTATTTTTATTGTAGGAGATAGCAAGGTTTTTCAGTTGAGAAGGAAGAATTAAACTTTTGGGTGCAGAAGCTCACAGCGAAAGACTGTTTATTTGGGGTTTTTAAATCAACCTTCACAAATCATGTGAGGCTTCCAAAAGCCTCCTCCAAGGCAAAGCTCCTTTTACCATCTCTATTCTATTCCTCATGGGACAAAAGGTAAAATATTGATGACAAAAGGGCTATATTGATAAGTACCTGCTTCATGACTCAATATACAGTCAAATATTCTATTGATTTCAGGTGTGCATTCCTAAACAGCTGGAGTGTATATAAATAATCAGCTTGCTGCATCCAAAAGAGAGATGACCTGCTGTGCAATTACTATCTTTAACAGATAAATTGTCGCTTTTAACTTAAGAGATGAAATGAACTCTATATTAGGCTTCAGGATAACCTTAGCAACAAGGTATTCTGCTGTTCAGAAGCCCACGTGGAACAAATTTCATCTCTGATGGGATTTCCCTGATTTCTGTAGATTTAAAGCAGGAATTAGTTGACCTCCCAGTGTTTCAAACGAGATAGGAGGTCAGCAGCCCAATGATAAATTGGATAATGTGGTTATGCACGTTAAAATCTATACAGAGTTCCAATGCCTTGATGTAATATTTCCTTTCCCATCTACCAGAGTATGATCTTAGGAAGTAGATAGGTTAATCATCATACTCAACTCTCAAGGACTGAGTGTACTGTGTACACAGTCGCTCAGCTCATTGCTCACAAAGAGATATAAAAAAAGTGAAGGCCATACTGTGTACTCTATCTAAATTAAAGCCTTTCTCATTGCTCATACCAGAGTGAAGCTTTCCGTTTTACGTCGCACTCTGTGATGTACACACAATCTGTGATTTTCTGTTCACAGTTCTGGCAGTGGTTATTTTGAAGAGTAGCAAAACAGTCCCTGATGTTGCCCTTCCGGCCTGGAATTGGCATTCTCTCTTTATAAGCATGACATTTAAGGCCACACAAAACATAAATGCTCTGTGTGCTTTGCTCATGCTGCTTAATGCTTTCTCTTCCCCAGGGCCAAGATGAGCTGCAGCCACCGCAAAGGCCACCTCGCCTGGGGAGTTTTGTACTACTTGCAGTGATTTACAACCTCAAACACAACCACAAGCCTCTGTTTGTACCTTCTCTATGGGCTGTAAGTGCTTTCTGGAAATAGCTTTAAATGCATCATCACTGTGAGCATTCTTATTGCTCCAGGCCAGCGGGATGGAGCATCATTGGAAGTTCAGGCTTGTCAATTTAAAAGGTTGATTTGAAAAGTCACCAGAAAAATAAAGAGGTTTGTTGCACTGGTGCTTCATACACCACTGGACAGTCTGTTTTCCACTTGAGGTTCTCATGAGCGCTGATAGTTCAACCTTCTAAATCCAGCCCACCAGATCACAAAAGCTATTCAATGAATATTTATTCTTCCCTTTGTGAGAGCTTGATCTCCAAACTGCCACAAGCAGTTTCTTAATTTATCTGTGAAAACACCAAAGTCCCAGGACAGTTTCAAATGGAGACTAATTCTGTTTAGAGAAGATGTGGCTGACAGCTTAGTCTGCCTGTGCAACCTAAACATTGCAATGCCCACATAGACTATGAGAAGACTTGTCAAATAGTGTTAGATTAAATGAAATTAATTAATTGAAGAACTTTTCTGATTTGCAAATCAGTCACCAAATATCAGGGGTCTGCTTAAAATTTTTTCACAGTTTCCTGATGATTGTTTGGGTTATTTTGAAAGTATTAATAGCTCCTTCTAAGTGGTGGTGTACATTTTTATAGAGTGACAAGTGGGAAGATGGGGGCAAAAAACCATTATCATTATCGTCATCAAATGCTTTTCAGATCAGCAGATCAGTAACATACCCATGGATCAGGCTATTATCAGTCTGTATTTTCTACCCGCTAGCAACTTCCCTTTTTTTTTTTTTTTTTGACCTCTTTTGAATTTTATCAGAATGTAAATGTTATTTTCAGTACTTCATGAAATGAAATGTCAAAATGCGCACCTTTCATTTTCAAGTGAAGGTAACCTTAATATAGCTGTATGCGCGTGTTTATTCCTTCAGACCAAACAGCTATGATTGCTGATGCATGTGGTAGTTTAACCCTCGAGTGTAAAACTAGCTTAACTTAGCAGTTAGAGGCTGCTGTGACTTGGGGCTGTTAGTTACAGCATCTTCCTTGCATACACAGTTATTTCTGCTCACTTTGTGTCAGAGAGAGATGCAATGGGCAGGTAACACAGAAACTGGGCTGGTTTTGGGTGCAGAGCCAGCTCAGCCTCCTCCTCACTGCTGGAAAAAAGCATAAATCACCTCAAAGACACGCTACTTTGTAATGTGTTATTGAGCAGCATTCCTTGCAGTTCAGAAAGCTTCATCTCCTCTAAAACTCACTAGTATAGATTAGTTGGATCTTAGAGTAAAGCCTTAATAGCTGCCAGTTAGTATTTTTCCTACTGGGGAGATTGAAAATGATTCTTCATTAGATTTCAGAAATGCTTTTTGAAAACTTTCCCTTTTCTTGCCTTTCTGCTGGCATATCTTGTGTTTCTGCCTTTGAATTTACAGGTATTCCCTATGTCATTCCACCTGCTGCATGAATTCCCTACAGCAACGAGCTTATGGTTGGCATTGAGATGGGCTTCCCTTCTATTTCTATTTCTCTTCTGTTTCTTTTTCCAGACTGACTTTCTTTCTGCAAAATGGACTTGTGCTGTTGGATACCTAATCCCCTGTTTGTAAGCAAGTCTTAATTATCTGCTTCTTTCCTGTTTGCTTTTTGAAATAAGTATAATAAAACCAGTAACCTCTCCAGTATGTGTCTGTACTTCAGTACACGATGCTCATGAGTGTTTTGTCATCTACACAAGGGTCACCCAGGGTGAGAAACATTTTCTGTACAAATACTGGGGTTTTTCCTCACGTATGTTAGATGTTTACTGAGGATGTAATTCTGCCCCTGGTGCAGTGTGTGTCAGGTATCACCTAGTTCCCCATCTGGCACGCACTGAGTCAGATTGTCGATCCATGGATTTCCAGCCTGCTTAGCTATGAAAGAACAGAGATGTGCGAACAGGTAAAGCTCTTTCTCACCCCAGAACTGATGTGGGGTGGTCGGGGTAGCAATGTTATTCAGTGTGTTTGCGGCAGTAAAGAACTGAGCAAGATTCAAAGGGCTTCAAATTCTTAATAAAAACTTTCCAAATGGTAATTTTCCATTGGAAAATGTCCCCATGGCGTGTCAGGAGAGCTGCAACAGGGGACTCTGGGAGCGATCGCTGGTGGCTGCACGTGGGGTGTTGTGAGCAATTTCTGCAAAATGAAGTCGGCTTTTACACAGCAAATGCTCTATTTACCAAAAATCTCTTCTGCTATGGAAATGGTCCTTGCTGAGTACTTTCAGTCTATTCCCTCCCACTGCTGTTGGCATTCCTAGCTTGCACCGATACTGGGAGCCTTCACCAGGGTGAGCTGAAAGCTGACAACGCTTTTTCCACACTCAGTGGAGACTTTGTTGGGGCCTCTCTGGCCTCTAAAACGCAATGTCTGCAGAGATGAGGGGTGTCAGTGAGTTTTATTCCCAGAGAGGAGGAGTAATTTTGCATCCACGCGCTGTTATTTGCATCCACATGCACACACAAGAGCCTTTTCTAACCGGACATATGGATGTGGATGTGCTAATATGTTATGATGTTGGTAACTGACTGCAATGAGTGACTGCTGTGTGGTTTTAGTAAATGATTGCAATGGCAGGTGACTGCAGGAGAGCTAGAAATGCTGTTAACACCACACAGCTTATTATCAACCCTTCTCCAGGGACTTGACGTGAGCGGTTCCAAGCCAGGACAAAGCTGCTGTTTGTTCTCCTTCTGCCAGTGTAAATGTAACTGTTAGAGATTTCTCTAGTATTAAAGGAACTAGGGAAATACACAGATGTCCTCTCTCCTGAATGCTTCTGCAGGGAGGATGGCAGACTGTGATCTCTTCTTCAGAGAAGGTGTTGGTGCAGGTAGAACTGGATCTTGACAGAGGGGTTAGAGCTGTCATAACACTGATCTTCATTTGGCTAGAAAAGGGGCTAGAAAAAGTTGTATTTTTTCAGTGAAAATTACATCCCCCTTCTGACTAAACTTCCACCCCAAAAAAGAACTCATTAAGGTTTTAAATGTATAGGTAATGTGTTGATTGTAAGGGAGAAACTTAAATTTATCCTAAAGCTCAGATTTCCCTTCACCAGATGAAATTCAAGCGATTCACTGCAATCAGCACCTCCATTATCTCCTCCTCACAGATTGCTCATGGCTGCTCTACCCCGAGCATTACCTGGGTACCTTCAGCAGGCATGGCTGGTGTCTGATATCTCTCGTCTTTTCTGGAGGAATTGCTTGACAGTTGCACACAGTGTTGGTTTTGAAGGCTTTTTGCTGTTTTTTTTTTGCTTGAGCAAGGAATTGAAATAATTGCAAGCCCTCAATAAGAGCAGCTTGCAAAGCCAAGCTTCAGTGGAATACGTTTTTCTTTTGAAGTTAAAAGCATGTAAAGGAATTGATGTTGTCTAATAGTATGTTAGAGGAAAACTTCTTTATTTTAATTTGGTAAAGAAAAGCAAGCAATGGAAAAGCAAACAGAACACAGTCATCACTGCAGAGGATTTTGACATATTGCAGAATTCGCTTTGCTCCCTTGATACTCTGCTGGCTTTGGATCACTTCATTTTAATGACCCTTTTTTTCTCTAGCCAGTGACAAGGTTACTTTCCCTCTTTTCTACCAGTTAGCATCTGTTTATTTTTGTTGGTTTACATCAGTTTAATTTTTATAGCATTTTCTTTACCTTATGGCAGAAATTTTAGCCATTTGCTTTTTAGTTTGAGCAGAATACGGGAGCAATAAATGTCTAGAGGAAGGACCATGAATTTCTTGTGAAGGTTTCCAGATTTGCAGGGTGTTTGCTAAGTGCTTTTGGAATCATTTCAGTATCAATGTCTGTGACAGGCTCTGTTTATTTTTCAAAGAAGACAGGCAATGAATTGCTCAGTTTCTGGGAGATGGTAAAATTGTCCCTGAATTCTTAGCAGTAAAGTGGTGAGTTGTTGATACCAGTACTTAGGCCTACAAATGCAACGTGTGAAAGAGGTGCCTAATGAGAAATGGTCCTTGCAGCCAAAGCTCACTCCAGGCAGCTCATTTCTGTAGTAAAGAGAGATGGCTCAGTCCTAGAACTTTGCAGTGGTGGGACAGCAGGGTAAGCCAAAGGCGGTATCTGTAGTGAGAGGGTCCTGGGAGTCCCTGCTGATAATGGTATCCCCAGACCCCTGAACAAGCAATGAGGAACAGGGTGTGTAATTCTGAAATTCCAGTCTTGGACTTGGTGCAGGAGGGATGTTTGCTAATAAGCAGCAGAAAACAGAGAAAGGAAAGCAGTTTTCTGGCAGTGTTGAAATGCTGCAGCAAGAGGCAGGCCCTTTGTCAGTGTGGTTTTGCTTTGTGGAGACATTTTAGCTTTGTTACCAGCTGCGTTTGCTGCAATCTGTGCTTCTGTTGCAAGTGACACTTCCTAAGCAAGTGTCCTGAGCCTGGCGCTCCAGCACAGCACAGGAAGTTGTGGTTCAGGGAATGGATACCTGGAGTAGTGTTTTCCACCTCTTGGACAGAGCAAGCCTTACAATGGATTGGAAGCAAGTTATCTTCTGCAAATGTCGTCTTCATTCCGTAAGTCTTCCTCTTGCATCTTTCTTGGCTGTTAGAGGAGAGCAGGAGCAGCAGTGCCACAGAACACACACAGGCACAGGTGAAACGAGTGGCAAAGGGTATGATTTACCATCTGTGGTGTCTGCTGATGTCTAGTGCTCCTGGAGTCCCTTGAGCAAATGAAATGAAAGCCATTGTGAGTAAGATCTGGCTGTCAGTCTGTGCACCACTGCACCTTGGGAGCTAAAGAAAGCAGGCAGTGCTGGCTTTGGGGGCATCTTTGCCATAACTGCCTTTCTTGACTGTTCATGGAAGGTCCAGAGTATAGGATGGAAGAATATTTCTATTACTACATCAGTTTCTTAGACATGAGGGTGGAAGTACAGGGCCAAAAATGTGGTCTGAGCCCTTGGACGAGTCATGGGGACAGATTTGTCCTTCTCTTCATGGAGTCAGAGTGCTGATAGCTTCAGAGGCACAAGTCCAGGGAGATGAAACATCCATTATTTCCTCTGTGGATGGGAGAATTACTTCTCTGTGGCATTTCTTTGCTAGTCTGGCACGTGAGGCTGGAAACTTGGTTTCTTGTTAATCGAATTGCCAGGAGTGACTGATAGCATTTACCAGGTTTTCAATATCCGCAAGCATTGCCTACCAGTTTAGAGCAAAGAGACTTGTCTGGAGGCTTTTCCTCTGTCCTCAGACAGGGCAAGTCTCTTCCAGCTCTTCTAAATGTCTATCTTGACCATGTCAGTCTGTGTTCTAAAGTCTGGAAGCCCCCTGTTATACAGCAGCACTTTGGGAGAGAAGGATGGTGAGGAAGCACTGAATGCTGCTCCATCTCTGCTGGGCCCTACCACAGCATCCCAGAGCATGGGAGCTGTTGATTAAATCAAAGCTCATGGGGGAGCTGCCAGCAAATGTGAATTACTTCAAGGCAGTACTTAGAGAGGGCTGTGTATCACACATCACTGGATGTTTGGTCGCACTCACATGAATTCATACTTTTGGGAGGTGGTTGCTGTTGCTGCAGTCCGCAGAACAGCCAATGATTCTACCTTGGGATCCCAACTGCTGTCAGAAAGCTCTGTATTTGCAAACTGAGAGTGTTTATTAAACCCCAGCACAGTAAATTTTACAGTGTGTGTAAGCCACATATGCTCCCTGGCTCCCCAGAATTCCTTTATTACAATTGTGAAGAGGTAGCATTAGCTGTGGGAAAAACAGAGTTTTTATAGTTTTCAGGCAGTTCTTTCCGGTTCTCAACTGCTGCTGCAAATTCAGACCAGAGTGAGATATACATATATATATATATATATATATATATATATATATATATATATATAATATATATAATGTCAGCATGTATATAGTGTTTAGTTCTGTTTAGTCCAAGCTGACATGAGAAACGTACTGATTCATGCCTGGAAACTGAACCTTAATGATTAATTTTTACTGTTAATATCAGCCTTTCTTATTGCAACACCATCACTGTTAGGATGTTTTCACTGCTCTCCACTTTAGCCCACCAAAGCCCACAGATCTGTTTTTGCACTAGTATCACACAGTGTAACCCCATTTTGTGTTTTCACATTTTGTTTGGCCACACTCCATGCAACGCTTAGTCCTTGCTGATTTTGGACAATTTCTGTCTTTGAGCATGGGTATTGAACCATCTCCTAAAGCTTGTGTTGTCTAAAGTAATTTTCATTACTTGCTCTTATAAGCTGTCAAATGATTTCAGGACTGAATCACTTCTATAGTGAAAAGGATCATTTTCGTGATCAACGTAACTTGAATCACAAGAAAAGGAAAAGCAATACAGGCAATAATTATTTACTGGTAGGGCTGTCAGGGATCCAGAGGACCAGCTGCTTTCACTGGTGCTGGGTTATGAATGTGCTTTTCGTGTGGGGAAAGTGGACAAATGTTGGTAGCCATGGGTCCAACTAGAAAGCGCACATCTGTGCTGAGCACAGGCCAGTGTCTTGTGAAGGCAAACCACTTGATGGACTTCACTTTCAGCACCCTTGTTCTCCAGTGGAATAAGAAGTACCAGACTGAGCCAAACACTTTGGGGCATTTTTGTGTCTTCCTTGCAGTCAGTTTGTGCAGGTTTTGGGAGTTTTTTGAGTGTTTTGCTGAACTGGGATGAACATAAGCATACAGTTAGTTACACTTTAAAATATTCTCAAAACATTGCTGAATCATTGGGAAGTACAAACTACACGTGAAGGACAAAGTTCTGGATGGAAGGGGTGCAGGAAGGGTGGGAAACAGCTGTGGTGGGGTTTTCAAGCAAAGCGCAGCAGGGTCAGGCATCCATATTTCATAGACTCATAGAATGTTTTGGGTTGGGAGGGACCTTTAAGATCATCTTGTTTGACAATCTCAGCCTAGATAAAATGGACTGGTGAAATCAGAGCTGCTCTGGTAGCTTTTCTTCTCATTACTGCCCACATGTTTTCCTTATTTTCTGCTCTTCAGAAAGGAACATAGTTTGGGATGGCACAGCTTGAAAAGTTGTCAGGTTTCCTGAATTGTGGAAATATGTCATGATCCGAAAGGTGCTCCAGTTTACCTGAAGGAGGACTGTGCTGGGGAATGAGCTTCTCTGGTGCTTGGTCCCTACAGACCCTCACGGGATGAGACATGGCAACGCTCTAATCATGTGGCAAATCTGTGTAGACACTACCCTGTGCTCCTCACCCATTTCAGGATCCTTCCTGAGACGCTTCCAAGGTTGCTGTCTGTATGTGCTGGTTTCTGTCAGACTGAATAGGCCCTAAAGGTGCTCTGTCTCTGTCTAGTACTGAAATTTCATCTTTTTAGGTGACTTATATTCTCCATCTCCCTGCCTCCCCCCCCACCCCAAAATAGAATTGAGTTCCCCAAAAAAATGTATCACAAAGGCCATTTTTCATCCTTTATTTCTCATCTTTTCACACCTATTTATTTTTCTAGCTGCAACAATAATTGATATCACAGGATGAACAGGACAGGCAACTCGAAAGGGGAATAAATGGAATGTGGCTGAAGACGCTTCTTTCTGGTCACTTGGGTCAGAGCTGGTTGGCATTCCAAACATCCAGGCAGAAGTAACACAAGTTCAATCACAAGAAGACCCATGAACCAGTGAGTTCAGTTCAAATATTCAGACTGTACCTCTAATATTTCAGATTCACAGAAGAAAATGAATTAGTGTTCTCCTCTTCATCAGTGAGTATCCACAGTAATTGTATCTAAGTCAATAATCTTAGTTCTCTTTCTCTTTTATGTCACAGAAAGTGGAAGGCTTTCCCATTTGAATGAGGTCCTTTCTGCAGCTTGGATCAAGAGCAGTCAGTCAGCACCCACTGCAGGGGAGCTGCCACTGGTTTAAACTGGTGACACAAAGGGCTGAATTCAGTTTCTTATTGATGTCAGATATTCAGATGTGCTGCAAGTTGTCTGTCTCCTTCAAAACAGTTGCCTATCTATCTCCTTCTTGTCGTTGTCAGAAAGGGTTGCTTACAGAGCACGAACTTCACAAGATAAATAAACTCTGCCAGGCATAAATCATTTAGGACTTCACAGCACGTTTCACTTGAGCCCATCACTATCACTGCAGGGCTCTTCTAAATCCTCCATTACCAAATCTTGCTGGTTATTCACCCAGTTTCCTTTCTTGACTGTCTTCCCCGCCTCCTCGTCTACATTTTGACAAGCTTGATCCTGGGGCATTTGGTCATTGGCAGCTGGCAGAATGGCATTGCCTTGGCCTTGCCGAGAGCAGAGCTCCCCGTGATCCATTTCCTTGCAGCAGAGCTGGAGTTTGGAGGCTGCCTGAAAGCCACGACGGAAGTTTTCATTAAAGAACCCATAGATGATGGGGTTGACACTGCTGTTGAAAAAAGCCAACCAGTGAGCAAAGGGGTAGATGTAAATATTGATGATCTGCAGCTGCACGTCGGAAAGGTTGGCATAGTCTGTGAGCATCATCAGAGTCCACAGGGGAAGCCAAGACACGGCGAAGAGCAGAGCCACAATAATGAGCATTTTGATGACTTTTTGTTTCTTCTTGGATCTGCTGTGCTGCTGCTCCTGGCTGTCTTTGCCCCCCACGGCCACTGCTGTGTTGCAGAGAGCCATGCTTATCCTGGCATACATGAGGATAAGGAGTGACAGGGGAGCCAGGTAGATGCTGGCAAACAGAACTGTTGTATAGATCTTTCTCATTCCTGGGTCAGGCCAGTCCTCCCGGCACCAGTACACAGGGCGGGTTTCATTGCCGTAGCCAACGATGACCCTGAAACGCTTCTCTTCTTGTACCTGTAGCATGACCACAGAAGGACACATGATGGCAATGGCCAGAATCCAGATGAGCACAATACTGGCAACTGCAGTTGCACTGCTCAGCTTCTGCTTGAATGGGTCAACGATGCGCCGGAACCTGCAGCAAACATAGACATGGAAAAGCCATTTAAGGAATGCTGAGTCTTAACAGGCAAGCCTACAAATGCACTGAAATTGTATGGCTTCTAAAAACATAGATGGAATAATCTCCTCATCCTGCATGAACCACTGGAATTGCATTGAGATTCTCTGTTCAAGAGCTGTGTGGTAAAAACAATATTAAAAAAAAGGGCGCATTCACTATTAAAATTTCCTCATTTTAATCTCCATATCATAGAATCACAGAATGGTTTGGGTTGGAAGGGACTTTAAAGATCATTCAGTTCCAATCCCCCTGCCACGGGCAGGGATGCCTTCTGCCTGTCCATGTTGCCCAAGCCCCTGTCCAGCCTGGCCTTGAATACTGCAGGGATGGAGTATTCACCACTTCTTTGGGCACCCTGTTCCAGTGCCTCACCACCCTCACAGTAAAGAACTTCTTCCTTATATCTAACCTGAACTTCCCCTGTTTAAGTTTAAACCCATTACCCCTTGTCCTGTCATTACAGTCCCTGATGAAGAGTCCCTGTCCAGCACCTTTGGAGGGCCTCTTCAGATACGGGACAGCTGCTATGTATCAGCCTCCTGCTACTGCTACTTCACTGAACCAAAGCAGGTACTAGTGCCTCTGCTATATATCTTCATAGCTAAGGAACAGTCTAATTCTAGGCAGGCATAGCCCATATCTAGTGTCTTTAAGAGATACCAGGGGAGGAGCAAATTGTCATGGCTGCTCTTTAGACCCAGCCACATTCTGATTTGCTTAGTAGCCTTAGCAGTAAAATGTACCCAGTTCATTGCATTCTTGTGTGGATTAATGAATCAACCTCAGTCTGGTCAAGTGGCAGAGGGAGATGGAAGAGGCAGTTTGCAGTCTCTGCACCATCTTACCTGTCAACAGCAATTGCAACTAGAGTGAAGACAGAGGCAGAAACAGAGACTCCTTGGATCATCCCGCTCATCTTGCAAATCAGGTTCCCAAATGGCCACCCTGGAAGGAAACAGGCAATTGAAATTCCCACCAGCTCACTGCAGCATTATGCTTATACAAGTAACAGGAAATTTCCACCCCAGTGCTAAGAAGTTTCTTTGGTTGTGTCAGGCCATAGCAAGGGTCAGGAAAGCAGAGGTTTTGTAAACAAACGCTTTGCCAAATGCCTTGGGTGAGTTTCTAATGTTCCAAAAACCAGCAAAGCAACATTTCATAGAGTCAGAGAATCCCAGGTTGGAAGGGACCTCAAGGATCATCTGGTGCAACCTTTCTAGGCAAGCATGACCTAGACTAGATGTCCCAGCACCCTGTGCAACCAAAACTTAGAAGTGTCCAGTGTTGGGGAATCCACCACTACCCCAGTGGATTTTCACTATGAGAACAATGGCTGTTCCCATTGTGAAAAATTTTCCTCATGTCCAGAAACATCCCATTTAACATCCCATTAAAAGGAGATCTCAAGACAAGGAAGAGAACTGACCAGCACAGTTGGTTGTTCCTGCATCTGGCTCATAGCACCCTCTTTCTAAACATGTCATCTGGCAGTGGGAGAATCCCTTCTGAAAGATGAGGGATGTGGAAGTCAGTGAAGACATCCCCAGTCAGGAGGTGGGTTAGGTGCTTGTCTTTCTTATCTCTGACTTCCACTGACTTGAACCTGGCCTGGCAGTATTCAAGGCCAGGTTGGACGGGGCTTGGAGCAACCTGGTCTAGTGGAAGGTGTCCCTGCCCATGGCAGGGGGCCAGAACTGGATGAGCGTTAAGGTCCCTTCCAACCCATTCTGTGAACTCCCTTCATAGCCCACTCAGAAACAGGCACCCGGCTCTCAGGACCTCAAGGTGAGTCCCCCCTTGAGGTCTTTCCACCAAGGGGTGTGAACCAGCCTACCTGCAATGATGTTATCCAGGAGGGTGGTAGGCATGCAGAAGATTCCCACCAGCAAATCGCTGACAGCCAGGTTTAAGATGAAAATGTTTGTGACTGTACGCATACGTTTGCTCTTCAGCACAATAAAACAAACCACTCCGTTGCCAACCATGCAGAGCAGGAAGATCAGGAGGTAAGAAATGATGAAGACAGCTGCCACTAAAGGCTGATGAAGGTAGAAGTCCACGTAGGAGACATTCCCTTCTAAGTAGAGGTACTTGTAAGTCCTGTTATAATTCAGCATGTGAGGCCATTCGAACGGAGAGTTTGAGTCCATTTTCTTGCTCGTGTTCTAATGTGCTTCAACAGACATTTAAAAGAGGTCATTTTAGTGTGCTTGGAATTGATCAGAAGAAATATGACTAGTTTGGACATACTGTGTGCTGAAAAACATGCAGAGCTTATGTAGACTCATCCCTCTGTGGCTTTTTAACAGGCCATGTTCTGAGCCTCCCTGGATAGGAGAAACAGTGACTAAATGAAATCTTTGTGAAGTGGCTCAGACCTTCTGCCTGAATGCATCCAAATGCAATCCCCTTTGATTGAAAATGAAATATTTTTGTGTACAGTTGGTATGAGACCACAGTTGATGTCACTGCCCTGCCCACAAGCTGTGTAGATCAGGAGATGAGTCCGCAAACACCAAGGACCACACCGTGTTTAAAACGCAGTGAGGTACAGGGTGTCTGGATTAATTTCCTGGCTCTGCTATTGAATTCCCATGGGATACTGGGGGACTGGTAATTTCTCCATGTTGCAGTTTTCCTGCTATGAAATGTGAGTAATACTTGTCCCTCCCAAGGTTTGTTTACACTGTCAAGTAAGTTCCCGTATTTTATATTTTATTAGATGACTGTTGTCAAACACTACAAAGCTTTTCTAGAAAAGACTTGAAGAATTCTGAACTTTCTTGATATTGAATCATCTGGGCTGGTGTGATGGCTTGAACATAAGGGCCGTGAGGCTTCTTGTTTGCCTGGAGCTGAAAGAATCCATTTAAGGCAGGTACAGAATTTGTGTGCCCCACACTGAGTTACTTCCAAATTAAACTGTTTGAGATTAACTTCGTAGATCACAATCTGTTTTCTTGTCCTGAAGAAACATCAGGTTACACCAGATGCTGCACCAAAGTTCTAAATCAAATCTTCACATGGCAAAATTCCAACATACATATTATACAACTCACACAGAGATGGTATCAGTCTACATAACAGGCCAACATGGGCATCTGGACATTTACAGCTGATACCAGATAACTTGACTTGGAAACAGCATTCAAAAGGTTTTCCCACATTTATTTATTTTACCTACCAGATGGAGATGCCCAAAGAGGCAGGGGGATGGAGGAGTACATAACATAAAAGAACAGCAAAATTAATTGGTGGCAGAAGGCATAAGATTAATGCATGGATGCAGGTACCTTTAGGACACTTAGAAATTCCTTAGAATAAATGGGATTTAAATTAAAGTACCCAAATCCTGGTGAGTTTGTATGTGAGGGAAGGGAAGTGCTGGCTACATCTCTTTTCTTATGAAAAGGAAGCTGGAGCAGGCCCTGCTTTGTGCTGCTCAGTTTTCAGCTGCCTCCCATGTACCTGATGACCAGGCGTGTGCTGCTTTTTTCTCTATCTGTGGAGTAATGATGGAAGGTGACATCCTGTTGTCACTCTGTGTAGAGCAGCCCTCTCCCAGGAAATAAAAATGAGTGTTAGGTGCCAGGGATTGAGAATATTTCTATTCCAATGTATTAAGTGCCAAATGCTTTAAATAGCCAAAGATCAGAGTGAACAGCAATGGAAAGTGTTTTAACGGCAGTGTTACCGTTCACTTTGCATACACACAGGATGAAGAGTATTGGCAGAATTCACAGGTAGATGTTTGATATTAGTAGCTTATTCTGTTTCTTTAATCACATCCCTGGATCTGCTTTATCAGTCCCAGGAGATGCTGTGTCACTCAAACTCCATTTGAAGCTCAGCATCTCTCTGACAGAGCAACCAATCCCAAGAATCTGGATAGTCAGGCCCTCTGCCCTTCTCAGCCTCTAACAAAACTAAATGTGTATTTGCTTCTTTTGTTTTGGCTTCTCTGAGGTTCCACCTAAGTTCATGTTCTCAATGTTTGTCTGCAAATAGAACACCCATAAATGCATTCAATCTTACTATTATTATTGTAAATGAATACTAATTTTCTTCTGTAATCATTTGCTTCCCAGGGGTGGTGCTTGAAGAAGGACACTCCAGCAGATGAGACAGAGGTGGCTTTTTCCTTCCTTGCCTTCTGTAGATTGGCTTTTTGAGGGCTTTGGGCCCAGGAGCACAAACCCTTGTGGCTCAGTCTGTGCAATGGGAGTTCTCTAGCAAATTAATTACGCAGTTCTGTTCATTAAGACAACTGAAATAATGCCTTAACACCCTAAAAGCAGGATCAATCATTTTTAAAATTGCTTTTTGGATACAGCGCTTGGATTTTTTCTCTTTGTGTACCAATGTATCAGAAAGCAGCAGCTTTCAATCTCTTCAGTAATGAACTCTGGACCAGTTCTTGTTCCTAACTGGTAAACAAGGAGCTGTAAACAGCCTCAGAGCAAATCAGGAGCTGTGTCTGTTTGTCTTATGTGGTCTGATCCCAGTTGCATTAATGAAATCTAATGTCACTGTAGCAAACACAGTGAATTTGCTGTATGAATACCATAGCTTACAGGAAATGGAAAAGGTATCTGTATTTTTATTATATTGAAGCTGAGGGGGGAAAAGATTGGCTGGAAGGAGAAATGAAAGCAGCGCCTTGTGTTTTCACAATGTATGTGCCAGCTAATGCAGGGATAAGTACTCGAGAGAGGAAGAGAAGACAGAACCAGAAGTCATCTAAGACAAGGGACAAAATAATGCAATGCAAAAATAAAACAAGATGATGAAGAAACGTAATTTGCTTCCACGTGGCAATTTGATAAGGGCATGGCCTCCCCACTTCGTTTAGTGTACCAGAGGAAGATCTGCAAAGTAGTAAAGCAAGAGCCTGCACTAGTGAAGAGCTGCCCAGTCCCACATGCTGGGATTTTAAAGAGGAGGCTGGTATACTTGTGAAATCTCAGTAACAGCACCCAGATACAAATAGTCAATATAAAGCCTCACAGTGTGACCAGGACAATCCCATGCCACTGGGTATGGAAAATCAGTGTTTTATTCATCAAAAACAGGTCAAGGTAATTATGAAGTGAATGCAATTATTCTTAAGTTTGCCACATGGAAGAAATCCAGTAACCACTGGAGCCAGGTTCATCTATTGTTACAACCAACCATCTGTTTTTATCTTGATTTTTGTGTGTCTGAAATCTTATCACAGAATCCTTTAGAAGCTGAAACAGAGACAAGGAACCTTCGGAGACATGAAGAACAGAAGCATGTTGTCGCAGGAAAAGAGAATTCAGTGTGCTAAGTGCTAAAAATATGTGTTCTTTCCTTGCCCTGAGCTCTGTACTCAGTAATGGGTCAGCTATGGCCATTTCCTGGAGACCCTGGAAAACGTTCACTGGTCTGCTGGAACATTAGAAAATCCTGCTGCTGAGGGATAGCAAAAATAGCACAAGCTCATTCTGTAAGTGTCTTAGAGATTCACAGAAGACCGATGCATGGATTGCCCAATGCCTCAGTGGATCAGAAGATACTATTGACCAAAACAAACTAACTATTCTCGCCTAAAAAAAAGATATGTAAAAAGCTCAACTGTGACCATTCCCACCTGTGTGAACTGCTATTAGCAGCTATTTCTATAATTAACTAGGGCATATAAAGTAGTAGGAGACCAGCAAGTTGTCACAAGTGACCTCTGTCTTAAATGTAATGTTTCCAAAGGAAGCAATAGCTTGTCATAGATGTGATTGCTTGTTGAACTTGATACAGACTTCGATGGAGTATGGAAAGCCTATAAGAAAGAGCTGAGGGCTCAAAAGTATGACCTACAGGGAAGTACTGTAAGATAAGGGGTCTTTTAATCCAAAAGATAACATGTGGCAATATGTTCTCCCATTTTGCTGTATATTTTAAAAATACTTTATCATAACATCACACATTCTATAGGTTGGACATGAAGGATGGATGTCTGCAGTTCAGTGCAAGTGGGCTGCATCTTTGCTTTCTCTTCCAGACAAGAAGTGAGACTTCAATATCAGCCAAACACCAGGATCCAGGCTGAGGCTAAGTAAATGATGTGCAGAGACTGTCACCAACACACTGCAGAACCTGGGCTCAGCAAGATATAGGCCACAGGCCAGACAGCCTTTTCCCCAGGTCTGGATGGCATGAGAATACCACTGACTGCTTGGAAATTGCTTTAAGGTACGTTTTAACTTCATTTTGCACTTAATATCAGCTTCCCACCTATGCAGAAGTTCTCAGGCTGTAGAATACAAGGCTTAACCTGCAAAGTACAAACTGAGGATACTTATGAATTAAGGTAGTAGAGCTTTATTTTATTCACTTTCTCATACAACAAACGATGGAAATTCTGATGTATGAAATACCTTTCAGTGTCTAATCTCAAAATAGTATACTTTTGGCTAGGTAAAAGGAGCTGTGAAAGAAAAGTCACGCTAAAACCAGTAAGTTGCCATAAAAATACGTTTTCTTACTGACAAGAACTTCCATGAGGAAAACCAAGTATCCAATGAGAATGAAATGTCTCATTTTTAACTGAGCAATGCCAGGGAGAGGCACCACTCTAAGGCACACACAGAACTCCTGTGAATGGACTTAAACTGTTTCTCCTCCCCTAACAGCCATTTATCTGGGGAGTCTGATCTGGGCCCAAAGAAAGGGTTTTGTCAAAGTATTATTTTTTTAAATATCTTGAACTTTTCCTATCTTGTCTAGAGCCCCAAGCCTACCCCCAGAGCAATGGTAGTGGTAATATTGCTATAATAAATAAACCAAGACTTCATTGCCAATTACTCACCCACCTGAGCTAAGAACCTGAAAAATTTCATCCAAAAGCCAAATCTCAAACGTAAATGCCTCCCCTGCCATCTTCTGATTTACAAGTTATGTTTCTCTAGAAGACAGAATTTTTTCCATCCTCCTTCATTTTTCTGACATTCAAATAATGACACAGTTTTCATGTCCAACATTGATTTTTATCACCACACTCAAGGTGAGTAAAGCTGAAGATGTTCCATAGCAAACCTTTGCTCTAGCTAAAAGTTTTCTGCCATTTGCTATTAGTTGACCTTAAGCTGCCAGTGTACAGATTTTATCCTTTCAGGCACTGAATCATAGAATCATCTAGGTCCACCACTAAACCAGGTCTTTCAGTGCCACATCTACATGTGTTTTAAATACCTCCAGGGCTGGTGACTCTAACACTTCCTTACACAACTGCAGAGCAAGAGGATGGTTTTTAAGGGGGATGTGGATGTTAATTTTCTGGAATTAACCCTTTCCAGAAGTCCCACTCATGCAACACCATTGCTTAATCATTTCCATGAGGTCCTCACTTCCCCTCTGTATATATGAATGGCAAGGAAAAAATATATGGGTTTGAAAAACGATTTAATAAGTTTATAATGTTTGAATTGTTGACAAATTAGAGCTTGCTCCCCTATTGCTTATCATTATGCTCCTATTTTTTTGCTTACTCAGCCTTTAAGCTTCTGAATTTACAGTTTTTCTAGTTGCATCCTCACAAACTGCTTTGAATTTTGACTCAAACCTCAGCCAACTGTTCCCTGAAATTAGGTTAAAGTGAGATTTCCACACAGAGGCACACTGACCCAGCCACTTTGTTAAGAAGCCTGGCAAGTCACAAGAATTTAGCTCCCTTAGACATGAAAATGGCTTTTTGTCATTGTCACAAGAATTCCCTCAAGACTACTCACAACCCAAACATCATAATTTTGCATCTTAGTGATTTTATTGCAACCAGAATCTAAGGAGTCTTTTTAGCCTTAGACTCTTGGCTACCAGCAGAGCAAGAAATAAGAACAGTACTACCACTAATAGCAACAACACAAGGAAAAATAATCCTAAAGCACTCAGCTGAGTAGGGAACAGTGAAATTACATACACACTCCAGTGAGCACTTAGCGCTAAGTGGTGTGGATTAAGCCCTAGGAACAGCTGAAAGATCACTGGTGATCCTTTTTCAGCACTGAAGTCCTCACTAATGGGAGATAAGCCTCCTCAATTGCCACCTTCCAGCACAATAGCTGATTTTTACCATCCCCAGTCCTTCAATATTGGCTGGATGGTAGGCACAAAGCTGATTCATCTAATTTTACAGGCAGATTCAGGTTCTGCACGTGAGCCAGTCCCTGACAGAGCACACCAGTAGAGAAAACAGCTATGTCATTTGGAGTATTGAAAGCGAACCAAATAATTGGAGAAGCAGGTAGAAGGTGGAAGCAAGTGTAATCATAGTTTAGGCAGAAGCTGCAAGTGGGACAACCATTCCATGGGAAGTACCTACAGAAGCTCCCATTCTGTGATGTGGGAAGATGCTGTTGATCCTAAGAATGAAGTAAGGGTCCTAAGTAAATAATTACTCAACTTGCCCTGCTGTCAGCTATTCTAGGAGCCAGCATCGCCATTCAAGCCGACCCCAGACAGAGCTGGGAGCAGTGCAAGTCATTCAGGTCCCAGAACAGAACCATTTGCTCAGGCTGCCAGAGCAGTCCTTGGATCAGACACATCTGAAACATGACTTGGACAGCAACACTAAAAGAAGAACAAAACATGGCTATTAAGGATATAGAAAGGGTTTCATCTGCATAATGCCATCTCTCTAGGAAGAGCTAGTAGTTTGTAGGAGGACTGTAGAATTGTGGAGTGAACTTCTCCCATACCTTCCTGCTTTCTGACTGTTCACATTTACCAACTTGGCACGCTATCATCTACACAGCTACACACTCACAGATTGATCCACCAATTCTTTCTGTGAATTGCTCTGATTATTTGAATCCATTTAGTACTCTCGAACTCTTATTTACTGCCTCAGTGACTTTATTGTCATTATGCATTGAGCCACTAAAACCACTCCAATTTCAACCCACACCTTAATAATGCTGATAGGTACCTCTAGAAGAGGTCAGAATTTTTACATACTCTTAACATACTGTGATGTAACCTGTGGAGTTCAAGCTGTCAGCGTACAAGTGGTGTTCTGTCCAAACATAGGCTGTTCGAGAGTCATCCATGTCTCCTTTGCTCTGTTCTTTCCATGTACACTGCATCTTGTCAGGGATGAAGGAGAGAGCAACATGCAGCACTAGTGACAGGGATGAGCCCAGCTGGGTCAGTGACACTGTAAGCTGGTCCTGCTTTGTCATCTCTCCTTTCTGAGGATCCCTTTTGTCACTTGTTAACATTAACCATCATTTCACCAGGTTATCAGCACCCCAGACCCCAGTCAAAATAGCTACTGGAAACTACCATTGCACCTATGGCAAGTTACCCACACGTCTGTATTTCAGCTCTAAAGATGGATTCTATTTTGCCCCTGCTCAGAGTCTCCATTTCAATGGACCTGAGCTCACATATGGAACTTGGCTCCCTTTACTCCCCTGAAGCCAACAGTGTTCAACAAGTGCTAGCTGAATCTCAAGCTTGCCACAATCGCTCCAAACAGCATTTGCCTCTGGACTCAAAGCAGCTAATGCTGAAGAGTGTAGTGTATTTAATGGGTCATTAGGCTGTTCTCATCTTTCAGTTTAATGACGTTATTCAGCTAAATAACATAAGGTCTGCCAGCCGTATCATAACACTGCTACCAGCAGGTTGCTCAAACGTCCTGGGTTTATCAGCTGGAAGGCAACAGCAGAAAAAGCACCCTCTGGCCATCTTTAGCAGGGTCACCTCATGGCTAGTGGTATTTTAGTGAAACCTTCAGCTTCAGGATTTGAGTCTTCAGTCTCAGTGGCACTCAAAAACCAGCAGTACAGTAACTCTTCCCTTCTAAAGGCAGAGTTAATCATTACCTTCCTAGAGTGACAACTGCTTTTCTGTACTCTTGAGAGCTTTCACTTACCATGGCAAAAAGCTGGCATTCAAGACAGATGACCCTCCTCCCAGGAGAGGTCAGGCCAAAAGCTTCAAAACATCTTGTCCTTAGATTTAAATGTCATGGAGGAAGTTGCTTATATCTATAAAGCCATCTATCATTATAGCATTGATTAATCACTTCTCCTGGTTTAAGGGCACAAACACATCAAATACTGGCATCAGCTACTACCAACTGTTAAATTTCTGCTTTTAATTAGCACTGTTCTCACCCAGTACAAATGAAGTGCTACCTTCAGTTTGGAGGAGCTGAGGGTGTTCAGCAGGTCAGTGCCTCAGGGCACAGATGTCCCTTGTCAGGCTCATCCTAACTTCAGTTTACCCTTGAGATATCCCACTCACACCAGCAGCAACAGCCAGGGCAGACAGTCCCATTCTATTTCTTGCATGGCAGTAGCTGCACCATACAGACATCCTCATCTAATAAGCAACTGCAAGCTGGGGGTCAGTTTTCTTATGCTCTATGATTTGCATAGAAACTACCCATTACTATAGCTTGAGGAGCTCAGACCACAGCTCACAAGACAACTAGAGCAATGCCATGGAAGCAGTTGACCTAGCTCAATTAACTTGCATTTCTGTACCCATTTTCTCCCCATCTTATTCCTCCCTTATAGAGCCCTGCAAGCTTGTACAGCAGTAACAGCCACACCACTCCAGGCAGTTTGCTACCTGCTTGTCCCTCCACAGCCTCTTAAAGACCCTGGCCGTACCTTGGCCTTTGGCACTTCTGTACAGAGCCACACCATCAGCTCCACCAGATTCAGCAAAAGAGCAAGTCCAGATGAATGCAAAAATCCATGAGAGTGGCAGAATGTCACCATATGAGGTTTGGCAGGATGTGGGCTGTAGCAATTGGACTGCTTGCCAAAGCACATGGTACATAAACTCAGCTTTTACCCTTCAAGAGACTGAGATTTCTGGGGAGCAAATAAGCTTCCCAGAGATGCTCATTAAAACCACTACTAACGCCAACACAACCCAGAATTTGTGATGTGCAATAGGCAAAGGTAAACTAAGCCAGGATCTGGGACAGGCAATAGCCAGAAGGGCAAACAGCCATGCTGCTTCTCTGCCTCAAGCAGTAAGGACTGGAATTAAGTCTTCCTTACTAAGATTCCCCTTCTGAGAGAGGCAGCAGCGCAGGCCTGTCCCTTTGGTTTGAGGTGACATCTCACATTCCCTCATTGCAAGGGAGAGCCATTTTTGAGGTTTGCACAGAGTTGCTTTGAATTAATTATCCTTTCTCCAGCAAAACACTTGAAAGTTCTCCCACTGCATTTCATCCTTTGCAGCCCTCAAACACGGTTCAGATTTAAAGAACAAGGTACTGCTCCTCTGTACATAGAGTTAGATAACAAAAGGTACTTCAAGCTCCAGATACTTTTATTCTACTGGTAGTTGTCTGCTATTGATCTAAAAGCAAAGTAAGAGCATGTAAAAGTAAAAATTACAGAGTTGTCCCTTGGAGAGGTGTTCTGATTGACAAGAGGTTGTCCTTGACCTAAACCGTCCATTGAAATACACCTTCAATGAGACTCTTCATGTCAATTCCCTTCATAATAACACTGAAATTGAGGTAGAATTCTCCCCTGTATCCCTGTGCATATTTGCCGTTTGATCTGGATCCAGTGACACTGCTAGCATGGACTAGTAGAGGTAGAGCCAACATAAAACTCACTCTAAAACACTGCACCTTCATTCACAGCAAAATTAGCATCACTCTGATCGCTGGCATTGAAGTCCCCAGGAGTCAGCAGGGGGACAGAGTTAACTGGCAGCATTTGACAACTGACGTTTACAACATCATTTCAGCCCTTTTAAACTGATAGCTCTTTGTAGAGTCAATCAGGAAAAATCAAATCCTGTGACACCAGTGGCTCTACTCACCCTTCTTCCACAGGAGGGCTTGTAGTGGCAGCAGGCTTTCCTCTATGAAAACCTGGAGCTCTGTTCAGGGCTTCAGCAGCCAGCCCATGTAGAATGGCATTTCCAGTAGCAGCAGCACCACAGATGCTTTCTCCCTTCACACACAGTCATCCCCACTAGCACAGGGAAGTTTTGTCCTTTGTATACCCAGCTTTTGAACTACAAAGCCATTTGGGTCCACAGCATTTACAGCCACCTGTTATCCACCCCCCAGGGCATGAAGCAGTCAGGATTGCAGCCTTGCACCTCCCTAGTACCAACCTAAGCAGCACATAGGGCTCTGGTTACCAAGAGGCATCACTCAGAGCCCCACACAGGCAGTGTTATGTCCCCAAGTCAATTGGGGCAACCCCAGCCCCACCTTGGAGCAGCAGGATCAGCATCCCACCTCACCCGCACACAAAACCTGTTGCTAACAAAGCACCTGCAGTTTTACCTCAGTTCCCAGCTACAGCAGGAAGGGAGAAATAGCCCAACCCAGGTTAAGAGCAGCTCCCCACCCCACTCGAACCAGAGACCCCCACTTACAGGTGCAAGAGCTCCACAGCAGCCCCTTCTTCAGTGCAGCAAGGAAGAAGGATGCAGCCCCAAGTGCAAGAGAGAGGGAAGAGAGACACCCTGCAGCTCCTGCCTGATGCAGGGAGGAGGCAAAGGAGGAAGGAGGGACTGGGCAAGACAGCCCAAAGCCCAGCTCCCAAGCCCTGGGGCAACAAGGCTGTCAACCTGCAGCCACCAGCATCATGCAGTGGAAAGGGACAACTGGTTGCACATCTGGGCTGGGTTTCTTAAATGTGTTCCTCTGCAAACCCTCCTACTTCTGCTTTTTAAGGCATCCCTTGACCTTAGAAAACTTGTTCACGGGGTCAGGGACTAACTTACCAGCTCCCTGACATCCCTTCAGCCATTAGAGCTGGGGTACAACCCTTTAGAACCATCCCCAACATACTAAGCTCTCCCCAGCACAGCAGGCAGCTCTCAGGCTCTCACCCTGCATGCTGAGCTACAGCATTTAGAGAAGACAAGGGGAGCTTTTTAGTCAGCAGCAGGAGCCAGGAGGGGAAAGAACAGTATGTATGGCCCAAGTTAAACTAGGTGGCCTTTGTATGTGGGATGACAGGTTTTGCCTTTCCTGTTCCTGCCTCCCTCCCCAAAATCCAGACCCATAGCAGAGTTGGTAATAGTCATCCCACCATTATCACAGCAAGCCTTCTCCCTCCTCATACAGATTAAGGATAGAGGAAAGGAATCTCAGGAATGACAGTGAGTGCTCCAGCCCTTACTTACATCCACATCCAGAACAGAAAGCTCCGGGGCTCTGACTTGACCTGAAAAAAGTGTCCTTACTTTTAGCAGGTCCCTTATAGTTCCCCTCCATAGGTACCTGTCACCAGAAGAGCCTCTCTAATCTGAACTAGGCTTGAAAAGATAAGCAGCAGCTTGCCAGACATCAGGATAACAACAAGCTCAACCATTATGCTGTGAGCAGACTGAGCATTTCTATGTGTAATCAATAGGACAAAAGCTAACAAGCACACTTTAAAAAGAACATGTTCCAGCCTTCTTGTATTAATCAATAGAAGCAAAATCCCCATGAAGTCACATACTGGTACCAGCTCAGGCAATGCAGGCAAATGACAACAAAACCAAAAGACAAACAAACCTGAACCTAAGGACAGCAGGAAACCAGAGATCACCCCCGCAGTACCTAAACAGGAGTCAAAGGCAGTCCAATAACACTACTGCATTAAAGACAGAAAGTAAATAGAGCCATAAAATATAAAAACTAATAGAAAATGAAAGATCTATAACACACCTCTCAGAGAAAGGAAAAGTCCCTTACCTGAGCTGAAGTACAGAGCTGGGGCCAATGGGGCGTGTGGCTGGGGAGGGTCCAGGTGAGGCCCTCAGGGTGATGGGGACCTGCTGGGCATCCTGAAAGCCCTGCTCAGCTACAGCTGGAACTGAGCAGCTCTGACATCTCCACAGCCATCTCCAGGTCAGGCTCCCCAGACAGGCCCTCATCACCTTGGAGTGAGGGGGGAGCACAAACAGCACCTCAAAGTGTTTTCTCAGCACTGACACAGAGGGAGGGCAAGCGGTGAGACACAGCTGTGGGGTGCCAAGAGTCACCCTACACACCATGGTTGTTGGGATCTGTGGCATCAAATCTGATTGTGTAGGGAGTCCACTCCTTTGTTTTCTCATTAGAACAGGCAAATGATGGACACAGACTATGAGCTGGATGCCTACTGCCCTTCACATCAATCCACAGCAGCTGAAATCAGAAAGACCCATTTAAAACAATACCTGAGGGAACAGGGGAGAACCATCTCCAGCTTTCCCAGATCCCAGACCCATCCCAAGCACATCAAGGGCCGTACCAGGCTGTCACCATGTGTGGCCAGCAGCATGGGATGGCTGAAGGAAGCCAGGAGGCCTCCATGGATTCTGTACAGGGACAGAAGCATCAATCTCAGTCTTTGATCAGGCCAAGTCTGTGTCCTGGGTGAGTTGCTTGTGGGTGTGATAGGGTGAATGGCTCACAAAGTGTTGATGCATTGCGGGGCTGTCTTGTGCTCTGATTTCTTCTCCTAGTTTGGCAGTCTTTTAGTGGTGAGAGGAGAAGTTGCTGTGTAGGAGGTGAATTGTGCTTGCAGGTATAGACTTGGTTTTGTTCTTGCAGGGCCTGTGACATTGCTGTTGTGTGGACCATCATTGTAGATGCTTGTGATCCCTCAGAGGAAAATGACCCCTTCTGCTTTGTGTTCTGGAGCAATCCTTCCCAAAATATAGCCACCTCAGGGTGAGTGATTCTGGGCTCTGTGTGTGTATGTATGAGTTGCAGCTTGCCTGCTCTCTGCACTGCTCCAGCACATCATGGGCGCATATGCCATCATGACACACGTGAGGACTGGCTGAGAGGGTAGTGGCAGCCTGGGCAGGTCAGAGAGTAAAACTGGTACCAAACTTTGTCCTGAGCATAAGGCCAGGATTTCTGTCACAGCAAGGATTTCTGGCTCTACATTCTGGGAGCTCATTCACCAACAACACCAGGGAAGAAGGAAGCTCAGGGTTTATTCCCCCCAGGAACTTTGGAGCACTAGAAAAACACTAGAGCACTGAAACACTAGAAAGCCTTCACCTGGAATAGTCTGTGTCAGTCACAGCCCACATGTTCAGGAAAGGTCAATTTAAAATGAGTTCACAAAGATGCTGCTGAGGGACTGGAAGAATTTGCCCTTTGGAGGAGAGGAACTGCAAACAGCACGTGCTGAGGCAGGATCTCATTCTGGGATCTCATTTGTCACTGTTCTAGGATCTCAGAGGTAAATACCAGAACACAGGACCAACATGTTTAGCTCCAGGAAAGTACTGAAAGGGCACTCAGTGGGTTCAAGGTGGCACTTCGTGCTCTCCTTTGTCCTGTGTGGCTCAACTGCATGTTTTCTATCATGTATTAGATAAGAATTTGACAGAAAATGGGTTTTGGCCATGGCAATTTTCTGCAGCCAGTGACAAAGCTGTAACTGGAGTTGGAGTCAGGCAGGTCGCTCAGGGCTGGGAGGAAAATGGGCCCGGGGTGACTTTGCTGGTGTCTGTGGGGCAGGGACCATTCTAGGCAGCATTACTTGTAGAACCCGAGCACAGGAGCTCAGGTGGGCTCAGCAGCACAGGTTGGGATGTAAGATGCAGTGTGAGTGCAGTATGGCAGAGGAGTTCAATCTGACATACCCAGGACCTTTGTCATTTCAGTTCAGCACACCTGAATGTGGTGTTAACACCATGGTGCAGCCATAGGGCTGCAGGGAGGCTGCAGCAGAGGTGCAAGGTGAGTCCTGGACAACTCTAAGCTCACCTCTAAAGATCCTGCCTTACAACAGCAGCCAGGATCCAGTCTGGGCAGTGCCCAAATACCACTCCAGACACATTTCCAGCAGCAACAGCTCTTGTGGCTCTGAAGGGCTCAAGTTAAGGTTGATTGGGGTGAGGGTTAGTTTCCAGCTACAGCTTCTGGAAATCCATCTGAAGAGGGTTTGGGTGTATGTTCATTCCTGCCTTGATGTCTCACGGTGTTTCTCAAGATGCTTTACTGACTGACCATGGCTAGGAAGGGAATGACCACATACAACATTGCTGAGGCAATGAAGAAGTGATGGTTTTGTCAAACTGGCGTTTAGAGTTCCATGGAGCAAGGAATTCCTTCAGGCTCCCAGAGCTTGAGAAGTAGAAGGCTGATCAGTAAACCTTCTGGATAAGAGGAAAGGTAACAACAGACTTCAGACAGAGGAGGAAGGCAGGTGTGATTTTGACAAGACCAGCAAAACAGAAGACAGCTGTGTTGCTACAGGAACTTGGTTCATGATAATACTAAAATCACCCCTCAGACACAAGACCCTTGCCCACAGAGACCCTTACTCATGGGACGTGTCATTCCCCCCGGGGGAACACGCACCTTGCTCTCCCCTGTTCCATACAACAGGACCTCTCTGTGCTCTGGACAGCCTGGAACGCTGTGATTGATGTTCCCGCAGCACCTCCTGTGTTCCCCTTCCTCCGCTAGAGGGCGGCACCGCACCGCTCCCGCACCCTCTCCGGCTACCACTGGCCCCGGGGCGCGGTACCGCTCGCAGCCGCCAGGGGGCACGGCGGCCCCGGACCGTCCGAGGTGAGTCCCGCCGTGCCCTGGCAGCGCCGCAGCTGGTAGGGGTGAGAGCCGGGGAGGGCGGTGGTACAGCCCCAGTGGCGCTGGGGTTAGGGGTGGCGGGACCGCCGGGGCTGAGGGAGGGCGGCTGTCCCAGGGCGGGCCGGCCCTGGCAGTGCAGACGCTGGAGCCCGTTGACAGGGCCTGTGTTCGGTGGGGTCGCTGAGCTGCACGTGGGCACACGACGCCTGTCCCTGCCCCACACGGTGTGCTTGGGGTCGGTACCGTGCCCTCGGGGGCGGGCAGTGTTCGGGGTCCCCTGTGGTGCGGTTAATGTTTTGTTTTTTTTTTTTTGTGCAGGTTTATGATTTAAATCCAGCGAGCGGTTCTGGATCTGCCACATCCTGCAATGAGACACGTTCTCTGGGCTGCACCCGGAGCGTTTCCAACCCGACAAGCCGGGACGGTGTGGCTGTGCCGGCTGGGCATTCCCACACACCTGGGTATGACACTGGAACACCCAGCCTGGATGAGTGCGGGGTCTCCAAAGAGTGGGAGCAAGGACAAGAGGAGTTAGTGCCCTAATGCCGGTGAATACCCAAAGGCACCCAACTGGCTCCACCTGCCTGCGGCTGCTGGGTTTGTCCGCTGCTGCTTCTGGTTCCCTGCTCTGGCTGCAGGCTCCCTCCTCCTGGTGCTGGTCCCTGCCTGGTTTCTGCTCCTTAGCTGTTGGAGCAGCTGCTATGGGGACAGACCCCTCCAGGCTGGCCCTGGCTCTGCTGGAGCCGGGGAGAGCTTGGAGCGGAGAGTGTGGGAGAGGCTGATGGGGGAAACTGGTTCCCACTGGTGGCAAGGACACCCTGATGAGGGTGCACAGGGAGGGGGGAGCGGGAGCGGGCGCTGCCGGGGTCGGTCTGTGCCGCTGGTGCCGCACGGGCCCGGAGGGGTTTCAGCCAGATCCTGGCTCTCTCCCGCCCTTCTGGGACGAAACGGGATATTCCTGGGGTCCTGGTCCCACTTCTGCCTCCCCGGCTGTCTTGGGGGTGCTGGGCCAGGTTGTGGGGCCGGGGTTGCCCAGGGAGCAGCTCTGGGCTCTTAGTGCAGGGCTATGCTGCCAGGATCTGACCGTGCCATGCCTGTGCCTGCACAGGGATGGACACAGCCATAGGCAGAGGAGCCCCAGAAGCAGCTGGGCTGCCTGTGCTGAGGCTGGCACTGCCACCTGCCCTGCCTGTGCCCACCCGTGACAGTGTGAAGAGTGCATGGCTCCAGTGTGGACACAGACACAGGTTTGGGCCCCATCTTGCTTTTGGGTTAGGTTTGGTTGTTTTGGGGTTGGTTTTTTACTTGTTTTGATGTTGCACATTTGATTTGGGTTGGTTGGTGTTGGTTCAGGTCCGCATGTCTTTCAGGCCCAGCTCCTGTTCATTTGCAGCTCCTGCTGGTTGCTGCTCTGGGTTTGGCTCCAGCTCACAGACAGCTCTGACCAGTTTCAGCTCCCAGTCACTGACTGTGCCATAGGGCTGAACAGAGGAGCCACAGCCACAGCATGTGTGGTGTGAAGCCCCAGGAAGTAGCCGGTCTCCTGCCCTGGGGTTGTTTTGGAGTTGGGTTTGCTTGTTTGATTTTGGGTTTTGATTTGGCCAATTTGTGTGTTGGTTCAGATCCCTGTTTCTTTCAGCCACAGCTCCTGGGCATTCCCAGTTCAGTTTTGGCTCCAGCTCCTTGGTGTCTGCTATGGGTTCAGGTCCAGCTGATGGATGGCTTTGGCTCCTGGTCGTCATGGCTCCAGCTCATCTGCAGCTTCAGGTCAGTGGTTTCTGTCCCCATAGCAGTTCTATTTTGTCACAGCTCCAGGTCTGTTTCTGCCCCCTGGATGGCTCCAGTACCATGGCATCTGCAGCTCTTGTCCATCTCCAGCCCATCTTCGCCTCCGGCTCCAGCCAGTTACAGCCTGTGCTTGTTGAACTGAGCCTGGTTTGTGGCCAGGCTGTAAATCAATCACTGTCATGATGTGGAGATGAGTGTGACCTGTTGTAATTGCTCACTTGTCCAGCCCTGGGCTAAAACGTGCTCAGGACTCATGTATAATGACTGGTTGTACATGCAATGTACATCATGTACAATGGTGGTTGTACATGCAATGAAGTAAAGAAAGCGACACAGCCCAGACCCAGTGTGAGATGCACCTTTTGCCCCAGGGACTCAGATGTTGAGCTTTGGCTAGTGCGTGTCAGCGTCCTGGCAGTCAGGGACCAACGTGACTGGATTCCCACCCCCCCACCCCCCCTTCCGGAGGGGCTTCAAGCACCAGCCCATCACCCCCAAGCGCACCCAACTAGGCCCCGGCTTTGACCCCAGAACCACCCGACTGGTGCTCGTTTCTGAGCCCAAAGGCACAGGACTCGGGCTCTGGCTCAGCCCCGGGACCAGGGCTCCGTTCTGCAGCCGGGAAATGCCCGGCTGGGTCCATCCTGCAGAGCCCCGGCCCCGCGTCCTGAGCACCCAAACACCCTCCTGACAGCCCAGCACCCTCCTGAAGGTTCCGAAGAACGCGGCAAAGGCGGGGAGCGATGCCGACGACAACAGCGGCCGCGGGCACTCAAATCTCTTCGACCCCGCTCCCTGAGCTCCGCCCCGTTCCGCAAATCTTGCTCCGGCTCCGGGCGGGGTGGACGCGAGTCCCGGGGCTCTGAGTGGGACTTGTCACTTGGGATGTGGGGATAGAGCCTCAGCTGGGCTGGGGGCGCTGCCAGGGCTCCGCGCCGGTAAGGCGGCACCGGAACCAGGACCACCTCGCCATGCCGGTGCCCTGCCGGTGTCCGCCGCTTCCCAGGCTCTGCGCGGGGCGCCCGGTGAGGCTTTATGTGGCCGGCGCTGGTGCCGCTGCAAAAAGGACCCGGCTGTGCGGGGACATCCTGGAAACGCGATCCCTACTCCCAGGAAGGACCGGGCCGGGTTCCATCTCTTGGACAGTGCTCAGCGCGCTCCGGGCTCGCTCTCCCATCACATCACCCGCATCTCCCCAGACACAGGTCACATAAACACCAGTGAACCTCAGGAACCGCTGTGCAGCTCCAGCTCCTCGTGTCCCCTGTCCCGCAGCCCCTCGGCGCGGCGCCGGGGGTCCCTCAGCACGCTCCTGGAGCGCTGTGTGCCGAACCGGCATCCTGGGGGGCCAGGCACAGCTCACAGTGGCTCCTTGGGGATGGTGGGCACGGAACGACACTTTCCATGGCCGGCCCCAGTAGCGAGAAGCTGGCTCTGCCCAGGCTGCTCCCTCAGCCCTGGCACCAATCCTGCCACCAGCCCAGCCCCGGGGAGCTCACCCGGACCCCAGGCTCAGGGTAGGCTCTCAGAGCCCTCAAACCAGCTCCCAAAGTGCGAACGTCCAGAGCCTGCTCCTAAGGTGCCAGGACAGAAACCTAGTGCTGGGCATCACCTACACATGGTGAGCTCCGGAACAGTGTACCAACACGGATATCTACCCTTTGCCACTTAAAACTCCATCCATGTAAAGACTCTGAACAGCACTCTCAGGTGACCAAGAAGCCAGCTCCCTAATTATAGCATCTACTCCCCACAAGCCAACAGTTACTGTTTAAAAGCAAAGGGACATTAGGAGTGCCTGTGAAGGTCCTCATCTCCCCCTTCCTTACGTTTGTAATCAACATCAGTGGCAATCACCAGATGACCCTGAGGAAAGAAGAACATATAAAATTACCTTATGTTTCAAACAGACAGTCAGTGTCAGTACTCTGGGACTAGATCCCATGGTAAGATCCTCAGCAGGACAGGAGACAAGAGTGCCTTTATGCCTCCTGAACTTTAGTTAACTTTAAGGTAGGAATGGGCTCTGATGTAAGTTAATACAGACCTCCAAAAGGCTGAGTAACACCACAGAGACACTCAGGTTGCCTGTAAGTACAGGTCATAGAATGGTCAGCGTAGTGAGGGAGCAGTGAGGACCCACACACTCAGTGCTCCTAAGTCCTGCTGGAAATAGTGGAACTGTCCTTGTGGTGTCCCCATGCTGGCATATCCCAAAGGGCTAGTGGACACTTTGCAACCTAAAACTGCTAGGGGTGGGGAGGATGGAGGGCTCATTTTTGATCCAGTTTGGGTTTTATATCTAGTGTATATTTAAAGCTTTTACTATTAGCAACATTTAGACTTAACCAACACAGGAACACATAAAAATGCACAGGCCTGACAAAGAACCAGTATTCTATAACAAGAAATTGGTCTTCTCACCGGATTCATTTTTATTACAGGTCCAGTCAAGGTAGTGTGGGCCAAGTTAAGGAGAGGAAATCCTTTTCCCAGTTTATCTTTGGAAAGAAGATATATAAATCCATTTGAATGTAATTCTGAAATGCACATCAGACACATCTTTCTCAAGGAACTCAGTTTGTTTTGCAATTTCCCTTTAACCAGCTGCCCTTCTGCTTCTCAAGGGAGCTATTGCAAGAGCAAAAAAATCCTACAGAAAAGTTGCATACAAATCTCTTCAAATCTCTTGGCTGTCTGACACTGGGACCTGCCCTTGCTCCTCTTCAGGATCTGCCACCCAAGATCTGGTTTCTGCTTTTTGCCATTCAGACTTGTTCTCCACCTTCTTTTCATTTTCTTCTCTATCTGACCCTCTAATCCTGTGTGTCTCTCTTATTGTCATGTATTCCCAAATCTCTGGATCAAGCTCAACTCTATTTCTATTTGCTTCTCTTTTTCTCTTGCATCCCTCCCTTTCATTCTAGGGTGAGACATCCCTACCCATGGCAGGGGGTTGGAACTAGATGATCTTAAGGTCCTTTCCAATCCCAACCATTCTACGATTCTATGATTCTATCTCCTTTCTCCTCATCAAAGGAGGAAAGCTCACTTGCTTCTTCAGCAGTCTCCTCACCTCTGTTTACCTCATAGTTATCTTCTTGTACTCTTCCACCTGCTTCTTTCCACCTTCACTTCTTCATCATCCCTCACTCTCTGCATCCCACTGAGCTGATTTTCTATTTCCTCCTGTCTGTGGCAGCCAAGTGAAGACAAGTGCAGAGGGAGGTGATAAAGTTAGAGATGTTGCCCTGAACCCCCAAGATGCAACTGTGCTGTGCTTCCCCACTCTGGGCCACTCTCTGATCATGGCTTGACTGTCAGAACAAGACTCAAGCACACCTCAGCTCTACTGCCATGCTGCATCCAGTGAAAAGGAAACCCAGGCCCAGTGTTTGGAAGAGAGCCATGACTTACTCTGTCCTAGCTCCTGATCTGTGTGACTGAGGGACTGTGACTGAAGTCCAGCACAGAGCAGACCTGTCCAGATGTAGCCAAATGGAGAGAAAACCTGCCATAACATAGTGTTTAAAGCTGGGCACTCCCTTTTACGGTTTCAGTCTTGCTTTCCCACCAACTGTGCTAACGAACTGGCCACAGTCCTTACTTACCATTGATTACTGGGATCACTGCACTCCGCAAGGCATAAGACAGGAAATTCTCTGCCAAGGACATCTGCTGTGAGGGGGAAAACATATTTGGTGATTATTGCCTGATGCCTACGGTATTGCAGCTTGACAGGGGAGATGGAGGGTTAGAACTGGAGTGACATGCAAAAAGGTCAGAACAGAGCTTGACAGCCTCAGGTAAAACATATCTTTTTTCATTTCTGGGTGGCAAAACCTGCTCTGTCCTGGTGGTCTGTCTTATGTCACTGTGATTAGTGCCCTCCTTTCATTGCAGAGAGTCACCCTGACCACTTCTCAGTCTACAGTGGATGATCTAACAAATGGCATGGGTTTCTTTTATTCCCTTTTTTTGACTCCCCTTTTCACGATATTTCATTGAAGTGATTTAAGATAATTCCTGAAACTGAGCTTAAGCCTGACTTTGTATTCACTCCAACTGCTATGTCTACTCAATCCAGATGTGAATTCAGGTTGGCTGTCAGAAACAGCTAGAACAGGTGCTAATCCTATGCCTGTCTTAGTGCTGTTGGATGCTGAAGTGAGCAGAATCAACTTTGATGGCTTGATATGTCATGCAGACCCAGGCAGACATTTCTGATTGTTTCAATTAATGTTACATGGCAATAACTCTGTGATATTTGGAGCCTTTGATGAGAAAACAAAAACCAAAACCAACCAATCAAAACAGACAAAACAGACAAAACTCCAAAGCAAATCAAAACCAAAAACAAAACCCCAAACCCAAACCAATACCTTAAGAGGTATTTCCTCTTACTGGAAAGAAAAAGAACAGAGAATATACTATTTAAAAGCAGAAAGAGCAGTGGCATGGTGTCCCCAAGACAGACCAAAAATTGTTCAGCAACAAAATCAGATGAATTTCTTTTAACTCTGAAGGGCTCAGCTACCTTTCCTAGGCACTGAAAACATCAACTTACCTCAGAGAAACCAAGAATGGAGTGCAGCAGGGAGAAGTGGAGCCTGAGGAAAAGAATTAAAAGAAGACAATTCACTAAACAGGATGAAAGCACAAGTTACACACACTGCTTGAAGCTTCATTTGTGGAATTTCAGACTGATTTCATGCTGATGCATGCATTTAACTTTGTCAAAGACTGTTTGATTCCCAACGGCTTTTGATCAAAACTGGCAAAACTACAACTGAGTTCTAGAACCACTGGGATCTCTCTGATACTAATCTCTTCCTACAGTCATTTGTAGTACTGGGCTAGGATTGTAAGACTTGGGAAAACAAATTTTTCTGGAACTGCCAGACACACATGCCTGCCATTCATCTTCAGATCATTGTACATACAATCATGGGGAAAACCAACATGTTGTTGCTTCCTGAATTTTCCTTAGTTACCTCTTCAGAAGTAATGAGATAATCAGCCTCTGTTTGGTTATTGTCAAATAGACTCTGGTACTGGCTGTCTGCAGGGAAAAAAAACAAAAAACAGTCTTCTGTGACTGTATACACAGACAGATACTGTCTTAGATACAGGCACAGACACAATTGCTTCTGTGATTGGAAACACAATGTCTAAACATTTTATTTGGTCAATATATGTAGATAGTGAAATGATTTGTGAATTTGCCACTTTCTGCCAGCAACTGAGATTGTGTGAGCAAAGTGGTAATACTGCCCTGGTTACCTCCTTATCATTAGGATCATTTAAGTCCTTGCATGGCTGATATAACTGGCTCACTTTCAACCTAATGAAAAGATGTCTGGGGACACACTGAACTATTTTATAACAAACGGGTTAGAAAGAGTGGGCATCAGCTAATCACATTTTTATATATTATAAATATTATTCTGCAATGATGACTCAACCTCCCACATGGAAAAAAAAGGGCTTTCTTAAGTAGCTCTTGCACCTGCCTATTAAACTCTACAATATGTGGTGCATGTTTCCTCCCTGTGAAATACAACAGAGCAGTATGCGTATTTCTGGCAGACCACTATATGCTATTTTATGCTGATTTTCAAAGGATCTGGAAGATTACTGTGTGATTTGTTCAGCCCCAGCACTTAATGTTAGCTCATATTACTTACTAGATTTCCTGCAAAGATGTACTGGGTGGTTGAATATGGCAGAACAGCAAACACTTCCACACAGCCAGTGATATGTAGGATGCATCTGTCTGCATTTAAACTGACAACAGGGGGTGAGGTAGCCATCAGCTTCAGCAGCATTGGGCATGCTGTTACGTAACTCAGGGCAATCTGTGGAATTTCAAAGAGGAAAAAGATGTTGAACACAGAGTTAAGCTTTTCTTAAGCCACAGTTTCTGTGGCTGAATCATAATCGCCTGCTATATACTGATCCTCTTGTTTGTTAACCTGTATTAAAAACATGCCATTTTAACTGCACCAACTGAAATGATGAAATCAGCATTGCATATACTCTGAGTTTCAGAAACCATAAAACAAATGATGAAGTTTTAGACCCACTGATGTTGAACATATATAGAGAAGCAATTTAAAGGTTGCTTGTGAAAAACAGATTTCAAAATTTGGGGATTAGCACTGCGAGTTAAAGAAATGAGGCAAACAAGTGATTCCAGAAAAAAAAGAAGAAAAAAATTGCCCTGACAATATAAAGAATTTGGATAAAAGGCAGCCTTCCCAAAGAGCCAATCTTTTGAAAAACAGAAACTCCTAAAGAAGGTTGGAACTAGATGATCTTTAAGGTCCTTTCCAAACCTAACCATTCTATGATTCTGTGACAAAACTTTAGTTTGCAGTGCTACAGATTGCAAATTTTGTAATTTTATAGTAAATGCTGCTATGTTAGGGATTTTTAAAGCATCTCAAAGTATCTTAGTTTCTTCTTCTATCACATTTATAAACTTAGCTACTCATGACTATTACTGCCCATTGTATATAATCACCAGGTATCTGTGCATAAGAGATCAGGCTACCGGTAGCAGAGATACCATCACTTTTAACAGGAATGAAGCAGACTGATCTCACAGATGTCTACCATTTGGTCTTTATAACTGTTTCAAACACTGAAAGCAAATCCTGCACTTAGAGAGGTAGAGAACTACCAAAGAGTAGTGTGATACAGTTAGGAAGAACATAGAGTTATGATGGGGCAGACGTGTATCTTTGAATCTTATACTAATCATAGACCAGCTCAATTTCTTTCTCTTCCAGACTTTTGCAGATGAGCTACTAGACAGTAATATCCATAAGAAACATTAGGTACTGCTCTTTCTTAAAAGGTCTGTACAAGTAAAAGTACTCACCTCAGGAACGAAATCTTTGAATAGGGCAGTATTTAGGTTAAAAGTTGTAGCAAGCTGTAAACAAATGAAAAAAATCAGATCATTATATCAGCTTGGAAATGAATTAGTTTTTTTAAAAGAACAAAACAAACTACAACATATCCTGTTTACTTTAGTTTTAGATAATCCATGTTCTGATTTAGTATTTCCTTGCCCCAGAGCGATTCCTAGGGAGCCCACAGTGCTCTGTGGGACAGAAGAGTGACAGATTTCTCATGGACATGTTTCAGAAGGAGCTACCAGTGAATAAGCGTTATTCCTTGAAAGAACAGATGTGGCATCCTGCTTACTTCCTGCCTTTGGGACTTTTTTAGATGAAATACACTAAATCTGTCAGAGGCAGCCAAAAATCTCAATTGGTCTTTTGCTACTGACTTTTGATGATGTTCGTCAGTGCCACTTGCGTCACCAATTTTTAACAAGACCCTCTTAGCAGCATTTCAGTTAGCAAAACTTCTTGGAAACTCCTGACTGTTAATGCCAGTATGGAAATAGCATTTGTGAAAGAAGTCTTGTATGCTCTTCCCCCACAGCTGAAGGCTTAGCTTCCTTGTACCGGTTTCTTACCTCAATCTGCTGCTCTGTTAAGTATGAGGGTTTGTTTTAGCTCTCAGCATAACCAATACACTTGTGAGCCTCTCTGCAGCAGACTTTGGCTTCAGTACACTTTTTCCTGATTTGCCCTTTCCTATGTGAAATACATGCAGAGAAAACCTTTTTTTTTGGTTCTTTCTGCCACTTCTTGCACATCAACTCTGTGATGTTCATATATGTCATTCCTTGCTTAGAGGTGACAAGAAGTTCAGATTTTGACTTTTTAAATGATGACATACAGAATGAATGCCATGAATTCCTCCTACAAGTGGCAGAAGTGTGACCCAAATGTGTGCGAAATGGCAAATATAATGCGTTACTCTCCTTTGCTGACTGTCCATACTGCTGATATATGTAATTCTATTACATGCAAATTATACTCACCTCTTTGGACATGGTGATGTTAAAGGCCCCTGCTCTGTAGTAAGCCAGTGAAGCAGACTTAAGAAAATAACTGGAAACTCCCAGGTATAGCATGGAATCATCCTTGTTTGGGAGAGCAAATGGAGCTGGCACAAAGGGAGGGTCTGTGCGGTTGCCTACTGGATAGACTGTGCCCTGCAAAGAATCATTATCACATATTTCTAGTAATAAACATTTGTATCTGTCAGAATACATTAACAGTGGTTAAACAGAAATAAATCTTCCTAATCTGAAGAAAAGCTTGACATTTAAGAAAACCTGAAGTAAGCAAAGAAGTTTTTGATATGCTCTAGAAATCAGAAAATTCAGGCTCTTTTGAAAAAAGAGAGGAATCACAGAGAAAGTTTGAGTTTGAACATTCATGTGACTATTCTGAACTGCAGCTATGTATGAGACACACACCAAAACCATCCTCTGGATCACAGTTTTCTTTCTCTTGTGGCAAAGACACATTTGTTAATTTAATTCTAATAGTGGCATTTAAAGAAAATCTTTGAGCACACCCAAAAGCACTGGAAGTTGCTTAGGACAGGGACACGAAGGAGCCTTTTATACCTCCAAACTCTTAGCCCTGGTCCAGCTGCCTCAGTTTTGGTGATACACAGGTGTGGACCTTGGTTCAATCAATAATTCAGAAAATAACCTTGGTTCAGAAAATAGTTCTTAAAATTTGAGAAGGTATGTGAGCTCAGACCATGTAGGACAAGAAAAGTGAGGACAGTAAGTAGTGTATTTATTGCCACCGTAATGGTTAGTAATGTATTTATTGACACTGTAATGGTTAGTAATGTATTTATTGACACTGTAATGGTTAGCAGCTGAAAGATTCAACAGGACATGGAAAGATATAAAGCTCTAAGAAAAAGAGTCGAGAGCTTGAAGATGGCAACTCATAACCATCAAGAAGCAGCCTGTTCCAAGGAGCACTGAAGAGCAATAACTTCCTTAACTAATAACTGACTTAGAAAGACTCATCTGGTATCCCACTGGGGTGTCAGCATGTTAAAGTTTAGCCTGTAAGTTCTAGTTAGCTATAGTACTTGATAAATGATTGCTTAGTACATTTAAGCTATGTATATCCTGCTTGCAGTGGGTTTTGCAGGTGGCAAAAGTTACTTGAACAAAATAACTAAGAGAGAGAGTTCCAACCATCACTCTAGCACATCTTTTTTAACTGAAGTCAGTTTTGAGAGCCATGCGGATGCTCTGAATTACAAGGACTGTTGAAGTTGCTAGAAAAGCTGAGCATTGCTGAGATATCTCTTGCCAACAAAGGTGAAAAATAGATAATAAAGGAACTGGTGTCTGCTGCTCAAGTGCTTTTTTCTGGGTGTGACCTGTACATATACAAGATGTTGAGTCATCTCAAAAGAAATGCTTTGGATTGCAATAACATTGGTAGCCATCATGGATTATGTATCACCGGTAACAGGCAAAGACCAAGCAGAAGTGGAAGACCCATGGATTGAAAGAACATCTTTATGCTGTTTATAAAAGCACCTCTGAAGGGTTTCAGCTCTGAAACAGCTTTGGTTATTTAACAAATGCAGTTAATTTATTAAATGAACAATTGTATCTGGTTTCCAAACTAGCTCTTGACCAAAATGTCCAACTGTCTTACTGCTTTTCCAACTAAATATTGGAGAGGCTGAGTAAGACTGTAGTAAAAGAAAATTAATCAACACAAAAGAGAACTGAAAAAGTCTCAGAAAGCATGATGGTATTAAAGACAAATTACCTTCAAATCCAAGTTCATGTGTGATTTGAAGACTGCAGGAGAACTAACTAGGGAATAGTCTATTTGTGCAAAGGCATCAATCTGGTTTAAGACTAGAAGGATGGATAAAACCAAAACATCTGTTATTACAAAAGCACATCACAAGCAGTTATTATTTAGCTAAAGGAAGAGACATGATAGAAGTTATGAATCTGAAGAAGAATAATGGTGGGAAAAGGAAGAGGAAAATAAAAACATTTTATAAGGGAAAAAGAGTATTCCCTCTGGAAAAGTCAGATTGGCTAAAACTAACTCACATACCATGTAGATTAATACACTTCCTTACTACAGTTTTTTAAGATTTTCACTTCCTTAATCTTTTGAGGAGGTGCTATACCTGGGATAAGTGGTCTATGAGCTGGTGATCACCATCTCCCCCTGCCAGGATTACCTTTCCCCTAGTTTCATCTGGTTTTTGCAACTCTATACAGTACTTGATGGACTGTTGCCCTAACAAACCATGATTCACTTCTATGGTCACCATCTGAGACAGATAAAGTGGTACCCATTGTTAAAATTTGAACAAGTGCACCAAACAATTTAGCAAAGGTAACGTTAAGCTTTAAGCTCTGACACCAAGAGTCCCCTGTCCAACCTGTCCAACAAATAGTACTGGGAAAAAAAACTCACCACAACCACCAAAAAGAAAAAGGAAAAAAAAAAAAAAAGAAAAAAAAGCTGTGGCATTGATTATAGTAGTGAAAACCTTATTTGTGTTTTTGGACATGGACTTCTATTGTCTTCATGTCTTTGCAAGACACAGGAATTGTAACTGGTAGGAAGAGAAACATGGTTACTGTGATAGTCTTCCTGCACCATCTTGTTATCTCATTGAACCATAGCTGAAAACAAGATGTGCTATGCTTATAAGATCTTACAGGACTGCAGTACAGGATGGGATATTTGTGAGGTCTTTAGCAGATTACTGCTAACTCAGTTTTTCTGAGTCCAGGTTTTCTTATGTTCACAGTACCAAGAGCATAAAGGATAAGCATGAAAATGTTCATCTTGAAAATCTAAGGAAATAACACAGGTCAGCTACAGCAGACTGAAAAATTACAGGTGACTTGCTACAGGCACAGAAGAATATTATACATAAGGTGCATGCAAGAGATTTCTAGAGTGGGGTATGGAATAGGTTAAGGTACAGAACAATGGCAGTATTTTTCTTTCCCCCTTTTTTTTGTACTGTGAACACAGAAAAGGTTTGGTGTCTAATAAAAAAGGCTACAATTTGAGCACTATGAACAACTCACCCTTATGCTTTCTAAGCTGCGCATCCATCATCTGGATTTTGTATCTGATATTTAGGCATAACTATATGAAAAGAGAGACAAGTCAGTAACAAAAGACCTTTTTTCAACTCCTCCCTTCACTAGCTGAAACCATCTTTGCAAACTTACATTTTTATTCAATTTGGTGTGAACGGGCTTCTCAAGGTAACCAGATAGAAAGTTGTAGATCCAGCTGGAGGAAAGGAAATTAAAACAATGACTTTTTACCATGGATTGATATCCTTGAAAGATAAAATCTGGCAGACTGGGACACCAATGTACTTTACAATAATGAAAAGCCACTGCAGCTATATAGGTAGAGTGAACAGTTGACCGTTTCTATTAATTTGTGAGTCTCAAGATAAATGCTAGAGGTTCTCAGTCCCTATTTAAGAGCTATTTAGAAGGAAAGCTGTGAAGTTGTGAATGTTCATGTTAGCATCTCGGTAAACAATGCTCACTTAGCCACATTTTGAGTAAGACAAAAAAATTTCCAAAAATGAGAACTCCAAGCATTGTTTCATATTCTCTTTTGAAAGTTTTATTCTTAAATTGTAGGTCAGCTTGTCAAAAGGCATAATCAGCCCAGACCACCTTCATACCTGCAAACCTCCAACCTCCATTTGGAAACTTGTACCCTTTAATATGCTCAAATGGCCATTTTTTCATATGCAATATGTCTAGTCAGCTCATTTGCTGGCACATACACGAAGAAGCGTGGATTAACCACACTTCACATACTCAGCAAAGGATCCTGATTTTGAAAACTATTTATACACCTTCAATAGATTTTGAAATCTGTTTATACACCTTCAATTATTAATTGCACTCTGTAACTGGATCCCTAAAAATAAGAATTTGAATATACTACAAACCCTGCTACTTCCCATGAAATAATTTGAAAACCTAATTTACCTACCTAGATTCACCACTTAACTTGACTTTTACACTATTAATGCTCGTCTGACAATTGTGTAGCAACATGGACAAGTGGCCTGTGCTATCCCGTGACACTTTGATGACAACTGCAATAAACAGTCCTGAGATTGACGCCGTAATTCCTCCTTGGTCTTTGCTGCTCGGAGAAAAGAAACAATCTCAGTCAAGGAAACATCTGCTTTAAGGGAACAATGTAAGAAACTATCTACAAATCAAGTTTGAAAGGACTTCTTGCTTCTATCATCTAGAATGAAGAATGGGTTTTCTAGGGATTAAAGTAGATTAGGGACATGCATGGTATTCAAAAAACAGATTATATGTGTGAGTTTCCAGGATGCGAATTTTCCAGTGCTGTGCAGGATTTGACAAGTTTGTAAAAATGTCACGATTTCACAGCAACACAAGACATTCCAGTCCTTCAAACGGATTACTCTGAAGACCTTCAGGACTGCAGCAACAGAAGCCAGGTTGTTAATAAATATATAACCCAGTGGTTCTCACCTTTGCAATTGTTATACGTTCCTCTTTACTGTAATAATTTTCAATAACCCTTTAAAATGTATAGATTGTTCCATTCTTTGTTCAGCCCCAAACCCACTAATCTTCCTTTGTGTAAAAATCCCTACTAAGACCCCAACAAAAATATCTTTATATCTAAATCCTTATATCTAATTCCATCTAATTTAGGTATTGGGACTACAATTAGGAGTTGTGGAAGCTGTACAGCATACAAAGAACTGAACAGATATTAGAATAGCCTTGTACAAACCTTATTAACCATAACAGACTGTCACTGAAAGCATCAGTTTTCATACCTTTGACCTGATTACTTAGGTTTTCTTTCCCCAGGCATTACTAAAGTAGCTGCACCATACTACAGAGAAAGAGCCCATGCCAAAAGGAATCTGACCTGATCTAGGCTGGTGACTTCTCTGTTTTGAGAAGAAGGCTGGACAAAATGATTTCCAGAGATACTTTCTACTTTCATCCTTGAGTGACAGGGACCACTGCAAAAGGATCTCAACCCTCCTCCCTTTCTGGGCTGCTTGGGAGATGGGGAGAAACCCAGCTACTTAGGTCCTTTGTTCCTGCATCCTTGTATCTGCTCTTCTTCAGGAGGAATCCTGAGTCACTGGGTCAAGGTCTCAGCTCCATGCCTCCAGAAGCAAAGTCTGCCAAGAGATTTTACAACTGGCAGAGTGCTCTGGGACAGTGGAGAGGAGGGCTACAGTAAGAGCTGGAAATACAGGGATAACACTATCACAACTAAAAAGATGTGGCAAGACCCATCTTACTGACCCTGGCAACGGCCCAGGAGGAGCAGGTGGTTAACAGTCTCCCTTGGAAATCTCATTTTCATCTGGCTCCTCTTAGTCTGCTATGCAGTAAGCAACATGTAGAGAAGTAGGGGGTGAGGAGTGGGCATATTTTGAATCTGTCTAAACATACAAGCATTTACAAAACTTAACATTGAACAGAGCAGCCCTTCAAAAAGGCAAGAAAATCCCTTCACCCCCTAAACTCCACCAAAGCTGGCTCTGACCACCTCCACCATGATCTGCTTCACCTAATCCTGCACACCAGCTTCCTGCCTCCTTCACTTTAGAGTTTTTGCTTTGAAGTCTAGAGTTTTACACATCTGGGGTTTCTCCAGATTGTGCCCAGGTCCTTATCCTCTAGCAAGAGAGAAGGTGGCTTTGTGTTTGGGAACAGCTGATTTGCTCTGCTGAACACAGTATCCTTTTCCTCACAATACTGGTATATCAGAAGGAACAACATACAGGTTGGGGACACGGTGACAGCAATTTCCAGCCACCAGTACTGAGACCGAATGCAGAACCGCATGTCCACACTGCTTTGAAATCAGGACATACTGTAAAACTTGCAGCCTGGTGATCCATCTTGTACTATCTGGCTCACAAATAGAGCAACACCTACTGCTGTTGCCAGTTACTCCATTAACCCAAACTTGGAGAGATAAGCACCTTGTCAACTTTTCTGATATGCCAGAAGTCTTAGCCCTCTCCTTGCCCACAAGAAAATCTAGAACATTATATTAAAATTCTAGAACAAAAATGCTGAGGTAAAAAAGTGGAAAAATCAGTATTCAATCATGTCATTAAAAACAATCTCATACTGCACAGGCTCATGAAGCTAGGTCAGTTTTCCATAGTGACCTTAATTCTGGAGTTTCCAAAGTTCTGAACTGGTTGGCATTGTGACAGTGCCCCTCCTTTAATAGAAGCACTTTGAAAGAGAATATACACTATAGCAGCAAATAGATAATTAGCTATAAAGTCAACCTTCTAGTTATACTGTATAATGAAAGTAACAAACATGGCCTTTGTGGTCCTCAATATTTCTGTAATATCATGTAATATACAGCCTGGAAAACCTGACGATACCAACAGATGTCTGACCTGATACTTCCCAAAGAGACTTCCCAAATCTGAGGGGCAGAATAATTTAAAGCAAACAGACAAAAAAGCATTAGCTGGCAGGGGATGTGTTTCCTTAAGAAGTTTATTCTAATCAATTGCTATTAAATGATAAAGCATATCTGACCTGAAGAATAATTACCAAGGACATTTCTTAATCTCATTTGCAATCCTTCTCCCATATCCACTCTCTCCCACCTGCATCTCTTTGTACAATACTTACAGCAGCCATGCATTCATTTTCCAGTCTGCACTGATAGTAGCAGAAGCATGTGCCACTGACAGACTGATGCCAGTGCCAGGAATAAAGGAAGCAGAAGACTCTGGGAAATGTACAGCATTAATTCTCAGCCTACAGAATACAGAAAGTGGGGTATTAGGCTGCATGTCAAAAGAGTAAGAACAACTTCTGATCACTGAAAACTCTTCAACTATAAAAGGCAAAGTTTGTGCTTTGGTGAAAGAATTCCTCAGAAATGACTGACCCTTGTATATTTTAGGGAAAAAAAGACACTTGCAACATTACACTTAATAGCATCCTTGGAAAAAAATCCTTGATACCTGGCCAGGCAAAAAAGGATGTCTGGCTAAAACAAAAACCTCCCCTTGGGAGAAAAACAAACTCAAAGTAAATGTGCTCACTGGGGTAAAATAAGTCTGTGTTAAACCCAGATGCTACATGTATAAATACATCCAGGTTGCCTGAAAGCTAGCATTTGCTGAAGAACACCAAAGTTTCTCTTTCCCCAGTCCACTCCCTTTCCCCAGCAAAAGGCTCTGGAGAGGATCCATTTTTCTTAACAAAATCTTACTTTAAGAATTCCCTGTCAAAACAAATGTTTCTGATACTCAAGCATATTGTCTGGCAAATGGCTGTGTTGAATTAAACTGAACAATGTAAAGATACCAGCTGTAATCTTACCATGTAGCATACATTCCTCATTGTTTCCTGATATCTGTCAGAGATCTCTGAAACAATTGTCTTTAATCTACTTTTCCCCGGGCAGAAGGCACCAGCTTCTTTTGCTTAAAATTACCATAATTTTCCAGTAACATGTTGGGCAGCAGTAAGGATGACTTTAGTAATCTTGTTTGCTTGCAGTGAGCTAAAGTCAGATTATCCACTGGGAAGGCGGCCAATTTTGAGAATTATGGTTGGAAGAATGAACCAGGGTTTTGAAGACCATGTAATGATTTAGGCTGGAATGGGACCTCAGGAGATTTTATGGTTCAACCTCCTACTCAAAGCTGGGCCAACTCAGGGGCCATGCTCACCTGAGTCTTGAACACCTCCAAGGATGGAGATTCCCCAACCTCTTTGAGCCCCTTCTCTGGTGCGCCCTAGCATTTTTTTGGTAACCTCTAATTGGAACTTTTCTTGATGTAACTTATGTCTGTTGCCCATCATCCTTCCACTGTATACCACTAGGGAGAATCTGGCTCCATATTCTCTATAATTACCACCCAGCAGACAGTGGAAGACATGCAGTAAGACACATGCACCTCTACCCCCATAGCCTCTTCTTCTCCAGCCTGTACAAACACAGATTTCTCAAATGTGCAGGGATTAAGGTCACAAGGATGGTATAATGGAATGAATCTGGCTGGAAAGCAGGCTGTTATAATAGAATGAATCCTGCCAGAAGGCAGGCTATTAGGAAAATACCAGGCATAGGTAAAAGATGCAGCAGAAAGTACCTTAAGTCTCACAGATTGGTATTTCTTGTCAGGGGTAGTATGTAAGGAAAAGGAAGAAAAATGCTACTGATGAGCACAGTTTAGCTTGATAATAATATTAAAAGACCAGAAGTTTCTGTTTTTCTGAAGCAGAAAAACAGCCTATTAGAAGACGGGATTGAATGCTGTAGAAAAACTTCCTTTTCTGTTAGTCTTATTTGGAGAAACTGTAGGAAACTCTACAAAACTTTTTCCACTGGCTACTCCTGGTACAATGATTTTCTTCAGCAGGAAATAGGTGTTGAGCCCTGTTCAATCAAAATCTTGATTTACTACTGTAAATCCATACAAAAAGATTCTGTAGAAGTCATCTTCCCACCATGTCAGCCCAGATGACACCACCCCCGGCACACATTTTCATGTTAGCCCTTTGTCGGCTTTTTCTCATCAAACACAAACAATTTTCACTGCTACAGGTCCCTTCTAGTATCAGACTATTAGTAACACCAGTTCCACCATCTTTCCCACCCATTTCCCCTGCTCTATCATAGTCATGAACGTGTCTTGCCTCAAACTCTGATAAAAAACCCCTAAAATAATATCAAGGTGCTCCTGCAGAAGCTTTCTAAAACCCATCTCCAAGTGTGGTAGAAGGAAGGACTTAAAAAGCAAATCAGAACAACAACAAAAAGGCTGTGTAATTATTACTATATCATAATAATAAGCTGTGTCATCCTAAAACACTGAAATGCATTTATTTTACCTTGAAATGACATAGTTGACCTTAACAACCGAGAAACTCTCCTGCCCACTCCAGCTTGGGAAAGTCTCTTTCAGTACTTCTTGCTTCAGGAGCTCCATCCCAATCCTCCTGCCTACAAGGGGACAGAGGAAAGCATATGCCTTGCAGGTTGGATTCAGGCACCCAAAAGTCCAGATATATTGCCAAATAATTTAATTATCACTTTTAACATAGTTCTTGAAATGCTCTGATTCTATGATCCTTACCTAGACCTCCTTCCAGCTACTTATACACCCACTTATAACTTCTATTAGCCTCAAATACAAACCATTTAACCCAAGATAAAGATCATCTATTAGGATCACCTTGTCCCCGAGTTGTATTTTATATCTTACAGCTTTTATCAGGTTTCTGAAACTGTTATACTTCCCTCACTTCAATAGCCTTGGGAAACACTTGGTCATCACCTTTAACTCAAATTGCCTCACAGCTTTTGGATGAAAAAGCGTTAAGAAGGAGCAAGATGACTTCTATATGCAGTGTTTACTTAAGAAAAAAGTGTGATATATGCATCTGAAATGCTGGCATGTCAAATGTGGAACTATCTGGATTGTTTGAGGTTTAAAGACAATTCTTTCAAACGTTTTCTTCCCATTTCTTTCGGAGTACACTTGTTTTGCCACTACACTTTATACATTACAGCATGCTGAAGATTTCTGACTTACTTCCTTACTTTCTCTCCTTGCTTTGAGGAAGCCCTACTGTTTTGAATACTTCAGTGCTACTTATGCATTGATAATACACCTATAATCGACAAACAGAACATCTTTAAATCCCAAATTCCTCGTGTTTTCCTTGTTTTTGCTCATCTGTGATAAAGACACTGCTAAAACTTTAATACACGAATGATGTTCTGCTTTCAGATATTTTTAGTATCAGCTTCTTTAGCTTTTGGCCATACAGTTGCTGAATACAAAATATGTATTTTTTTCTCCCCCAGACTTCACCATATTAAAAAAGCAAAGAACTGAAATCAATGTTAACTCATCACTGGAATACTTTTTTATAAAATGCATCTTTTATGAAGGAGAGATAAATTACGATTCCCTCAGAATTCCTACCTCCAAAGCAAAATATGGGCTCCCACTGAAATAATTTAAACCTCTCTTATGGCTGTCAGTGGAGGCAGCCAGTGATCCTGGTGGAATTTCTCTCAGTGTTCTTGCAGCAGGAAAGGAGCATGCAGAAAGGATCTATTGCCTCAGCCTTCGAATCTCATATTATGAGAAGATACGTGAAAGGCACCATGCTCTTCAAATACAAGAAATACCTTTGGGAGGCACACTGTTAATGTCTGTTCTTGCTGCTAATGCAGGGGTGTTGGCTCAGCACTTGAAAGCCAGGCTGAATGTCACAGAACATGTTGGGCTCACACTTAAGAAATACCAGTCTGAATTCGCATTTCTAAAGACATGAGAAATCTCTTGTATATCATAAAAAGGTATGAAGATCAGTCTGTCTTGGGTGACTGATGTTTGCCCTGCACTTTTCAACTCCTCAAAAGCCTTTAAAACAATGCTCATACAGAGAAATAAGTGTACCTGATCCTTTCATCTCGAAGGCATAAACACCAAGCTTCTACTTTTCATTACACAACTCTATTGTTTGCCTGTCAGTATGTTCAGAACATAAATGACAATTAATCCTTAGCATGACCCAGCCTTTGTTGAATTTGCACCTTGTTAACCTCGATTATTAATTCTGTAAACAACTGAAATTATACTATGTACCCTTCACACCCATGGACTAGGTTTTAGGTAAGAGACAGTGAAAGTTAGCATGAATAGAAGAATAAGGAAAATATATTGTGGAAATTACTGATATTCTGTTAAAGGGCAGAATTACGGCAGACAGTTATTAGTTTACTGATATCAGATGCTATCTCATACCAAATAGACGAATGGGAGTAAAGGTGTGCTGCTACTTGTCTGTCCCAAAATTATAAGCTTTTTTCCAAATTATGTCTTATTATCTTCAATAAAATATTGCAATTCCAATTAGGTTTTTGACACTTTAAAAAAAGAAGCAATTATATGGCCATCTTATGCTAGTTCTAAGAAAGTAGACTGATATGAGGAATACAGTAGAAACACTTGGAGTGTAGGAGAATCACCAATGGAAGAATAAATTCACACCTAAGGTGCACAAAAAAGAAGGAAATAAGTGAAAGAAGGGACAAAGGGTGCTCCTAGTGTGAAGTGACAAAAGGAATTTATTCTATTTCAGTATTTAAGGAGCTTCTACACTGCACCTTTATTAAAGAACTATATTCTGTGCATAATGTATTTATCATGTATTGACTTCTGGCAATGTCTTACATACCGTAGTCCAGCCCCTTCTGAGTAATCCTCACTTTAAGACCAGGATTAGCCTCAAGCTGCAAGGACAGCCAACACAGCAGAAAAGAATACCATGTCTTTAGCATCTTCTCACCTTTGTCTCAGGACCTGTTAACAACATACATGATGCAAACATGATCATAAACAATGCATACTGTAAGTGGCAAAAAATCTGCATCCATCACTTCCCTCAAGGAAAAACTCCTTTATTTCTATTTGTGTACCTTTCTCACCCTAGTGAAGTACCCTACTTAACCAGTCTGTAGATACCAACCACATCTGGTGTCTCCTTTGCTGACAGTCTGCAAAAACTTTAAATAAAACTCGCAATAAAGATTACAGCTGAAATCTGCCCAAGAACTAAGAAAGCTTCTGAGGAAAAAAGAGAAGTCACTATCACTGTCTTGTACAGGTTTAACACAGCCATAAAACCACACAAACTGACACTCTATGACTTAAAGAGTACCTCTGAGGAAGAACTGTATCCTTGTCTCACCTTAGTCCTGCACTAAACTCTCCAGTTGCATCCCACAGAGGAATTTCTTTCATTTCCAAATATTCAGAAAAGAAACCTCAACAGGTAACAAACACAACACAAACAGCTCTGAAACATGATAGCAAATACAGTGTCTCCCAACCTGAAGTCCGGAAAGAGCACTTCAGTTTCACGAATATCTCTGCTGTTATCACAGAACTGGGACTGAGTTTTTCAGTTTCTCTCTTGCTCCTTTGTTTCTAGTTACTCTGCAGCACGCTCAAACATAGGTACGTTTTCTACACCTCATTCAACAATGCCAAATCAAAAAGGACTCAATAGCTTCAAGACTTTAACCCTTCCTACACACTGGTATTCCATACGGAAAAGCACCTCTGAGGGAAAAGGAATATAAAATCTATGTTTGACAGGAGAAATATATTGGTGGCATACTTAAAGAAAGCAGCAAATAACAAAGACACCAGTTTGATAAATGACATAAAAGCAGGTGATCTCCACCTCTCCACAACCACAGGAAATACCCACAGAAAAACTCCAGTAAGTTTTTGTTTGTGGCTTCCTCCATTTAGTGTGGAAAGCAATGCTATCCACTTCCCAACTCATGAGGCAGCAGTCACTCCAGCGCAATGAAATCTTTGAACAGAATCCATGGGAGGAAAACGCTGAGCTTACCCCATAGGTTATATTTGTGAGGAGGTCTGGGACACCCCTAATCTTCTGAAAGCTTTGCAAAAGCACTGTGTTAGCACAGCTTTTCCTGATTGTGGCTTGCCTACTGATGCCCTTCATACAGTCTTTCAAAGCCTTGGAGTAGAGTTGCCAGAGAACTATTAACCTGTGCCAGTCTGCGAAACAAGTAACATAGCTCCAGAGCCTAAACAGGATCCGTTAACAATGGATAACTCTGTTGGAAGGCAGTTGTCTGATGAACTGATGGAAAAAAAAACCCTTTCCACTATTTGGATCCGCTGAGTTCATATTGCTGACCTCTGTAACTGCCCTAGCAGACCACCTGAGCCAGGACTACGACATTCATCTTTACCAAAGTCCATTTAGCAAAAAGATAATCAGTGTTCTTCTAGCTTTGCACTGCACACTGCCTTCACGATCAAAAATAGTAAGGGTGCTCTTAAGCTGGTCCCCAAGAGACAGGGGAAGACTTAAGAAATATCTAGACCTTCAGCAGGAATGAAGCATGCATCAGTTGTCTGGGATCTACCCAGATTCAGACCTGAGTCCATCATTTGTGTATATCTATTCTAAGCTTTCCTCTCTGCTTCCAGCTGTTTGGCTCACTCATTAATCACTTGTGCAACTGAATGTACACATTCAGTTACTTTAATGGAGGTGGCAGCAGCATGAGGCACTCTCTCAACCTATGCAACTCCTATCCTGGTTTTACATAAATTGCAGTCATGTAAGAAGTCACCACAGATTCCTAGAAGGTGGATGCAGTAATCTCACTAAGAAAATCCTCCTGACCCATTTTGTTCATCACAAGACATAGGAAATCTTCCTCTGAGAATCCTCCTCCATGGATGGAGCCTCTTCTTACTACACAGAGAAATTTGATTTTGTGCTGCTAATGCAAAGGTATCAAACTCTGTCTTTGATATGCCACTTCAAAGACTTTTGCTCTGCACACAATTCAGCAATTAAATACTGTAAAGAAACATGTAGATCAAACATGGTGGTAGCTAAAAAAGTCTGAAGCAGTCTGGCAAACCCTAGGAAAAAACCTGAAAGGCCCTTTGCTCCATATGACGCTCAAGGTTTTCATCAGAAACAGAGATGTCAAAAGCCACATTAGCAAACTTCAGACACCACTTAAGGGTCATCTTTAGACAACCATCCTGAGACGGTGTAAAGCAGAGCTCCACTAAATACGTTAGCCATAGAGCACTAGCATAATGGGCTTTAAAATGCCTTTTAGGAATAAAGTTGACCACCATCAAGTTGCAAGAAGTCAGGAGGTTCTTTCCACTGGGCTTGATCTGAAACTCCTCCCCCACTGGCACACTTAAAATGGTACTTCAGATTTTCACAGATCTCCTGATGATGCTCCAGCCTTCTCATTCCACCACCTCTCACATCTTCCAGTGTGACTGTAGTCATTCGTAATATGAGTATCCTAAAGGTTAATATATACACATATGCATTTATTTAGATGTATTATAAAATACACTCTTTATAGTGGCAAATACAGAAAGAAAAATAATGGAAAAGGTTCACACTCAGTTTTCAGGGAAAAAAAAAGGAACTAATTCCATGAGGTATATAACTGAAGCAGAGACCTTTACTTTTTATAGTTCCCTACCATGGGAAGTTGACTGCAGGTCAACAGGACTCCAACTATATTAAGTTCCAAATTTCTCAAGAGAAACCACCAGGGCTATCAATAGGGTTTTCCTTCTTTGGTGGAATGGATCCTATTGCTTGTGTTTTACACAGACCATGTAGGGGAGAAAAACCCTCAATAAAGTACTTTGAGTCTTTAACTCAACCATGTGTCTTTAACAACCATTCTGAGCTACTTATAGCCAGTTTTCCTTAGTTATCATACTGCATATTATTTTAATGAATTAGACTTAAAAATAATTCACAATTTCTGATGAAGGTGAACTATGCTGAAAGTCAAAATTCTTCTGAATAGAACCATTTCTTCAAGCTTGTAAGCACACAGGTTTCCTGTACTATTTTGACACAGTGGTCTTCCCAGCCTGAGGTGAAATTTATACATGGGCATTGGAAGTCTCCTGCTTGCAGACTGAAACAAAAAGAAAAAAACCCGCCACACTCCTTTACAAAACTAACCGCTTTTGAGGGCAGCATCCTTCATCCCTTCCTCTAGCACGCTTCCATAAACTTCACCAACAATTTAAGGCCCAGCCAGCAGAACACTCTCTCAGCATGTTTTAGAACGAGGGAAAAGAGCAGCCAAACAGAACCCCTCCACACCACATGGCAACAGGCAAACAGCGCGCAGAAGCCACTCCCGCCAGCGTCCATCCCCTTCCAGGCACGGCGGGGATAAACTGCTGAAAGGAACGGACCACCGCTGAACTACAGCGGCAAAACCGCCTCAGTAACGGAGGCGAAGAGGATTGCAACACTCTCTTGTTTTTAAATAATCTCAGCTAGTACTTTATTTAAAGCTTGTTTTGCCAGGCGTGATACCTTCTAATTTAGAGGGCACTTGTTTGCTTTCCTTCGTAACTGTTTTATAAACACTTAATGTAAGTGAAGTTATACCTACCAAGTAGCTACAGCCACTTAAAATGTGCTTGGAGAAAAACATAATTAAATACCATATTTTTTTTCTTCACGCTTCCTCTAATATATGGCTGATTATTAACGGATTAAAACTCATGGCATAATACTGTTGTAGTATGCAGTATGCATTTCTAACTATACCTCTGTGTGCAGTTACCCAGGTGCAGTCCTTATGTTTCCTTACCTTTTTGTTTTGCAGTCCGGATACTAGGTTTGCAATAACATTGAACAGAAAAGATGCTCTCACAGAAAATGAGAAAACATTAGCTTCGTATGGGATTGTTTCTGGTGACTTGATATGCTTGCTACTAGAAGAAGCAGATGGACAACCCAATCTACCTCCTTCGTCTACTTCTCACCCACTTCAGAATGGTCATGAGCCATCCAACCAAAGTCAGGCCAGCAGGCCGAAGGAAGGGCAGAATGAGCAGTCTGATCACCAGAAAACTCAGGTGGAAGTTCAAAAGTGTGATGAGAGGGTAAGTACTTAAGAATTGAACTGTCAACACAAGGCAAAACAAAGAAGTTATGTCAGTTGCTGTTCTACACAGTAGAGAAGATCTTTAGAGCATTGGCTCCTTATACTTGTCTGATACATATCCAGTTATTTGGCTATGTACGCTGTGTATACATAGCCAGTTATTTGACTATGTATGTTCCCTGTTTATTTAGCTGAAAGATTCTGACATCTTCCTTCAAAATTATAGTTGATGATGGCAAGAAAGTTTCAAAGCAAAGGTCATTGTAGAAGAGCTCTGGAAGTCTGAAAATCTGTTTAACTGGGTCTGTGTGCTTTGCTGTTAGTGAGAAAGGAAGTTCCATGTGTGGATGGCCATGCCAGGCTCATAAGGGTGTCTTGTGCCACTGGGCGTGGATGTGGGGTAGAAATAGCTACAGTTCCTTTAGACAGTTTTTTCATGACCCTTCGCTTAGATAGATCGACTTACATTTTTCATTCAACACTTCTTTTTGTGTCTGTGGGTGGTTTTATCAGTTAATGTGATAATATGGTATGATTTAGTACAGAAGGAAGCCACGATAAAATCACTCAGTGATTACTTTTTTTTTCCCCCCAGCTATTTAGGCCTGTTGTGTTTCTAAGTGGCCCAAGTTATTATTTTGGTTACTTGCCATACATGTTGGCTAAATTTAAATAAATGATACTGTAGTGAGTAAATTGCTCCTGTGCATGTTGTAAAAATTCTAATGAAGGTTTAATACATTATCACTTTGTCTTCAAGTAGTATAGTCAGTAACATGACAGACTTTTATGGAGGGCTTGCATTATAAATATCAAAAATCAGGGAGGCTATTTGTGTAATCCTGGTCTCCAGCTGGGATATGAGAAAATGGAGGTGTAATGAATCTCTTCAATATGGGAAATCAGTACAGGAGACTTGGTGCCTGTGAGGACTGGAATAAGCAGACTAGTAATGTTGTTGATGCGTATAGATGTAATTTTCTGAACAGAGGTATGTTTTTCTCTCCCTTGAAGGCAGGATCCAGCCTAGAATTTCCTTCAGGATTAGTCCCAGAAGATGTTGACCTGGAAGAAGGTACAGGTTCCTATCCCTCCGAACCCATGCTGTGCAGTGAAGCTGCTGATGGTGAAATACCACACTCCTTAGAGATGCTTTATCTTTCTGCTGAGTGTACCAGTGCCGCTGATGCCTTGATTGTTCTACTACATCTTCTCATGATGGAGACAGGCTATGTACCTCAGGTAGGTGTGGAACCAAACAGGAAGTTCCTTGGTCAGTATATGACAGTTGTGAAATACCATGGGAATGTGTGATACAAGATGCATCTGAAGATCTGCTTCTGTCTTTATATGTCACAGAATTATAAGAATGGTTTAGGTTGGAAGGGACCTTAGGGATCATCTAGTTCCAACGCCGCTACCTGTGTTAGCTTAGGCTTTGGTGCCAGTAACCTACAGAGGTGTTGTATTTGAGCATCTATGGCAGTACCTCTGTTACCATGTATAAATTCACCTTCTCCCCTTAAATTTTCAGATTTGAATTGTATGATTTGCTAATGTGTGCCTGAATATCATAGAATCATAGCAAAAAAAGACTTTGTCTCAGAGAAGATGTTTAAATTCTTGTGTCCTTTCTTGCAGTGAGGCTAACTAGGCACATGTGGGGGTTGCTTTAGGTGTCTGGTTGGCCGATACCAGTTTAATAAATCTGCTAAGTTGATTGCATGCACATAGCCTGAAACACTATCTGAAGAATACATTTGCCACTGGGAAGAATGTTCTTGTCATTGAGTAGGCTTGGCAGTAGAAAAAATGATTGTTTTGCAGATTTCAGGGGAAAGAGTGAGTCTTATTTGTACTTGCGATTTTGTTATTCCTCTCTGTGATTCCATTTGAGCCTCTTCATACTGAAATTGAAAGGAAAAACTGTTAGTCTGCTCAGATGTTCAAATTAATTTCAAGCTATGGTTCTTCAAGTCTTGTCAGACATCTAAGCTTCACATAAAAGGTGCAACAACGTGTTTTATTCAGCAAATTAATGTACATGCAGAAGTTGTCAGAATGTTGAAATGTATGACAGAAAATAAATAGGTGTGAGTGCTCATAGAACAACCTTTCCTGTCAGAAACTTGGACAGGACAGAAAATTTCTAAGCTTCACCTTAGATTTGCTGTCACTCTGGGGAAAACAGTATGTATTCATAGATGAATTGGAAGGGACCTTAAAGCTCATTCAGTTCTAACCCCCTGCCACAGGCAGGGACACCTTCCACTAGACCAGGTTGCTCCAAGCCCCGTCCAACCTGCCCTTGAACACTGCCAGTGACAGGTCAGCCATAGCTCCTCTGGGCAGTCTGTGCCAGTGTCTCACCACCCTCACAGGAAATAATTTTTTCCTAATGTCTAATTTAAATCTGCCCTCTTTCAGTTTAAAGCCATTCCCCCTTGTCCTGTCACTACATGTGCTTATATCTTATGATTATAGTCTGTGTCATAATGTGCACTGGGACTAAACTTAAGAGTTAATTGCAAGCATAAATCTGGTACTTCCTAACTTCTAATCCTCTTTTTTTTTTTTTTTAAACCCTTCAGCTTTGGTATGTGGCTAAAGTGTGTCAGTGTGTTATCTCTTTGCGTTTTTAGGGGACAGAAGCCAAGGCAGTATCTATGCCAGAGAAATGGAGAGGGAATGGTGTCTATAAACTACAGTACACACATCCTCTTTGTGAAGAAGGTTCTGCTGGTTTGACTTGTGTGCCTTTGGGAGATCTTGTTGCTGTTAATGGTAAGATAGTTGAGTTTTTATCCTGGGTACACATTGAATATCACTAGTGTTTAGTGAGTGAGAACTTAAATGTGCTTCTGTGCACTCTGTTTAAAACTGCAACTTGATTATCAGTGTTGCTGAGGTCAAGAGCTGGCACTTCCTAGTGCTGATGGCATTTCCTGGATCAGTGTTAACTGTTTCTCTCTCTCTAATCATAAAAGATCAGTCCTTAGGGGATTCAGCTGTCCTTTTCATTGCAATGTGGTAGAGATCTGTTTCTTGTCTCATTTCGTAGGACCTTTGGTATACTTGCCAAATATTAAAAGAAGTAGCTTTGTTCCGGCTACAGTATTTTGTCTTTTCTTATGTTCTTTGCAAGACTTATAAGCAACTTCCAGACTATTTGTTCTTTAGCTTTAATTTTTCCTGTAGCATGCTGGCAATTTACCCGTGGTCTATTTTTTGAAGCAACTTCCGTATCACTTGGAGGGGTGTTTTTGTCTTTTTCCCCATTTTCATATTTTATTGAGCATTAGAAAAATTCTGCAGAGCCAATATTAAACTGGGACTTGATTTGAATTTCAAGGTATCCTAAATTAAATTCATTATGTTTGTTTGTAAAATTTGTAACTGATTGTGCCAATTTGTATGAGCACATATATTTTTCTCAGAACATGTATACATCCTGGTCAAATTGTTTTAACCAAGTCAGGTTAAGGTTAGATGGAGGACAGTGTTACAGCTACCACGCATATAGTGTTCATATAGTAAGTTTGTTGAGTCTTTAGTTAATATTTTTTTAATGACTGGCTTATAATAATGGCTTTCTGTATAGCTTCTGTAGCTGTGTTACATCTCTTCTCATGTGGTAGAATTGTGCTTATTTTCTGTCACCAAGGTCTTTGTTTATTCCCTGCTATTTTATATTCCATTTTGTTTTTCTGAAATTATTTGTCTAACTGCTTACTATTAGTTAGGTGTTTTCCTTGAGGGGATATGGTAAGGAGCAAAGTCGAGCATCTCCAAAGAGTAAGGCATTAACGAAGTAGTCTTTGTCATCTCTCAATGTGTTTTATGTTTTGAAATGTCTTTTTTTCTTGTATTTGCAGCAACATTAAAAATCAACAAAGAGATTAAAGGTGTTAAGAGAATACAGCTATTGCCAGCATCCTTTGTTTGCTTTCAGGAGCCAGGTATGATTGAGCTATGATACTTGTAGTAAGTAAACTGTAAAATAAAGAAGTGTCACAGTGGATAGGAATATATTTCAGCATTTCATGCTTATTATTTATGAGGTCCTAAGCACATACGTGAATCTTTGGGGCAGCAGTGCTGTATTATACCCCCTTTAAGCCTGGCAGCTCAGGACTTCAGAGGCTGATAGTACCTACACTGTTGTTGTGGCACCATAATTGTTACGTACTTTTTGTCAGAAAAACATGTGCTGACCATGTAGCACTCTCCAGAATGCTAAAATTAGAGGAGAGACTAAGGTGAGGGAGGAGAGAAGGGCAGACAGATGTTGGTCCTTGTGAGCATAGACCCAAATAACCTTTTGTTCTCTGAAGTATGTGAACAGCTTTATGGCAGTTGAGGCTGACTCACGGTGCTACACTGTGTCCTGGGTATCCCCAGCTGCTGATGTACAAGTCTAGCAGAAAGACTTTAGAAGAATTAACTGAGCACTGAAATGTGTCTGATACAAAGATGGAGTCTTCTGGCTCCCGTTTCTTCAGAGAACAGAGTAGAAAACCATTCCTGTCAGAAAACTGAGTATTTTGGGCATTTACAGCGTAGGCACATGTTACACGTGAGCTTTGAAATCTGACAAAGGAAGCTCTGCCAGCTTAAGAGTTGGTTTGTTTCTGAAGAACTCAAGTATTTCTTCTAGTGGTACCTTTTAAGGCCAAAGGAAAGCCTCACCTGACTGTGGAACTTGTCTGGTTTCTCAGTGAATTACTTACTGCATGCTAGTTACATTCTAACTGCATAGCTGTTCTCATCAAGATTACAAGCAGGTTATAGTTTTGCTTGCAAGAAAACCATTATTCTTCTTCTCTTACATCATTTTTGCATTACAACCTCCTGAAGTTAAGCTTTTTACCTCTCTTCTTTGACAGAAAAGGTTGCAGGTGTTTACAAAGACCTTCAGAAATTATCCCGTCTCTTTAAAGACCAGTTGGTTTACTCTCTTCTGGCAGCTGCCCGACAAGGTGAGAGAACATATTTACAGTTTGGGATGGTACTTAAGTTTTGAGGATGGAAGGAAGGACTTCTGTCTGAAGCCTTGAGGGAAGAGTGTTAGAAACTGCTGTTCAGTGATATAAATAGTAAGCATAAAGTAATCTATACATTCTAAAGAAATTATATTAATCTTTGTATCCTAGAAAATGTTAATATAGTGGTAATTTCCTGATTTTAATTTTTGATTGCTCTAGTCTCACTTGAGAGACTGAAGTGGAGTGGCTGTTTTCCACACTTAGCAGTGAGAAAATCACATCACAATAACTTCATGGCAGTAGATCTGTAGTTTTGATCCATTTCTTTGGCAAAGCAGAAAGACTTGTATTGCATCATGTTTGGAATGATCTTCTCAGTAACCGGTCATTGAGGGTTTGGAAAAGATGGTAGGAAGTAACACAAGCTGGTGTTTGTGCAGCAGTAGGATGCCAGGCTTTCTCTGCATAGGTATTGCCATAAAAGTTCTCATCTTTAAAGATTACTCAGGAGAATTTTCTCTAGACTTCAGTGCAGGAAGGTTTTATGTGAAGTATGTGCTCTGTATTTGATGTGGTTTTTGTGGGCTCATGAAGTTGGGAAGGTCTTTTTTTGTGAGCTATCCCTTTGTTCTGTAGCCTGTAAACATAGTTAGATGTGTGGAATGTTTCTGAGGCTTAGTGACCAATAGCAGTCAGTATAAAGTGCCATCTGCCCTATTTTGTGCACTCTGTAAATGCACTTAGAATTGCAAGAGATCTGTTCGACAAGAATTCACATCAGTGCTTTGAGAAAGTTGGTGTAACTCGGGCATCAAATTGAAATGATTTAAGGGAAAGACTATAATGTCCTTTCTTTTAGGGCCTTTAGAAATAAACTCTGCACTGCTTATGTAATTCTTCTGTTTTCTGTACTTTGTAGCTCTGAACTTGCCAGATGTGTTTGGGTTAGTGGTCCTTCCTCTTGAGCTCAAGCTTCGGATTTTCAGACTTCTGGATGTCCGTTCACTTATCTCTCTCTCAGCTGTTTGCCATAATCTTTACACAGCTACAAACGACCAGCTTCTATGGAGGTTCATGTATCTGCGAGATTTCCGAGGTAATGCTGAGACACGTGTTTTTGTACTTACATTCTCACGTGAGCAGAGGGGTTATGTGTGACAGATTTTGGTAAGATGCTCCTCAGGCAACCACTTATTATTATTAAACACTATGACTAAACACAGTAATTTGTGGTGCTAACCATACAGATGATCAGGTGTAATTCATGTGGATTCACAGTTTTCTGCTGGGAAAACTGTTGACAATCTGCTGAGCCATTACTGATGAACCACATAGTTCTTCCTGTTGTGTGGTGCAGACTTACCTTGTTTTCAACTGTATCCCCTGCTACCTTAGTGTACCAGCTGTTGCAGATACTAGGAAGTAAAGAGATATTTCTGCTATAATTTCTCACAGTAGATTGAGGAAATAAGGTGATAGAAATCAAAGATGGGACAGTGTTTGTGGGATTTCTCTGCTTAGTAACTTCTGGAGGTGATGCTTTATGTAGAATAGGCGTGCAAGTAGGCTACCTATTGAATGGTCCTGGAGCTTTTGTATTTTTTAAGATACTTTTTATGAGAAATGTATTGACCAAAAATTTTTTAATCTCTTGGTTCTTTGAATTCTGAAAAGACTGTGGATATCTGTAGCATGAATGCTGCTTAAAACCAAAATAGATTGCTCTTCTTAATTTTTCACTTCTCGTTGTAGATCCTATTGCAAGGCCTCGTGACACAGACTGGAAAGAAGTAAGTGCCTTTTTTTATATAATCTCTTGGAGATTAGTGTCCATGGGCTAATTTGAGAATAAAGCAAAGGCTTTGGGAGGCAGAACTTTGAGTTAATTTTTAGTTTAAACTGTGTTGCTCTGTGTACACATGTTGAGTTTGTTCAGAGTAGAACACAGCATCAAGTTAGATGATGCATGTCCAAATTGTGAGTTACAGGTCTTCCAGAGATGCTGTGTTTGGCCTTTGTCAGGTGGGGGAGTTGCTGTTCTGGGTTTTCAGACTGGTGAGGAGTGCTTTTCTGCTGCAGAACTGAATGCTGTTGCTGAAGCTGGAATGCAAAGCAGTTACAGAGCTTTAAGATGCCTTTGTTTTCTGTCTGCAGCTATACAAGAAAAAGTTGAAACAGAAGAAGGAGGCCCTCAGATGGAGGCACATGATGTTTCTGCCCCCTACACCACATCCAATCCCCTTTCATCCCAACCCATTCTATCCTAATCCCTTTCCTCCCAACCCATTCCCATCAAACCCAATCTATCCCCCAATGATCATTGGTGGAGAATATGATGAAAGACAAACACTTCCATATGTTGGAGACCCAATTAACTCACTCATTCCTGGCCCAGGAGAAGCACCAGCCCAGTTTCCTCCATTCAGACCACATTTTGACCCAATTGGGTCTTTGCCAGGAGCAAACCACACACTTCCAGGACGAGCTGGTCCCAGTGACAGGTTTCCACCTAGACCCAGCCGAGGCCGCCCCATGGACATTCGCCGTGCATTCATTTGATTGCTGCATTTTCCTTCAGTGAGTTTTCTAGTCCCTTAGGTTGCTTTTTAACTGCAGGAGATTGCAAATCGCAGGCACTAACTTCTGCCTTCTTTTCTGATTGTAGCAAGAACATGTGTGCATGGTAATGTTTCAACCACTAAGGCTGGGTTTGTTTTATGCTCTGGTAGTATTGTACCACCTGGCACTAAGCTCTGTTTCACAGAGCTACAATGTAGGACAGTTTGTTTTGCTCTCCCCTGCCTTTGCCCTTAATAATTGTCTGTGAAGTGCTACTTAGAGACCAGAAGGATACCGGCCAAGTAATTTGCTGCATCAGATAAAGAGCACTTTAAATACAAACCCTATACTTGTCTGTCTTATTTGAAGAATTTTATTAAATTGCCAGGAAAAATGATGTTGTTTTAAAGTCAGCCTGGCTAATAATCTTTATTAACAAAGAAATGTACAGAGTTCCATGTAGAACAGGATACTGCCACTGTTATGGTAGATACGGGTTTGTGGAAATTTTCAAAGATGTTTCCTTTTTTCTTTAATGTTTTATTAGGTAAAAAGCATTTTTGTATTGTTACTTAATACACAAAGAGTACAGGGAAGGGGTTTTCTTTACAATGGAAATAACAGAACACAAATCAATTTGTTTTACGAACAACTGAGTAAAGTCATGCTACAGTGCAACTCAGAAGTCTGAACAGAAGCAGAGCAATTTTACAAAGAACCAGCAGCAAAACTTTAGTCTTCTTCCTTGACCTTACAAATAAGGAGCTGTAATACATGGCTGCACTTAATGTGTGTGAACTGAAACTGGTGCAAAAATCTATCTTTTCTCCTGCATAACTTAAGGAATTGAATAGGTTGACCTGGTTACAGTGGAAATGGGAACCCAGCAGGAGAAGTGGAATCAATTCTGACTTTACTGCAGTAAATGCCATTTAATTCCGTTGCTTGAGTATCAAAATATGTCTTGCCAAGAGGAAATGTGTTGTAGGAATTTATGAGCACCTTTCAAGTGTTGTCTTATTAACTAACGAGCAAATGACAAGACCACTGTTAAAGTTGTCTGATCAGACCTGCAGGCTGATGTTGGAGCTGAATTAAAGGAAGACTGGAATGACTAAACTTTGCTAGAACTTCTTATTTCTTACATATTTTTTTTAAGATGGATTGACCTCAGTGTTCCTGTCAATGTAAATTGTACTGATGACTGTTGTGACAGCTGATACTGTTTTCTAAAATATTTTTGGAATTCCACTAGTGAAAATGGAATGACACTTCCTCTTAAATACAAGCTATTTAATGGGTAATACTTATGTGCTTTTTCAGGTGATATTTTAGTGATTCATCATCTTGTTTTGTATAAAATCAGCTGACTTCGGTAGGGCCAGGAAGTTTTGCCATTAACTCCAGTGGAAGTAAAATATAATACCTTATTTTGCTGTCAAAAGTTGTATTGCTTCTTTCTTCCCTTTACTATTTCACAGCAATGGCATGTGCAAATCCTGCCATAATTAAGCACCTAAGAATCTGGGGACACCGGTTTCCCTTCAATACCAAGATTAGCTTCAATTTTTAACATCTTCCTGCAGTGGTTGAATTGCCTTGTTCCAATGAGTGTGCCCCATGCTGCTCTATAGTTGAGTCCTCCCTGCCATGAAAACAGCATCATTATACTTCTGTCAGGCTGATGCCACAGGTTCTGTTTACCCTGGATTTTGTCATCTGAATGTTAGTTTTTTGAAGAAGTGTACTCAGCCTTTTTACAGATACACCACTAAGTGACCTGAAGATATTCCTTCCTGTTCTTCATTGTGGCTTCACATTATAGTAAGGTTATTGTCAGCGAAAGGTAAAGGGATGTGACTTAGTCTGAACTGTCAAGTTCCCTAAAGAGGTGTCCCCTTCATTCCCGAAACAGGATTTGAAATATATCAAGTGAGTATCTTGGGACCAGCAGTGTTAAATTAGATGACAAAATAGAGGAAATACTTGAAAACTAGCTCAACAGCTCTGAAGTCAGGTATGCGTGTCATTACTGTTTGAGAAGAGACATCACAAAAAGTGACATGCCTGAAGGTGAGTGTTTCTTACCTGTACTGTTCACCTGTCTCCAGCACTGTTAAAGTTGCTTAACAGTGTTGGATACGTGTGGATACGCTTGGAAATAAGGAACTATAGTCCTTGGTTTTTCTATTTATTGTTTTAGCTTATTCAAGAAACTTAAACCAACTAGATGGTATAACGTGTTCTTACGTGGGGTGTAAGGTCTTGCATACCTGCCTGTCGATAGTGAAAGTGGGAAATAGCATTGCAGTTATGAGCAGGACTGCTGTTCTTCTGAACCTTGGCTTTATACAAGACTTGTAGTCTCATGGGAATCTGTGACATTCCTCTTGAAATACCACACCTAGATATTACAAGAAAGTTAAGATGCGTCTCAGGCTGTATCTAAACAGCAAAACAGAAACTGATTTTCAGGTGGATCCAGCTCCTTGGGCTGGATCCAAACAAATTATTATTGTTTCCTGGCTCCCAGGTGGAGAAAATTGAGGCATGCAGGACAAAAGGGAAGCTCTGACCAGATGCTCCATTTTTACAGCTGTGTGAGATCCCAAGGCATGTTCTGGGGCATTGACGGCCCTGCTGTTTAAATGCAACTTCTATTCATTGACTTTCCTGTTGCCTTCTTATTGCCCCCTAACTCCAGCTGTTCTATTTAAGTGCCTGAAATACCTCTTGGGTAGACTTTAGTTCCCCATTCATATAAAAGATACCCTTTTTATTCCTCCCTCTCTTGCTTTGTTAGACTGTAGGGGTTTTAGAATGGGAACCCTGCCTTAAAGGGTATAACACAAATACGTGATGATGCATTTGCGAATCTCCTGCTAGCCGCAAAATCTAGTTGTAGATTGAAGTGTACTGTTGGAACACTTGCAGAACACGGTATAGAATTTCAGCATTTTGACTTGGAAAATTGACTCAGTGCTTCCATTAGAGCACTTTCTGTGGCTAGAACTGAAGTTGCTTTTCAGGATCTATAGGAGTAACCAACCTAAGCTGAAAGTGCCTGTTGCTCTCACTGTTTTTTGCAAGGTGGAGCTAGGAGGAGGGGGGATGCCATTCTGTTTGCTTCTTCCTAGAAAGATGACAGCTGGAAGCTGAAAGCAAATGAAGAGATTTGAGCCACTGCTGGGTATGAAGTCAACAGTGCTATCCTGTAACTGTGGTCTGTTGGAGGACACTGCTGGTGTGTTGAAATGCAGCATCAGCAAATGATCCAACTGTTGTGGTTTTGGTGATGAACTAGGGTCAATTTATGGGGCTGTGCCATACTAGTCACTGGTTACTTATTTTTTTGTCTAGGTTGTGTTGGTGAGAGAGACATAAAAAGATCCAGGGGATAGAGCAGTTGAGTAGTATTCTGGCAGTAAACTTTTATTTCTGTCTTTATATCTGGTGACTGTTTAGTGGCAAAAGGCATAAATCATGCTGAGGGAAGTGTTACAGAAGGAAATCCTCTCCCATCAGGCTTGTATTACCTCCTCTGCATATAGTGGAGCCTGTTAATCTATTGTTTTTACCAGTGGGACAGTGCCTGCTCAAGGCCATTTGTCACTCTTTTATTGCTCCTGGAGACTGCAAAACAGCAGGGTCTGTTTTTTTTTCCTCAGTGACATGTATTTATGATGCTATACTGTAAGATGCTTAGCAAACCTGGAAAGACAACACAGAACTGGGGGGAAAATGAAACAATCAGGGAATAGGGTGGTTCTGTAATACTGAACTTGAGGTATAAATCATTGATCCAGATGAGTCTCTGGGGAGCCTTCCAACCTGGAAAAGCTATGCTGTTACTAGCCTGAAAGTGGTCACAGGTCACAAAAGCCATTATATGTGTGAAGGACTGCTCAGGGGTAGGTCATACAAGTTCCAGATGACTGCATTGGATTTAGATGTTAGTTACAGGCGCTATGCATGAAGGAATTGCTTATTTGGCTTTATTCCCTCCAAGATGGCAAGTGCTGCTGTTGCTCTTGTTGCTTTGGGGATCTCCCTGTTTCAGTGACAGCAAAGATCTGTGCCACTGGCTCAAATGTTTTTAACTTACTGACATCCCTGCCTCCTGGAGCATTCTGAAGTGTCATCAAAGTGAAGTTGCTAAGGGAAGCACAAAGCCTAAAGTCTGGCCGTGAAGCTATATGTGTGGTTTGTGACTAAATACTTGACAAAACTTGAAGAAAATTTGAGGAAGTGGGATGGGGACTCTGCCTGCATTAGGTGTCTTGTAATAGAGCACTATGCAAGGGGTGGGTTCTCAGCTATTAGAAATTGCCAGCTGAGATTGTTTTACCTAGGGTGGGTTTTTTTCAATCATGCTTGTGTCCTTCCTGGGTTTTTTGCCTGGTTCTAGTGTACTTCGTAGTCCTGGGGTAAAGATTGGGCTTTATGATCTTTTAAGGTCTTTTCCAACCTAGTTGATTCTGTGATTCTATATGCTCATACACAGCTTCATTCTTATAAAAGCACACCAAAAAGAACCATCTCTGTCTCTGGAAGAATAAGTCTTGGAGGTGGTCAGGGAGGACTAATACTGTTCATTACCTGCTTGGGACAATCCCAACATGCCCTCCCATGGCTTGGTGTCTTTGGATGAACCCCAGATTATCTTATCTGGAAAGGATAGTTTGCCTGTTCTATTGCAGGTTTGTCACCTTGCACGCATTTTTGCAATCCCCCCAGTCAGTCAGTGGGAGTTCAGGGAGGGAGACAGGATTTCACTCCGTCTCTCTGTGCATTTGGTATTATGGAACACTCAGCACACAAGTATGTGCACTTCATCAGCTCTGCTATTAATTAAGCATGTTCCTGGGAGACATACTTAGCCAGATGTGACCAAGTCACCAAAGTGCTTGGAGTTTAGCTGGGTTTTGTCTAGAAATTGTGTGAACTGTAAATGTGAATTCCGGTGTTTCCAGGGGCAGGGGAAGAAATTGGTTTTTTTTGTGTCGAAGGCCCATTTCTCAGGTTATTTTGAGCTAGGGCTACAGGGTTAAAACATGACATTTTTATCTCAGAACTCAGCCATCACATGCAGAGGACATGAATGCAAGGCATGAAACAGAGATGTTTTATCCGTTATGAGCAGAATGATCTGGAACAAACCAGCAGTCCATCTGGATGACCTGCTCATGTGATCTTTGGTGCTTAATGATGCCTGGTTCTGTATTTAACTTGAAATGTTGTTTTGCTCTGAAAAGTGACTCTTTATAAAATTGGTATCATGAAGTTTCACAGGTCACTGTCTCCATGCTCAATCATGCTTACTTTATCAGTCAATGAATACTTATTCTTGACTCCATCTTTGCACATCTGTTTCTGAAGCAGACCTATATTTTTTCAGTTATTGGGAGTTACCAAATTGTACTGACTATCTACAAATCAAAGTAAAATCTACTTTGCGCTGTTATAACTGTGGTGATGCCAGAGGGGTTAGCAAGAATAAAATTTGCTTTAGGACTCGGTTGTTTGAACAGATGTGATTCTGATTATGCACAAAACCCCCAATGAAGTAGTGCCACTTTTATACAGTCACTTTTCAGACCATTATTATTGGAATATTTTCTTTGTATTAAAACAAATACAGTTTTCCAAATTCCATTTACCCAGATGTTAGTTGTAAGTCGCTGGGTACCACTGAGAGTATTGCAGGGTGACATCAGGTACGCTGATATGAAGAGTGAGGGCGGGCAGAAGCACGGATCAGCTGCAGGGCTGTTAATCAGAAAACAGGCTAGCAAATGATTTCCTCAGGTTTCGGATGGTCTCGGCTTTTGCTTCATCTTCATTGGCGTTTCCCCGCTGAGATGATTCAGGTATGCTGAAGGTGTTTGTCAGGGACTGCGATTTGCTGAAATGGAAAACGGAGTTCTGACTCAAGAGAAGGTGGTAGTTCAAAGCTGGTTACTGATGCTTTGTGTTCTATCACACAAATTCAAGGATGAAAGGAAAGGTTAGCAAGGAGAATCCCTGTATGCGAAGACATCCAGGAATGGGGGAGCCGGTGGGGGTGTGTGTGTGGAAGAGGATGGGACATGGGCAAGCAGCTCCAATATCAGAGTCCACACTAGTGTTCATGAAAACACCTGACTAAAAGTATTCAGTTACCACTGTGCAACTGTTGTGAGGATCACTTAAGTAATTTTGCTGCTAATACAGAAAAATGGATTCATACTGAGGGTAACCTGTGTCTTTATCAGCTGTACGATTGATGATCCTGTCCTTTAAGATGTGAAAACGTGAGAGGTTTGACAAGTTGTTAGGCATATCACCTGCAATATGTCCTGTTGCCTGCCTCCCCCGGCATGTCTGTTCTGTCAGCTAAGTTATGCACATCTTTTGGTTGGCCACGCTGCTCCTTCTGGGTGTTTATATGCTAGTGTTTAAATTCAGATCAGGCCTGTGCTTTTGAAGTAAATCTCCCAATTTTCCCTATTACCATGCTTTGTCACTGAGTGGCTTCTCCTGGTCAGTAGTAGGCATTCAGCATAAGACCAGACCCTAAATTAAGGTACCTGGGATATGTGTAGTGTGGCGATTTTATCCTTAGCACCAACATTTTCATCCTTAAGTGCACTGCTCTTGGTTTATCTTGCTAAAGACATCATCACTGAAAGCCTGTTCCAGAACATCACTCTTCTGCTGCCTAGAAACTGCCTTCTGATTCCTAGCCTATATTTTGTTCTGGCCTGATCATACCAATTTGCTCATATCTACTTGTCAGATTTTTGTCAACACCAAACATTTTTTTGCCCATCTTTCCTGCCGTGGTGCCAGCCAGATACGTTCCATGAAAGGTGGCATCAAAGTCTGCTGCCAAAGATCCACAGTAATTCAGTGGTATGCTTGGCTCCAGAAAAGTTCCTAAACATATAGTCACCATCTGGAGTTCTTTGTACCATAGAATTATAGAATAACTATCCTAAGGGTTGGAAAGGACCTTAAGATCAATCCAGTTCCAACCGCCTGCCATGGGCAGGGGCACCTTTCACTAGACGAGGTTGCCCAAGTTTCTGTCCAGCCTGGCCTTAAACACTGCCAGGGATGGAGCAACTTCTTTGGGCAACCCATTCCAGTGCCTCACCACCCTCACAGTAAAGAGCTTCTTCCTTGTAAAGACCTCCCTCTGTTTAAGCTTAAACCCATCACCCCTTATCGCTACAGTCCCTGATGAAGAGTTGCTCTCCAGCATCCTTGTACCAGCTCAGGGTACTTTTTGACAGCCTTATTCTAATATCTACAGATATTACCAGTTTAACAGAGCACCTACTTCAGATGTGGGTGAGGGGTGGGTTGCTGCTTGGATGTTTCAGTGGGGCTTGGCTGGCTAGGAGCACGGCCTTGAGCAGGAGGCCTAGGCTGCTGCGGAGGGACCACGCCTGCCTTGGGAGCCTGGACTGGAGAGGACCCAGTTGCTGATCGGACTTGCTGTGGAGATCCAGGTGACCTTTGCTGCTGAGGGGAAGTGGACTGGGGGCTCTGGGGCTGCTGTCCTTGAGGGGAGAGCCGCTGCTGTGGAGGTGCGTTTGTCCGTGGAGGCTGAGATCCCTGAGGCTGGCGGGGGCCACCTGGAAGGGATGTGTAGACAGGAGGAATTGAACATGGTGGGCAACAAACAAGGAGCATCTGTATGCAAAAATGGGTTTTGATAAGGGGGAAACTCTTCAGAGTAGCTTCATGCAGAAGGGAAAACCTCTGTTACAGGCCTAAAATTGATGTCATGCCTTTGTCTCTAGAGTTGTCCATTCCTCTGCCTCCTTCAGTGCTAAAGAAGCTCTGCCATTCTCCCCAGGTGTCCTGTACTCACTCAGTGTGCACTCAATGTACTGTACTCTTCCATGTAACTAATATTTCTTAGCTTTGGCAAGTGCTTCCTGCATTGGGAAAGAAGAATCACTGCAGAACCAACTCTGTGCAGGAAATGAAAGCTGTATGTGCTGGTTTGTGTCAGCAGTCCCTTCACGGGCCCTGCAGTTTGATGTGAGACTGCACACCCTATTGCTATCCATACATCTGTTCCAGTATTATCATCAGGTGGCTTCAGCCGTATTGATAACAGACTCTCAAAGCTGAAGAGGATGTGGAAAACAACTGGATGTGACATGAGGAATTGCTGGATATGACAGGTAACAATGTGAGAAACTGACAGAAGTTACAGAGAGCATTGTGAGGGTTGGCTGGATTTCACGGGTGGTCAAGGGGAACTCATGTGAGAGAAACACTTCACAGGGAATTGAAGGGGAGTATTGGAGACAGACTGCAAGGCCAATGATTCCTACAAGTAACACTAGGCAATGCCAGGATTACATCGGTGCATTTGGTGTCTGAAATACTGAATTTTGGATACAGCAAAACTGTGACCAATGAGGAAAAGATTATTTGAGGCGGGTGTTAATTTGGTAGGAGATTGGAGTGAAGAAAGGAAGGTATAATGGTAACAAAAAAGGAAGGGCTAATTGGTTATGTGAAGTGACTGGTTGGTGTGGTCTGGGTACCCATGGGGCAGCCCTGTGCTTCATTACCTCAGCATAACTCAAGACAGTAAATCACACCTCTTGTTGTGACCGAGAAACATGAGTCAAACCAGCTCCTTCTGTCAGGAGGAGCTAGGGGTGTGCTCTTGCTGACAGGGGAATACCTAGGCATCACCACACTGGTGCCTGTCCCAGGCCTGGCAGCACTAGCATGTTCCCATCCCTTCTTAACACTTGCAGCTCCTCCAGCTTTGTGCAAACACAAATATACTCTGTGCCCAGAATCCGGCTCCAGTGCCAGTTCAAGTGGCCTCGTTTGGCTGAGCCAAGTCCTACCAGCAGTATCAACTGGATCCTTATCAAATTTTCATCGACTTTCTGAGCTGCTGTGGAATATGACAGCAGCTGCTTTAAGAGCACACTGAATTTGCTGCCTGCTTGTCGGTGAATTGGAATAGTGAGTGAAACCTTTATCCTGATAGCCTCTATTTAAGAGGGCGAACTGGTCTCACAGTCTGCACTGTCATGGGACCCAAAGAACGGTACCTTGAGGAGGGGGCCGTGGTTGGGACAGTTGTCCAAGCTGAGGTCCAGTCTGAGGTTTCATTGGTGCAGGCTGAACTTGTGGAGGCTAGAGGGGGAAAGAAGCCATTCCAGTTAATACAGAGTCCCCAGAGAGAAGCCCTGAAGTAACACAGGAACTGCAGAGTCATGAAGTGTTCCTTAAATACACACACACACATGCAGCATCTGGCTGGTAAAATCTTGTGGGACTGAAATGGAGAGCTGAGTAATAAAGAGCACAGAAGTTGTTTGCTCATGGGGAATAACAATGAAGTTACAGTTTAGAATGTTTTTTAGGCAACTGGGAATTACCCAATGTATCAGGCCTGAGGGGGTCTCCTAGTCCCTTCTCCCACTCTGGACAGTTGCCAGCACCAGATGTTCCAAAGGAAGGTGGGATGAACCGTGGAAACATCTATGGAGTAATCATCTCTTTACCCTAAGGGGTCTCCTCTTGATTGCTAATAAGCAGGGGCCAGCTTCAGCTGTGAAACATGCAGCTTATTATCTGCTCCACAAAATCTCTGCAAACATTCCAGATACCTTGTTTTGATATTTACAGCCAGACCCTTTGAGTCTTGCTCAGCAATCAGCCTCGCTGCCTTCCCCCTTTCTTAACTCCATTGCTTTGTTCTGAGTTTTGAGAATACTTCTCACAATCTGCCCTTCCTAAGCCATTCATTATTTTGCAAACCTTTGCTGCCTTCTCTCTCATTCACCTCCTTTCTAAAGCCAAGAGACTGAATCCCTTCAGTCCTTCCATGGGAATGTTTCCAGGTCCCTAATTGTTTTCATCACCCACTTCTCTTTCCCAGCTTTGTGATTTCTTTCTGCAGATGCCAGAGACAGGTCTGGTTATGTTATTTCAGATGAAGCAGTATCGGGGTTCTCTGTAAACATCACTGGCTCATTTCTCCTGCATCCTAATTTCCTGCTTTTCCCTTGTCAACACAACCATAGGCTGAGCAATGGTTTTCATTAGCTTATATGTGACAAAGTCTTTCTCAAGGGGAAGGGCTAGTGCCACTTGCAAGGTCCACAGATCATTTATGTCCTCCCTCTCTCTACCCCCAGCTTACCTTACCTTTCAATCTTCCATATGGAGTTTTATTTGCTGTGGTGACTGAACGTATATATCGCTCTGTCAGATGCTCTTCACAGGCCTCCCTGGTCCTGACTAATGCAAATAAGTAGATGCCATCTATACTTTCTTCTCTCTCACTCTTACTCTTTTTGACAGATATTTTAGTAAACAGATTAAGCAACACAGAACTGTTGCACAAAAAGCCGGTCCGAAGTTAACAAAAGTCTGAGTAAGCCTATTGCACAAAGTTGCTTATGAGAGCAGGGGAAGCTGGAGACAGATAGGCTGGTATGTGCAAGGTTATTTACATGGAGAGCACAATGATAAAAGGGTCTTCAAAGCTCCTGGAAGGTCAGGAGAATGAGCTAAATGATTCTGGAAATGGGAAGAAATGTTTCATAGTTGTAAGCATTGAAATGAGTTTTAACTAACATGAATGGGATAAGGTTGCCAGGCCATCTTTTATGCTTTTTTATCTGGAACTTGCAAATGGACAAGGAGGAAAACCTGGGAATTTTCCATTCGTGGCTTCTAGTTCTACATAGCTTGGGAAAATAAACCTTGCCTTGGTGTTGGTGGAAATTTACTGTCCTAATGCTGTGAGATATCCTGATTAGACCAGACAAAGAGAGGGGATCGGAGCTCATATTCACCTCTGCTGTTTTTGTCTACAGCCAACCAAGGCTTCTCAGAGATGAAGGGGTGAGGGCCAGCCCAAGATCTTCTGCCTTTTGAAGGGAAACAGTGAGGGGAAAGGATGGGGGGGGGGGGGGGGGGGGGGGGCAGAGAGGCAAGGGGAGGACTGCAGCTGTAATCATGAAACCAGGTTTCACCTTGTAGGCATGAAAACATGTTTGTTATTAACATCCTGTCCTGGTCTCCACCCAAATATCAACATGACCCGGCTTAGTCTTCTAAGTTAAAATATATTAAAAGGTGATACTTTTAAGTACCAACTCTGATAACTGTTTGCAAGAATTAAAATCTCTCACGTCAATATCTTTACCTCAGGCCAGCTTCTGCTCTCAAATTAAACTTTGCCTTTTAGTCTCTCCCTGCTTGCTTTAATAGGTCTTGTATATTACCTTGCCTAAAGCTTTCTGACAGCCTAGATGCATTTTGACTGATTGCCTGTTATCTACCACTTTATGAAAAATTCTCATAGAAAAGGGTAAAAGAATCAAAAGGAAATTAATGGGACATTTTTCTTATAATAATATATATTATATATATTATTTATAATATAAATATATATAATATATTATTATATATAAGTGGTAAATGCTCTTAAGCTGTGGTTCTGTCAGTTTATTAGTCTTCTGTATTGTTCTTGAAATTATTGTCTGAGGTAATTCATAAGGTCCATGACTTGTCTACATTTTCCTACATTACTCTTTCAACTTTTTGAACACATATTTTGTATTTACTGTACACCAATCCTCTGGAGCAATAACTGCTTCTAATGAAATTGTATGGTTTTTTTCTTGGCAGCTTAGTCACTTCCTAAATTCAGTTCACTGGACGTAGCCATCTGGGTTGGGGGGCTTAATATATTTAAAAATACAAGTCATCACTGATTCAATCACTGTTTTTGTTCTCTCCCCTGTCTTTCTTATCAGGAAAGCCTGATCTAATTTAATAACTTCCCCACTTTCAGCAATTAAATTTAGTAGAGTCTCAACACTGTCTCTTTTGTCTTCCCCCTTAACTTTGGATGATCCATGAAGCCCACCAATTCTTTGATAGGGTTCCATCTTCAGAAGAACTCAAAGAATCTGCTTCATTCTTTTGTCTACCTGCTCTTCAAAATCGGTTTCTATCCTTTTCACATTTCCTTTTATTACTTGCATGATGGTGCTTAAAGGTCTTCTTAAATAGCAGATTTCCAAATTTGGAAGATACTTTTTCCTGTTTGTCTTGAATGTTTGCCACTTAACTCTAGAAGTTTATTTCTTGCATTCCTGGTTCAGGAGAAGATCAGAAACGCATATATGCATTCTGGGAAACAACGGTCTCTCAAATAACATCCATACAGTTTTACTTCTAATGCTAGGGAGTTGATTAATTTTCTATCTGCTTGCATCATACTGTTACTTTTTGATATCTGCCCCTTGGACATCAAACCTAATGGTACATATTCACTTTCTGAATTTGTACCTGGGTGTTTCTTAAGGCTAGGTCAGGTTTTGTTTCCTGTTATGCTTGGATTTTGCAGTTACAGGAAGCAGACACCTACAGAGATGGAGAACTCTCTTTGAATTTCTGTTGTGTGATTTGACTTGCTGCTTGATAGCTGTAGTCTCACATTATTATGACTTGTTGCTTTTTCCGTCTCTACCAGTGCCATGTACTCAGGTTCATAATTTCTCAGCTTTTCTTGATGTAGAGACTAGTACAGACAGCTCCAATAATATGTATTAATATTTTACACATACCCACCAGATATCCAAGAGTTCATATTTCTATGCGTTCAGTACTGTTGTCCTTGTATTCAGAATTGTCTTTTTTCTTGGTTCTGTGAGTCTTCACCTGTAGCTCTAGTTCCACATCTCACCAGCCTCACATGTAATTACTTCTCTGCACATTTGTAACTTTGTGTTATAGCATTGCACTAATTTTTGTAGTGTGTGCAGTCACTGCAATGTTTGTTGTACCAAGATCTTTGTCTATAGCAAAATACTGTAGTTAAATGTTTGTGGTTTTAATTTTCTTGGGTTTGTATACAGATATTTGTAGGTCATATTCCTGACAAAGACCCTTCTCTTATTTAACTCTATTTGACATGCTATCCCTCTAAGACCATTTGTTTTGTTCTTATTTCGGTCATATTTTAGGTCTGTTGTAATCCAATCCAACCCTGTACCAGTATATACAGACATAGAAAGCAGATGCATCATCCATGTTCTCAGTTTCTGTTGGCTTCTCCTTTGCTCTTAGTTTATACACTCTCTATCTTGGCTATTTCAGATGGCAGTTGTTGATTCTACTTTGCCCAGTAAATCCTATCCCCTCTGTAACACTTTCCCTGCCTCAAAGCATTTTTAGTGTCTACTAAATGTTTACCTGCTCACTCAAGCTAAAACTTGGAGTTTACCATGAGCACCCTTCATGCTGGGCATCTGGTTTAGCAGGAGTGTCATATGACAAAGGCAGAAAGCTATAAAGTGCTTTTTCCCATTTTTTGGTCTCAAGTGGAAATGGAAACTGTTCAGTTCATTCCAGTCAACATTATCCCTCAGCCTGTTTACTCTCCTTTCCTTTCTTTTGTACAGATTTGTTGCCCTCAAACCTTTGTTCTTGGCTCCCTGCTAGATACTGAAAGAGGTGCAGCATATACACCCAGAGACACAGATTATGTTCTGGTGTGTTTCATTTATACAGAACTGCCACTGGAAAATGTACTAAGGTTGAGTGCATTTGATACTCAAAATAAATATACACGAGAAGCAGTAAGGGGGCAGTTTAAATGCAAAAATTACAGGTTCTTACATGAATTTAGCATTAGTCAAGCCTCCTTCTGATGAAGAGGGTGAAGGAAATCTCCAAAGAAGAAGGGCTGCATTAAGGAATGGAATAATTCTTGGTGGATACTCTCACTTCTGTTCTGGGAAGCACAGATTTTCATTAGGGATGCAAAAACTGGAACGAAACCTATCCTGAGGCATGGTGTTAGATGGAGATGAAGTTGGGTGTTACAAGAACTTCTAAAAATGGCTGTCTTTGGTATGAATCTATGAATTCAGCAAGCCAGAATATCTAGGTATACGGACCACACTGCTGGGGTGATGTCACAATTATGTGGAAGGAGAGGAAGGGAGAAAGAGGTGTTTCTTAGACTTCAGAGTCTATGAGAGACTTCTTTGGAAGAGCAGGAGTCAGTCTATCCAGTACACTCTCATATGGGACTGTTTGATCACTGAGCTGTCTGACTGCCTGATACCTGAGGGAAGCTAAGAGAGAATAAAAAGTTCAGGAAACCAACTTGGCCATAAGGTCTCTCTTCAGTCATACCCAAGGCCTCAGTGGTGACGGTGTAGATCCAGCAGTGGTGACAAGCTGAGTCATTTTGGAAACAACCAGATCAGCTATAAGCTGTCTGTCCTCTTCCACATGCTCCCCAATCAGGGGCATCGAGCTGTCCATCACCTGCCACAGGAGGGAAGAACAACACTTAGTAAGGAGGTTTTCAGGTGGCAGATGCCTCTTTCAACTCGCCTCTCACATTAACCTGTTTTGTGTCTCAAAATCCTTGCCAAAACCTGTAGTCACCACTCCCCTCCATGCTGAAACATGCTCGACTTTCTGAGGCGTGGGATTTTGCTTAGGATTTTTTGGAAATGGGATGTACTTCCTCTCCACTCCCCATCTTCCTTCCATCCACAACTTGGAAGCCAAGCCAAGACTTCTGCTGGCTGGAGGCTTTCTAAATCAACTAAACACAAACCTTCTTCACACATCCTGAGGAGATGCTTCTGATGGATGAGGTCTCTCTAGCGTTGTCCCACAGTATTCTGGGGGGGGGGATATTGCAGCAGAAAGGGCCACAGGAGAAGGGAAACAGTATGTATCAAAGCCTGAGGAGATGGGAGTAACAGGAACTGGAGGAAACTAGGAAACATTTGGAATTAATCAGAAAGCACTGCACCCTTAGAGGGGAAATAAACACTGCAGATGTGTAATGAAAAGGATGTCACCAAAACAACAGCACCCAATGCAGGAAAGTAAACTTATTCTCTGCTTGTCTTCCTGTTATGGTTGTGACTGCCAGACAGGTACTACAGTGTGCTGGGTAAAGTTGGGAAGCAAGACTAAGGGCATAGGGAAAGGAGAACTGTCAAAGGGTCTTTGAGGTAAGAAATGGTGTGATAACAGCAGTAATAAGTAAAGCACAGCAGACCCTCAGCTGTATAGCAGCCCTAAACAGGATTTTCAACAGTTCATCATAAATCAAGTGCTTTGCAAACATTAGTTAAGTCCCACAGGAAGAACTGCACTATGATGAAGTTAAGATTCAGCTGGAGTAAATAGAATTGTACAAAAATATCAGGGTTGGAAGAGTTTATTTTATTTTGCTTTTATTTTTAAACCAAACATTAAAAGCCCTGGAAATGCAGAGTTGAGGGCCGAATTGCTCAAGAAAGGCACTGACTCACGCTCAGATAACAATCACAAGTGCACTCCACCCTGGCAAGGCTGCAAGAGTCCACTCTTGGGGCGAAATGGAAAGTTTTGCACCCTTTTTTTAGTTTTAAAGTATGGGAAATCAGTGAGATGAGTTCACCGAGTCTTTATTCTAGTCTTTTCTTGCAAATATTAATTTGGATTTATTTCCATAGGTGTTTTTTACAAACACTAGGGAAGCTCCCTACCAAGTTTTAAGTGGGCTTCACATGAGAAGTGATCTGGTGTTTACTATTCATGGCCCACTTGGCCCGGGGGGGAGGAAGAGGAGGCTGGAAAATGAGGTGGCAGTGCTTGGCTAAATACACAAGGTGGCTTTTCATTCCACTGTGCACTTTGCTGTTTCTGTGTTAAAAAATAAAGCAGGGCAAGGAGATGTTTGTATCGATGTCAGGGAATGGCCAGTTCCTGCCTGTGTCTCACTAGCCAGTGGTTCCTGGGGTCCCTCCGGCAGGTTTCTGTGCAGGTTTCCCATCCCTCTGCTCCCACCTTAAAAGCACTTCCATTTCATTTGGCAATTCCAGTTCACGGTGACAAGAGGTCTCCCAGCTCTCTGCAATGCACCGTGCGAGGGACCTGTGTGACCACTAGATGATGCCATTACTCTGCCATTACGAACAGGTTGGCCAACTAAGCCTAGCTCCTGGCTCCCTAGCCCTTCCTGTTGAGTAACTGACATAAAGCTCTGGTCAAAACGCTCCAAGACCCTCATTTCCCCATCTTAAGGACTTTCTTTTCTCTAGTTCTGTGGCAGCAGTGGCTGGAGAGGAAGGGGAAGATGCTATTTGGTAAAACAAAGGAAATGAACCCTGGTGAGGGTCCCACCTGAACCAGTGAAGGTGCATGAGCAGTGAGAGTATCTGCTGTCCTGCTGTGTAGTGTCTGGCAGGGAAACACAAGTGGTGGAAGATTGCAAATATGGGAATGAACAACAGTGTAGGGGAAGGTCTTTGAAAATGGCAGTGATTTCTCTGGGCAAAATTACGCAGCTGGTTGCCACTGAACTGAAAAGGATCAAGAGACGTCACCTTGTCTGTTCTCCAGGAAAGGGGAATTTCTCTGGAACTAGGCAGATGCAAATGCCAATGCTGAAATAAATCAAATGGCTGAGAGGAATATGTGAATCACAGACAGATTGCGCTTGTCTCATTCTAGGGAGATCACAGGATAGCTGGGCAAGACAAGAAGATGTTGGCACATATGGACCCGGCCTTTGTAGCCACCCAAGGTCAGTGCCTGCTCCTGATGCAGCTGCTGTTGCCTGATGAGGTATACAATGGGGGAGCAGAAAGCAGCCTGGTGGAGGAGAGACTCAGGAAAACCCCATCCTAGTCCTATCTGACACTGAGGCCTGAAGGCTGGACTTGTTATTCCATGCTCTGGAGTGCAAGAGCAGAGTGTTAGGTGACTTTTAGGGAAGGAAGGAAGGAAACAGATGATTAGACATATCAAAAGAACTGATGGGGCAGTGCTGAAGGGATGGGCAGGGCTTCTTGCAGGGCAGCAAGGAGCATGTTCAGTAATACAGCTTAGCTGTATGGCAGGTAGGGCTTAGCTGATCTGGGAGGAAGAATGAATTACATGGATGATATTATTTGCCCTCTGTACTCGTTCCATATTTGTCAGCATAGCAGAGATGTGGAAAACGGCTAGATTACGCCTTCCCCCCCAAGAAAAGGGAGGTGGGAACATTATTAAACTGTACAAGATGCTGAGCTCTTTTGAGAATTTGGCTACTACCAGTGGTAGTAAACTTGCGCTGTTTCGGGGATCTGGCCTTCTGATCCAGTGTTGACTATTCATGGTGAATATTCCCTTAAAGTTCTTTAAAACAGGAGTAAAAGAAGTGCCAGCATTAACCATTAAATTCACAGCTGTTTTAATTAGAATGAAACTTTGAAGAAATCAGTGGATTTTGACAAAGTTTTCAATATGAGCCATGAAAATGGTTTGTAAGTGTGCTAGTGCTTGGAAGGGCAGAAATGTACTGGGTTCTGCTGTTTGCCATGGGAAAAGAAGGTGAAGTTCAAGTACCAGCAAATACCACGGGTGCAAGATTACACTTGTGCTGCTCATGTGTCTTAATCTGATTCTGTTTGCAACAAACCACTGTTGATAAATCTCAGTTCTTAGAAATGCCCATCACTCTCTCTGCAAATCTTTCCTGGAGAACTGCTCTGGACTGTGAAAATTAATTACTGCCTGCAATTGCATTGTGCAAATTCCTTATTTGTTCAGCCCATTTAGGCGTGCTTTCTTGTAAAATGTCACAGCACGCTGCTCCTTCTCAGCAAGAAAAATACAACTGTCGCACTGTCAAACAACTTCTTTCTCCAATGAGCAATAGAAGAAAGCAAAATAAAGGATCAGTTTCAAACCAAGAAAAGTACCCCAGGAAGTAGGCTGGAGGCAATTAATTACTTGTCAGCATCTCCCTCAGATATGCATGAAGTAGAAAAGGTACCCATTTGGCTTTGTTCTGCTCTTTGTATTGCACTATTCTACTCCTTTCCCAACAATGTCCATCAGCCTGGCATCTGAATGTGTGCTAGATGTTGGTACATCAGGCCTGCTCAATCAAATCTACAGGGATGACCCATCTGTAGCTGTTGTGTTTCTTCTGATTTCTGTTGTATTATATCCATTGCTTTTTACCTTGTCCTTGGGGAGAGGAGTATTAGCGTGCTTTTCTCTCTGTGTGCAGGCTGATGATGGCTGTTAGCATATGGATGTGCTTTCCATCCAGTCAGTCACATATGGGGGCAGATGTGAAAACCCAGAGGTATACCCAGACAGAGGCATATAATCCTTGAGTGCAGAATTAGCCATGTGTGCACGTAAGTAGGCTTATGTGCAAGAATAGGTGCAGGGATATGAAAACCACATCTCACGTCTGACCATGTATGGACACAGTCCTTACAGTTATCTCTAGCAAGACTGCTTTCTTCCTCTTCCTTTCTCAGCTACATGTGCATGGGGATATAAAAGTGCACGGCAGGGAGACAGAGTGCTCTGGGGGATGCTCCCTTAGGTGCTGATGAGTTGCATACAGGAGCAAAGCCATCAGCCACAGCCCCATCACTTCAGGAAAGATGGAGTGTTTGGTTGCTGGCAGCACACTTATATCATATGGCCTCTGACAGGTCACTGCTCCCTGGAGAGCAGATACATAATGCAGGAATGCGCAGTCGCTGGAGGGCTCATGTGGTTCTCATCAGCATCCCAACCCTCAGCGGGTGGGACTGCCCTCCCACACATAGCTTTCCAGTGTGTCAGCACCCCTGCATGAAGCCATAGGCTGCCTCTGCTCATCTTCCTCAGCTGGCCTGTGTTGGTGGAGTTTACAGCAGGTCAGATGCTGTGCCTCCTTGAGTCACATAGTGACAGAGGCTCTTGCTTACGTGCCAGATTTTCTCTCCCCCAGCGTGTCTCTTAAGTTCCCCTTTGATTTTCTGGCCAGCTTTCCCGTCTTTGCCCTGTTAGGATGACCCTATTTACCCCACTCCCACATCTGCCCCCTGGCCTGGCAAGGAGCACATTGAATTTTAGCTCTCAGAGCCACAGTCTGCTCAGCTCTGAACACAAAAGTTCGTAGCCCACACTGCCCAGAGTAACCCTGTGGTGCTTTGTCCTGCTGGTCCATTGAAGTGAATACTGTCAGGGCAGATTTTAGAAAATCCATCTTTTTTTTTTGAAATTAACTTTTTCCTGCTGCTTATGGACCTTTTTGCTACACTCTCACCATTTATTTTACTCTTTTGAATTAGATACAGCTAGAGTTGCTGTTACTGAGGTTCTCTTTAAAGTGAAATGAGAATGACTGGTTCATTCAGAGAGAAATGAGATTTTCATTGGACCTATTCACCTGCTGGCCCTTGGGTAATGAGGGAAGGTTAACATGACTAATGCACTAGCATCACCTGGCACCTGAATTCAGGTTTGGCTGGATATGAGCATGTCTATTCATGATGCTGTTGGTCCCTATTGTTAGCAACTATAGGAGATGCACTGGATTTGCAAGCACCTAGCCTAGGAAGGATGGGACTGGGGCACTGGTGCACTGAGACACACAAAACTTTGGATGCCATCAGCAACACTTGCAGTTTTGTAAGAAGGTAAATTTCACATCTGGCCCATGCTTGTAAGGTTGTGGGGATTGATCAGCTTGAGAGCTGTGGTGGCTAAGCACTCTGTGGCTCTCCATTTACTTTCAAAGTCCACATTGAAAAATGAAGGCACTTCAACTCTGACACCTTGTTGCTTATCTGCCAGTTTAGTTGGGTCTCTAAATCAGTTTCTTGCATATCGGTGGGCCACAGCTTGGAGGATACAGGTGGGCATGGAGGAGCAAGATCTGTTGAACCATGCACACAGGAGTAAGGTGCGTGCGGATTCTGAGGGAGCATGTTTGCAGGTACCCTTCCCAAAGGAGGCTTGCATTCAGGGTCCCCATGCTCTCACCTCAATGATATAGTCTTTTCCATCTTTGCTGTGGACGGCTTTGACAGCACAGATGTCAAGACCTCCAAACATTTCTGCACAGGCGTCTGCCCAGAGTCTGTACCTGCAGAAACCACAGAAGCACAGTTTAGCTGCCATCGGGTAGTCCATCACATACAGCCACCCATCCCGCTGCCCCTAGGAGCACAAGGAGATTCAGGAGCCCTTTTTGTCACAAGGCATACTTTCATACGCTTTGCTGGGTCATTGCCTCCCCCTCTTGCACATGGGATGGAGAAAAAAAACCAAGAATCTTGCCTGAAGGTTTCGTTCATTTCAGATTGTTTCAATCCAGCCCTCAAAGCCACCTTAAAATATTCTTTCCCTCCTTGCTGTTTACATCAGATCTCCAGTTGGTTGTCATTTAGCCAAGCTATAAATATTTAGCTCATTTAATCTCCTGGTAGTGTTGGCCCCTTAGCGTTTGTATTGGCTTTGCCTGAAAGTCCTCCATTATGCAGGCAGCTTTCTCCTGATAAGATGTCCTGCACATTGGGGCTGGAATAGGATCAGAAAGTGAGTACAGCATTTAGCAAGGAGTAGCCATTCCCCCCCGATCTGTAACCCAGCAGCTCCTACGTATTACAACTTACTCTTTCAATTTCATTCTTTTACAGTCTCCTGCCTCCTTTCCATCGCCTGGCATTGCTCCTAGCCAGGCAGTCCCACCACATGGACCAAGCACTGTTCTGTTAGAGGGACAGCTACAGGCTGCAGCCCTTGTCTCCTCTGTCCTAGGATGGGAATGTGGTGCCCCCTTAGCTCTCCTGGTGTCAGAGGAGGAGAGAGCATGACAAGGGGCGTATTATGGGGGGACTGCATCCCCCTGCTGTGGAAATGAGGAGAGAACATGTTGGCCTGGTTTTATTTCCTGTGCAGCTGTGCTGCAGTTCTGACCATTTCAATACAAACAATAATCTCAGAACGGCAGATCTGTGAGCAGGACCATGACAAGATGTGGAGAGGGGAGGGAAGGCCACAGTCTCATGAAAACACTGACATTTTGCAGACCCCTACAGGGACTGGGAAATGAGCTTACAAACAAGTTTATATCCTTGAAGCCAGCCAGAGTCCCCATAGCTCGACAACATAGTGATCACCTTGTGTGAACACAGTGTCTGAGGGAAGCAGCAAAACCATACTACCGGTGCTCTCTTATCCCTAATGAGGAACATGTCCACCCCAGCCCCTGTGAAGAAGACAGCACCTGAGGAAGAGTCAGTAGGATAAGGAGGAGGAGAACTATAGACCCCTTGAGCCTGGCGGGAGGCACAGTGAGCCCCACTCAGGCACTGCTGTGGCTCCACAACCAAGGGCACAATCGTGGGAACCACCTCTCTTCCCAGAGGATGTCTCAGCAGCCAGGCTTAGGGAATTGTTGCCTGTGCCAGAGACCCTGATAGCCACATGTCTTCAATGTTGCTGCCCCTAGGTAAGCACTGGGAGGCATCAGGGCTGCTGGGTGTAATAACAGTGCTATGGAACAGAAAAGCATATTTATGCATATGCATTGGGGTAGCATTTGCAGAGGATTTACTGACATTTTGCCTAGTTTTACCTGAACCTGTCTATCCTTTGGGCTACTGTTCAGTACACTTCAGTACAGAGCAGTACTTCAGTTTGCTCCTACTCATCAGAGCACTTCAGCACACTCTTGCCTTGCTGCATGCAGCGATGACTCAGAGATTTCAATGGAATTTGTTGCAGTTATGTCTGTGTAAAGCTAGAGTGGTGAATTGTGGTGCTACATCTACACAATGAACCTTCAAAATGCAGTCTAGCAGGTTGACAGGAATCTGGATTATAGTCCTACAACACTGCAATGAGGGAATGCCTACCCTTCGTCTCTTCAGCTTCAGCTGTATTATAAACAACCAGGACGCACAATAATGTCCAGATCCCACAGTCCTATTAAGGTCTTGCAGAGTGACTTTCAGCATCTGATTTAGGGTTTAGCTTCCCTGTTTCACAGAACTAAAGGTACAGAAGAGACTTTAGGTAAGCACCTGCACAGCTCTTGTAGCCCAAACAGGAGATACTTCTTTAACTTGGTCTGAAAGAGTACAGATATTCCCCATCTCATCTAGGCAATCCATTTCTGTGCTATGCCATCCTTATTATTAGGAAATATGGGAAATGTTCAGAAGAACCTCTTCTGTTGTAATTTAAGTCCATTAACTCTTATAGTGTTGTAAGAGTAATATAAAGAGTGAGTAATACCTATTATTAGCAGCATAATGAATCATGATCCTGATAAACTGGAGGTATAATCTAAAAAAATCTTAGATTCACAAGGGATGAGTGCCTACACATAATCCATGGATTCTATAAATCTATAAATAATTACTTAAATAGTACGGAGAACAAGTGACATGATAGCACTTCTGCAGAACAGGGCTTGGGAGTTACAGCAAGGCATGAGTTACCATGGGTCAACAATGTCATGCAGTTGCAATATTAGCAAATATCACAGTGATGTGAATATATGGAATTCCCATCTGCAAATTTCAGTGTAAGATGCATGAGACAATTCCTTCTGCTCTGTTCAGCAGTGAGAAGACCTTAGGAAAAAGAGAGTCCACTTCTGGGAGACTAAAGCTTTCAACACTTCAGCTGACAGATTTTTCCCTCTGTTGAGCAGAAGAACACTTTTCTGTGTTTGTCTCTCATTAGTAATGAACTTAGAATAACTTCTTGTTACTTCTTGTTTTGTGCTGTGACCTTTCTGATTTTATCCCTACATGTTTTTGCTGGTGTGCTTGACCTTAGCATGCTGGTCTTGTTTCCTGTGGCTACATTCACTAAAGTTCTAATGGTTTAGCGATGTCGGTCTCTAGCTGTACTTCCAGTCCGTTCTCCAAAATAGGACAGTTTGCTTTTGTGCCCTTAGTATTTTTGTAAGGAAACACTTGGTCTTTTAAACTCCTTTATCCCACCTCCCAGGAGACCTCACTTACCAGTTCTCTCAATTAACCAGAGTCTAAAATACAATTCCTCCCTTTTAACCCAAGAATAGCTAGCACTGTCTTGAAACCCTCTTCCTTACCTCTCTGTCATTGCAATCTGTTCTAGCATTGCAGACCCTGTGTTTGCTTTCCAGTTTCCAGAGATGGATGTCCTCCTAGGAAAACAAACCAAAAACATAATCCAAACATGAAAATACACTCCTGCCCCATCCTCCCTTGTACTGTAGTCCTCCTCACCCTTGACTCAATGCTTGTACAAGAGAGGATGAGGTGAGGTTCTTCCTCACAGAAGCATTCATAAATCTTGCCTCAACAACACTCCATACAGGATATGTTTTTCAGGCTAATAAAAAACTGAACGAGGAGTTAGACAGGGAAAACTCCAAGGAATCTTGAGCACACATCAGCTCTGTGACTACTTTCTTTGTACATCAGAGCTGAAATGTCTGTAGATTGCTTGGATAATCACCCGTGTGTTCTGCAGTGGGTAGCATCATCCATCCATGGAAGAGCAATTCTCCAGGCAAACATCTGCCTGAGCAGCTTCACAAATGTCAGCTCTGACATTCTGGGTCTCCCTTACTTTGATTTCAACTGTACTGGTGTCATAGAATATACGATTATACTTTCTTGTCACTGACTTTGTGTTGACCTGTCCATGGCTCACTGTGTCTGGACTTGGAGTCTCATCAGCTGCTGCTGGTGGTTAATTTCCAGAAAACAAGGTACTGTTGCTGACAAATCCTGGGTTTCAGCATCATCCATCAAGGGGTGAACACTTTCTTTTTCTCGACCTGAGGCACAAGGCAAACCTTGGCCAGCCTGCTGAGATAACACTGTGCAGATAACCCTGGCATAGTGTACAAGCTAGGACAAGTCAACAAGCTGACAGGATGCTCCAGGGAGCATCTCCAAGCTGAAGAAAATTTAGGTAGAGGTTTATGCAAGGCAAAGGAGGTGTGCTCCAACACTTCAACATAAGGTTGTGGAAACCCTCACTGCCAGTTCTCTTACCTGATGTAGAAAAGAGACTGTGAACTTGCAAATGTATGTGAAGCACTGGTAATACTGATGTCCTGCTAGACTATAAACCTGGATCATTATAGTTGACTGCCTAAGATTCCCTTTTACTGTGGTGAGGGAAAGTCCAGAGTCTTTTTTCATGTCTCCTCTCAAGTGGTATGCATATTTGCTGTGAGATTTAAATGGTCTTTGTAACCATATTTAAGGGGGGGGGGGGGAGGGAGGCAAATGATCATGGTTACTGTGTTGAATAACTGTGTTTCCATGTAGTTGACTCTTGTCCGTCGCTCTTTTCACCCAACATCCATTTTCCTGCCCTACTTTCTAAGCAAAAGAATGTATTTCTCCTCAAGCTTTGACTGTTACAAGCCCTTTGGTGGCCTGTAAGGTCAGTGTTCAACCCTCAGCCTCTCTTTTGACATGGGATTCTTAGGATTGCATTTTTCAGTTCTGCAATGGGAAGAACCACTCTTTATTAAGATTTAGGTTCAGAAAATTGCCCCACAGTGGCAGATGGCATCCAGAATTCCATTAATGCTGGTAAGAACTCCTGGAGTCTGCTTAGTGACAAGATGATTGTATATCAGTGTTTAGAAGAGGTACGTGGCATACCAAATGTAAGCAGACTTTTAGGGATCAAGCAGATCTGTGACCAAGACACCTGCAGTATTGCTTAGGGTAAATGAATAGACTAGGAGATCACAGGCTGTTGGTGTATTATATTCACCATCTCCAAGCTGGGCCATATCAATCTAAAAGTAGCACTGGTTTAAATACAGTTGATGTTGTATCCCCTGCAGAACACATTGAACTGCCTTTGAGGTGACAAGATCAGACGTCACACTTATGAAACTGGAAAGGAAAGGATATTACCCTCTTACTAAGAGCTGGTGGCAAGGAATATCTCACCCTAAAAGTCAACACAGCTGCTGGCTTAATTCAAAGCGAACATTTAATGAGTCTTAAGTGGAAATAATACCCCTGTTTGCCCCCAGTTAGGGTAAGGGTAGAAGCATAATTTCTGCCCCAGTTTTCCTAGCCACATGAGAAGTATTTGTGTTTTCTCTTTGCCGGTATTACAATGACAGTCAAAGACTTCTGGTGGAATTTTAGGCATGTATCACATGCTGCTTATCTGCTGTTTTGAGACTGGCCCAAGGCATGGGCTAAGTAGGTGTTTGTTAGTAGTGTAAATCTGGAGTCACTGAACTGAAATCAATGGGAAACTGAACTCAAGCCTTGGGTCATGGGCTGGAAGGAAGTGCATTGAACATCTGGGGTGGGGAGGAATGCATGAGTCACCCTGCAGCATCCTCCCTCTGGCAGATGATTGGTGCAAAGTAAACATATTCTGGAGAATTTCAGTACAGTCTTTTCTCAGAAGGAAGGGGGATTTTAAAGTCTATATGTGTGGGTGAAGGTATAAAAATATTGGGTAGATTCCATGGCTCACAGATCAAAGCAATTCACTCAGTATGACGCTACTGCAGATGCTGTAATTGCCTTTAAGGCTGAGATTTGCTAGCATGACTAATGACTTTGAGTCTTCTATTTGAGAGACCAGTGAGAACTCTGATATTTTGGGTGCTTTAACCTCTGTCTTTAGATATAGTAGGGACTTATTTATACCATAGAAATAACTTTCTATTCTGTCTGATGCTGGGACAGAAGGAACAGCTCCCAATGGGACTGACTGTATGGCTCTCCCAAGCTCACGTCCGTAAATGGCTCCCAATATAAATCAACCTTGTTGGTTAGCAAGTTGCTGGAATTTTGCCATTTGCTTTCTTTGCCAATAAGCTTCATTTCTCATTAAGGTGTTTCCAGTTCATGGCTGTTTTCATGTGAAAGCATTTTTCGTTTAGAAAACAATTGTTTGCGCAGTTATATTCCCAAGTGGGATTAGCTGTTGGTGTGACCGCTTTCTTTCCTCAATCATCTGGTATTATTTCTGATCCCTTTCTGCATGAGTGCGTGGTGAGTGTGAATAATAAACAAGGAGAGGACATGGTAAGGCTAACTGGACCTTTGTTTCACTTAGAGGCAGGCTGGGAGCAGGCTTTGGAGCCAAGGCTGGGTAGGTTGGCAGGAATAGGGAATTTTAATTGATATTTTAAACCTTCCTTCCTTTGGCCGATTTGCGCCAGACTCCCTGAGATGTTAATGTAATATTAGGCAACTGTGCTATTGTTGACCTGATAAGACTTAAATTTTCTTTCACTGAGTTCTCATGAAGTAGCCAAGTGTCCCACAAGTCCTTCCCATAAAGAATGTGACTCAGTCATTATCTAGTTACTTAAATACCTCTGTGCTAGGAATCCAACTGGGAATCTTAGGCAGCTATAGCTGAAAAATACGTGATCATGTACATCTGATTGTCTCATTTAACTATGTTTCACCAGAACTGTGGCCTAGGGGTTTGTAAACATGGACTGAAAACTCACAGTGTTATGGGTGTTAGGTAACATATGAAATTTGTCTGGCGACCTGAAGAATGTACTGCTGGAGCTGTCTACTTGTCCAGAATTTTGTGGCTGGATAAGGAGCTTCTGGAGAAGCTGTGCTATTTGGCTTTTCTCATCTACTGGTTTGCAGTAAGGAGAAACAGGTGTCTTACTGACTCTTGTGGTTTCATCTTTAACTGAGCTTGAGGACTACTGAAGTTTGGCTGCATGCTTTTTAATATTTTAAAACATATTAGTGCTGTTGGTTGCCTTCATGCCACCTCCCTCACATCCCAAAAGGCAGGGTATGTCCCTCCTTCTCCTTTCCTTTCTTTGTATGCTTCAAGGAACACAGATGCAAAAAGCCCAGAGGAACCCTGCAAGCTGGCCAGGCTGAGGCCATTTGTACCTGGCCATTTGTGTGCTCTTCATGCGAATGCGGTGCCATCATCTCCAGCTGGGGGAGGATGGGCTGTTGCTATGGGTTGGACACTGTAGGATTCCGTGAGTTGCAGCTGGCTCAATCTGCTTTATTGTTTTCCCCCATGTGCGGAAGGGAGTGAGTTTGGTTCCCACTAGAGGGTATGGGGAGGATTTTGCTGGGAAAGATGAGCCCTTTGACAGCAGGAGGGAGAGGTCACAGGTGATGGCAGAGCATAGTTGTTATAATGAGAACTAACTGAATCTCAGAAACAGGTAGCGAGATTTGCATTCCAGACATAGTGAGCTGACGGTGAGTAATGGAGAAGATGGTTGGTGAATGAGGGATCTGGGTTCAGAGGTGGGAGGAGAACAGAAGGGCTATTCTTCAAGGAAATTAATCAACTTCCTACTCCTGCCCAGAGCAGACATCGACTCAGTCACATCCACAGCACTGTCTCCGCTTTCTCTCTGGCATAGCCGTACACTCACATGTAAGCCTTGTAGTTGCTGCCGATTTTCTGGATTCGGATGTCATACTTGGAGTCAATGAACGGCTCAGTGGTGGCGTAGGTTTTTGCCATGGCTACTATGCTGGCCATGTCCCGGAAGTCATGCTGGTTCTCAACTTTGACCTTGATTGTCAAAATACAGGAAAAAGTGACAAAGAGCAAAAAGAACAGGAATACTTTGTGAGCAGAAGTCATCTCTGTGCCTGAACAGCAGCACCATGTCAGTTAAAACCCACACAGCTGGAGCTGAGGACAGAGCAGGGATTGATTGTGTGATTTAAAGACAGAAGCTCCCCAGACCAACCCAACCCAGAGCAAATCCACCCCTTTCTCCTTCCTTATGCACAAGTCTGGTAAACCTGGCACCAAAGAGGCAGATGGCTCTTGCTAATGCTCATTGCTTTTATGATACTTCAGAAAAATACTTGATCTCTTCAGGAGCATTACTTCATTCAGACACTGGAACTGCGATTTCCTATGTTGGGATGGATGAAACAGAGTATTTTGGGTGGTCAGGAAATATAAACCAATAGCGGGAAATAAACAAGAGAGCTGGTTGTCTGCCACCTCTAGGCTTTAGTTCCCTGGCATTTCAAATTACCCCCGCTCCAGACTTTCTTTGAGGAGCTGTGCAGGTGTCCCAGCTGGAAGCAAACTCTGCAGGAAAAGGGTGTCACTGAGGGAGCCTGTGATTCTTGGGGAGATTTGTGTGAGTGCAATGCCACAGGCATATGCGTGGGACAACCGGCTGGGTGTTAGACTTGAGTTGCACTTGGAAATGAAAGGGCAGTGGCCTATGAGCTGGAGTTTTTCTGAGAAGCTGGCTTTTCACAGTTTTGTATTCAGCTATGAGAAATGCTCTATATCTTATCCCAAAACCAAACAAACTAAGGAAGGACTAAAACAGTGAGTGGGAGCTCTAACAATATGATCAGATCTCCACAAAAGCTCATTAATTTGGGAGAGAAAAACTGCACATCAGATAACAAGGACATAGTGGACAGTTTTATGTCATTCACACCATCAGCCCTGGCCTTTAGTCTGTTGGCAAAAACATGTTTGGTGCATCTAAGAAACACGTGTGAGTCTTGCTCCTTAGAGCTGGACGGATGTGGGAAGGGTGGGTTAATTGGTGAAAAAAGACCAACACTGTGTGAAAACGATGAGCAAGTGAGTGGTTTTCTTTTACACTTTGTAGTTCAGTAACACTTGGAGGCCACGGTTGGGGATTGCAAAGTGTCTACTTCCTCATGACAACCTGTCAGTCTCTGCCACAGAAGAGTTTTCTAGTTGTGTCAGTTTGTGTGTTAAAGGAGGGTGATGCCAGACTATGTGGAGCCAGCTGAAGGAAATGTGTTCAGTGGTATTTGGTGTTTCCTTGAAAAGAACAAACAAAGTGGTTTTACATATCTGCCTTCAACCATGAGAGGGCAGGAGCCATCTTCACTAGAGAACAGAGGACAAGCTTGTTGCTAACCTGTTTTATTCTATTTAGATGGTTTTGTGCAAGCGCCAGCTGTAACATAAGCCAAAGATGCAGCCACATCCTGGTGCAGAAAATCTCTTGAGAACCGGACAGGTTGTGGGGAAGGTGAAAAGTGCAACTAGTTTGACCTGTGACCATCTAGATGCCTGAAGAAGAAGGAAAAAAGACCTGGTCTTTACTTCTCCTTTTGTTGAATGCCAAATACCACTAGTCCTCCTCCCTTCTGCTGTGGTGAGAACTGTACTTTCACTATTCAGGGACCACTGAGAAAAGCATCAGAGGAAGAAGGCAGTCGTCTGTGGGGGTGGGAGGGTAAGAAAAAAAAAGGGAAATAACACACACAAAGGGGAAATGCAAAAGCAACCATTGCACGTCATCCAGGAGGAGCAGCCTTGCCCTGGGCTGTGCTGTACCCCTCTATGTCTGTCTGGGGCTGTGTGCAGCGCTGGTGCGGCAGGGCAGGGTGAGGTGGTAGGAACGCCCTGGAGGCAGCAGGAGGAGGAGGAGAGGGGAGCACCTCATATGGAGGGAGCCCTCAACCTGGGCGCAGCTTACAAAACCCCAGGGGGAGCAATGCAGGCTGTGTAGGGGCTGGGTATTTTGGGTATTTTTGTTGCATAGATAAGAGCTGCGCTGGTCTGAGTGAGATCAAGCGAAGAGAGCCCACCCTGATGAGATGATCACAGGAGGGACTGCACGGGCAGGCGATGCATGGTGTTACAACATATTCTACCAGACCCTTTTGGCAATGGGAAAGACAAAAGCCATTATATAATGACCTTCTTGGAATAAGGACATTCTTGGGGTCTGAAACAAAGTGCTGTGCTTGTGCAGCAGATGTCTTTGGGCCCCGGATGAAACATGTGCATCGCCAGCCCAGGAACATTTATCCCAGAGGCAGAGGAAAGGATGCTGCTTCCCTCTCCAGATTGGAATTAGATCGTGTTGTTATTGCTAGCTGTAAGATCATCTTAATGATTTATTTAAATTTATTTAAATTTATTTAAATACAGCATGCTATGGAAAGGAAGGGTCCGTTTCTTCCTCCTCCCCATCACCCTCTCCCTATGGGGAGAGAGGGAAAGCACTTGAACATGCTTTCTCCAATGGGCCTGAGGATTTTTGGCTGGATAAATAAAGAGAGGGGGACTCACCAGGGACACAAGTAAGAAATGAAAAAGAAGATGACTCCCACAGTGCTACACCACTGCACAGTCCTCAGTCCTCTGCCATCTATCTCTGGCCTGTACCAGAGCCCTTCCCATGGACTTTTCAGAGAAAGCACCTCACAGAGGTCCTCTTTAAGGAGATCATGGCCTTATTTTCCACCAGGTATCAAAATAATCACCACACCAAAGCTGAAATCAGATCCACTATTTGTTAATTGTTAGAGTTGGCCAAATTTGACAAAATAACAGCCATGCCCTGGGTTAACACTGATTTAGTCCAGGGTATGGTTATTACTTCATTAACAGGAAGCACTTGAGTTACAGTCAAATTAGATTTATTTTCCTGCCTTATCTAGCAAGTCCACCGTTTTATTAGCTTTCTGCTTTTGAATTTTGTATAATTCATTTCCTCCTGCTTTGTAGCCCTTTTACATGTCAATAAAATATCCATTCTCCTAACAGGAGAAAAATCTCTAGAGATAACCAAAGCCAGGGTGGATGTAGCGTGACACCAGAGGGCATTATTTAAGAAGGGACTATTAAAAATAATTCAAAAGCAAACAGTTACCAATTCACCTAATAAGGGATAAATCTGTCTTCTAAAATGGCAGGTTAGCCACTGCATGAAACTGAGGAAAGAAGTTGGAAAGAGATCAACAGGAAGCCATTTTTTTTCCTCTCTCTTTTTTGTAACCTTCTTAGGATAAATGCAATACCCCATTAGCTGCATAGAAGAGTGCAAACAGTGAGTGCAAACACAGCCCCTGCCCTGGTGGCCTGTTTGCTTAGCTGTGCTGGCTGTTTGAGCAGCAATAGCCTCATTCTGGAGCCATCAGCTGCTGTTTGCAGTAGCGTTTTAGTGACCCGTTGTGGAGAGTTTGGGCCAGTGTGTTGACAAATGCCTTTTCTAAGTAATAAAGCTCCCTGGGATAGTCTCTGCTTCCCTTCTGGCTCTCTTCTCTAACCCAGGCACTGGCTGTGCCTTAGCATGCTCCCTATTGCTGCATTAGAGAGGGGAGTCCAGCTGGATCCCTGGAGACAAGTGCATGCAGATGTGACCATGCTTTTGCCCTGTTGTGGCATCTCAGAGGCTGATGTTAGTGATCTGCTACGTGATCTGGAACTGGTACCCATTTCTATCCTCAGCCTGCCCAAGAAGCACTGATATTCCCTGGCAGTCTGAGGGACCGATCAGAAACACCTCTCTACTATGGACCCTCTTTTGAGGTCTTCCTGCAAGACATGATTTTGGAGAGTGGGTCCTGGCATTGTTAATAACCCACCATGGATATTTCCTGTGTAGTCTGAGCCACTCCTGGGGTCTATGTGAGTGCAGGTTCCTGGGTAGAAATTTCTGCTTCTTGTCTTGTAGTTCCTGAATCTCCTGTCTCTAGGATATCCTAGATACTCCTGGACACCAGGGTGCCAGGGCTACGGCACTCTCATCTTTAGCCTAAGTACTGTATTACTTACAGTCCCCTTTTGCTTTCATTAGTTAAGTGGCCACATGAAAGAACAGTCAGTCAGCCAAAGTGGCATAATTATAGTAGTCTGCTAGGGAAGCCCTAGCCTTGTCTTTCTGAGTGTCATCCAGAGGTAACTTTGCCTTTCAGGTTAAACCCACATCACTTTGGAGATGGCTTGCAGAAGCAGTTTCTGCATCCAAACTGGGGTTAGAGGCAGGTTCAGCTGGAAGGCAAGCGTCCAAGGCTGAGCCAAGGCCTGGCTTGGCAACGTGATGTTTGACTGAGTCTTGGTAGGCTTGTGAAAAGGCACAGTCTGAGTACTTTCCTCCAGAGTAACTGGCATGGCCAAGTAAAATTTGTGATTTTTTTGTCCATCTCAACCTGCACTTAACCTTTCTGTAGCTACTTTACCATTCTAGGACAACAGGTATGGCTCTGCAGGCATGGCTCTGCAGAGAGGGGTTCTTGAGTCTTTCCTTCATTCTGCCTTTTACTGCTCCTGTTCTCAGAAAATACCTGATCCAACCAACACACACAGAGTTTAGGATTGACTTTGACTCACCTCAAAATGATAGAGGCACAACAGAGTCTGCATTTCCTTACTATCCTCATGATGAAGTTCTCTATATGTTATGCTGCCTTTAATGCATTGAACCTTATAATCCCTACTAACTTCCTAAGGAAGAGCTTCTCAGCCCCAGACCTTGGCAGCTTTGGTCCCCAGTGCCCTGGATCAGTCACCATTTTCTGTGTCCAGAAAATGCTTCCAGACTGAGGTGCAAGAAATGGGGATGCTATTTTCGAGACGGGTGGTACCTCCTTGCTCATGAGTCAGTGGGAACGCAGTGATTGGGCTGCTCTGCTGTGAATGTTACATGTCAAGTCATTATTTGTCCTCTGTAAAAGAAAATATTTGTTCCTTGACAAACTGAGGTAGCCCTTTCCCCTTCCTTTCCTCTTTAGCACACTGGATTTTCAAAGCTCTCACTTTTGGAACATTCTATTTCCAGTCCCGAGAGAGACAAGGTGACGAGCTGTCCTTCCTGATAAAAAGCTTGCAGTATTTTTACGTTACAGTGTGGCTCTGTTTAGTTTGTGCTATATTTATACCAGGGGAAAAAAAAAAAGAAAAAAGAAAAAGAAAAAAGTAGAGAAGTCTTTCCCATCCAGTAAGAGAGAAAATAACTCTGACCACGTTATTATGAACAACAAGTTTTTCTTCTACAACGTAATGAATTCATCTGAGCCAGGATTTGTACTGGGGAGGTGTTTTCATAATTATGGGGCTGGCGGGGACAGGAGGTGACTCTTAAACTGGCCAAATTAAGAGAGGTCTAAAAATAAAGTAAGAGAAGCAATATATATATATTTATTAAATTAATATAAATAGCTATAATGCCACATGAACAGATACTGTTTTTCCTCTTTGCAGATCTGGCAGTTGTTTCCTTCTCATGATCTGATCAGGAAGAGGTGAAGAGGCTCTTTGAGTGAATTTGCAGTGCTGGGCTCTGTTCCTAGGGCACTTTAGGGTCATGTTAGCACACAAATGGCAGATATCAACACACTCAGAGCTTTATTCTTTTCCATGGGCTCTGGCATTATGGGATCCGGAGTCAGGAACAAGTGTTAGTCCGTTCTCACTGTAGTGCTCACCCTATTCAGCAGAGATGCCCAATCACTTCTGCGGTAGATGGGCTCAAAATGCACAATGCTTAAAAGTGTCTTGACCAATTAGGAGCTGTTGTGTGAACAATAGCTCTGCACAGTGAAGGGCATCTCCTCTCTGTGTCCATCCACAGTTTCCCTGGAAAAGTCCTTGACTACTATTGACCCCATGAGCCCAGGCAACTTAAATACAACATGGGAAAGATCTCTCCTGACTCCATTGTAAATCATTGTCTAAGCAGAATTTCTACAGATACCTTATTTGTATTGATAGTGTTCTGAACCAGCAGAGAACACATATTATGATTTTCCAGTGCCAGCAAAATATGAAGTAGCTCCAAATTTGAAAAGAGATATAATGATGGTCATGGGTGAGGCTGAGGGGCATATGTCGTGTTTTGAGATGAGACTGTCTGGGGCCCCTTTGTCCAGGCAAAGGCTATTCCTGGTGTTCCTGTTCAAGTCAATGGAGAGGCTGTTGTTTCTGGATTTCTCAATGGAGATTTCTGAAGATGCCTTTTATTGCAAATATGCTTTATTTATCTCCACCTGCACCTGACATGCACTTGGCAAGAGCATTTCTATCACTAATGGTATACTGCCACCCCTTTTGGTTCTGAGCTTGAGTACTAACTGTTCCTCTTCCAAACTAAAGACAGTAGAGCCTGTTTATTACAAGTCCTAACATGGTTATTTTAGCTTCGAGGATTCCCTCTTCAACCTTTTGATTAAAAAATGTGGTGAGTGAATTCTGTGAAAACGTTGTGAAAACAAATGATATGTGACAATGAAAGTCTGGCCATTATAATTATACTCTTTCCAGCCATTATTGCAAAATAATAAACATGTAGTACTTCTTATAGTGCCAAGAGCCTTAGGAACATGAATTAGCGAAAGAATAAGGTAACCATTGTAATCCTTCTGCTTTGTAACACAGAGAAACTGGAGAAGAGCTGTGAAATGATACAAATCTCCCTGCAAGTCAATGGTGGATCTCTTTGGGGAAGGAGCCTTTCCTATGTCCAAAGCTTTTCTGGCTCATGGCCACTGCCTCAGTACAAATAAAGAATAAAAGTGGGCTTTCCATCTCTGCTCATTTTTTAAAGTTTTGGTGCCTCCCATTACATGTGATTTTATCATTAATAACAAGAAAAATGTAAGTACTGCCTTAACAATTTCTGCTGGTAATGACACTGCAATCTGAATGCTCACATCCTTTGAAGCACCTGCTACAGGTACAAATACAGGGCTCACTATCTTGGCATCGTTTGTTGCTGTAAGTACTCTTTTTAATATTCACATGTGGACTTTGGCTAATAGGTTGGTTATTTTATCCTTTGTTTCTTCAGTCACTGCTATAGAAAACATGACCTGATGCAGGTGCTTTATTAACGTTTACTTTCTTATACACTTCTAGACCAAAAGCAAATCTCTTTCATATTACTTACATTTTACAGATAAAGACCCTCTATTTCTTGCTATCATTTCCACTTCTGAAGACCAAGGCAAAGAAATTCTTTATCTCTCTGTAATCTCCTTATCATCACTGGTTATTGCTTTTATATTATGATGGTTAAAACCACCGTATTGTCTCCTAGAAACTTTCCTTCTCTGAATTACTTAATTGGAGGTATGATTTTGCTTACCTATGAATGTTATTTTTCTAGTATACCCATAGTTCTCCTTATGCGTATTCCTCCTGACATCTTCTATGGCTTCTTTCTGTCAGTTCCACTTGGGCTTGAACCCTATTGTCTTAAAACCAACATGAAACAAATTCCTGTAACTTGTCTTTTAAACCAACAGACTTGTTATCTATTTCATTTTCACTTTCTCCCTTCTCTTTTTGCTCTCTGCAAGGAAATGCAGTGAGACTTCATGAAGACTAATTTCATCAGTCTCAACTTTCCTTTAGGCTGCTTGTGGCTGGAGAAGGGCCCAAACTAAAACCATAAGGTCAACAAAGCTTCCTTCCCATTCCTTCCTCATCTATCAAACAGAGCAGTGTTGAAACTCTGCGACCAAATCCACATCAGACTTTGCTTGTAGTTCTTAATTTCATAACAGACAAATGTAAACTTGGCCTCTCAGACGAATACTTTCTTCTAAGATGCTGGATGTCAGCCTATCTTCATCTGGAATGACTTCCTACATACCCCCCTTGTACCTCTGTGTACAATTATGCCCAAAGTTTGACTAGAAATGCTTTTCTCTTATAACTTGTGACAGCAAAACCCAACATTACTAAAGAATGAAGTAAGAGGGAAAGTGAGAGGTGGAAGAAGATCTGGTGTCTGGTGCAGAAGACAATAGGTAAATATTCTGCTGACTGTTTTGTCTGGAAATACTGTTCAGATTGGGGTACTTTTCTCTGATTCTGCACATATTTCCGTAGTCACTGAGGGTCCTTTATGCACAGGAGAGACACATGAAACCCTATCCACATTACAGGTCAAACTGCAGAGCAGAGAGATCCAGGACTGCAGGATCTCAAGGAACTTGAAACCATTCCTCAGCAAGAGGTTTCTTCCTCCTGGTGTTCCAGTTAGGATTTTGCTAATGAAATCCTTCCTAGGGACATGTTCAGTGGCTCACTTTACAAGCAGCTCTAGGCCGTCTCCATGTACTCTAATTCAATGACACCTCTGTCTGTTTAACACACACAGTACCATATTTTAACATACATTTCCCGCTTATTTAAATGTTTGCTCTTTGATGCTGAAAGTCAACTTCACCACTGGCCCAGGGATCTGAGCCCGCTTCCTCTCCAGCAGCTACCATCCAGACAGGGGAACACTGTCACCAAAGCAAGAAAGATTATGAGAGATTCCACTGCAAGACAGGAAGCTAGAATGAGCTCCTATTTCCAGAGCAGACTAAGTTTAAGTTTGGTGTACCTATATATAATTTTCAGGTGAAGTGTGAGGCTGGGAGAAGGTCTGTCTGCTCTAGGGAAGCACTGTGACAGTGGTACAAAGTTCATGTACCTCCCATTTGGATTCAGAGATGATACATCAGAATTTCCTACTTGTGAGCAAACCAAGTTTTAGGCAGATATGGGATGCTTTTTTACAAGGTATATACAAGAAAGTGGAGGCTAAAATGCAGTAGGAATGTGCTGGCGATGCCTCACTGAGAGGGGAGCACAGTCACCCCAAGAAACAGGGGCTGCTAGTTCACTGGGGGAATAAAGATCCCAGAGAGCCTGGGAAAAACAAACAGGTCCTTCTGGGGAGTGAAATGTTTTTCAGGATTCCTTGGCAGGCAACCAGCCATTCTGCTTTGTAAGGTCTTGTTCTTCCTTGCAAGGAGGAAAAAAATAACTGAAGGGCTCCCGTTTTATTGAATCAGGTCATCATAATGCTCTCAAAAAGACCCCTGCTCCTCATTGTGAGAGCTATGGGGTGTAGCTGCACATTACAGGTGCTTGAATAAACAGCATTGCCACTTTCAGGAGAGAAGAAAATATATAAAAGACGAGCCTAACAACTTCAGCCCAGCCAGCTTTTCCCCCACTCTTCACAACCCCCCTTCCTGCATCCCAGACAGCCTCCAACCCAGTACCACTGCCTGTCCCTGAGTGCGTGACAACAGAAAAAGGCCTTTTCTCCCACAGGAACAGCCAGCGCAACCCAGATAGGCTGCGGGGAGGTTTAACCCCTTCTCTGGCTGTCCACACACCATGTATGATAACAGGAATGCCGTGCCACATATATAGCTGTTTCTGGAGCTATAAGTGCATTTTCTATAACTTACCTTTCCCATTCCAGCATGAGCATGTCCCAGTTTGACCACTACAGGGAAGTTTGGTGTTGTGAGCTGAAAGACAAAAGAAGGAACTTCTCATTAGTTATTTCATTCCAGCCACTGTATTTGAAATAATTTACTTTTATTTAGTAGCTTTTATCCCATTCCTGTATGCTGATGGGAGAATAAAATGGTCAAATAAAGATGGTCGAGGTGGTTGCTCAATAAGTAAATAACTAACATGGATCGGTGGATCCATGTGATTGAAAATGGAGGCCAGGCAGAATTCCTCAGATCCCACCTACCTTTGCTGCCTGACAGCAGTAACCTCTAAAACCTTATTTTTTTCCCAGTGCTTTTCCCGCAGTGTACATATGGATGTGTGTATACCCATATGCATGTAAAAGAAGCTGCACATGCAAGCGTGAGTCAGTGAACATTTTCAGGTGCTTAGAATATCTGAACTGTGAGAAAGACAAGGGTTTGTTGTTTTTACTTTTCCACACAGACTACTTTGACCTTTAACGTGAGTGTGATCAGTCCTTCACAGCTCCCATTCCCCTCCAGTCAGGAGTGGTGGGGGCCAGGAGAGAAGGAACAGGGGCCAACCCTTGGGTGCAACTCACGGAGTCCATCTATTCAGAAAGCCTCTTCCTCTCTTCTCTAACTTCAGGGGATGGTATAGAGAATAAAGGAAAACAGAGAAGGGTTGGAATCAGCAATAAGAATAGGGAAAAAAATGTCATGTCTTCTCCCTGGCTTGTGTGGTGTTTAGAGTGGGCAGGGTCCTGCCATCCAAGCCACGCAACTGCATCTTAGTGCACATGTGGGATTTTACTTTGAGAACTGCAGGTGTCCTCTCTGTCTTCTATTTCATGCTCACACAAGGATTTACTTGGAGCAGAGAGCCGGGTGGCTGGACTGATAGAAACTAGCCAGGAGTAACCAGGGTAACATATACAACATACCTCCCCTGCATACAGGTTAGTGCATTTCTATGCCTCTGCTTGACATTGCTGTGATCTTCACCTCGTCCTGCTCTCCTGATTCTTGTGATCTTAATGCTATCCCTTCAGTGCATAACCTGTTATTTGTTATTGCATATTCATTTTCTTTAACGGGAATTCTTTACCTAAATGCCTGAAGCAATGAGCTCTATTCATTAAGTAGTTAACATGGAGATCTGGCAATGGGAGGGAGTTGAATTTTGACAGATAAATGGCTGTCCTATTTATTTAAGTTTAAGAATGGATAAACAAATTGTTCTTGTGCTAATTACCAATTGTCTGTATGGACAGGCAGGCGCTACATCCTAAAGATAGAATGGTGCTGCAGTCTCCATCTGTGGCGGCTCACTATAAATAACAAAATTAGCAATGAGCACTAATATGTTTTGCTCTTCAGCTGCTTGTGTAAAGGAATGTCACAGGAGAGCAGAGCAGGGAGTGCATAATGTTCTCCAACAACTTATGTCACTTGTAAGGACCTTCTTCAGGCAGAAAGTCAGAAGGTTCCCTTCAGACCACAGAATGGCCACAGCTGCAATAAATCATGGTCCTGGCACAGGCAGGGACCAGCACCCACTCTTTCAGCAAACAACTGTGATAGGTTGACATCTTGAGGCCCCGTGGTTAAGCATATGTCCAGGCACGTGAGTTTGTGCTCTATTTCCCCTTTGCCTCTCTAATGCATTGTAAGAGCCTGAAACTTAATTTGCAGCTGACATAAATGAATGAGTGGAGGACTGCACCTGAGGCTCGCTAAAGACTATGGATGGACCGTGCCAGGCCTTTAATGCTGGAAGATGAAAGGTAACCTACCAGTTAGGGTACCCAGCTGCTCAGGCTCTGGGAGACCCGGCTTGCTTCCCAGCACTGTCATCCGTGCCCCATGCGCACTGTTAGAGCCAAAGCGCTGGCAAGCCCTGGCCTCTGCTCTCTGTTTGTGAGCAGAGGCTGCAGCTGTTCTTACTGCACAGGAAAAGCAAAGTGCATGCTGTGAGCTGGCTTGATACCCTGCCAGGGAGGCCAAAGAAGTGTGCTGGATAGATAATGTCCTATCACTAGCTCAGAGCAGCCAGAGGCAGGAAGCAACGTGTCTGTTGCCCCGTTTGTGTACCCTACCTGTGGGTTTTGCTGAGGGAGCATGGCTCAAGCATGGGGCCTGGGAGTGGGAAGCATCTGTTTTCCTGTGTACATGCAAAGAAAGCTGGGATACAATAAACAACCCAAGTTTACTGCTAGCCTTAAATAAACCACCAGTAGTGACAGCTCTCTCTGTTCAAACCTCTCCCTTTCTCTTTGCTTCTTGGAGATGTGAGCTCAGCTTTCTTGTAAGGCATGGTCTTGTCTCACGTAAGGGTGACCAGCTGGTGCCAGCGCACGGCACATACACTTAGCTGCATTTTGTAATGGGTTTATCTAGTGACAATGGAGTGAACTTACTCTGTGCTGAAGTAAAGTGGAATAGAAAGCTCTCAACAGCCCATAGGACTAAAGCAACCAGAGTCCACAACGACCCAATAATGGAGCTGGGAAGCCCTTGCTGAAGTGGTGGAAGCTAGCTGAACTCCACTGCAGTCAGTGTGGATACTTCCAGCTTCCACCAGGGTCTTGTTAGGACTCAAGTCCCATTTCTGTTGCTAACAGATAGCCAGCCAACATACTTGGCAAGCAACCAGGTGGATAGGGGAGCCAAAAGAAGGGGGAATGTATCATACACACGACTATGAGGCAATTCAGACAGATACATAGTGAGAAGTTCTGGGGGTGGCCACAGCCACCACAGGGGTAGTAGACCCCTGAGATGAGTATTTACACATACTTGGTCATAGATTTACTGGAAAAGAAGATGCTTGTAATGAAAGGATAGCACCAGAGTGTAATAAGAAGAGCATGTTTCTGCTGAAATTATGCAAAAAAAAATGTATGTGTATTTCTATGTGTTTATGTGTTCTAAGGGCAGTATTTTCTTGGAAAATGGGGAAAAACATTTTGATGCTTTCAAAGTGTGCATGAACTGTTGACAGTCTGGTATAGATGATGTCTGCAGTTTTTGGGATGGGACTGTAGCACTGCAGCTAGCTTGGTGATCAGACTCAGGGTGTTAGTTCATATGCATAACTCATCTCTTTGAATTAACATCCCATAAATATATTCCCAGATGGCACACAAAAGCCTTCAGATGGCAAAGTTTACATATGTGTCTTGAACTTGGTGTATAAAGATGCCTGTTCAGAGTCAAGCAGGAGTTTGAATCCTGAACTTGGAACTCAGCAAAGCCATCTTTGGTAGGAGGGAAGGGAGAGTCATGAAGTTATTTCCATCTTACAACATTGGTGGCCCAAAGTATATCATTTTAGCCCCTGATTTTAAGGGCTCTGCTTTGTGTGAAGTGTCACTGCAAAGATCACTTTGCAGTTCATCAGTATTTTGGCACTGGTGTGTAGCAGTGAGTGCCGGTATGCATGCATTAGCCTCTATTTGAAAACACATGGCTGTAAACTATGACACTTTCCCCTTACCCTCTGCCCCTCCTTTCCAACAAATAGTGAGGTTTTCAATACTTCTTGTAAATACATGAATAGTTTCTGTATTTATTACTGGTGGACCGGTAGAACAGTGTTGGATCTAAATTGATCTGAAAGGAGGAATCTTAGATGAAACCTCACTTGCCCCATAAATACATTGCTTTCCACTCTTGTTTCACTGAGGCCCTCAAGATCTAAGGTCTCTGGTTTTGTGTACTGCCCTGTAGTCCATAAGCAATGCAGAATGTCTCGTTTGATTTCCTTCTGACGTGTTTTGTTTTGTGCATTTGTTCACACTATCTATCTCATCGCATCTCATACGGTGTAATTACAATTTCCAGTGTAATTCTTTCTTCTGCAAAGACTTCCCAGTCAATGCTAAAATGAATAGTCCAGGGTGCAATGACATCATGGATAATATTAGGAAGGACCTGGGGAGATGGAGATATTAAAACTTTGGTCTCTTGGCACCAGTATTTTGTTACCTGGTGTTTTCAATCAGGACAGAAGCCCCCATAGCACAACGTACTGTAATTTTTGGTTTACCCTTTTCCCAGAAGTAATACCGTAATTTTTTCAAGTTTTTATAGTCTAAAACTGACCTTTCTGTTTATTTAGCTGCCTTTAGTTTTATGATGACAAAGTCTGTTCTGGGTGGATACTTAATGGATTATGGGAATGTTCATGCACTTGAGAGCTAAATGCTGAAAGCAATTGTGTGTGGCACTTCCCTGATGTCAAGCTGGAGGAGCAGTGAATATATATAATTTCCTGTAAAAGCAAGCAAGCTGATTCAAACCTACAGGAAAGTAATGATGTCATGACACGATGTCATTGTGTTTATGGAACTATCTTCCTGAAAAGCTGATCTGAAGATCAGCACTGCTTGCATGCCAGCCTTGCCAGGCATGGCAAAGTCAGAGCTGTATAGTGAAATATAGAGGAGAAGTAGCACTCCCTACTGCTCACTTAATTACTCATGAGTTTATGTAATGAACAACTGCATGCAGCATGGATCACTCAGTGGATTAATAGTGTAGCCCCATGGAGGTTTGTGGTAGCCAATGACTATGACAGACAAGTCCTTCCCCTCTGCTGTTTACCAGATCAGAAATACAATAAGCAATGGTGGGAGAACATGTCAAATAATACAAATTAATATCTCTTCTCTATTAAAGACATGTGATATGGATTCTTTTAAAACATACACATGACTGTAAAACACACATTTAAAACACACAACTGTATTATAATTGTGGCACAATGAAGAAAACATCATTAGCTGGAGAAAGAGGGCCTATGCTCGGATTTACTTCATCTGAGTATGAAGACTAGGTATTCTCAAGGGTCTCTGAAGGAAGAAGGACATTGGCATTATGACGAGAAAAACGATGCAATACTTGTGATAGGAGGAGTTCAGTAACAGCTGGATCAAGACAGCATTGTACAAAGTAGGACCTGAAGCAGTATGGTGACTGATAGATGGGATGTCAGCTGGAACGCAACAGTGCTCCTTCCAGCAAAAGAGAAGACGACATATAATTTTAGAATGAGTTAAGTTTTACAGAGCTTTATTGAGCTGGGTGATGAAATCAGTGCTCAGGATGAGGTAGATGGTAGTTTTAGTAGTCTGTACGGAAAGCTTGTAATGTAAAATGGGAATAAGCTAACACACTTTATGTAAAGCACTGTGAGGGCAGAGACCAAACTTTTAGCAAGCAGGCAAGCTCTAGAGGTGGCATAAAGAAGAGGCAAGAATGAGGCTGCTGATTCATTCAAGGTTCTGGAGGGAGAGAAAACATTCAGTACTTTGAAGGGGACCTCACTGCTGCAGGCCTGGATATCTGTGAGAGCAATGGGAGGACCAGGAATGAGAGCAAACCAAAGGGTAAGATGTTTTAGATGGCTGGACTTTTCATTTCTTTTAACACTGGAGCTGAGACCTCCAGCTTCAGATAGGAATGAACAAAGTGAATAACTAAATGTGGATATGGCATAAATCAATTGTGCTACTAAAGGATGTCAGCAGTGCTTTAGGGTGCGCAGATCCTTCAGGGTGGTGAAAAAATATCCTTTGCTTCCATCAGTGCTTTTAAAAAGCACAACGCACACACACACAAAAAAAGGAAACCCAACAACAACATGACTTAGTCCCCACATCCCTGAGTAAACAAACCACAGACCAATGTTTCAGGGCTCCTAACACTTGCTGCGATTAGAACAGGTCATGGAAGTGAGCGGAAAGGGTTAAGCACAAAATGGAATTTTTTGTCATTAATTCCGCCTCTAATGTTACTTAACTTCTCCTTTATTTGAGACAGGATGCTTTTGGGTTCCCAGAAGCCCCCCTCAGCATTCGGAGGATGAGAGTGTGAGCATTTGATATTGCTCTCTTTCCCTTGGAGCTTCAAGTGTGAGAATTCTATGAACTTATCCAGACAGCCAGATGCTCAGCAAAAAAGAAAATAATATAGTGTGTGTGCGTATGCCTGTGCACATGGTTGTATTCACACACATATCTAGCAGTCCTGGTCAATAAATCCCCATCACCACACCTTGAAATACAGACAAGTTTTTTTAAAGGTTGTTATGAGTACATAGAAAAGTTCAATTTCTCCATGCATGGTGTTCGCTTAGCCAGTATTTTGCAGTGTTGCCTTTGGGGAAGCCTTTTGTCTCTTCTTGTTTGTTGGGAGAGTGTATTCATTCTCCCAACTCCTTATGCTGAATCATAGAATGGTTTGGGTTGGAAGGGACCCTAAGCTCATCCAGTTCCACCCCCTGCCATGGGCATGGACACCTTCCACTAGACCAAGCTGCTCAAAGCCCCATCCTACCTGGCCTTGAACACTGACAGAGATGGGGTATTGAAAAAGGTTTAAATATATTTTTGCAGGGTGCAGTGGAAGCGAAGAAGAAACTCTTGAGTTTCCTCTTCCCCTGATGTGGAGTGGGTACTTTTTGCTATGTTTTTCTCTAATTTGAAAATTTATTTCCTCATATAAACACATCACAGAGAGAAAGATGGTGAACAACAGCTGTTGACAGGGTGTGGAACTCTAGAAATTTTCTTTTGATGGGTTACCTTTGGAAAACTGTAGTGCCTAAGCTGTGGTAGAAGATACAGGATGGAGACAGAGGGGGAAAAATGCTTTATGCTGGATTGCCAAAGCAATGTTTCTTCCAAGAGCCCCTAACACTCACAAGATGCTGGCCAACAGAGCTCTCGCTTCACTCTCAAGGCATCCCTGTCCCTTTTTTGGGCAAATTCTGAATTCTCACTGGTTTCAAAATGAGAAGCATGGCGTTTCTTTGGTGCAAACAGAACTTCCCTGAACTTCACAGTGGAAAACAACCTTCAGAAACAGGAACCACAGGAGTAATTACGTCTCACAGAAGCTGACCATTCCCCTGTTACTGCTGGTCTCTAACCTCACCATGCAGTCTGCTGCAGGTGCTTTCCTGTCTCCAAAGGGCAAAGTGAATACTGTTTTCACCCCAGCTTTTACACGAAGTGAAGTCATGTGCCTGACTGCAAAGCTTGGGAGAGATTCACACATGACTCCAAGAGCTTGGTCATGATTTCACAGCCTTCTGTAGCACATTTGAGAGTGATGCAGTCAGTGTAAAATGAGAAGTGGGCTCTGGCCTTATTTGTACATTCATTGAGAAACGGCTCTGATGTCTTATTGTAAGTCTCATGCTACTGTAATTGTGCCAATGGCCCCAAGCGGCCTTGGCTGACATTGCCTTGTCAGATGCTGGCAGGAAGAGGGCAGCAAGCAATGAGCCATGGATGTTGCCTGGTACAGGGAACAGGATACCATGGGCCACTGGACCATTTGAAATACCCTCTGGGCTCTCAAAAGCTGCTGGGCAATGGGTCACCATCTCCTTCCTTCTTGCTAACTCTTCAGCACTCAGAGCTATAGAAATAGTAGCACAGAGAACCAGGCAGTCACAGTAGGACTTTTTTGAAAGATCCATGTTTTATTTTTATACCTTTTTTTAAAAGCACAGTTAGTAATCTTGATTAATGCTCCAGAGCATAAGGAACATTGGACATAAAGAAGTAGGGGGAATATGGGAAGTGTCACCCCGCAGCTGGCATCTCAGGCTACATCTATACTAGTAAACAGAGCAATGACATGGCAAGGAAAACAGCCATGAGTTGAATATCCTATTAAACTGTTAGATTGATCTCTGGTATATTCTAGCTCAAGCCAAATAGCCTTCTCACAAACTATTCCAAAGCACAATATGGAAACCAGCGTAAGTCTGCAGCTGTACCCTATAGGAAAGTCTGGAAGCTAGAAGAGTTTGATAGTACAGCTGGGATTGCTCCATGCCACATTTGCCAGAGAACTGGCACCGTATGCTTTGCTGCTGTTAATGTAGCCTCAGTCAGTCGTACAGGGTTGAGCAGAAGAGTAGTTTGTATCTCACATTACGCCCTATGTTTGTGCACTCTTACGTTAGTGTTTTATTTCAGTTGTAGAGATGTATGGACTGTCACATGCAGCCATAAATCACACCATTCCCTTATAATAATTTCTACTGACTGCCTTTTTCAGACTGAATTCATAGTAGGTGTATTCTTCACCTACAGCCGCAGACACTTCCACTGCATTTCTTTTGTCCACTGCATTGGAAAGTAAGGTATTACCTCACATGAGAAATGTTTATGCTGTGGGCTCAGTTTGTCCTGTTTTACAGGCAGATCCTATTTTCAGCATGTTGAGTCCTTGGGCTCATGCAGGAATTCAAATATTTCACTAATGTGGCCTGTCAGCGAGATACACATACCCTACTTTTTGTGCTCTGGGATATAAATGTGGGGAGTGTCTCCAAAGCCCTGTTCCGTGGACCTACCTCCTCCATAGGCTGTACATGGAGTTGAACGCTGGCAGCAGCTCTTCTGAACCCTGAAGTTGTTGTGGCATCTTTTGTATGCAGCTAGAGCAGGTGGGGGCCAAGTATGAGCCTTGTTTTTCTTATATCCTCATTCTTGTGCTACAGTTTTTCATTTCTTTCTCCAGATAAAAATCTTCTGTTTCCAGACTAATTTTTGACCCATGTCAAAGAGACTGAGGACATGAAAGGCAGCAATTGTATCCTATGATTGAATTAGCTCTGTGTCTCTTGAGATTTCTTAGGAACTTCCAAATTACATGTTCTTGGTAGGAGCCAAAAACTGTAGGAAGGGCTGTATTTCACCATCTTGCTGAATTCAGCAGTTGCTTGGGGAAGAAAATGAGGTTCCAAAGACTTCATATTTTGAAAGCTGAAAGTGTCATGTTTCAATGAGTCAGTGAATGAGCAACAATTATCTTCTCTTTTTAATCCAAAAGAGAAATTAAACACTTTCAAACTGCAAATGGGAAGTTTTTCTGACATGTATTTTATTTCTCCATGCTTCATTCTTGAGGCTTTTTGAGATTTTGACTTTAGGTTAGGGAAAGAATCTGAAACCTTGGAAGCTCTCAAGAGCTGAGAAAACCTTTTCCTACCCAAGCATTAAGGGCATGAGCCCCTAATGGCACCACATGGGTATCTGTCTCCCTCTTGTGGCTTATTCCATGAGATAAGACACAATCCTGCTCCACCTGTTTGCTAAAGCCATTCAAGCTTCTAAGGAAGTGGAAGAAATGTGTACAGTGGGTGTCCTGCGCAACTATCCTATATGAAAACTTCAACTAGTAACAACCTAGTTTGTCATTAGGAGTCAAACCCAGCAGGAGAGTCAAGCAGGCTCCATACAGGACACAGCAGGGTTATTTTCAGCAGGGATTGGTTTCTGTTTACATCTTTTCCAGCTCTAATGAGAAAGGGGCTCCTGAAGTGAACACATTTAGAGGAAGACAGAAGAAACCACTGTGTGGATCAGCCTTTTTCATCTCCCAAACACCACCTTGGTCAGTGGCATTTTTTCCCTGCTGAGCATACCCATTGATGTACCGCATGCAGGCTGCAGCGGCCAGGAATGGCAAGTGGTAGGAAGCAGAGAAATTCCTTTTGGAGTAACACATAGACCCTCTTCTTTCCTTGGGCAAGCTGGAGGAGCAAAGGATGCTGTGGTCTCCGTGAGCCCACTCCTTCTGTTTTGTCTAGAGAGAAAGGGTTTGCCCTTTACTGGAAAAAGAGGTGGAGACCTGAGCTGATTTCATTTGTGAGGCAATATCTCCACTTCTCTGGGATAAATGAGACAAATGTGAGTGAGCTGGTCCACGCCCAGTAGAGGAAGGTATTTGTTTCTTTCCCAGGCACATTACTGAGGCTGTCATGGGATCCAGGTAGGATTTTGGAATATGGGCAGAAACCCATATGGAGGTAAATGGGCATATGCCCAAAAGAAGGGCATTGGGCTTACAGGGTAGTTCAAGCTTAGCACTCTGGTTGGAGGCAGTATTGGGCACAGAGGGTGAGGCAAGAGAAGTGGAGGTACCAGTTGCCTATGCTATCTAGTTGTCATCCAATATGTTGTCTTTCCATTGCTGCATGAGCACTAGGCTCACTCAGAGGCAAGTCTGAAACTAGTCTATGAAGACTCGTACTTGTTTACTTAATAATTCTACTTCTTTTCTTCCTACCAGACTTCATGTCATTAAGTTACTTTCCAAAACTGATTGCTGAAGTCTTTTAGAGAGGTCCTGGATTTAACCTGGAAATAGCGCCCTCACCTTGGAAATGCAGCAGCTGAACTCCTCTAGAAGCTCAGGGCTTCTGTGCTGCACAAAAAGAGTTGCTATCAAAACATATAGAGCAAACTTCAGCAAAGTAGGAGCTCCTTTCAAACAACAATGGAAGTCTTTGCACTGACAAAGACAAAATGTTTGCTCTCTCAAAGAAGCGAAATCACACCTTAACCTGCTTAGGGCTACTCAAAACCTGTGAGATAAAACCCAGTCTCAAGAGGGAGAAGCCAACTGAGCTTTTCACTTTTTCTTGGCTTTTGTTTCTTAAACTCTGGACTCAAAGAGAGTTTTGTTTACACTTCTCCTTGCGGGCTTCTCAGCTGATGGGGTTTCACACATGAGCTGTGGGTGGACAATGAAGAAAATGTTCAACATTTGCCATGCAGAGGTGGCTCAGCTAATTCCATGCTCAGACAGTAGCAGGTGTCCAGGCTGCATGTCTCTACACTTGTGGGCTTCAGTAGCAGGAATCTCTGGTACTGGACTTCAGGACAGAGCACTATTTCGTATGTGCTTTGTAGACAGCCCTAATTAGCTAAATTAGTTTGTCTGCATCATAAATGTAAAGCAGCGCACACTGGATTTGTCTCTAATTGTGCCATTGCTCTGGTGATGGGTTGCAGACTTTTCCTTTTTTTTTTTTGAAACTTTCTCATTAGTACTTAGCTTTAGGCATTTGTGAGAAACCACAGCCTCCAAACGCTCCCACTCCTGTCCTCTTAATTTTGACTCACAAGGTTTTAATGGATGAACAGAAAGCAAAGAAAGCCTTTGGTTCTCATACCATTCAGCAAACCTCCGGCTGGCACTGGCATTGTTTGGGAACCCTTGTGGGGATGAAAGCAAACTCTGTACAGATGTGGCCTCTTCTGAGGCTGCTCTTTGAGGCCTGTTGATTCTCAGAACAAAAAGCACGTGAGGAGGGTGACTGGCAGGGGATTTCCATGGGGCGCTCAAAGTGAAGTTATTTTAAACTGATCCTGCACCACACAGGGCTAGCAGTAGTCCTTGGTGGGAAGGGATCCCAATAGCACAAATGCTGCTGTGACCCTTTGTATGCAGTGGATTTTTTCATAACCTCAGTGGGACTGGGGCTGACATGTCCACTGCATGGCGGGACAGGGACATTGCATGGAGATGCTCTGGGCTGATGGGCTCACAAAGCACATCATGATGCAGGCTCACATGTTTAGAGCTGTGAAATGTAGAGCCAGACGAAATGGCTTTTGCAGGGACAGCTTGGGTGTTTCTGTTCCCAGACATTTCTAGGGAGGAAGAGGGAGATTAGCACACATGGATCTGGCTGCTGTGTATTTTTGGACCTTTGTCTCCACCTGTGAGAAGTTAATGGGGTGAAGCCATCTGGTTGGCTATCTCTGTGCCTGCTGTGAAGACACGCTTGTGGAGTACTTATGACAAATCCCATCCTTTCTTCCTAAATCCTCATATAGGGGTTTTATGAGGCATGATATATGAACCCTGCCCCATGAAAGAATTAACCAGCTCTCAGAAACTAGGAGTGGAAAATGGGGTTCCTCCTGAAACAAATCCCACTATTAGTATGACCGCTGAATAAATTGAGGCTTTGGATGGTAAAACTGTAACCAAGGCAGGAAATTTGATTACAACCATCAATCCAGCTGTCTGACTTCATGCAAAGAAAGCTATCCTGAACTCATCACTATAGCAGTATGGCATCCCACACGTAAAGACTGAAGGCCTGGCAGCACTGAAGGTGATGGAAGTTAGCTCATTCATTCTGATGAGGCTACAGTTTGTTTTGCAATGTCTGGTAATGAACATTTATCTCAAATTCCTCTCCCACCCTGAGGTATTTTCACTGGTTTATTGCTTGATGATGTAACTTTTAAGCAATCCTGTGAGGATGGCATTTTGTGCCCAAAGTTGAGGCTGACCAAAAGTAGGAGAGCAGCTGAGAGGCTGCAGTCAGTCACCCAGTTTATGATGCAAGCTCCCAGACATAGGCGGACCAAAGGCTACCTCAGGGCAACCCCGAGGCAGGGAAAAGCAAGCTCTTGTGGGAACTTGGACCAGTGCTGGGAAAGCTCAGAGAGAGGGGAAGTGACTGACCCCTTCCTCCCTCTCATCTCTTCTCCCACATCTGCAAGCTCTCATATGAGACCATTAAGGAAAGGCTAGAACTCTTCCCCCTCAGGTGGCACAACTCCCCACCACACCAGCTCTGGCCTGGCACCATGGGTCTCTTTGCCCCAAAGTTTCCAGTTTGCTGAGGTAATGCTAGGGGACCCAAATAATTTCTATATGTGATTTCATTCTTATTCTTTAAAGCCATAGGCTAATTGCTTCCTTGTACCACAATGTGTTCCAGCTGTTGGTCTTTATCTGTTTCTGGGTTTCTTCTGTCACTCTGCTGCATGGGTAATTTAGAAATAGTTCCCACATTTCCTCCTTTACTTCAAAAGGAACAAGAAATGTTGCTCGGAGCAAACTCAGGCACAGCTACAGGTTGGGCAGAGAAGAGACTCAGAGCAGCCCTGCAGAAAAGGACTTGGGGGTGTTGGTTGATGAGAAAACGAACATGAGCCAGCTTCAGTGTGCGCTCACAGCCCAGAAAGCCAACCCATATCCTGGGCTGCATCAAAAGGAGCGTGACCAGCAGGTCGAAGGAGGTGATCCTGCCCCTCTGCTCTTGTGAGACCTCACTTGGAGTATTGTGTGCAGTCCTGGTGTCCTCAACATAAAAAGGACATGGAACTGTTGGAACAAGTCCTGAGGAGGGCCAGGAGGATGGTCAGGGGACTGGAGCACCTCCTGTATGAAGACAGGCTGAGGAAGTTGGGGCTGTTCAGCCTGGAGAAGAGAAGGCTGCGTGGAGACCTCATAGCAGCCTTCCGGTATCTGAAGGGGGCCTATAGGGATGCTGGGGAGGGACTCTTCATTAGGGACTGTAGTGACAGGACAAGGGGTAATGGGTTAAAACTTGAACAGGGGAAGTTTAGATTGGATATAAGGAAGAAATTCCTTACTGTTAGGGTGGTGAGGCACTGGAATGGGTTGCCCAGGGAGGTTGTGAATGCTCCACCCCTGGCAGTGTTCAAGACCAGGTTGGATGAAGCCTTGGGTGATATGGTTTAGTGTGAGGCGTCCCTGCCCATGGCAGGGGGGTTGGAACTAGATGATCTTAAGGTCCTTTCCAACCCTAACCATTCTATGATTCTATGATTCTAAGAAAACAAAAACACTCACAGGGAAAATGTGCTTGCTCCTAATGTATTTCTCCATGCGAGAGGCTCCAAGATCAAATTCCCTAAATATTACCTATCAAAAGGGTTACTTTGCATCCACTGATGCACAGCAGAGGTGCTTCTTTGGTGACACTGCACATATAGAAGCCCAGACAGAACCATGACAAGCTGAGCTGTGCAGTATGTGACAAACCCAGCTTTTACCTTCAAAGCAGTGAGATTATTTGTCCAAGCTTACAAAGACTGCCCCGGCTTGGGAGTGAGGGAGAATGAGGACCCTTCAGTTTGTTTGTAAACCTTGCTCTGGTCCTTCTGTGACCCCACCAATAGACGACAATAATTAGATTGAATTCACTTCTTCAGATCCACCAGGCTGCTTGGAGAGGTGGTTTGGTGGTACACAGCACTAGACAGACAGTCAGAGATCAGATTTCCAGAGTGCAAGCAGTCCTTGTGAGAGGCGGATTAAAGAGGTCTTTCTTCTCCAAGCCCAGCCTCAAAACATTTCCCAACACCCAAAAGCGAGATTACAACTACTGTGCTTCCACGATGTAAAGTAGTGTATCAGTTTTAATTATTTTCAACTGCAAATATGTTACGAAGGGAAGAGGTATAAGGAGTTGCCCAGAGAGATGGGTGAACTTGGCAGTGAGATTCAAAGTTGACCTTTTCAAGGTATTAATCACCGTCTAAGTTAACATCTGACTTTTAACTTCAACAGAAACAAGCTGCTGAGTTTACGGAAAGAGGGAGGAAGAATTTTTCAGTGAATCGGGCAGAAGAAATGAAAACGGAAATGGCTGTATGGGATAGGTGTGAACTGCAAAGTGAGCTGGCTAAACGAGGTGAAGCAGAGGCTATTTGTTTTAATTCAATGTGAGTGTTATGGGAGGCAGATGCCCAAGAACACTCTGATCCTTGGTTCCTACTGCTCTCCTTTGCTTATAGCTCATTGATGGGAACCAGAGACGTGAAGAATTAAATACCCAGGTGCAAAGTGAACCAGCTCTGAACTTCAGTGACCTCTGTTTCAGGCTCATTAGTCTGATCTGTCTCAGGACTGTTAGCTTGTGGCCACGACTTTTCTCCCAAGGGATAGTGACAAAGAGAGGTGTATTGCATGATTAGGTTGCTCATGAGCAGGGTGAGTTGCATCATGCAGCCTACAGTGTTGTTGGGCAAATGTATCCAGAAATGAGATGGGCAGACTTAGACTCTGCACGAAATTTTTATGAGTGGGGTTTTTACTGACTCCAGATGACATTGAGAAAGCTTACTGCTACTGCTATTCTCACCAATACCTCTCCGTGAACATGATCAGACAAGCCACAGAAGAATGGCTACTTTGGTCCTTTCGGTCATGCTTGGGGCGTGGGCCTTGCTGCCAGGTTGGCTATGGAAAGTGTATAAGTTAGTTGAAGTCCATTTGGAGTATGGGCCCTGAAATTCGTGTGTGTTTTAGCAGCAGTGCTAGGCTGGGACTCTTCTGTGACATGACAGCCTGAGCTCATATAGCGAACCTTGTGTTAGATGTGTCTCATTTGCATTTGCAAAGGATGGTACGATGTATGCCAAGTGAAGAAAGGAGTTGTAGGATGGTAGAAGTGTGCCTACATTGGGACTTTGTGCATGTAGGAAAGCTATAGAGCTGACCTAGCCTTTACACTGCTCTGGGGCAGGAAGGAAGTAAGCCCCACACATACCATGGTCTTTTGTATGGGTCTTAGTCTGACCACAGATATCTTTGAAAAAGCACTCTGGCTGAGCGCTGTCAGGTAATAAAGTAACAGTGTAATCCCACCATGCATTAGCTCCCACTCACCTTCTTTGCTGCAAATATAGCCTGATATCCCAGATATGAAGAAATAAGGGCTTAGATGTAGGGTTTAGTAGAGCTGATCAGTTTAAGAACGTGATTCAGCTATAGCCATCACTGACTGAAAACAGAAGCCATCTCCTCTGGTATCTGCTCCTCCAGGGCTGCCAGCTTGAGGTTGAGGTTTTCAGTGCTCTGGGCACTGTACAAAACCATAAGGCAAACATCCAGGCAAACACGACTGGTGAATAAACAGGAAAGCAGACATGTGCGGGTGTAATGGGAAGATGGACAGCAGAAATGAGTTTACGTCAAGTTGCGATAGGAAATCATCACTGCTCCTAAGTAGTTACCTGGTTAATCAGGGGTAGATCCTGTTAGCAGGGTGTAGCCTATTCTGAGACTGATTATTTCACAGATGGAGATGTGAGGAGCCATCACAGTGAAGTACATCCTTCAGCCATTCACATGAGCTTGAGTTTTCCCAGGCATGCTGGCCAAGTGTGCTCAAGCTGGAGTTTCTGTCTTACCTAACCCACAGGCCTGGACGTGATCTGTAGTAAAACTCCTGATGAGATTTCACACACTCCTTAGCCTAGGCGAAGTTTAAGAATACAATGAAAGAACTGAGCTCTTCTTGAAGGTGAGTTCTCGACTTCCAGAATAAAAGCGTAGGGTTTGGAAACCCGAGATCAGCAGATTGCCATTGATGAAAACTCGGTTATGAGCATGATCTGGCAGACCTCTGACTTTCTGCCTGTCTGGCTGTGGTGGAAAGTATATTTGTTTGCAAACCCATGCAGTGGGAAGGACTTGCAGTGGTGTTTTTCTTCTTGGAGACAAAATGACTTAATCAATACGTACAAATATAAATCAAATTTAGAATATACTGTGCTGAGTGGTGTGCTAAATGTACCCTGCTTCAAGCCTTTACAGTCAAAGCAGAAAAGATGAAGGAGAATCATCTTCATTTTGGGAATGAAGAACTGAAAAACTGGGAGATTAAGTGACTTGCCATGAATCAAACAGGCATATGTGGCAGAGCCAAGAATAAAATCCAGATCCCACTGAAGCAACCTAACCAGGAACATCCTTCCCATTGAATAGTTTAATTAACATAAATTAAGCAGCAAGTTGACTCAACATGTTTTTAATTTTACATGTGTACTTCGGAGAACATTATAATTGCATTTTATAACCTAAAAATAAACAAACGCATATGTCTGTCAGAAAAACAACAGACACACGGGAAAAATAGTTCATCCCTTTATTATCTTTGGTGTGAAGTCCTTCGTTAGGATTAAAATTGTGATGTGATGTGAAGGGAGAAGGCAAAGAACTCTCTCCTTCTGTGCTTATTGGGATTAAAAATAACCCTTCTTTTAGGTCTGTGCTGCCTGGGTGCCAGGGCTCTGTGTAAACAGAAGAGCCAAATGACGGATTCTTTAAGCACAGATCCCATAAAATCCACTGCATTCTCAGTCACCTCAGTGATGTTCAGTGCAAGAGGCAGAGCACTGAGTAAGTGCATTTGAAAGGGTCCAAAGATGGAAGGACTCTGGAAAGCACCTGAGACCTCTCATGCCCTGAAAGGGAAGATGAGAGCAAAAGAGATACAATAGCAAATCCCAGTAAAGGGGAAGATGCCTTCTAAGCTCAACAACAAATCTGTGCAGTCTTTGAAGCTGGCTACACCAGGCTTCATTCCCAGAGAGCAGGGTGAGCATTCCTCTCTAAAATTAAGCCCCTGGCAATTGCTCCCCCCAGGAACAGGCATGTACTGAGCGTAGGAAAGCTACATATGAGTGACAATAGGATTTAAAGAGAAAGAGAGACAGAGGAACTGATTTAGACCTCATGGGAACATTGATGGAGCCTTTTCTACATGCAAAACACTTGCATTGAATTAAACTAAATCAATATAAGCCAGCTGGAAACTGATCAATGGGGATGGTGTTCACAGGCAAACAAGAGATTATTTTGCAAGGCCTGCTTACCAGCCAAGGGCCATGTAGCTCTGGTCAGCACAGGCTCACAGGGAAGGTCAAAAGGCAACAGCTTTTGTGGTAACCGCTCTTGGCAATGCATGATGCAAGCACAGCCGCATGTCTGCATGCTGCACCCCTCCCAGATCACAGTAACATCACCACCCCTGACAGTAGAGTACTAAGCCTGAGGCAACTACCTCTGCGGATGAGAATATACCAGCTGGAGCTCAGTGCTATGCCAGAAGGATTATGTATCTCCTGGTCAGCCCTGAGCACATGCTGAACAACTGCGAGTGTGCTCGGTGCACATTTTGTACGTAGATCAGCCTTTACTATCTTGGGGTCTCTTCTGCATCTCTTTTCCCACAGTTACAGTAAAACTAGAAAAATTGGCAGACCCGTTTTTTGTCTACAGAGCTGAAAAGGCACAACACTCTCTTCCTGTGACATTGCTACCAGTATCACATGAACCCTGCTTTGTTTTTCACTGGGAAATTTTATGCATTTTTTTTGTCTGTGAAGAAAATGTCAGTATTTGATGCACCCAGCATTATGTCCAAGATGGCACTTTGAGGCAGAAACTTAGCAAACTGGAACCTGGCGGCTGCATCCTTCCAGCCACTGCATCCTTTTCCAGGAGAAACTACTTTTCTTCCATGATCAAAGCTTGAAAACCTTCATAAGGTCTAGACAGATCCCATTCCTGTGCCCAGGTTTATGTTACTTGCTGCTGAAGAGTTGGCAATGAGAGACTGAACAAAGCAGACCTCTGTCACACTCCTTCAGTGAGATACTTCTCACCTAACACTAGACTCCTGTGAATCTCACTTTCACATCTGCAGCAGCCAGTCTGGACATACCTTAAAATCAATGGAGAGAAACTGGAGGTTTCAGAGCCTGATTTGTCCAGGCACATACCTTAGGCTGCGAATAGCTACTTCCCAGTAATGCCTGTATTTCTCCCCACTGATGACAAAGACTGATGCCGGTGACCAGGTCAAATATACACACCTACAAAATATCCATCTACAGAATACATGTCTACATTTAGTTACGTGAATCCTAGCCCTTGAATTAAATTGATTCTGAGCAACACCGTGGTGTCCATAGGTAAAAAACCATAAGAAAATCCTCGGACTGGAAGAATGCAGTCACTGAAGTCCTCACCTCACAGGAGCTGGTGCTCTCTGGGAGTATGGAGAGTAATTGGAGACAGTTTAAGTAGGGCTTTGTTGTCTGCCAACAGATAGCGGGGTCCAAGGAAAAGAAGGAAACTGGTTTGCTGTAAGGTGCTGGGCAGTAATCTGTGGTGATTGTATAGAAGTGTGGATGCTCTTTGTCTTTCTGGCCTCCACTACTAGAATGTGGGCCTCTGTGGGAAATCATGCAAAGAGCTTAATGCTTCTACACCAGTTGGAGGTGGCTTTACTTTTGATAATAGCTGATGCTGAAGTACTGGATGCTTCTAATAGTTTTGAATTAAACCTGACGTCTGAGGCTCACCAGGATGCTGTATCACAGGAATTTGAAGAATACTGGCTTTCACATAAAAATGAAACATGTGAAACATATGCCATTAAACAGTACAATAACCAGGCAAAAATGCAGTGGTATTAGGGGCTGTTAGGGGGTTGAAGAGCCAAGCTCCTTGATTTTGAGGATCTGAGCCTCTAGGAAGAAAGCAAACATGCCTAGAACCTGAGAAACAGCAGTCAAAATCTATTGGAGGAAAATTTGTCAGCCAAAGGAAGTTACCTAATTCAGACTAAAACCTCCATGAGACAGTGCTATCATGCAACAGAGGATGTAGGCTGTTACAAGACAGGATAGTGGCAGCAGAATGGTATACTGAGAGTCCCCATAAAGTAGCACACAGATCTGCAAACAACACAAGTGAGGACAATGGCTGGTATTTGGAAAAAACTTTAGGAACCACAGTAATTTCTATCACTTTCCAAGAGATTCCCCAGCATGGACAAAGAGGACAATAGCACCATGTCCTCAGATGACTTTTCATAGGACCGGTGAGCAGTGCTGCAGAGGATTAAAGCACTATCATCCTGAAAGCAAATGAAATGCCTGTGCCTTCAACGTTGGTGCAAGCTGAAGTGTTGCCAGGAATGAGCATGTTAGCATTGAAAGCAAAACCATAGGCAAAACCATTGACCATAACTAGGTGAAGCTCAGGACTTACTGTAGCGAGCTAATTCCTGTTAGAGCTGTGACTAAACTCATGGGCAATTAGCAAATTGGAAGAAGTACAGTTTATAATCACACCAAGGGAAAAAAATTATCCATGAATAAAAACATGCCACTCCCTTCATCTCATTAAGGAGGTAACTTACCAAAGAGGCAGAAGATCAAAACAGTTGAAAAAGGGTTTGAGGATATCTTCCAAGGGAAAGAGAACTTGTTAAGGCTTGTCACATATACTGAAAGTACAGGCCTGTGAAGTGAAAACTCCCATGGTATGGGAACAGTTGGTCAGCTGATTTCTTCATGGTGGAGAAATGAGGTTATTTATTTCAGAGGCAGCCTTATTAGACAGTCATGACCTCCGTTTTTGCTAGCTCTAGTTGTCAGACACAGCTAATGGCTAACACAGTTTAATGGTTAACACACTAAGCCACAGTTTAGTGGATCTGAGTTTAAGCAGTCTGTGGTGAATACAGTACGAGACATTTTATTACCAGTCCAAATTTGCACTCAGTACAACAGGTTGGTAGAAAGCAATATCAAAATAAGAAACCACCCACTGAAAAGGCTGAGGAGGTTAACCGAGATCTGCATTTAGCATTGTTAAACTACAGGATTGAGTGGTTTGCCAGCTACAAAAAGTTTCCTTCAGCAAAAATGTGAAGAAGTAAGAATGCCTACAGTGTTAGAAACTGATGACACCAAAGGCAGACACACCTACAAAGAAACAGATGGCATAAACCAAACCTTTAAGAACTAAGGTCCTGGAACCATCCACTCTTACAGCTGCAAACAGTAGTGAGATTGGAAATGGCAGTCTTGAATTCATGAGGTTGTAATAAATGGAAATTCAGTCTCTAAAAACATAGGCAACTTCTCAGGTTTTGGAAAGTGACAGAGAGATGAAGATCACAAAGCCAGTTATTTTGCTCAGGGAGATCTCAGGCAGTGGATGAGCTGGCTGGGGCAGCTGGATCCTAGATTATGGCAATAGAAATAACAAACACAGAAGTGCTCATCAGTAACCGTGCTAGTGTTTTTGCACTGATGGGGATCTTGGGAAGGTCCATGCAACACTACTGTACCCTGTAGTGTTACGTACTGTGTACATAAACAGATAATGTTAGTGTGCTGTAACTGTACACGTGTATCTGGCATTCTGTATTACTTTTTGCTGGCAAAGATGCATATGGAGAACTGTACATTTAAGGAGCTTTCTAAAAGCAAGAGGCAGCAGCAACTACCTTACTCACAGGCCCATGTTATGCATTGATGGACAGGAGGAAATCAGGCCCCAGTGAAGCACACCTCCTTCAGATATGATCGCTCTAAATGATTTCTGAACAACAGGTACAGCTCATTCAGGAATACTGTTTACTGCTGTTAAGTGAGAAAGTACTGCATCAGCTGGCATTCAGGATAAGCATCTCTTGAAGTCAAAATAATTTTGCAATTACTCAGAAACTGATTGTACTTTCATCACAGTACAGATTTGCCAAAAGATCATGTATCAGTCCAGTATAGCTTGGGAAAAACAAAACCAAAAAGTACTTGAAGTGCAAGGTTTCTGCAATTCACAATGGCTTACCTTTTTGTGAAAAAAAATGTGATCAAAACACCTTTTTATAGTAGAAATGTCAAATGAAAGCAGGAGCATTTTAAATAGTAGGAGAATACTTCATTTCCCTTAAACACAGATGTTTTTCTCTGTGAAAATACATTAAAAAAGTCTATTGACATTACTTTTTATGTAGAGCAGTACTATTGGGAAATTCCAAATCACACAAGACTTTGCATTTTGTAACGGTCTACCTGCTATCTTCTGCTAGGATTGCAGTCTCCTGTGTTATCAGAATACCAACAAATCAACAGCGCAGATCTAACAAGCACCTGTGAACGTCCCAGGAATCTCAATGCAGCTAGTTACAAGCATTAATAATTGTCAAGTTAATTAGGCCTCGGGCATACTTACGTATCTACTGACCATTTCTGTGATCGGGGCCTTAACACTTTTGGGGCAGAGAGACAAAGCGTTGCAATTGTATTGAAAATAGCTGAAGCATCCTTTATTTTATCAGAGCATAGCTTCTAACTTCCAAACCCCTTCCCTGACCCAAACTCTATAAACCTCAACAGCAAAAATTAAATCAAAGCAAAACTAAAGGGATGTCCTTAAAATAAAACAGATAATTAAATTTCCTTCTGGAGTCCCTATAGGGTTGTCCCATCCCAGTAAGGGAATAGGGACAGCGGTTCAAGGTGTCATCCCCTCTCTGAGTCATTCAGCTACACAGAAAGGAAGGGAAAGGGAAAGTATTTAGAATGGGTCTCCAGGGTTTTAGCCCACTGAATTCCTCCCCAGCATACAATCTCTGGAAGAAGTGGAGGAACCCCTCGAGCAGGAAGTGAATCAGAAACATGCGATGGTCTGTTTGCAGTGACTCACAACACATCAATAGCAGAATTGTCCAGAGACCTATAGAATGTCAGGACTCTTTTTATACCATTGTGCAGCCACAAGTACCAAGAAACATATGTTTCCTATCACTCAGCCCAGCTTTATGCTAGGCTAATATATATTAGTTTGTCTAACTGCATGCTTGAAAGCAGTCCTGGGCTTGCATCATATATGCAGAATGTTTCATACTCAGGCATGTTGTTGTTGCTCTTATTATTGTTATTAGGATCACAAGTGTTTATGTTGGTGACTTTATGGATACAGTTACTATTTGTTGTTTCCAGCAGACTGCACTACGTACATATATATATGTATATACACACACACTTTGAATGATACATATGTTTAACAACATCTCCTGTGAGCTGGTTTCATTTCCATGCAGACGTGCTGTCAGGTCTCTGGGCCGATCTTGTAACTGCAGCATTGTCAGAGGAGCGGTGATATTCGGGCTGCCTACAACTTAAAACATACTGGTTTACCTTTTGACAAATTTCCTTTCAGTGACCATTCAAGGCTGGAATATTCCACTCTGAGTGCCTCCCTTAAGAAGAATATAGGGAGAATTACAGGTAAACCAGGAGGCTAAATAACTCTTACACATACGCTTTCACACACACAAGCAAAGGAAGAGTTACTCGTTTGCTCATGGTGAAGAGCACTTCTTACTGCTTCTTTAGGAAACTCACAGCTCCAGCTATGAGAAAAGCCAGTGAAATGCACCAGTCCTTTGATTTCTTCATCCTAATGAAAACTTGGCCAAATCTGGTCAAGTTTCAAAGTCCTCTGGTACCTGCAGTTAGCACCTGCCAAGCACAGTGTTGCCAAAGATCTACCCCAAGCTTATCAAAGCATCAACCTGCACTGAGAAGGTTGCTGAAGTGCAGAGGCTCACAAAGATCTTCCCCTGCAATTGCAAGTCTCAGGTTCTGTAAGTACTGAACTGAAACAAGGGCGTCTGTGGTTGTGGAAACATGAACAAACAAACATAGGGAAGCAAATTACTTTGTGTGAACTGATATGTAGCAATTATTCCTATTCATTCTTACTCTGCAAAAATGGGGGGAGGAGTAATTTATGGCAATTTAATCTTCAATAGAAGGCAAATAAACTACCTTATGTTTACAACACATAGTGTTGTCATGCAGACAAATACCTGTTTATGATCATTAAAAGCTGAGGGGATGTGGTCCTGCATGGTAATGGTTTTGCATATCTGTCCCTTTCTGTGTGCATATCACACTCTCTGTAATGGGCCAGTGACAGGAATACAGCGCTGCATGTGAAAGCCATGGTTCAAACAGAAAAAAAGAAGAGCCAGCTGTGGGAAGAAGGACTGGATTTAGACAGGGAGCAATGGAAAATGAGGCAATGACACTGGGATTGAAGACTGCTGTGGAAGAGAGAAACTAGAAGTACAGGTCTGGCTGGATAAGAATAAGGATAGGAACCAAAAGCAGAATATATGGGGACAAAAAGCCTGTGTGGAGATACAGCACAGACGTAATCTGATGTGCAGCAATGAGGAAGGTAAGGAGTGGCTGGGCAAGGAGCTATGGACCAAGGAAGAGCAGGGTGTGGAGAAGTATCATAGGGAAGACAGATATCTCACAGGGATCAAGGTGCAAACAGAACTGGGATGGGCTGGAGGGAGAATTTTAAATAAAGGGGTACACTGTGAATGAACCAAGTGTCTGGGAATAAAGTCTGAAAGAAGAAATAAGCAGAAAGGCAGAGTATTAGCAGGGAGGGGAGAGAGCATGGACAGAGAGCCAGGGATAAAAGCACCGGACAGCCAAGCCCAATGGCACTGGTAACAAACACTGGGACTCAGTGGCCAAAACGTTTAGGACAGGGAAGAATAGGATAGATATTAAAACCAACAACAAGAGGAGAATGGGACTTGCCTAATGAGTCAGGATAGGACAGAACCAGCATGAAGATAGATGAACTGGAGGGAATAGGGAAGGAAAGCCTGTCTCCACTGTGACCTTTTCCTTTCATAGCCCAGCACGGATTTTAAATGTCCTGAGTGTTATCAGTTCTCTCCTAATAGGAAATATTTGGGAAGACATCCGTATGGCCACAAGTGATGGATGCAAACACATGCCTGCTCTTCATGAAGTGCAGGTCAAAGTGCCAGCCTTGGTGAGTCATGTGTGTGCCAATATACAGGTGTCAGAGGGATTTTTTCCAGTTTACTTTGTGGTAAGCCTAGGAACCACCATGCCCATATAGCATCTAAAAAGAACTTTATTAAGGTCAAAAAGTTAAGCACCCATACTTTAGGAAACAGCCTCCATTTTCCTTCCTTGTACATAAGCGTTATGAATCAGACTTTAATTACGTGACTGTGAGTTATTTTTTCCACTGTTCCCCTTCAGAAGGCTCCAACAGGTAGATCTGCTCTGAGGCTAAATCCGGACTTCAGGAGGAGGTTGTTTTCAGGACCCCTGCTTCAATTCTTCCAAAAGTTGGAAAATGCATAAATTATGACTCAGGGTTTAGCGGAAAAAGAAAGGGCACTTTGATGATTAAGGCAGCTGAAAAGCGTCTTAGTGAACTGGATCCTCTCCCTAACTGTGCTAAAAAATCCAAGTGAAATTCTGAGAAAATCCTTTAAATCACACTTCTCTGTAGGAATTAATGTTGTGTCCCTCAATTTTTTGGCACTCTTAGTTTCAAACACTGGAAACTGACTTGAAAATTCTGCTGCAATTAATTCCTGAGAATGACATCTTGGACTGGTGTTCACATATATAAAAGAAGAAGAAAGACTTAAAAATTGGCATGGAAAAGAGCAACTGAAATTATTTAAGAGCTGAATAAATGTCTATCAGTGAGTTGCCTGCAAACTTCTTGACATGTGTCTTGAATACAGGTTACAAATATGTTCCTGAGGAGTAAATAGCAGCTGTAAAAAGAATATTTAATCCAGTGTAGAAAAGTAAAGTAAGAACCTATGTTTGTGAGCAGACATATGAGGAATTTGGCATAAAGATTTAACAGTGAGAGTAATTAATCACCCCTCAAAAATGCACCCAAGCAAATCACCAGCCCATTATCTTTTGAGGTCTTCAAATAGAGACTAGCTGCCTTCCTACACTACTTGCTTTACACCTCGGATAATCCTGAATTATTGGACTAATTACAGGGATAACTGAGTGAAATTTATATATAGGTCTGTAAAGTACAGGAAGTCAGACTCTGTGACCTAACAGCCCTTATCTTTACTAATCCAAGTGCCAGGCAGTCATAGCTGCAGCTGAAGTCAGTGGAAACTTCTCTATGATTATATAAAATGCTAAATAGGGCTACACAGACAGAAATAACAGGATCTAAGGTATCTCACTTAAGACACTCAAATGTAGTACATACTTTTGAACTTAATCTCTTACTAGCTCAACTTTCCATCTATAAAATGGGGCTGATAATCTCCCTTTAGCTGGAAATGATGTTTTGAATGTATACTGGTTATCATTTGTGAATCTTCAGTGATGAGAACCACTGAAACACCCATGGGTAAAAGAATAATTCTCACCTCAGGACAGCATCTGAATACTGTGAAAAAATTGTGAGGAGGTAACAGCTCATTCAGTCAGAACTGGGTATTAAATGATGCAGAAATCTTGTGAAAAAATAAAACCAACCCCTAAACCAACAGTATGCAGTCCAGTAAGCAAGGATTGACACATATGCATAAGGGAAGCAAATAAAGTTGCACAATTAACCCTTATTCTGGCATTTCCAAAGAAACCTAGAATTTTCAGCCTGATCATGTTCCTCAGTTTATTAGCTGATACATCCTGCATAGGAGACACACACACAAAAATGTAATGTAGTAAAACATATAACTGCATTATGACATAAATTCAGGCATATCTCCTTTGAGCCTACACTAGGGAGAAAGCTGTCTCAGTTACACAAACCAGCAACTCAGTCCTGGGCATTTGCAAGTCTAATGAGAGTCACAAGACAAGAAAATCATGGAGAGTGAAGCCAATGGGATCTCTACAGCTGGATCTGGAGGCAAAATAATCCTCCCAGTGAGGGACGGGCAGAGGTATGATTAGAAGAAGGGTGTATCATGTTGAAGGAGAGATGGCAGTTAACATGTGGGTAAGGAGTCAACACCTAGAAGGCAACATGTAAATACCAAATGATCCCAGACTACATGGACCGTCTAGTTTTGTCAAAGCACTGAGCTCATTAATGGCCCTAATGACCCTGATGCCTCACCTGTGGCTCACACCCATGGGCCCAGGAGCTCTATTTAAGTTCAGTCCTGGGCATTCACTTCTTTTATGAGTTATACGGGAGGAGTGCAGGTCTCCTACTCCTGCCTGGCTATGAATCCCATTGAGATGGACCTCAACCTATGGATTGGCTTCCTGCCTTGATTTTTGTCACTACGGACCTGCCTGATGATTGCTGGACTTGATCCTATTCCTGACCTACTGACTGATTTCCTGGCTTGACCTCAGACCTGTCTTATGACCATTATACTGCATTTTGACCTGAACTTTTGCTTGGACATTGCCATCACCTCTGGGTCTCTGCTCACCTTTCTCTGGCACTGTGGGACTGAGATATGGCTCACAAGGCTCTCCCTTGGCTTCTGGCTCACCTTCCTTTAAGGAGCAGCCTTGTTCTTACTGCTCCCTGACAGATCTATCCTGGTGTTTGGATGCTGGGTGCTCTAGAGGGAGCGGCTGCCTTGCCAGATAGAGCCAGAAAGCAATGTAGTGAGTCTGGCAGGGAGGGAAGGAGAACTCTGCAGCCAAAAATAACTAATTAATTTTTTGAGCCATAACAGAAGTTTGGTGACTGGTAGCTGTGTGTATGTGTGACTAAGTGTGTGCATCCAGTGCTCTAGTCAGGCTGTAAGATGACATCAGCCAAAGGAGCATGCCAGCAGCCTCTCAGTCATCTCTTTCCTCTTGCTTGCCAAGAGCTGTTGATGCTTCCCGAAACATGTGGTAAAAGAAGCCTCATGCATGTTTACATTCAAGGCAGGATGAGGGCCTGCCCCTGACCAGCCTGCCACAGTGTACTTCAGAGTCCAAGTCAGAACAATACAGCTTTGACAGAGGCTAATTTCTGATGCCTGCTCATGGGTGAGGCTGGTTCTCTGTCTTGGTCCTACACTGTATTGTTTATCTTCTAAGACATTCTGATATCTGAGAAATCACACTTAAAATCAAGAGGGGAACAAAAATGGTCATCTTAGGAATAACAGGAGTAAGGTCTCATGCTTGAAGCCAGCCTTGGTGAGTGGTTTCCAAAAGCTAGTACATTATTTTGTACATTTGATGGAGATTAACAGGAAGAAGTTTACTTTGTTTTACAGACATTGTAAGTAATACCAGCAACAGCCAGCTTTTGACTGCTGAAGCAGGTTGCCATTTGTGAACTGGATAGGTGAAGTTTGAAGGGGATGGGGACTCTACCTGCTGAGGAGAGAGGGATCTGGCAGGGGCAGTGTTCCCTCATCATCTTGGGAAGCAATTGAAATGGACTGATTGGTAGCTGTGAGTCTGTTCAGTTGGCACATTAGGTTTTATCATGAGAGTTGTTAAAAAAAAAGTTTCTAATATAAAGATAAGGGATATTATGGCTTTTAATTGTGTATCATAAGTGGGGCAAAACAGTGGTACCTAAATGTGCACAGGAAGAGTTGGAACCCCCTCATTTTAGGCAATAGCTGGTATTCTGGGTGGTGAAAAAAACAGTTTAAAAGATGGATTAGAATATGTTGTCTAAAATGCCTTTCTTTGGAGAGAAAGGAGTATGTATGTGTCTCTAAGATGGGCATGTTCCTGTTAAAACACAGCGATACTGAAGGACAGAAGCGGCTGTTGAAGTTGGTGTGGGTGGCCAGCTGCTATAAAGCAGTAGGCATGGTTAATGGGCTAAGAGTGACTGGTTGAAGTGGCTTGGATGTGCTGTGACCGTTTCAGGCCAGCAGAAACTGCAGACAGTTGTATCCACAGCAGCACTAGCAGCTGCTTCACCAAAACCTGAGAGGGCCTGAAGTGATGGTTGTGTTATAGGAAAGGGCTAAGGGATTAATCTAGCCCTTACATTCCATTGTTCTTATAGTACACTATTCCATTTATTTTTATTGTCTTCCCTTTCTTCAACAGTGTGCTGTTTTGGTTAAGTCATTAGATTCACCATATGGCAGCAAGGAGGCTGAGCTCTCAGACGAGGCCATCAGTTCTTGTTTTCCCATGTTCTGAGGTGGGAGACTCATCTGGTGTTTGTTAGAGCCTTAGAAATCCAGCTATACCATTTTGCTGCTGGCCTAGAATCATGCAGGAAGGTTATACAACTTTAGCTTTTCTTTACACTAATTCTTTGCTCTGAGAATCTACTTCATTTTTGAATATAACTAAACAAAGGGAAGAACAGTGAAGTGTTCAGAAACTATGTAGATAAGGCCCTCAGTGACATGGTTTAGTGATGGTCTTGGCAGTCCTGGGGTAACGGCCTGAGGCTCCATAAACTTTCCTCATCCCCCTACAGCAAGTTTTAAGAAAGTCATTGAGTCCATCACTTCCTACCACCAATTTTGACAAACTTCCCTATGGCTTGCTCATTTGTCCCCCAGGATTTGTGGTTTACAACTACACAGCCAGAGCTACATGTAAAGTAGATTCCTGAATTCGGTAGCAGTACTGCATTCAGAATCAAATATAACAAGGAGACACAATTTGCTGGGCACAGCGACCAGTGTTGTTTGCAGTGTTGCAGGAAGAGCTAAAGCACATGTAACTATTTGTTATAAAGTTATTATCTTCTGTAGAGGGAGAAACTTCACTGGTTTCTCTGGTCCTGCTGCCCATTAGTACTGTTCAAGACCTTTCCAGGTCATACTGTTTCCCAGAACAGACACTGTCCCACTAACTCCATCCTATGGCTTCACCCAGTTAAGAATGAAAGATGCTTGGCTTGCACAATGACTGTTTTCAGTGAGGGAAAAAGCAGGTTCACTTGACTGCATTGCTGGATGTAGCGGACATCCAGCTTAGTGTGAAAGCTCATATGCCCTGTATCACGGATTTTATCCTGATTATAGCATTTCTGATAGGAAACCAGAAGCTTTTTTTGTCAGTCTTTTTCGCTTGGCATCTTTGTATGCACTTCTCTAGACATTCTCTCTTCACCCATATGAGTCTGGCATTATTTACAAGTTAAATCTCCCTTGTGTAGTTAACTGGTGTTTTACTTTTTGAGAACAGCTTTTAACATGTCTGTAAGGATGCAAAACTCTTCTGGTATAGTAAAAAATGATTTATAAATAAAAAAGTTGTTTGTTTTATTTTTTTAATATTTTTTTAGTTCTAATACCCTGGGATCCATATTTCCAGTCTCGGGTCCAAAGAACGAAGAGAATACAGTGTTATCTGCTTATATTTGATTTTATTTCTTTCAATCTAGACCTGCCAGTGCCAAGAAAGCTCTTCTGAAATTAGGTAGTCAGATAGAGATAATGATGTCCACATATTTTTTGGTCTCCTCTTGACATCTCAATCAATCTCTGAAAAATTCAGGCTAGAAAGCAACCTAATCAGCAGGAAGCTCAATTTTAGAACTATTTTCTATGTTGAAAGATGGAGGTATGCGCCCTGGGAGACATCAGTGATAAGCACTTGAATGTTGCAATTTGTAAAGAATATTTTTAAATATGAAACATAAAATGTCAGTTTGGTGGTCAGAAAAAGACACAAATATGTGAGGTTTTTTGCTATGGTGCCTGTAATGTAAATACCAGTGGAAACCCACACCATCACTTTAAATGGGTTTGCATGAAACAGTAGTAAAGATAGCTATGCTGGTGCTGGTTTCAATGGTAATAGTCGCAGCTGGCATTTAACAGCAATCACTATAAACAATTACTTTTGAAGGTAGTCTCTGTGTTTGCATTCACTTGTCCAGGCTAGTTTCTTCAAACATGTGTTTGTTAGCTGGGTGAAGTGAACGTATCCAGGCTTTAGGCAGTTTTAGAGATACTTGCAGCTCAAAGTACACACATGTTACATCATATGTGCTGCTCAGTACTTTCCTGGATGTCAGAAACTACAGAAATACTTCAGAACTAAAACAGCTCAGACAGCCAGAAAGTCAAAGAAAGGAAGAAAATTATAGGCAAGGAACTGAGGATGAGAGGTTAAGCAGCCTGCCAATGCTTACAAAGGAAAATCTATGCTAGGTTTGGAATTGGACCCAGACATCCTGAATGTCAGTCCAGCCTTAACCACAAGGCTGTCCCTCTTCTGATTCACACATATTATTACAAATTAACTAGTGGTTCTCTGACCCCTTGTGATTCATTAGTCATAAACAGTGGAGTAAAACCATTGCATTCTTTGTAGAAATACAACACTTTCGGTTTGGGTTTGGGTTTTTCCTTGGTACCATTCAGCCTTTTCAGCTAAAGAATCACTAACTGAAATGTGGGCTGTGATCTGGCTGTTACCAGATTTGGAGATGGCTATTTGTCATCATTCTGTGTACACAGGCAGGATTCTCACAGGACACTACTCTGTGATAGAGCCTAGAATGGTAAAAAGAGGGCATAGCATTAGCTTTTTAGCTGTTAGAGCAAAGGAATGATTCTTGTATTCCTGCTACCTGAATAAGACCATTTTGTCTCATAGGTATGGTACATGTATCTTGGATACAGCCATGGGCTTCCAGAGATGTTTTAGATGACAAAATGTTATTTGAAGCCTACTGGCCTTTTGCTTCAGGATTTTTGGGGCAACATCTCTTCATTGTGGCTGGATACCTCTGAAAATGTCTTTATATCTTCTCAGGACCAAGGAGAAAATCCAAAAGGTATCTCTGACCATCAAGAACAGATCTGAGCTTGCTCTCAAGACCAGGATAAAGTGTAAGCTTTTAAAATCCCATGTTACTGCTTGGTGAGGTGCTCTCTGACTGAAGACCAGCTCAAGAAAGGAGGTTGATTGTGCAGCTGATCGCAGTATTGCTCACAATGGGCACACGTCTCACACTCAGGCTGTACCTAAGCATGATCAGTAGTCAAACCACAGCCCACAGAATAAATTAGGATCATGTTGCTGGGCATGAGGAAATCTAACTGTAATGCTGCTCACCATAATTCAGAGGAAAACTGGCTGTCAGGCATGCAATGATGCAAGTCTGTGCTAGGATATGAATCTATCTGGGCAGTGAACTTTTGGAAATACCCTTGTCAAATCCACTGACTACTGACTGTAAAGAATCACAGAACAATAGATATTGTGACTGAAGCAGCTGTAGAAGTCATGTAGTCTACCCACTTACTCACAGAAGTACTACTGCCAGCACATCATTAAGTCAGCCTTAACTTTGAATATCTGAGTCCTGAAAACTGCCTAAATTGGGTATTCATCTGTCCCAGTGCTGCATTACCCTTATAGGAAATCTTTTCTTATGTCCAGATCAATGTCCCAGGTGACAGTTTGTGGCTGTTTTTCCAGTACAACAGTATAATCTGATGCTTCTGAGCAGAATGTGGATCTATTATGTTTGTAATTATCCTTCAGGTAGTTGTAGACTATTAATTCTCTTCATTTCCTAAACAAGCCAAGATGCTTCAACATACCCTTGATGACTCTGTGCTCCAAGGTCTCTGAGCATTGTGGTAGACTTCTGCTAAACACCCTCCAGTTCCTTCACCTCCATCTGCAATGAAGATGCTTCAGACTATTACCTTTCCTTTCCCATTCTTTACTTAATTCCTTACCTACAGAAACTGAAATTTAGGTTGATTGCACAGTTTAAGGAGAAAGGATGATGCCTGTGGTAGAGAAACAGCGAAGCTCATAGTGGTAGCTAGTGTCGACAGACCCAAACAAACTGTAGTGGGAAAAGGCTACTTTCACCTTACATTGTCCAAATCTGTTAAATCAAAACATCCTCTTCTCAGAAAAATTACTTGGCATTCTGTCTCAAGCTGGAGGCCAGCAACGAGTGGTGTCCCTCAGGGATTGGTGCTGGGACTGGTCTTGTTCAACATCTTTGTCGCTGACATGGACAGTGGGATTGAGTGCGCCCTCAGCAAGTTTGCCGATGACACCAAGCTGTGTGGTTCGGTTGATACGCTGGGGGGAAGGAATGGCATCCAGAGGGACCTTGACACGCTTGTGAGGTGGGCTGATACCAACCTCATGAAGTTTAATCATGGCAAGTGCAAGGTCCTACACCTGGGTCAGAGCAACCCCAGGCATAGCTACAGGTTGGGCAGAAAAGAGATTCAGAGCAGCCCTGCAGAGAAGGACTTGGGGGGGCTGGTTGATGAGAAAATGAGCATGAGCCGGCTTCAGTGTGCGCTCACAGCCCAGAAAGCCAACCGTATCCTGGGCTGCATCAAAAGGAGCGTGACCAGCAGGTCCAAGGAGGTGATCCTGCCCTTCTACTCTGCTCTTGTGAGACCTCACCTGGTGTATTGTGTGCAGTCCTGGTGTCCTCAGCATAAAAAGGACATGGAACTGTTGGAACAAGTCCAGAGAAGGGCCACGAGGATGATCAGAGGACTGGAGCACCTCTCATATGAAGACAGACTGAGAAAGCTGGGGCTGTTCAGCCTGGAGAAGAGAAGGCTGCATGGAGATCTCATAGCAGCCTTCCGGTATCTGAAGGGGGCCTATAAGGATGCTGGGGAGGGACTGTTCATTAGGAACTGTAGTGATAGGAGGAGAGATAATGGGTTCAAACTTGAACAGGGGAAGTTTAGATTGGGTATAAGGATGAAGTTCCTTACTGTAAGGCTGGTGAGGCACTGGACTGGGCTGCCCAAGGAAGTTGTGAACGCTCCATCCCTGGCAGTGTTCAAGGCCAAGTTGGACAGAGCCTTGGGTGACATGGTTTAGTGTGAGGAATCCCTGCCCATGGCAGGGGTGTTGGAACTAGATGATTTTAAGTCCTTTCCAACCCTTACTATTCTATGATTCTATAACACTTAAGTAAAACAGCCTTCTCCCACCACCTCCGATAGATTGGAAGAGTTTCAAAAGGCAAACAAATTAAATTGATCTATCTTTAAGTTTGCTCTGGCTGCAAGTCCTTCTTATTGGTTTGAAAGATGGGGCCAAATCAAAGACATTCCTGGTCCAAAAGTGTTCTGTATTCAGATATTTCTTATGTGAACTCTATGTCCATAGTCTATGTCTGTTAGCAGGAGGTCAGAGCTGAAAACCACCTCACACATCCGCGTTAGAGCTTTTATAAGGGGCCTTTTATTCATTCATCTCTTCCTTACCACTCCTCTCCTGGGTTCAATTCCTTTTTGGTTCCCGTTAGGTTAAGGGGAATTACACATCCGTACGGTAAGGAGAGAATGGATTCGTTCTTCCTCTATGAACAGCAAGAAAAACTAGAGGAAGCATCAATTTGTAACCTAAGATGACCAACGAAATCCTTAGCAGTAATTACATCACAACTATGTAATTATGAGGATACAGTTTCCTCTCACACCTGAGAAACTGCAGGGTTTAGCTACAACCCATACGTGTGCAGTGTGTCTGAATAGTGCCAGAAGTAGGTTCTAACAGAGAAGTTCATCTGGTTGCTAAGCTGGCTGGATGACCTACTTGTACTGTCACTGGATACTGAGCATCCTTGTTTGAGCACAAAGTTGGTATTATTGCTGATGCTCAGACTTACAAGTTATTTCTCTCTGCCATCCCTGATAGGATTTAATCTCAAGTAATCTGAGGTAGAAATGAAACATGATGCAAAGCAACTTAAAGGGCTATTCACTTCAAACAGGTTTATTTACTTTCCCTTTTATGGCATAGTTTACTTTAATACTAAATCAGAAACTTAATGGTAAAGGAGTAGCTCTTCTTAGTTTAGGAAGAGAAGCCTCTCCTACAACACACCAGTGCTGTAGTGCTAATACTGCAGGTGTTACTGATCACAGGTATTCATTTCCTAGAGCCATGTATAAGAGAGAAGAACTAGTCAAGGCTGCCTTTTATACACACAATGTACTTATACTACTTTCTGTTAATTAATCCTGGGCTATAAGTATCTTTTATTAAGTCAAAGCCCTGATCTGAAAAACATGTGCTCTTCTGGTCCTAAATCTAGTCCTGCTGCATCTGTAGGTTTCATTTCTAACCTTAAGTGCTTGCCCCTCAGCAAATGCTTGGGCAGTGCTGCCCTGTTTGAGGCCACCTTGTGTGGTCTACACAGATCTTCATAAAATCATAGTCAGGGTTGGAAAGGCCCTTAAGACCATCTAGTTCCAATCCTCCTGCCATGCGCAGGGACGCCTCACACTAGACCTTGTCACCCAAGGCTCTGTTCAACCTGTCCTTGAACACTGCCAGGGATGGATCATTTACCACTTCTTTGGGCAACCCATTCCAGTGCCTCATCACCCTAACAGGAAAGAACTTCATCCTTATATCTAACCTGAACTTCCCCTGTTTAAGTTTGAACCCATTACCTCTCCTCCTATCACTATGGTCCCTGATGCTAAGTCCCTCTCTGGCATCCTTGTAGGCCCCCTTCAGATACTGGAAGGCTGCTATGAGGTCTCCACACAGCCTTCTCTTCTCCAGGCTGAGCAGTCCCAGCTTTCTCAGCCTGTCTTCATACGGGAGGTGCTCCAGCCCCCTGATCATCCTCGTGGCCCTCCTCTGGACTTGTTCCAACAGTTCCTTGTCCTTTTTATGTTGAGGGCACCAGAACTGCACACAATACTCCAAGTGAGGTCTCACAAGAGCTGAGTAAAGGGGCAGGATCACCTCCTTTGGCCATCTCCAAAAGGAGCATCACGCTCCTTTTGATGCAGCCCAGGATACGGTTGGCTTTCTGGGCTGCAAGCGCACACTGAAGCCGGCTCATGTTCATTTTCTCATCAACCAACACCCCCAAGTCCTTCTCTGCAGGGCTGCTCTGAATCTCTTCTCTGCCCAACCTGTAGCTGTGCCTGGGATTGCTCCGACCCAGGTGTAGGACCTTGCACTTGGCATGGTTAAACCTCATGAGGTTGGCATCAGCCCACCTCACAAGCGTGTCAAGGTCCCTCTGGATGGCATTCCTTCCCTCCAGCCTATCAACCGAACCACACAGCTTGGTGTCATCGGCAAACTTGCTGAGGGCGCACTCAATCCCACTGTCCATGTCAGCGATGAGGACGTCAAACAAGACCAGTCCCAACACCGATCCCTGAGGGACACCACTCGTTACTGGTGTCCAACTGGACATTGAGCCATTGACCACAACTCTTTGCGTGCGGGCATCCAGCCAGTTCTTTATCCACCGAGTGGTCCATCCATCAAACTGATGTCTCTCCAATTTAGAGACAAGGATGTCGTGTGGGACAGTGTCGAACGCTTTACACAAGTCCAGGTAGATGACATCAACTGCTCTACCCCTGTCCATCAGTTCTGTAGCCCCATCATAGAAGGCCACCAAATTGGTCAGGCAGGATTTCCCCTTAGTGAAGCCATGCTGGCTGTCACCAAGCACCTTGTTGATTTCCATGTGCCTTAGCCTGCCTTCCAGGAGAATGTGCTCCAAGATTTTGCCAGGCACAGAGGTGAGACTGACTGGTCTGTAATTCCCCGGGTCATCCATTTTCCCCTTCTTGAAAATGGGGGTTATATTTCCCTTTTTCCAGTCATGGGGAACTTCACCTGACTGCCATGATTTCTCAAATATGACGGCCAGTGGCTTAGCAACTTCATTCTCCAGCTCCTTCAGGACCCGCGGATGGATTTCATCAGGTCCCATGGACTTGTGCACATTCAGATTTTTAAGATGGTCTCGAACCAGATCGTCTCCTACGGTGGGCCCAAGGTCTTCATTCTCACAGTCCCTGTGCCTGCCTTCCAAGACTTGGGTGGTTTGGTCAGAGCCTTTGGCAGTGAAGACCGAGGCAAAGAAGTTATTCAGAACCTCAGCCTTCTCCAAATCCTGTGTAGCCAGTTCTCCCGAGAGCTTCATGAGGGGGCCTACGTTCTCCCTAGTCTGTTTTTTTATTTGCTACGTACCTATAGAATCCCTTCCTGTTATTTTTCACATCCCTAGCCACGTTTAATTCCAACTGGTCCTTAGCTTTCCTAACCTGGTCCCTAGCTTCCCGGACAACATCCCTGTACTCTTCCCAGGCCACCTGTCCTTGCTTCCATTTTTTATAAGCTTCTTTTTTTCATTTGAATTTTCCTCAGCAGCTCCTTATCCATCCAAGGAGGTCTCCTGGCCCTCCTGGTGCACTTCCTTCTAGTTGGGATGCAACAGTCCTGAGCTTGGAGCAAGTGATCCTTGAATATCAACCAAGAGTCTTGGCCCCCCCTGCCCTCTAGGGCTATATCGCATGGAACCTTACTAAGCAGGTTCCTGAAGAGGCCAAAATCTGCTCTTTTGAAGTCCAGGGCAGTGAGCTTGCTGCACACTCTTCTCACTGTCCTGAGGATCTCAAATTCGAGCATTTCATGATCGCTGCATCCAAGGCTGCCCTGGAGAGTCACATTTCCAACGAGCTCTGTTGGTGAGCACGAGGTCAAGCATGGCACCTCTCCTTGTTGGCTCCTCTATTACTTGCAGAAGGAAGTTGTCTTCCACACAATCGAGGAACCTTCTGGATTGCTTGTGCCGGGCCGTACCGTCCTTCCAACAGATGTCAGGGTGGTTGAAGTCACCCATGAGAACAAGGGCCTGTGAGCATGATGATGTTTGAACAGGATGTTGAACACGATCATAAGAGATCATAAGGCATTAGTATGCAGCTCACAGTACTCATGCCCACTAGTCTGTCTTGATATAACCTCTTGTGCTACATACATCCAGTAGCTCTCTGGAAGGATTCTCCTGTGTCTGAGGGCCTTTTTCCTCCATATTCCATCACTCATCTTCACAAGTTTCTTCCTCTGTACAGAGCATGTTTTCTCTGGATTAGCTAGCAAGTGCCGCCACTGTCAAGCTGGTGGTAGCTAAAATTGCTTCCTCAGCCCCTATCTCTGCTTACCCAGCTGCCTTTTACTGGATATTATCCTCTATATACCCTTACAATAACTTGCTGTAGCGAAGGAAGCTGCCCTACCTTTGCTGCTCTCCAATCTCCGCAGACCTTGCTTTTGTTCCTCTCTGACGGTGAATTCAAAGGCACAAAATGACCCTCCAACAAAAAGGTGAAGGGAATGGACCTCAGAGGCAATTTCCAGCAGTCAGATATCTTTCTCCTCTAATGTAAGCCCCTCCAGGGAGATGAATGTGAACAGAGCTTGGTCACTGGGTTCCCTCCACACACCCCATGGAGGGACTTCCTCTGGCCTTGGGATTGAAGGGACGGATATTTCCCTTCAGCTCAGTAAACTGCTGCAATGAAATAACTTTGATTCGTCCATCTTTTGGTTACTTATTCTCTTGGCATTTTCGTGAGAGCCAAAGAATCTGTTTTCCATTTGCTGTACTTTTGCCGGAGACTGTAATTGCTCTTTGAACCTACAGGAGCAGGAAACCCATTAAAGGCCCAAGAGGACAAGGATTCAGTGCCAGCCAGCACATTCCTCAGCTCCTTTCATCCTGCAAGAGTAGAGTGCTTCTGGCTTCTCCAGAAGGAATATTACTACATTTTGTTCAAATTTAAGGCTGATTTCAAGAGTAATTCTACCACTCACCTTACAGTTATCATTACTCCTGTTATTTGCATTCTTAGTTTTATGGTCATTATTATCACTAACATAGAAATATCTATGGAGAGGTCATTACAGAAAACCCAAGTACCAACCCTGCCTTTCAGTGTGTTGCAGAATGTAATGATAGATATAATACGTTGGCTGTGGCTGAGTCTGTCCCATGGATTCTGGAGAGGGAGAGGGGCAAGCAGCCCAGCAAAAAGAGTAAGCCTTGGAAGGGTACTTCTAAGAAAACAAAGGTAGATTGGGATAGTACTGGGGGCAGGAAGACACAGATATTCTGAGTCTAAAAACTGAGAAAGAGGAGCTTGGATCTGATGCAGTGAAAGAAGGAAGTCAAAAAAGATGATCTTTTTGAGTTTAAGTCTGTTATTTTAGTGAACTTCACAACAGCTCATCTTTCTGTGTGAGGTTTTAGACCCTCTAAATAGTTGGCTCTGTGACACTCTAGCTACACAAATTCACTAAAGCTGATATAACTAGCTGGTGAAGAGTTATCTCTGTGCACAGAAATATAAGCAAAATGAATAATACTGCTGTCCCTTCCTGCTGACATGGTGTCAGGTAAGGAAACAGGAGACACAAGAATACTTTATGTATCATGCAGCTGTCAGAAAGGCCTTGAGACTCCTCCCTCTGTCTTACTGGAGGGAGCTAGTCAGACCTGTGTAGAGGGCATCTCCCAGACCATCCCAGTGATGGCAATCCTTGAAGAGGAACTGTCACCTCTCATGTATTTCTACTTACAGGAGAGGAGAAAAGGGATTTTGCTAGGCAGTGATATGGAGTAGAGCCTGCCATGCATGCTCTGTGTGTCCAACAGAACCACTAATTCCCATATTCACCGGCATCATGAGTTAGGAAGAAGGTTGTGCTAAACATCACAACCAAATGCTTAAAAAGAGGAAATCTGGGATTAAAGTTACCCAGACAACATTTGAGCAGATGGTTCTGCCTTCATTTCAAAGTGCATAGACTGTTGTTTCTCTGGACATTCCCTTGCTCCATGGGCAGGAGGGAACTCCTTTTAGGGCTACTGGTGGCTCTGAAAGCCTTGCAGCAGTTCTCTGCAGTACCCCCTGCTTTATGCATTGTGGTGGTGGTAACTGGAGGAGGCAGGAGACTGCAGGAGGTGGAAGAGCATCAGAGATGGAAGCAATGGACTGCTGCCCTGCAGAAGTGGCTGGTGTCCCTGACACTGCCACACAGCTCCAGTGTGATGCTGGGCAAGTCATTTGGTTCCAGTTCTGCAGGTGATTGTGACATGGCTATCCCTTGCTTTCTGGATGCCTGGCATACCCTCCAGTCCTAGGCTGTTCTCTGAGGCCCAGAAAGATTACTTTTAATATGAACTGATTCCTTGCTCTTACTTGCAGACAGTCCCACAAACAGCTCTGTGTGTGTGTTGCGAGGGCTTGATTTGCTGTAGGACAAGAGTGGGAAAGCATGAGCTCTGGTGACAGGGGTATAAGCTCTTGAAGCTGGCATTGCAGCCAGAGCCCCTTAATGGCTGAACCACAGCCGACTTGTAAAAGGGACTGAACATTTGTAACTGCATCTGGGCTTTGTGCTTTGAATACAAAGTGCTGCAGCATGCTAGAAACTGTGAAAATCCAAGTCCTTGTCATTCCGTATCAGGTACACATAATCTTTTGATTCTGGGCTTTCATCAGGCAGCCTCTCATCTACAAAATATATAATATCCACTGCAGTGTTACGAAAACAAATTTGTTGATGTTTCTGAAGCAGTTAGATATGATATCTTGCTGAATGCCATGAACCCAAAAGGGGTTTTAGTCATACTGCTCTCAGCACATGGTTTAAATCCTGTTTACTAGAGAAGATCTAGGCCCATCCACTATGCAGAAGGATAAAACTCAGTATGAAATATTATTTTTTTAATTACAGAAATTCTGTGGCAGGAATCATGTGAAAGAAATGATCTATGTTGCAGGGCTCAGAGAAGGGCAATCTTCAGTGGCAACCCTTGCAAGGGCAATTCCTGTAGACACTTACTGGCTTTGCAGCTGCAGTAGTAGTTGAGTTTTTGTGTTCACCCTATATATTTACAGTCATCTTCTTTTGTAGCCTATGAGTCCCTGGTGATCTAAAACTTTCTCGACAGCCCCAATTAAGCCAGAGCAAATCTTTTATATAAAAAGCTTGTTTTGGAATAAGTGGTTTATTTGATTTGGCCTCCTTTGGTTTGTTTGTACAGGAAAAACATTATGAAATATGTGAACATCTCTCATCAGTTTATATTCTACAGACCCTTCTGGTTGGACTTACTAGCACATCCCTGAAAAGACAGCAGGTATGTGTGGGAGCTGGAGTATGTCTGAGATGTGGCTGATGACCTGTTGTCAGATCTTTTTCTGAAGCTCAGTTCAGCAATTCTTCTGATGTGGCAGCCTTTCAGCACAGGAAACATAAAAATATTTTTTGATCGGAAAAGTAAAAAGGATGTAATAAAAATGATATTTTAAAACTTTTTCTTTCTCTGCCTTCTCTTCAGTTTCTGCTCCTTGTTTACAACTTGGAAGAAAAGGAACCAGATTCCTTCACCCCGTGAAAGGTTTAACACAGGTTAAAGCAGCAGCTTAGGATTTTTCTTTAGTAATAACCAGCAAACAAAGCTAAATCCTTTTGCAAAACAACAAATTTAATCGGACGGGCAGCTTTGCACCAGCTTCCGCCAATCTACTGCCCAGTGCAGAGGCACAGGAACCTAGGAGGGGCACAGCTGGTCTCCAGCAGAGACTGGCGGCGCTCCAGCCTGAGCCTGTCCAGCAGATAAAGGTTCCAGCCTGTTGGGAACATGCAGCGAAGTGTGTGACTGTCCCACTGGTACTCAGCATTGGGAAACTATTGCAGGAATGCGTAGTTCAACAAGCCTCTACACACAAGGCTCTGTTTTTCTCACTTGAGATAAGATTTTCTGTTATGAATTCTCAGGGCTTCCCCTGTTTTCCTGAGTAGAGGAATCCTGGCTTAACCTAGCAAATGATGAAAGGGTCCCATAATACAGGACACAGGCAGGCTTTGTTACCTGAGGTGCCCACAAGCCACTTGGCAGTACATGAGGGAAGGGCTTTATGAAGCAGGGAGCTGTCACCCTTGGCACACCTATCCATTCAGGAAGTGAAGAGTGGTTCATGTAGTCCCATCCGTGTTCAGTTCTACCTGTGCTGGGTGCTATAGGCAGCTGCGGCAGGCTGCAGAGCCTGCCCAGCTCCCTGGGGCAGTATGCTTGCTAATAGCTTTACCGTGAACTCCGTGGCTACAGTCAGCAGCACACACACGAGACAGTTTAAAGCTAGTACGGGCTTGTCTGCAGGAGCCGCTGGCTGGCCTCTGATTACAATGTCGCTGCATGCTTAGCCTCTGTGCCCCCTCCTGCACTGCCTCCTTTAACAGGCCACTAAATACATATAACACATTTCTGAAAGGAAGGAACAACCCCCCACCCTCCACTCAGAGGCTAATGGAGAAAAGCCTTGTTCAAATACAAGTGCATGAAAAGCTTCAAAGTCATTTTCTTGAATATGGCAGGGAATAATTTCTTTCTTTGCCTCAGAGCTTTTCCTTACTCTTGGTTGTTTTTGTTTTTTTTTTTTATGTAAATACTTGCAACAATGGCTAATTGTCAGAAGAATGTAAGCTATTTCTTAGTGGGATTCTTGTCTGCCCATTTCTACATTCCAAACTTTTGTCTTTATAGCTGAGGTCTTGACTGAATTATATAGCTCAACGCTGAGCTAGGTACTACCTCTCCAGAACTAGCCTGTTGGGACTGAGAACTACTCTTGTTAAAAGGCTGAAATAAAATAATCCTTTGCAAATGACTTGTTCTTGGCTCTGTCAACTAATTGTGCATATATGCCCTAAGTTACATTAATGTGGAAATAATAGATCACAGAGAGCTTGTAGTGTTGTATACATTACTTACACATTAAGCCTGTGGCCATGACATCATTGCCCTTGTTCTGGGCTCCGGCCATGAAATAGCCATAAAGAATAACTGAGAACACAGCGCATTGTTCTCCTCAGCTGCTAGGACCATATTGACTTTGTGAGTCATGCTCAGCATCCAGGGGTGATGTATCCAGTCATTAGTGTTACTAATTCCTTGGTTTAGAAAGGAATATGGCCCACTCTAAGAAAACAGGGAAGGGGTGGAAAAGCATTAGAACAGGTCACAAATTTATTAGTGTCTCTTAGCTCATGTGTCTGCAGCACAGATGTAACAGTAGGATCTTAAATTGTTACGAATAGAGGGTTGTCTTGAGGCTTAGATAGGACAACTATTATTTTTTGGTGAATCCTGATAAGATGTTCATGCTGACTGCAAGACACAAAGAACTAACCTGGACATCATGTCTTTCTTTGTGCTTTTCTGGCCTGCCAGCAAAGAGGCCCAAAGGGATGGAGAGCTAGAAGGGTACAACTGCTTTGCTGGCTTCAGCTGCAGAGAAAAGGAACTGAAAAAGTCTAGAGGCAGGCCTAATACCTATACATTCTGATTCTTATAAGCTAGCACATGTGGGAAGATTTGCGTAAGAAAACAACATTAATCTAATCATGAAAAGGAGAATAAAATGAATTTCAGTGTGTGTGAAAAGCTGAGACTAGCTGTACCCATAGTAGATGATCACCCTTAGCTTCATTTGCTACCTTGGGAGGTAAAAATACAGCAAACTAGAGGTAAAGGAAAGTTTGTTTAAGAAATTGCCCTTGAGCAACAAAAATCTAGGACCCACTGAGGACTAGAAGTGGTTAGTAGGAACTGCAGGTGATGATGGGGGATGCTTAGCTGGAGCCATCAAGAGAAGCCGCTAAAAGAGTTAGATTGGTTACAAGAAGCAGCAAGCCAAAGGGACTAGTCAGGGGTTCCAACCCCGTCTCGGCTCCAACTCTGAAGAAGCCTTTGCTACCCAGCAGGTGAGTGGCAGTGCTTGTAAACTGCCAGCTGTGTGTGGAGTGCTCCTAGAGCACAGAGAAGCAATGGTCTGCTGTAGCACCTACATCACCAAGCAATGAGAGATGACTTCGGCAAGCATCACTGGTGGAGTTGGTGGATGCCTATTTTGTTTATATCCCTTTGTCCTTTTCTTCTTTACCTCTGAAAGAGTGCTCTTCTGCTAAGCCATTGATGATTTGTGACCAAGGAAGCAGAACTCTCTGAACATTCAGTTCATTTAATTTTCTCAGGTTGGGAGTGGGAACACCAAATTCTGCTTGTTAGTGACCCATAGAAACTGAACTGTGCTTGCAGTTATCAATCAGTGTGGCAGAAAGGGTACGTTTATTGCATCCTTCATTTTTTATTTTTCACCTCTCATATACTTGAGGCAGGAGTGAGGAAAGCAGCATATTGCTTGTGTTCGAGTTCCTTGCAGACTTGGCAAGTCTCTAGGGAAAATCTCAATGAGGAGCCATTGGGAGCTAGGTACCACAAAACTGGGGTTTCAGTTTACATACAGGAAAAAGATAGATAAAGGGCCTGAACATTTATTAAAGGGCCTGACAGTTTAGCATTGTTTTACACCTCTGCTAAACAATGCCTGAGTTCTTCACGGTGTCTGAGAAATGTTCACCACGTGAGGCTGCAGTATGCAGAGGTGTGTAGGAACCAGATATAAAATAACTCATGTGAGTGGTAGCACAAGTCTAAACACAACAGCCTGGACTTTGAGACAGGTCAAGCAAGCCCAGGCGAGATCCTGGATAAATACCCAAAAAGTGAAGCACATGCCAGGACTGATGCACTATGCTTCAGTACCTGTGGTAGCTAGAGGAACACGAAGTAGGTATGATGTTCCCCAGACTGTCATGTCTCTGAAGGATGGTGTCAGGGTGTTCTGAGTTTCACCTGGGAAGACTAGGAGAGGATTGAAGTGGCTTTGGTTATGTCCCCACTGTAAATAGGACCAGAGATATTCTGTGATTGTGCCATCAGCATTGCCCAGGGCCATCAGGAACACTTTTTACAGACAGCCCACAGACATCTGTGAAACAGCTTCTGTTCTGGTGGCCACTCTGGCGACTGCGCTTTCAGAGCAGTATAAACAGTATAAGCGGTTTGAAAAGATTTGTTATATTTGCAGCCTTTTGAGTCTAAGGCTGCTTTTAACTCTTATAAGGGTGAGAACAGCCTGGAGTGATCTCTAACATACCAGACTGCTCTCAAGCCTGACAGACTCTTTCAATAGGACTAGCAGAAGCCAACTGAATCAGGGAGAAGGGAATGCAGCTACAGTCTGGCCTGAGGCTGCCCATACAGCCCTTCAGGGAAAGGATTATGTGGGGAGATAGATCCAAATCTTATGGTACTTGCTCACTAGCACAGGACTGAGATGAGGCTGTTGCCAGCCGAAGAACAGCAGTCCCCTTACGGCTAACTCTCTGTGAAAGACACCTTTGTCTATTTTGCCATCATCCCCCATGGTATTTGTACGTGCTGTCTGCTCCCATGGAAGCTGACCCTATGTGCTGTTTGAGCAGCTCTATTCTGTCTACTGGGCAGAATTTCCTTGCCAGGGGAGAGAATCCTCCCTGGTATAAAAATTGCCTGTTTGCACAGTAAGTGGTGTGTTGGCACCACGGAAAGGACAAGCCAGATAAACTGTTTCAGATTCCTTACAGAGACCAGGCCAACAACATGAGTAAGAGAAGGCTGCAGGGCATTTGGAGCTACGGTGGTACTGGTCCTGCAGCTAAGGCTGACCAGGTTCCATGGTAAGCAGACAGCAGCCCTTTCTCCAATGCTGCCCTGCCCTGCCTCGCCCTGGCTGAGGGCTGGATGCAGCACTATGTCCAGCCCACTCTTTGACTCTCATTCACATGGACTTGAATCTGTTCCCATACTATTCCATTCACATGGACTTGATTATTCCCATGCTCCTCTATCCATGCAGGAGGAATATGTTTCCTTAAAGCCTAGCCCAAACCACCTTCGCCATTACATGCCCTTTCATCTTGGTGCTCTTCTTGGATCCCCTCAAATGAGATTATAAAGTGGCTGATGTACTACATCTTTTTTCTGATTTTCTGAATTCCCTCTTCAGAATGGTGTGTTCTGCTTATTTCACACAAATGGGAAGGCTCCATGCATAAGATGGTGCAGAGAGCCTTTGCCCCCACCCAAAGTCTTGTTTTTCAGAGTGACGCACACCCTGCTCTGCTATTACTTAAGAAAAAGTGAAGTCACTGCTTTCCTCCCCTTCAAACTGCTCCACCCTCAATCAGGAGGTCTGCTTCTCCACCCTTTGGCAAAACAGCTGTTTGGGGTGGAGGTGGGTTTAGGGGTGGTGATGACCAGCCTCTCATCTGGGAAAGAAAAAAGAAGAAAGAAAGAAGCCCAGTCCTGTCAAAGGGCTGTTTTACAGCTGGGCACAGCCCTGAGAGCCTTCCCTCCTTCAGTGCTTGTGTGTATTGCATGTGAGCACAAGTAAGGTCGTTCATGTCAGTCTGTGGGTTTAGTTTAGGATGCAAGGAAAAGTGAGAACTTTTCTGCCTTTTTCCTCACTCTGGAGGGGTGATTTCACTGAAACACCCACACTCCTTTGACAGATGGGAAAAGGCAGGAAAGTCAATGTGTAAAAGGGGCTAGGTTCTCTGCTCTGTTCAGACTCCGCTCACAAGCAATGGGAAGAAGGAGAGCCCCTAGGAGCTGGCTGCAGCTGCATCACTTTGCCTTACCTCTATCACTATGAATGCAAGTAGTCCAGAAGCTGGCCTAAACATATGCCAGCACCCGATAGTCCCTTAGAGACCATCTGCGAATTAAACATGCCTGGAACACAATGTGGTGCTTGCATTCTTCCTTCCCACCCCTGACATGCCCTTCCCAGCATGCTGGTGGCTATTCCGGCTGGCTGCTTGCTGGAGTCACCACAGGCAAGGGAGGGAGGCCTGGATTGCATTCTCCATCCTTGGAGGGAAGAGTGTTGACAATTGGGGCCACACATCATGGGGAAGGCTTTTGGGGAATGCATTTGCTACAAGAGGTGTTACGTCCCTCCAGAACCCCTGCATTTAAAAGCGGAAGCCTGCACACGTTCAGAGAAGACATTGCATCATGCAAGGAAGCACAAAAATGTGCAGGAATATTGTCACAGCCTGGTTCATGCGGGGGGTGACAACTGGTAGGCAGCACTCCCATAGAATGGGCAAACAGATGGTGAGGGATAGAGGCCTGGCAAGCCAAGAGGCAGCTGGAAGGCCCTGTGGTCAGAGTGGCCAGCTGTCCTGGGTTTGAAGGATGGTACCTTCACCTGCCTTGGAGCAAATGGAGCTTTCTTCCACATTTGTTGAGACCAGCTGAGGAGTCCTGCTATCTACTGCTTCAGCCACTCCACACCAGTTCATGGCTTCTGTTCCACTGCGCGATGGCAATTCATACACCCGTCTCTGTTTTCCTGGCTGAAGCAGCCATTAGCTCTGCTGTGCTAACTCAGATACATTATGATTATTCACTCCAAAATAATCAACTCAAAAAGAAAGTGGTAAACAGAGAAACAAGGAGTCCCATTCATTTTCCATTTGTTTATATGGAGATAGCACCCCACTCAAACACTAGCATCCCCATCGTGTCAGGCGCAAAGCAGAAATGGCACAAAAAGAGTGTCTGTCTCCCAGAGGGACAATGATTTTCATATTAGATGAGACAGACAGCACACAAAGAAGTAATGAGCTAATACTAGTTAATGCCAATGGTCTAGGACTTCAGCTTTGCCATTGTTACAGAGCTCACATTCCTGGGTCAGAAAAAAACCGTATTTTTGGGAAGGTTCAGTGGAAATGGTTTTGGGACTGTACCAAGGTCCTCCCAGGATTCCAGTTTTCTTAGTCTTAGCCTCAAAGGAATTTACAGCTGGCTCGGGCAGAGCTGGAAGTCCCCACAGGAAGGATTTTGTTGATACTCAGTCTTTGGAGGACAGTGAGCTTCTATGTGAAGGGCAACACATATATCTGGCCATGTTCACAGCACCACACCCGCTACTCCTCCAATGCAGATAGGGTTTCAAGGACTCACATAACTGTGTCCATCTGTCCAGGGATTATTAGGAAAACCTGTAGATGGTGTGTGTGGGAGGTTTCCGCCATCCATCCCTTCAGTTTGGACAGGGCTTATCTCCGTATGAAAGTGAAACAAGCAGCCAACACTGCTCTTAAAAATGGGGGGAGATCTTCAGCAATTAGCAGAACTCCCAGGAATCTGTGGGAAGTCAGAGACAACATGAGATAGCTGCTGTGCTCCCACTGCTGGGCTTCTCCCTACTGCAAGCAGCCTGTCTATGCTTCTGCTGACAGTGATGCTGACTAGAGAGTCCTGGCTGGGTCTCTATAGAGTGGAAAACGGCTCCTTGTGTAGCATAGCCTCACCTGATAAATACCTGCTGGGCACAGAGAATACGGATGAGCAGCTCATTAGGTCTGTTACAAGCAGACTGACAGCTTCCTGGAGCCAGAGCAGAGTGCTACAGGCAGTCTTGTCCAAGATATCCTGGTCAGTCTTTTATTTCCGGTCCAATACAAAACCAGGGATCTCTGCCCAATTAAAAACATAAATCTGGCCTCTGTCAGCTCAAGTAATAGTGCTCTCCTGTCCTTGAGGGACATAATAACTACCTTCTCCTCCTAAACAGCTTCCCAGGATTCCACATGTGACTCAAAGCCTTCTTAAATCTGTCAAGTGAAAATAAGGTTACTGATCTGATTCCCAGACGCTGGACTTAGTTTTCTTACAGAATGGAGCCAGCATCTCTTGCAGATCCCTTAAGGGTCCACATGTCTTTTTACTGTCGCCAGTCCCACATATACATAACTCTGAGCACACCATACACTTTGGGCCTCCACAGCACCCTCTACAGATTTGTACTAGGAGAGAAGGGGAGATACAGAGAGGGAATCCACAAGAAATTTAGGTGAAGAAAAAGTGCCATCTTTTGCTCATCTATCTGGAAAAATTTCATTGAAATAGGAGGAGTTGTCCTAAACCTTTAACCTTCATTTTGTAACCTGTGGTGCCTCTGGACATCACAGAATCATAGAATCAGCCAGGTTGGGAAAGCCCTTTAAGATCAAGTCCAACTATTACCCTAGGACTGCCAAGGCCACCACTAAACCATGTCACTGAGGGTCTCATCCATGCAGTTTTTGAACACTTCCAGAACCCTACAGCAAATTTTGTGGAAGATAAAGCATTGACATCAAATCATCACAGGAGCGTAAGGCAGGTAAGACTCAGACTCCCTGTGAGTATGAATGCCACTCGTTGCAAGTTTCTTCTCTCCTGGCTTTGCAGCTTTACTGCCACTGTGTTAATTTTCAACCCTCTCTAGCATGTACTCCGTGCCCTTTGGCAAGGACTTCCTCTGTGTGTTTTATATCAGTACAGTGTTTGGGACAATGTGGTTTTGGTTTTCCTACAGAAGAGCAGGGCCAATAAATAATGAAAGCATGTCAGTCATAGTCTTTATAGGAAAGGCAGTGTCCATGGGATGATAACATCTTTGGTGGATACCATAAAATTTTCAAGGATAAGTCATTCCCCTCATATACTTTAAGAAAAAACAACAAACCACTAACTTGGTATGCTAAGAACTTCTAATATGAATATATCTCCCTTATTTGGAAAAAAGCAAATTGTGCTTCCAGTTCCCTGATCCCACTTAATTTTTGACAGTTGACCTGCAGATTAGAGTTTTTCACATCATCTGTCAGCCCACAGAGAGCATCCCAAGGTTCAGTGTGTGTGAGAGATAGGAAAGGGACATTAGGAACAGGCCAACCACAAACAGCTAAAATTAGCTCTGAGAACTGGAGTGCTGATGTCTCTGAGGAACACTAGTCAAAGAAAGAAAATAGTTGTTTGCTAAACTCCCACTTATTCTACTGCCTCTTAGGACTCTTGGCGCATATCCCTGCCCAGACATCCTACGAGGCTGTTTAAGAGGATTTCCCCCACCCCTTCCCCCTCCACTGGCCATCATTTTCCTCTTTTGCAACTGCAGTACAGAACGATTTGGGATTCCTTCTCCAGCAGCAAGATGCTGACTGGAAACAGGAAACAGAGGGGCTCTGCAGAGCTCAGCCTCTGTGACAACACGGACGTCACACCCACATGCAGGCAGAGATGCTTCTCACATATGGCAATGATCAGCAGCTCCCCCTTTTTCTCCCTTTCCCTCTTCCCCAGAAGGGCTTACAAAGCTCTAGAGGAGCCATTTATTGAGTTAGAAGCAGTCTTTAGAAAACACGGCTGTGTGAGGCCTCAGTTATTATGGAACATGATTTCTTGCATAATTCTGTCAGATTCTCTGAGGCCAGTAAATTTGAGACTGTAAATCTTCACGTGACCAGAGCATATGGCCTTAGAATAAGACATGAAGTGAATTACAGAGAGACAGCCTATCTTCTGCAGAATTTGATTAAGGGAATCCTTTGAGAACTATCCCTTACATTCAGCCATAGGCATAGCTTTAACTGCTGCCCTCCCTCCTCTTTCCCAGAAATGCCAGATAGAATAAGGTTGGAATAACAAGAATAAGGGGTGTGTGGGAGAAGTTGTTTAAAGTAATCGCATTGATACTTGTGGAAACACCTTAGGGGAGTTGAAGTCGTTGTCTGTGTTAAGGAGCTAGGTTCTGCCTCCACAAGGAGAATGAAATGCTCTTGTATTCACTGGGAATAAGTTTTTGCTTCCTCCAGCCAGCTCTCTGTGGTGCTATTTCCTTACAGCCATGAACAGCGAATGTTGTACTAGCCCCTCTAGACTAAGTTGCCACTATATATAATGTTCAGGGGTGAAGGTTTATTCTGGATGGGGAAACCAATTCCCTTCCAAGCCTGCTCCTTATCCTTCCATAGGCAGGCTGTGCTCTTCTTGACGATCCTGCTTCTTTGGCACAATAAATTCCCTTAAACAAAAGTGAAGTTTTGCAAGTATCAGTGGAAGAAGGTTTTCTTGAGCATTAGATCATTTAATCTGAACAGTGGGAGAGAGAATCGCAATGCCTTCAGAAGGTGTATCCATAGCTATCCTATGAGATAAGGGAGGTGAGATTAGTGCCTTCTATTCTAGCTGCAGTAAGGATTTGCCTGCATTGAGCAGACCTTCTTCCCTCCCCTCCCTTTCTACTCACTGGGGTTATGGTGGTTCTACTGAACTTGAACAGAGAGAATGGGAAGCAAGATTTTGCTTAAAAAAAAGGATCCACAGAACACAAAGTCACATTTCAAGTGAAAATACAGAAAATGCTTGTCAAACTACTATCTTTCATGCTGTTGGGTGCTGGAGAACCACTTCTCTGTTGGTAGAAACTGCTGTTGCTCAGACCCTTTTTTGATTGTTTCCCAGTAATCATCAAGTGAGCAAACTGTAGATCCCTCCTGTGCATTGCAAAACTTTGTCACTGAGGGCACTTTCCTCACTGACCTCAGCTAGGTGTCTAGGGAGAGCCCTAGCCTGCGTGGTGAGAGTTCTATCTCTTCTTGCAGTTAGCTTTAAGCATTGCTTACAATCATTGCTGCAGATGCTGGGAGATGGCAAGAATGGGAGCTATTCTGTGGAGCAGCCTCTTGGCCAACTGTCAGCCCTAGACACAACAGTCATCAATGGAGAGGAAAGGAGAGGAAATGTACTGTGTTAAGATAGTGTTGGACATCTGTTACCACTAAAAATGTTCAGTACCTCTCCGGCTGCTTAGCCTCTTGTTACGAACCACTGCACTGAAGCAGTCCAGGCTCTCACATCAGGGCACTAGGGCTGCCAACCCCTGGCCAACACTCTCTGTGAGATTCGATGGCATTTTTACTAGGGGCAGAGCTACAGAGAGGTGTTCTCTTGCTCAGGGCACATGTTCAAGCTTTGGTAATTTCACAGCTCAGCTCCTGGTATGTGATCTGTGCATACATTCATAGAATCATAGAATAGTTTGGGTTGGAAGGGACCTTTAAGATCATTTAGTTCCAATCCCCCTGCCATGGGCAGGGACACTTTCCAATAGAAGAGGTTGCTTCCTGGCAGCTCTGAGTAGTTCTCATTGCTGTCTCTGCTATGCACTGCAAGTCCTTCTTTCTGGGTAGTACCAGGAGGATGCAAGTACCCTCACTCAAACCGTGTGTCTCTCCCTCAGAAGAGCACTCCCACTATGAGCTAGCATGTTTTTCTTGCTACAGACTGAGTTAAAATCAGAAAGAGCTGAACTGTCAGTACAGGACACTGTTAACGTTCTGCTAATAAAGGATGTGATCATAATCCTAACCCTACAGTGCCTGGTAAAGATACTTTTATTCATTGCAAAGGAAAAACAGGAAGTTTGTTCTGTATCTGGTTACAGATTAACTCTTGCTGCACAATACTTGTTATCACTCGCAATGAAATGGAAACCAAGGCTACTTTGCTAAATGGACAGAAAGGTTCTATAATTACACTGTGATGTCTTTGCATACTTCTGCATCCCCCACTGAAACACCCCTCAGAAGCACATAGAAAGGCATAACTAAGTGGTAGAGGCAGTCAGATTAAAGGAAAGGGGAGGAGGGGCTGTAGATTGTTACCTCTGTCTTCAGTGGAGAAAGAATACTGTTTTCACACATCTGTGCTAAATCAAACACTGATCTTTTCATTCCTGACATTAATACATTAGGTGTGGAACTCGCACGTGAAAAGGTCCTTTGAGGAATGTATTGTTCTCCACTCAAGGAAAAGCAACAAACAAATGAAAGAGCCTTTACTCCAGGCTGCTGATCTACCATCTCCTCATCTTGTGTCTCACACTGTATGCCAAGATATATGGAGAAAAAATCCAAAAGAGTGAGGAAACAGAAATGCTGCCTTTTGCTCCAGAGAAGAAAGAGATTTGTCCTTGAAATCTCAGATGAAAAATCCCCTAGCTTCTACTGGCTGGGACCATGAATGTGCAGGAAGGCCCTGGTGTAAGTGAGTAGTCAGCTACTGTTTAGAATACAGCATTGATTTGGGAACACAGGAACAAAAGCACTGAAAAAGTCAATTTGGATTTAGAAAGGAAAAAAATCCTATGCCAAGGCAACAATCTCTGTTGGGATCTCCCCACAGAGGAACGGCTGCTCACTTTTGACACCTATGTGCTGACATGCATGACAGAAATCACCGAGTTCATTCCCTCCTGGAACACTATCTTCATCATTAGAGTCCATTTTTGTAACTAACAAACACCTTTACTTGCAGTTTCAGGGGTGAAACTAGTAATACCTGGACTATGGGGATGAAGTGAGTGGCTTATTCTTGCAGGAAGTTTTTGCAGGTTTTGCAGGGAGAAGCAAGAGACAGCAACTTTTTTTGCAGCTGCACATGCTCTGCAGGTAAAGACCCTTCCTACAGACCTGACAGCCTCACACTGTTTTCAGGCTCATTAATGTATCAAAAAGAGGAATGCCAACCCCCTGGTGCTGCTCTTTCTGCTCTTCACAAGTATGATGATTTCAGAAGGTTCCAACATGCTTTAAAATCAGTGCTATATCCTAGGGCCTGGGTGGCCTACTACCTAGAGGGACTGCAGCTCTGCTAGCCACAGAATGGTCTAAGAGATACAGGATTATGGTCTCCCACCTGGGATCTTTCTCTACCTCCCTACACTCAGGTGGGTTTGTGGAAAGCACTCTGATGTGTGGGAGAAGGATTATGCTGGGAGGTAAGGGAGTGGGCTCAGTTCATGTCCTCAGAAGGCTGGTGAGAGGCAGAGAGATGAGGGGAGTAGGATCTGGTTGCTCAACATGCCAGAAAGGTCATATCATCAGGCCAGTCATCTTCCCTCCCAAGAGAGGCTGAATTCATCTCCTGCTCCTCCGTGGCCATTCAGCACTGTGAGAAGCCAGGCCAGCTCTTGACAAAAGACTAGGGATGCAGTGACCAGCCACCTCAAATGATAAAAGTGGAAAATAGGAAGATGAAATTCTGTGCTGTGCCAGGAGGACTTGAAAGCAGCAAGATACTGCCTTAGCACTGCCAAGCAGAGTAAACCTCATCACAGGGAGAGCAACCTGTTGTGATTAGAGAGACTTGCCAGTCTGCTGGGCTGTCTGCCTGCTAAACGTCAGGGAGTTGTTTGGACCCCCACAAGTACTCCCAGTAACTGCAGTGGCCAGTACTCAAATGCAAACCCTCTCTCACAGAAAGAGACATATCCTGTACAATGCCTAGGAAGAAGCACTATGAGTAAATGATATAGTGAGAGATAGAGAAGCTGTAAGTGCTGTCCCACACTTGAATTTGGGCAGGAAATGAAGGCTACAGTGAAAGAAAGCAATGAGATCTCTGATGACCACACCAGCCTTTAGGCTCTTATCGAAAGGAAGGCTGCCCCATAGCTCCTCATGGAGCTGATATAGGGAGCAGATGTTACTGCTTTAGTGTGTCTACCCATTCTTCCTCAACTCCCCTCCATTGTCTTCTTCAAGTTATGCTGATGGAAATGTCAAACCTCGATTGCAGCCATGAATCTGCTCATGAACTCTGCTGGCCACAATGCCACAGAGCTGCCTTAAAGCTCTCTTAAAAATGTGAGGCATTCCAGTCATTTTAATTACTGTGCATTGCATAAGCCAGAAACCAGTTCATACAAAGGAACAACAGAAAAGTGATTTTCAATCGCTCTCACTCTCTTCTCTTCTTAGTGTGAGCCTCCAAAGCTCTGGGAACACCAGCCCTTATTACCATTTGAAGCACTTCATCTATCTGAAATCTCTTTGTTCAGTCACTTAAAGCTATTGATGCAGTTTAGAAGGGTTTAAAAAGGAAAAACAAAACTTCAATTTGGAAATGGCTACAGCAGCATGAAAGGAAAGCAAGAGAAATGGAAAAACTATTATAAACAAAAATGAGGGAAAATTAATTGCTTGGAATGAGACACAGGCAGGTAGAACCAAGCAAATCATGTTGTGTCCTTCCCCCCCCCCAAACTCTGTCAGGCCATCTAATCATGGCCTCCTGGCTTGAACTCTGCATGGTACTGAGCCCTTTGGCCCTGATCCAGGAATGCACTTAAGCTTATATTTAACTTCGTGCATGTAAATGGTCCTGTTGACTTCAGTAGAGCATCTTGTGTGCTTAAAGTTGAACATGTGCCTTAGTGTTTTGCTGGACTGGGGCCAAAGAGCAGTCATGTGCAGGAAACATTTTCAGCTTGATAAGGCTGTTAAAAGATATTTCCTGGTTGCCCTTCTACAGCTGATGCCACATCACAGCCTGACTGGAGATCCCCCCCACTACCGAGAGGGTGATTTCATATTTTACAATCCTTTCTGAAGTGATATTCCTGCAACACATGGTGCCTATGTTCTGATCCTGGGCTGGGCGCTCTCAGGAAGCACAATCTGTAAAGTTTCCTTGAAGTCTGAACATACAGTATAGAACCGTTAGAGCTGATGAAGGTTTAACGGCGTACCTCTAATTAAAAGCTTGGGAATGGGATAGAGTGCTACCTATGTCTGGCTTGCAGACAGGAAGGTGACACAATTCCTTTGCAACCTCAGAGAAAGAGATCAAATGTTTGGGTTTTTTTTTAATATGTTTTTATAGAATCAAAGACATTTTTGAAGAAAGAGACTTCTTGTTTTAAGTAGCATGTTAAGTTCACTGATACAATGGAGGAAATAAATGAGGATTTTTTTTCAACCTTTGTCACACATGAATCGTATCAAATCCAAACATTTTGAACAAAACAGTCTTCTCAGATGATATTGTCAGGAAAAGAACAGACATTCTGAAAAAGAAATAGATAATCATGAAATACAAGAATCTTTCTCCAGTGCAAGCATGATCAATCCGTACTACCATATGCGATGGCACTGAGTGTGCTGTAAAAAAGGACATCATATGGCTCTGAAAGTACCTATTCTTTCCTCCTCATAAAAGCAGAAAAACAGTGACATCTCTTAGGGGATGTGATGCTGAGCTGGTGTGGGAGATACGAGGATTGTCAGCTTGAAGTTTTTCGGACAAGAGGAAGCCTTTGAGTAAGTTGGCAGCTGGACAGCGTAGAATGCTAACAGCAGGACTCCACACTCATGAATCAAGTGAAGTTACTGAGGAAAAGTTAAAATGGAAAAATGCCCATACTCCTAAGCTTTTAAAATTAATATATTGTTAAGGAGGTGACAGTACCGTTTGGATCATAAGCTGAAGGCTCCTGACTTCATTCATGCCATGCCCAGTTTAAACCAGCTGAGGTCTGCTGATGAGCGGGAGTGTTTTCAGCCACTACATGTGTCAGGGTTATTTTTCTCTAGTGGTGGTGATAGTGGGGGGTATTTCTTGTTCTCACTCCCTCTTTTTTCCTGCTTTTCTTTCCTCTCCCTCTCTTTCTGCTTTGTTTTGGTTTTGGTTTTTTTTGGCCAGCAGTTCCTGTAGTTTGACGAAGCCCTTCTGTACTACTTACATTCAAATGCTTTTGTCAGTTCTCAGGCAGCCCGCACAATGAAATGTGAATAGAAAGGAATATGCCTTTAGTTCATTTACAGCAACACCTTATGCCTCTGGAAGGAATATCCCAAACTGCTTTTATCTCAGCATCTGCAGTTAGCTCCAAGTTAGTCCTTCCCAGCCACAAGCAGGACTTGTGGAAGTAAATGATATTGTTAATATGCTCCTGATGTACTCTTCAGTGAGTATCTATGATATCAGAAGGTAGGGCTCTCTCCTGAATTTTAAATAACACACCTGGCTTAACATATTTCCTTTTCCAGATTCGGTTCTTCAGATACTGCAATGAACCTAGCTTGAGCTGCTTCTTGCCTTTTGTAACCATCTCTTGCAGCGCAGTGCCCCCTAGCACTGTGTCTACACATTCGTGCAGGATGGAGGAAGGGAAGAAGGCGTCTTTGCTCAGTCAACAACACCTGCATGACATGGCTTTCCCTGGGAATTTTCACACCAACTATTGACCCATCCCGGTCATGCTTAGCTTGTGGGATCCGAGAAGATCACAGCATGAAGTGGTGTAGTTGCCCAGTAAAGCAGAGAGATGCTTAATTGTGTTCAACAGTGTGTTCTTGGTGGAGGACTGGAATAGCACTGATTTTTTCATTTGGTCACATTAACCAAATGTGAACTCTAATTTTCTCATATGAAGGTCAAGGTCTCTGTTTCCTCCTTCTTTCTCTGCTACATTTTGGTGGACATATAAGGCTTAAAGTTTTATCTAGTCAAAGGAGAGGAATGCTAGGTTTTATTTTATTTTTTTTTTTCCTTTGCAGTTTCTCCCATGCAGCATAGAACAAGAATTCAGGCAGAGCTCTTCTTTCAGTTCCCTTACTGACTTTCTGTGTTATTTTGACACCATTATCAAATTTTCTCATACAAATAAACACTCAGACGCCCTACCTGGCTCTTCCAGAGTGAGAGAGGCTAATATAGCACACAAGATTTCTATTTACTGATAACAAGACAAATGTACAGGCAGGTGAAATTATTTAACCAAGGCCTGCCAGCAGGCCGATGGTCAGAATGAGCTTTTGTTATTATTGTACAGTATACAGTCCTGGTTGAAAACCTGCATCCCTACTACTAACAGAGAAGTTAATCTCTTTGTAAAAGCGTATCTAAGTGTCCAACAAGCTGGTGAATCAGCTAAACCTTAACTGAGAGGACACAGGTATTACCTGTCCGGGCAATGCTAATACATGCATTAAAAAAAATTCTGGATCACCTCTCAAATAATGGTATGGAAGCTTTGCCACAGAGACAGCCTGCACACCATCCCTTCCACACAGATGTGCCCTGCCACTGGATCAAGTGGTGGCACCTCTTTTCATCCTGAAAAGTAATGGCAGATTGCTTCTCAGTTTGAACTAATTCCTCTAAACGGCACATACTTGGTGTTACTTTAACAAGCTTGGTCAGTCTGACTGAAAATGATCTACTTCCATGCCTTGGAGGGCTCCATATAACTGCAGTAACTTCTAGCCCCCCTCCTCTCCCTCTTCCCTCTTGAGAAGATGACTGAAGGGTTTGTTTTTCAGTCTCTTCTGAATGTGTCCTGCATCTCTGTGTTACAGACACTCAGCATATACACAGTACCCAATGTAAAGCTTATTACAAAGCATACAGCTTGTTAGAACTCAGAACATGCAGGAAAGGTGTTATTATAGAAATGAAGAAACATACTCAGAGGAGTTACTTGCCCAGAGAGTGAAGGGAGGTGGTGGTGGAGCTTTGATTATAATCTAGTTGTGTGTGGGCCAAACTCTTTCTTATTTACACCAGTGTCAAGTTATGGAATAACTCCACTTCCCTCAGATATTGATCTGAGATGCTGATGGACCAGGTGTATCATGATGTTTGTGATACCCAGCCTTTTATAACAACAAAAGAAAAATGAAAGTGCCAGACACACCTCATTTTTCTTCCATGTTACTCTGCTGAGATCAGTGAAGTTGTTCCGTGTTTACACTCGGTGAGATTGAAATGACAGTCCAATCTGATGGATTCAACTTCGGCTGCAGTACTTTGAGCAGACAGTCCAAGTACCTAAAGAGGTTTTTTTTGCACAGTTTCTCATACAGCAATTTGGAACACAATTCGAACACTGACGGGACTAAATTAAATGTCCTGTTTAATACCCTACTTCATGATCCGTTAGCACCCCCACATCACCTAATTTTTTCCGTGTGTTCATTAATACACATTCCTGAGAAGCTCCCATCACTATTATCCCCATTACACAGACTGGGATTTGAAGCAGTGAGGCAAAGCTGTCACACAGGTTGTCTGTGTCACAGCAAGGGTAGGAATCTGCACTCCCCACTGTTAGCATTGTAACTTTGATCTCTACTAGCAACACCCATCTTGGAGCTTTTGTGTGTGCTCCAAATAAAAGCCTATGTTTCCATAAGACTGGAGGTTTTAGTTTTATGTGGACAGTATGATTAAAGAAAAGGTGTAGGCAGGCTGTGCTTCACCCAGATGGAGCAGAATTGTAAATCTGAAGACTTAGCTGACTATTTAGAAATTCAGGACAGCTGGTCCCTGGCCTTTAATACCAGCATAATTTATAACTAGACACGCTTAAGTCTTGTAAACCCCATGGAAAGTACTCTGACATTATATACACTGGTTTGATACTGTGATTAATCACCCCTCGGTCCCCTTTGCAGGATAATAAGGCTGTCTGTATCTTGCAGCTGGCAATCCCCTTCCTTACAGTCCCATCTCTTCTATAACATTTACATTTCTACAGCTGACATAAATTTACAGTTCCAAAAGCGGATAAGGGAAAACAAAACAAACAGGACTTTTCTATAAATTCCACTAAAGCTGCTCTGCTAAAATATACTTTGAGGTGAAATGTTGGGAGTGCCCGGGTAGATATGACACTGCTTTTGCCAGCTTGGTTTTAGCAGTTTATGACCCCTTTCTGACCGAGAGCCGTGAGAAGGGGAAGCAGTGGGTAATGATGTGACAGGAGAAGGAGCATTTGAGCAAGAGTATACGCCCATGGCATGCGGCTTGGAACCCGATGATCTTAAGGTCCTTTCCAACCCAAACCATTCTACGATTCTATTAAAACCCGCAGGATGCAGTCCTGCTTTCTGGTTCAGCTAGGTCTTCACCTTATTTTCCTCCCAGCAGAACAGCAAACCCCTCGCGTTTTCCAGGTGCCTCTTCGCACCCTGAGGTGCGGAGCGGGCAGCCGAGGGAACGCCGAGGGTCCCGGCTGAAGAGGAACACACAGGCTCCTCAGGGCCAGACCCTTCTGGGCACTGACGGCTGCGGGACGGATACTCGCGGGTACAACTAGCTGTGAGAGTGCAGCGCGCACACTCACCTCGGTGGCACCGTGACGGGACGGGCCACGGGCTGTGACGGGCCACTTCTCCTCAGAGCCCCGGCTACCTGCGCCACGACTGGCAGGCCACCCGCCCCACCGCCGCCCGCACTCAACCAAGCGGCGCTCCCCGCACTATTCCGTATAAGGCGCTGAAGCCGCGGCCCCGCCCCGCCCCATTCCGTCCCGTCCCGTCCCGTTCCGCTGGCCGCTCCCGCCGATGAGGTAATGCGGGGTTCCCATTGGTCCGGGGCGGCGGCGCCCCCGGAGTCCGAGAGGGCGCGATCCAGGCTATAACTCCGCTCACCGGCGCTCCGTGGTGCAGTGTAGCTCTGCACGGCTCGTAACTGCACCCTCTGCGTACTTGCTCTTCCATCAGGCTCGCACCTGAGCTAAGGCTGTACTGCTGAGGCCAGCGAGACAGAGGGGTAGTGTGAGGAGGCAGGCAGGCGGTCACAGCGCACGGGGTGTTAGGAGGTGAGAGTAAAGTGAGGCGAAGAGAAGCGCGGCTGCCTTCCTGCTCCGCACAAGTGAGGAGGCACCCCGGGGGGGCAACATGACGGCGTGGCTGAGCTTCCTCGTCGTGTTTCTCTGCAGCTGGAGCCTGCGGGACTTGGTGGTGGAGGCTTGCACTTGCGTCCCCATCCACCCGCAGGACGCGTTCTGCAACTCCGACATCGGTAAGTACCGTGGGTGGCGACTGCCGCCCCTCAGCCTCCCCTCAGCCTGAGGCGGCCCCGCCGGGGCTGGAGGGGCTCCCCGGGGGACTCGGCGCTTGCCCTGTTGCTCGCGTGTTTAGAAAGTTCCGCGGGACCCTGAGGGGTGCGGGCAGCAGTCGAGCTGTCACTACAAGCGAGTCTTCGTCCTGCAGGTCACCCGATGGAGTGGAGGTGTGGGTTAAACCTGTGAGGGGTGACCTGCCCTTGCAAGATGGGTAACGGCTCCGTAGCTGCTGTATATGCCTGGGTGGAGAGGTGTGTGGTGGCGGACCCCCTTATCTCTCCTGAGGCAGCAGGTCCTGTCCCATGGCAGTGGTGCCAGCCTCTCCAAGAAATACTTGTAAGAAATCAGTAATTGTGAGAGTGGCTTGTTTCCTACAGCAAAACAAAAACACAATTGGAGGTGTGGGCAGGCAAAATTTCCTCCACAGCCTGGTGGCAGTTACTAGGAGGCAGGATTAGGACAAGTTCTTTCAAGCTGGGAAACTGCATGTGGCGGTTGGTGTGAAAGGTAGAGCTCATATGGATCGGTGGTGCTGCACCAGTCGCTTTGGGGAGGGCTGGAGAAGCAGGCAGCAAGTGTCTTTCTGCATGCTGTATTGTGATCTTTGCAGCTGTGGGAGGTGTGCAAACGTGCATGCTTTTTGGAAAGTCGAACACTTTCGTTGGCTCCTTGCTGATGGTCTCTGCTGTGGATTTTAGCACCCCTAGGGATCTTTACTACACTATCTTTAGGGGACAAGTGTTCTCAGAATCTCTGAGGAGGAGGTAGTGGAGAGTCTGGTCTCAGATTGTAGCCAAGGGTGGTTAACCAAATATGGTTGCTACTTGGTAAGTGTCCAGTAGGAAAGTGTCTGAAATTAATTAGTGGTGTCTTTTGAGTTAATACTGACACACGTCAACGTAACAGTAAATAAAGGCTGTCACTTCAGCAGTTGTGAGTGGGCTGCATGAGTGAAGTCTTCTTGCACCTTTATAGGCTTAGTAGTGAAGTGTAAAAGGGGTTGGGGGACTTTGCATTGCTGGTACCTACACAGTACTGATTCCTAGTAGAGCCTGCAAAGAAAGCCTTCTGGCAACTGATGTGGAAGTCAACTAGAAAATAATTCTCACAGCAGCAGAACACCCATTGCTATGAGCCCTGCCAGTGGCTCTTTCAGGTTAGCCAAGCTTACTGGCAAAAAAATCTCCCTCTTGCCTTTAACTCTTGTACAGAAACTGCAGTTATGCCTGGGTATTCATGTGTAGCTTATAGAGTGTATCAGCTCTTAAACGCTAAGAAAAACATTATATGTTAAAAGTGCTGGGAAGGCTACCGTTTGCTTCAGTGATGATACCCTGGAAAATGTTTATAAAATATACTTGTGAATTCTCCCAGGAAACTGCAGTATACAAAGTTCTGTTACTGTTTTCATAGCTTGGATCAATAAGCGTGCCACCAAAGCGGCAACTGCTGGAGAGATTGTCTTTTCTGTGAAAGTCAGGCTGGGAAACTGTATTTTCCACAGCTGGAGCTGATGACAGCATGTGGGCTTCATTAGATCCATTTTGGGCAAAGGTCTACTTTGTTGCTTTAATTAGGTTGCGTTATACTAGATTAAGGGTAGGTTTTTGTTTCAACTTATTAAAATGGTGTTAAATATGTAATGAGTACACACTAACAATATATTTTTGCTAAACACAAGTAACCAGAAGTGTGGTAAATTATGATGTTTCATCTTAAACTTCAAGATGCAAAGTTTTTTTTTTGTTTTCTACTCTGATTTCTGGTTGAGTTCAAAGTCATCACCTTCATCTCTTCTTTTTCTCTTCTGAACGCTTCATTATATCTCATGCCTTGGCTTTGCCCCGAGACACAGTAGTTCAAAAAGTTGATGTCAGTGGGGCTGTCATACCTTCAGACATCACGGCAAAGGAGGAGAAGGAAGAGGGGAAAGAGCAACTCATTCTAGTAGATGACTGAAATGCAAGTTTGGTTAAGACTACAGCTGTGTGATGGGTTGAAGCAAAAGTAAATGATTACATTTGCTAGAACTGTCTGGAAAACATGATGTTTCTGCAGGCTGATTTTTAGTAGATGCTGTCATGTCCCTCATGTGCTGAAAGGGCAAAAAGCATGCTAAAGCATTCTGGCTCTGGAGGAGTTAATTATCTCCATGGAAACTGATGGCAGTGTACTAATGCAGTGTTTAGACAGACTAAACTACACGCTGGGTTATAAAACACATTGTGGGGAAGAAGGGGACTTGGCAGCAAGTTTTTATCGCTCTTGAAACTCCTGACAAAATACCAGCTCAAAAGGGAGGAGTCAGTGCAGTAAGGGCTGGAGCAAAAGAGCTTTTTTAAAATAGCTCCTAAAACAATACAAGAAATTAACTAGCTAGGTGGCAGCCTAGGAGTGGCTTTTCATCTTCAGAAGCACTGGATTTTGAAGAAGGAGAAAACATTTAGGAGTGTAAGACAAATTCTTAGTGTTGGTCTTTCATGCCTAGCCAGTGAAGTCCTGCTCTCAAGTTTATTCTCTTCTCCTTTAATCTGATCTCACTGGACGTTTAATTTTTGATCTTGGTGTGGCTCCTTTCTGATATGACCTCCCAGCTCTGCAGTCATTAGAAGATTTTAATCTTTACAGAAACAGATGCACAAATAAACCATTAGAAAGAGGAGGATTTCAAAATGTACATCATTTGAAAGTGAAGGTTGTCTTCTAAAGGAAGCTTGGACTCCATACGCAACAATATCTTTTTATTATTAACGAAGAGGGGTGGGGGGGGAAGAGTAGCTACTGCCAGACTGGTCACAAAGGGTCTTTTTACTCAGTCTGAGCATTCCAGCATGATGAACAGAGCAAAAGCGAAGAGGTGTGTCTCATCTGGCTGTCTGAAGTCAATCAATAATAAAATTGCTGTTTTAACTCCTGGCTTGCTTTCTTTAACTGGATCAATAAGTGCCAGAACAGGCAGTACAATAATCAGACAAATAGCAAAACAAACAGCAACTGCTATGAGTTGCCATTTGAACTTTGCTTCCTCCACTCCCACCCCCTGCCTGCGACCCCTTCCAGATGTGAATATTTTTCTTTTATTTGAATTAAGAGACCTTTTGAAAGAACAGACACCAGGCATGCTTTGTTCCATTGTGACAAAGCTGTGACATTTCCAGCTGGACATAGCTGACATGAAAAGGGCTTGTTTGTCCTTTTTTTGCAGGAGCAGCAGGAACTTTTGAGCTGGCCCCCTCTCCCTCACCTCCCCTTTAAAAACAAAACAAAAACCCAAATAAACAAACAAAAAAAAAAAAAAGAGGAAAAATACATGAAATTACTGGACTTTTGTCAAACCAGTCTGCAAGTGATATGTACTTTGTCCACTCCACACCTATCTTGCTTTCATTTCGTGCATGTACTTCAGGAAAGAGCTATGGCACTGCTAGCTGTCTCTTTCCTAAGTTCAAAGGAGCTCAAAATAACACTCCCTTGTAGAGTTTGTGTTGGGGGAAGAAGTATCTATTTCAGTAAGGATGATGGTGGGTATTGCCCCTTGCTGTTCTAAATAACCTGACTCTTGGTGAGCTAGAGTTGGCAAGCTCTGGGGAAGTGAAGGTAAGCCAAGAAATCCTTGGTGCCAAGGAAGCCAGTCATTCCTCCATCCTGCTGTACCCATAGCACTAAGATCACAACACCTGCAGTGGCCTCCTTTGAGCTGAGAATGTGATACAAGAAGAGCAGAAAATAGCAGACAAAGAGGAAGCTCATGAATTTGTTTGGCCCAAAGTCTAAGCACCTAATTGAAAACCTGCCCTTTGTCTTTCACTGGTTTTCTTGAATTGATCATTCCACCTTCTCACTAGTTATGCATATCTCTTTTAGCTTACAACTTGATCATACATGAGATTTTGACATGCATTCTTTGCCTTGACATGAACTCTGTAGTGAGGTCACATTGGATGCTTTATCCTTTAAGGCAGACAAATAAGGTCTGCCAAATTAATTTTAAAGCTACAGTAAACCAGCTTCCATTAATTATTATGCCAATCTTTTTAGTTGAGATGAATTTGAAACAAATTTTTGGACTGCATGTCATAGTAATGGTTGCAAAAGCATTGTATCCACTTTGGAATCTGACTTTTATTGAGGAAGTAATGTGGTTTTGTTTTTAGACTGGACTTCCCTTTGAGGCATTTTAGAAGCAGGAAATCTGGGAAGTATCCTATAAATAAAAGGGTACTGTGAATTCCATTTTACATGGGAAGAAATTGGGGAGATTTGTTAAACTTTTAACTTCTAATGTCCATGGTAAAAGCTGTGGTGAAAGAGCATGTTCCTTGTGCCTGGTCATGTCTTCTGTCAGGAAGATGGCCGTTCTGAACTGAATTTCCCTACTTAATAGAAGTGGAAATAGAAGTTGCTTATTTATCAGTTTTGTTCGTTATTTGCAATTAAAGTGCACAGCAGAGAAGAGAGATCACCTTGTGGGATTTGGAATATGCCACTTCTCCAAATGTATGTATTAATAAAAAATATGGTGGAAAATACTGTTTGGAAGATGCAGTGCTGAATGTTGCATAAAGCTCCTTTGTTATCTTGCTACTGTTGCATATGCTTACCCCAGATTTCCTGAAGGAAGTAACTCCAGCAAGACCTCTGAGCCAGCAGGGAGCCAGATGTTCTAATCTTGAGCTTTAGAGCTGCTTGCTTTATGTAGACATTTCTTTTGTTCTCATTTTCACTGATTTTTCCACCTGTTCTTGAGAATTCTCTACCTGCCAACTGCTCTCTTAATGTTTCTGGGAAGAAGCAGGCTGAGGGGAACATAGTTACATACAGCCATATACACTAACAGCATTTTAAGTTTTCATTTGGGGTTGCGAAGGGCCTGCTTTGTTCATGTCTGTTTTTCAGGATGACCAGATTTGGTTGTTTTACCATAGGAGAGGTCTTTAGTGGACTCAGATTTTCCAAGGCACTAAATACAGTTAATCCTGACCTTTCAGAGTCTCTTAGATATGGCAACTAGATTGGCATCTGATGAAATGGATGTCTGTATTTATGCATGACCCACTGACAGTCATGGTGGGTGGGACTGAGACTCTTTAGTAGAAGCACTCAGTGAGTCACCTTGGTCTTAATACTTAAGCTATTAAGATGAACGCTTAAGTTTTTTAATGTCGTGATGTTGTCTGAAGTCATATTTCTTTTCCCTCACAGCTCCAGTACCTTGTAGTGCTCTTATGTAGCCCAACCAAGCAAGTATTACAGAAGAAAGGAGCCCATTTGGTCTGGGCAGGAGGTCTTGTCATTGAATGAAACTTCCTCTGGATGCTCTCTGGCAGCTCTTAAGAGCTAGTAAACCTGAGAGGACAGCTTGGTTTGAGTTGCCAGGGAAGGCCAAGGAAGGCTGTGCTTGCCAGTTCTGAACCAAATGAAACTGAGACTCATTTCAATCCTAATGATGTCTGCAGTGCATGTGGTTGAGTCTCCTTTTAATTATGAGGCTTGTGTTTGGTTTTTTTTTTTTTGATTCAGGATGAAGAGGGTTTTGCTCTGATGTACTACTTACATCTCTAGACTTTCAAAGTATGATTCTGTCTTTCATATGATGTTATAAATTGGAAGCGACTTAAATGATACTGTTGAAATGATAGAAGCATAAAAGATGAGAGGAAATTCGGCCTTCAAGTACCAATTCGTTAAGCAAGTGCAGAGTTCATTAAACTAAAAGGCCTACTGTACCTCAACTCAACCTCTTAAGAACCTCCACATGACACTTGAAATTTTGCTAGTGTAACTTTATTGGACTGTTACTGCTCTTTAAGTTAACTGCACCTTACATAGATTTCTCTGAGACAAGGTTGAACAAAGTACTAACTACATTTGCAACTATCTTGACTTTTCCTCAGCTTTGTGGCACTGAACACTCATTGCAAATCGAACTGAAGATCAACTTCCTCGATAACCATCTGTGTCTAAGTATTTGGGCGCAGAGAAGGGAGGCACACTGCTGGGACTATATTAAAACCCAGAGCTCTTCCTCTAGAGCAGGTAGCTGAAAGAGCATGCCAAAATTATCAGTGCTCTGCCCACCAGTGACCCTGCTACCAATGTTATTTGCCCAAAGTGGGCTAGGTCCTTATTTAAAGCTAGGGTTAAACTTTATTTGCTTTGGAATAACAGGCTGGTGCTGGGCCTGAGGTAAATTGGACCAAGGTGGGTTCAATGGATTTACACCCTCTTACATTAGATCTAAAATCTGTCCCAGTTAACAATATAGAACAGAAATATGGGACCAGCCTCATTAACTTGTGTAAAGCAGGTGGAGTCCCTCTGGTCTTAGCAGTATTTCACCATCTTTTATCAGAGTTGGATTTGACTTGATGGTTTCGGGTTTCTAAAAAGACTGTTACAAACACTAGAAAACTTAAAACTATTGTTAAAAAAAGTTAACCTTTTACTGTAATGTGAAGTAGTTCCCTTGAGTGACCAGAGTGAAGATTTAGTCCATTAACTGACAGTGTCTAATAGCATAAAAATGCAAGTAGTTTTACACAACCCTGATTATTTTATTTATTCAGTGCTGCTGCCAGCTAGAAAAGATTCTGGGAGTCTTTTGGAAACAAGATAGAAGTCTCTTGAGTTGTGTGCTGCTAAAATAAATGTTGACTATGAATAGTCCAAATTCCTGCTAGTGTTTATATAAGACCTTTCCAAAGGGCAACTTCAGCCCTTAGAAACAGTGTATACAGACAATAAAACTCAAGTTAAATAGCAGAGGCGTGCATATGCAAAAAATAACATCAACCCTCATCAAATACCTGCTATGGTTTGCTTCAGATGTAGAATCTCGTTTTTATTTTGGGAAGAAAGGAGGTGATTCTGGGTGTTTCTCCCAAGACTGCAATGCAGCAAGAACCAGCAGAAAGCTGTGCCTGGGGAAAATGTGAGGGAGGCCATTGTCAACTTGAGGATAAGGTCTTTGGGCAGTGCTAGTGGGGAACTAGTATTCTGAGTCTGTGGGCTCAGCTGTGAAAACTTAAGTCTTGTAACAAGTGGGGGAAGAAGATGATCACAGCAATTTAGTGGGAAACTTGTCATTGGAGAAGGTATTCAGGAACTGTAGAAGTGGTAAAGGCCCTTCAAAGGCTAGTCTTAGAATATGAGGAGAGGTTTACTGAAGAAGGAAAAGATGCTGTATGGAAGCATTGATAAACAGCTAGATATAAGTGGTTAGGCTAAGAAGAATCATCAGCTGTGACATGTGATAAGCCATACCATCTGAAACAATGGGGGGCATGCGTAAGGTGCATCTTATTCATCCAGGAAAGTGAATGGGTACTGTGGCTTCAGGGAACACATAAGTAGGAGAACCTGCATAAAACTGTATGATGTTCTACTGATTGATCTCTAACAGCCCGTAGAATGCTTATTTATGACATTAATCGAGGCTTAGGCTTGGGAAAAAACTGGCTGGGTGGACTGGCTATAGAGCACACGCACTTTACTCCATCTGGACACTAGCCAAGTTGTTGGCTTCCTTCATTCAGATGAATGCAAAATTCCTTCAAATAGCCCTTTAAGGAGTGCAGGTTGCATGTGTATGTGAGCAGGGCTTGGCCTCCTTTTATTTCTGCCAGGTGAGTTAAAGGTCGTTACATCTTCCTTAGTTACCCATCTTGTTGAAGTGTCATAGCACTGGAATCTTGCTGGTTCTTAAGAGGTTGGAACTAATTTATTGGGGAGGGAAAGAAAAGTATGTGAAAGGATCTAAGGGTGAAAAAAAGACCTCATAGATTTTTTTTCCCTTCTTAATTCCTTAAATTTGACATGAAAAGGCCCAGGTTTCTGCTGGGCCTGCATGATCACTGGTACTTCAGCAAAACAGTAATTGCACCAAATCTGCGGGATGCTTGCACAGATAGTAATGGTTACACCGGCTGCAACAGCGTTGCACATTATTACTTCTTGCTTCCTGGTGGTTCATTAAAAAAAAATACTAAAAAAATCCCACAACAGCACCTAGGAAACAGGAGTACTTTTGTTCTGAAGGGCTGTGTTCAAACCCAAGCTCCTGCTGGCCAGGACTGAAGGACATGAATTTTAACACCCTCATGCTGTATTGTAATTACAGTATGGGGACTTCAATATCTGTTTTCTTTTCTCCATTTTTCCCTCAGTATTGGGTGTTACTGCAGTGCAGCTTGCAGGGAGGCCTCCAGGCATTATGTTAATTATCTATAGAAGAGCACTGGAGCATCTGTTCAGACAACAGGTTCACTCTCTCATGCTCACTGAATACATGAACAAGCAAAGATCTTGATCCTCTGACTTGTAATCAGCCCTCTCAAATTTCTTGAATCAGTGGTGGATAGAAAGCTCTCCCCCTAGTGAGCAGGTTTTGTTGTTGGTCTCCAAACAGTTAAAATATAAGGAGAAAAAAATGTGCTTGCTTGTACCAAGACAGGAAAACCTCAAAATGGAAAACTTCCACTTGACTTTGAAAGACGGGAAATGGCTGGTGTTGGAAAGGCAGCAGGTAGAGGAAGAGAGAGCCAGAGGATATCTGTAGAGAGCCAGCTATTCTCCAGACACTTCTCCTTCAGCTCCAGGTTCTTTTTGGGGAAGGAGTTCCAGGATGGCCCCTCTGTTCCAAGCCCTTTATATGCTTTCCAAACACCCACCCCAGTTTCCTACTTCCTGCCTTTTCCTGCTATAAGTATCCCGCCTGCTTTTCATAGGTCCAGAGAAATGGACATTACAGATTAAAGGGGATTGAGGTGACACTGTGAAGCAGCCTTTAGAGCAGCTCTTTTGAAGTGCACAATTCCTCTGCTTTAACTTGTGAAGTGTGAGGTTGCTGGGTCCCCTGCTTTAAATTTCCCTGGGAAAATGGAGGGAATCCTTTAAGAATGAAACAGTCTCCCTGTTTATCATACCTCTGGTCTGGGATACATGGGCCTGTTTCCTAGTAAACAGTTTCCTCCAATAAATAATATACTACATATGGCGCAGAGCTAAAAACTGAAAAACCTCTGGTATTTGGGAGATGGGAGGGTGAGGAAAAGAGGTTTAAGAAGGAACTGGAGACACTAGTTGAGTGTGACACTGCAGGCAAAATTGCAATAATGAATACATTAAATGCACTGGTGATGAGGATCAGACCAAGAGGAAAAAGCCAGCAAAGTGACCCCTGAGGCACTTAAGTAGCCATCATGTACAGTACTTCAATAGCCACAAAACGCAGGGCTCTTCCCTTAGCATCCCGCAGGGCAAAAATCGCAGCCCAGAGAAGCGTGGGAAGACAAGAACGGCAGTTCCTGTGCAAGAGCCTCAGTATTGCTGAGGATTATGCTGGGGGAAAGGGCAGGATGAATTCTTAAGCCCTTTGTTTTACTTCTCTAAATATGAGGAGCAGCACCTGACCCTTGTTCTTATTTTCCTTTTTTTTTCCTTTTATTTTTTCCAAGGGGGTGGGGGATTAAGGATTTAGTTGGTTATTTAGAGGATCAAGATAAAAAGGAGACTTCAATAAGTCTGTTTCCATCTTCTCTACAGACAGTATATTTCAACAGAATTAAGCAGCTGTCCTGCTTTTCCCCCACTATGCAACAATTTGCAGCTTTACAGAGGCACAGAAATAGAGGAGTCTACAATATCAAACCGAATTCCTAGGTGGCATTTCAAGAGATCCCAAATTATAACAGGAAGGTTTTAATGGAATATTACCCATTCAGAAAGGACCTTGACTAGATGTGGCAAATAGCCAATGACCCTTAGAAGTATGTTGTCTTTAACACCTTTGCTTTGGAACAAGCACCCTGCAGCAGAACCTGAGATGGTTAGTCATATGCATCATCCAGCTAGGCTGGAGTTCCGATGCTGATGCTCCCCGAAGCCTGATGTGGGATAGTCTAACTTTCCTATAGCCCTGTTTTGTTTGCTGTCATCCTAATTCCTCATAGTTAGAGATTGATTCAAACCCTGCAGTTTTAAGTTCCTTCCAAAACTCTTTAAAGGAACTTGTTACTTTAACTTTAGAGACTTTTTTTTTTTAATCAGTAGCAATGTCTAATCTACCTCCCATGTGCAGCTATCTCTTGAATTTCCCAGTGTATTCTGGTTTGTTCTTCTTCGGTTTGTCTGGGAGGCCAACAGGATGGAAATCATGTATTTACTCATACCTTATTCTGAGGATTCTCCTGAGGCCAAATAATTACAGGACCATAAAGCTAGGACTAATAAATTCTTCTATTACAGAGCCCTGCATCCCTCTGTGTTGTGTGATTTAGTAGGACCCTGCTGGAATAGCACTGCCAGCTTGATCCTAGGGAGGCTTGTGCCTTCCTATAGTCTGTCACTTTGAGAAAATAGCGAACTAACTGAGGAGCAGGCCTTTACACACCTTTATTCCAATGCCATGTTTAAACTTGTTGAAGAAGTAATGTGGACTGAAAGAATTGTACAACACCTGTGTATTTGGCTGGATGGGAAACAAAGCTTTCACTAGTACCGGAAAGTTTTCAAGCCAATAGGTTCCTTCCTGTCAGTGCAAGATCTCATGTTTGTTTCTGAATGCCCTTCTCTCGTACCGATTTCCTCCAGTAATAATGGCTGTTGGAAGAGGTAGGGCAAAGGAAAGCACTGGGTCTTTCTTTCCCTCCTGTCTCAGAAACTGTTTTCCTGTTTGTCTTTTATGCAGTATGGCAGCTTGGGCCATTGACGTAAACTTTGTCCTTTTGTGCTGTTCAAAGCTCCCCTCTTCTGAATTTGACAACATTGCCTACATGCATCCTGACTAGGCTGGACAGGAGAGTGAGCAGAACAGGATCTTAGGGTGATAGTCGCCTTGGCACACTTGGGGGTTCATGTTTTTATTCAGGCTCCATATTTGTTCATCAAGCCATCATGAGGTCAGCACATGGCAGGGTTCCTTGCAGTGTATATATCTCAATATATATGTGGACCAAGGAAAGATTGACCAAAACTGTTATTGTGGTGGTGTTTTGAGGCAGCACCACCAGGTTCCACTATAGAAAAATATGGAAAAGGCAGGTTTTGTTCAAAAAATTACCCAGAGTCCTGAATGGGAGAGAAAAAAAATGGAGATGAGTTGTGAAAGAGGAGCTGCTTTAGCCCACTTGGATGTCCTTTGATGAAATCTATCAGAGCTCACAGCAGCCATCATCACTTGGGAAATCAGAATGAAAGTGCTGATGCATGTTGTTTCCCCACTGAATTTTGGACTGTATCTCTTTTTCCTCATGAGGCCATCCCCGCTATAGTTGCTGCAACAACTGTATTGTCATAAATGTATTTAAATTTAGTAATTTGGATAACGAGTGTATGCTGGAATCAACGGAGCTATAATGGTTAAAATAGTAATAAGAGGTAACCTTGTTTCTGTATTCCCAGAGAAATTTCCCTTGGCAAAGACCAAGCACTGAATGGAACTTACACACTTATGAGCTAGCTACATATTTGTCTGCCAATTTCATAGCAAAGGCAAGCAGAATCTGAGTTCCTTTTGCAGAAACTATGTTTTGGTGAAATTTCACTACGATGACAGTGGTTTCAGCCCCATTTTAGTTTTAGAATGTATTGCCAGCAAAGCTACAGCTGACAGGACCAGGCAATGCCAGTTTGCTTTCTGTAGAAGCGGTAATGCTTCAGCTATACAAGGTTGTATTTCTTCCCTGCCCTGTTTGGAAGGTGGCAGGGGAATCCTTACTTGTTGTGGTGCATTTTCAGTAAAATCCCTTGCCAGAAAATGTTCCAGCAAGCTGTGGCAATGAGAATGTAATCTGTGGCTGTCTTGCATAGTTGGATAGTTTGTTGGTTTTGTTTCTAAGCCAATTTGTGACTCTTTGAGGCTAGTGTGGCTTCAAAACTTATTAATAGCAGTCCTTGTCATTTTAGAGGTTTTATCTTTTCATTATTATTCACACATGCTCATTTCTGTATTTGCTAATATGCACTTGCAATTCCTCAGCTTCCTTGCTTGTGGAAGGAAACCATGCACTAATAGCCTGGTTTTGTTAACTGGGGTTCTGCTTATCCCACAGAATGTTAGAAGTGGACATGAAACTATACATTGGTAAGCCACACCTCTGATTTTTCTCAGAGAAAAAAAGCCGTGTAACTGTTCTTAGTTGAGATATTAAGTGTGAAATTAAGCAGTTCCAAGGGGATGAAAAACTGCTATTCAGACGGACTGTCTTTGTGCTTCTGTCTTCTCCACAGAGCTACAGCAGTTCAGTGTTCTTGAGTCAAAGTGTTTCCCTTGGGGTGGTGGAAAATCAGAGCGCAACAAGGCTGTTAAAAATCCAGGCTTAGACGTGTGCCTCGTGTGTGCGTGTGTGTACATCTTGCAGTTCAGTGATGACCCTGCTGACTTCTTGAACTTTTAATGACAATGCAGCTGTCTGTTCATGGTGCTAATTAACCCTAAAGCTGATTCCCCCCTCCCCATCGTTATCCATTCTGTGAATGAGATGTGAAAACAAGAAGTCGACTTTTCCCGTGCCCTTAGGGCTGTCTGAGCCTGGCAGCAGTGACCCTGCTTGAGTAGAACTGAAAGAGCTGCTGCGCAATGGCCCATGCTCCTTTTTTAATAGGTTATTAAAATTCCACCTTCTCTCCCTCCCTCCAGTCCTGTTACAGTTTGGAGCAATGGCACTTTGGGGAAAACAGCTGCAGGAATAACTTTTCTTTCGGCAAGGCAGAGACAGCTGTTCAGTTCGTAAGTCTGGGGATTCCACCACTACTTTTTTAGGGCCTGATCCTGCTCCAGTTAAAATCAGTGGAAAGATTCCCACTGGGTTCAACAGGCAGTTGAAGGAAACAGCTTCAGGAAGCAGCCTGCAATCAAACAATACTGCTTCAAAATGTTGGAAACAGCTAAAAAGGAAAAAGCGAGTAGGAAGGCATTTGTCATACAGTTGACTTGCTGACTTGCTTGCAGTCTCAAAGTACAAGTGCTCAGCAGGCCAGTGTTTTACTTGAGGAACAGGTTAAATTAGTGTGTTTGCGGTATCCTAAGCCACTTTTTAAAGATGGCTCTAGTATGTCTGTGTTCATTTACAGTCTGTGGTGTTGACAGACTTTTATTGGCACAGTAAGTTAAAGGACTGATCTCTGATGTTGAATGCTTAGTTCAGATACCCTTTGAGATCATAGGGAGTAATGGCTTACTTTTTGACGTTATGCCAGTTCTCAGCACCTGCAGCTCTCATTGGTTTGAATTTACTCACTGCTTCTGAAAAACGAGGGGAAAAATGGAATTTACTTTTGCTTCTGTCGTTAGAGCTTCTTGTTGTCACATCTGATTTATACAGTGAAAAAGAAGTCTAGAAACTTCCTGGAGAGGGTCAGAATTTCTGTTCCATAGAGAATTTTGAAATGCTGGAAATTTATCCAATCTGAAATGTGAGGGGAAATCTGAAAATACCAATCTTCTGCATGGAATCTTCTGGGAAAAGTGATTCTGACACATCTAAATCTAATGTTTGGAAGGCTTTATTCAAAATGTGCATTTTGAACAAAGATGTCATTTCACATCAACATTTAGACTTCAAGTGCAGTTGAAGCGAAATGCTGATTCAGGATGAAAATAGGTCTCAGTTTTTCTGAGAAGAAAAATAAAACCTAATTTTGATGCAGTTAATGCTCTCCTTAGAAATTTGTGACTTAAATAAAATTGTGTTTCCTGACAGGAAACAGTATTTTGTGAAACGTTTCTACCAGTGCTATCCCTGACAGTTTAACAGTAACAGCCTCTCCTTGTGGAAGTGCTGATTTTGATCTGGTTACACACTACCTCTCAAGCTGGGAGAGAATGCAGTTCACGAGTCCTCTGGGATTTATAGTTAGCTTTTTTGAATGCTGAGAATTCCATTTAAAACACAAATCCACATATCATTCACTTGCTCCAGTCCTTGGCAATGGGCAGTTCTCTTTGGCTTTGCTGTATTAATGAACTAACAAGTTTGTGGTTGTAGTACTGCTGCCACTGGACTGAGACAAGGTATTTCCCCTTGTGTTTCTGTTAGTTCCCTCTGTGTCAATATTTAAACATGCTTACACCTGTGTTCCAGGTGTGAGCTGAACTGGAGCCCTGAAAAGTTGTCTTTTGGGAGGGTGGTTCCTAACTTTTACAGAACAGTCCTGTTAAAGCAATGTCTCAGGAGACCTAGACAGGCAGGAAGCAGTCAGGTTTAGTATATACCCTGGATTACCCTTATCTGTAAACATTCAGCAGTGCAGTGTCCAGACAACTTCTGCGTCCCAAACAGTTAATGGGCTTAGAGCATTCAGAAATAGCCATCACTGTGCCAGGGCGGCTGTGAAATGGCTATCCAACCATACCTTGTGACCTCTTGTGTTTGTGTTTGTTTGTTTTTTTTTTCATAAAGTTACAAGGACACCTAAGAAGTCATACCAGAATGCAGGCTTACCTTCCCCAAACTGGAATTTTAGAGAAATTTTTGCTAAGAATACATGACAAAGCTCTCTAATAGCACAGGTGAGCTGACAGGTTCGCTTTAAGTAAATCTCTGTCAGATTCACATGGTCAGATTTAGAAATTACCATATAAACCCCACTAATTAGCAATTCTGACTAGGAATAAATTGGTTGGTCTTGGATTTATAAAAGTACCTGTTGTGCAAAAAAACAAAAAAAGTCAACAGTTGTTGGTAGACAGGCACTGTTAACCATTCTGTGTATTCTCTGTGCTTACAGAAGTCTAGCTGAGAGTCCTATCTCGTTAATATTTCACTGGGAACATGAGGCTGCATATGAGCATCCAAGTAATGCCACAAAACTTCTGGAAATCTATGCTGATGATGGCTGTTCTGGAGCCTATCAGAACAGCCCTATTCTGACAGACTGTTTATGAGCATGAAATTATAATGAAAAGTTTGTGTGAAGGAAGTTTGGGTAATAAGAGAACAAGATGGCTGCAGTTTCTGTACTGCAGTTCCTACCAAACAATTTTGGCCAGTCTGTCAGCAGAATAGTCAAAGAGCTACTGAGAACTGAAATAACTGGTCAGTGCCTGCCTACCTTTTCTGCTGCCAGTGCCCTGTGTCTTCAGAGCTATAGGATGTACAGTATTTCTGTTACTCATGTAAAGAGTTGTTGCTTATAGATGTTCTTAGACTTCCAGGTCTTCTCATTACCTCTTTCATGAGACATATATCACTCTCCTGGAAAGTAGGAAAATTGGTCAGTGTGAAGTTTGCCCTGATACTGTCATGATCTTGACCTCTAGTCTGACTGGGAATCATGGTATATGAGGCTGATTTAGGACCTAGGAAGGTTTTCCATTTGCTTTAATGAACACTCTATCAGAATCTGAGTGCTATACTACATAGTGCTCAGACTCTAGGATAAAATTCTTCATGTAGCTAAGCTCAGCTATATAGTATTGACTGTGATTGCATAATAGACATTAATAAAATGGGCAATTAGTACATTTGTTAAGCATTATGATAAACCAGAACTGTGTCATGGACACATTCAGTGTATGTGAAGAGTTTGCAGAGGCTGTCAGCTTCTGAACTATTTATAATGGCTCAAGAATGGTGGGCAATGCTACTGTCTTCTCACAGGAAAAAAATGTTTGAATACAGGTTTAATTCCAGGGTCCAGGAGGCATAATACTAGGTCAGGTCCAGGGCAAATAGGAACAGCAGAGCAGCACATATAGGCCTGATCTGGTTAAATACATATACTTCTTTGGTGTGGACAGCTGCTCAGCCTATCAGTTTAATGCAAGTTTTCTAATGCAGGAAGGAATTTGCAGGCCCACCCAGTACCCTTGAAATCTATACATGTTCCCAAATGGTTCTTCCTCCCTAGCTCCTACGTGCAAAATTGAGCGTAAACCATGTGATCAGTGGAGTGCAGCCTCCTTGTAGAACGCTGGCACCCATCCCAGCTGGGCAAGGTGCTGAAGCAAGAGTCTTGTGAAGTTGCTGAAGCAGGGAGTGTCCAGGCCTGTAGCTTTTGATACTCCCTGTTATGAAAGGTTTACATGGGTTGTCAGAGCTGCCCTAGTTCTAATGGGCAGGAAAAAAGTGCCTTCAGTTGTTCCCTTTAGCTGAGCTCTCCTTCCTCCTCCTGTTGGACCATTTGAATGTGAGCTCCCAGAGTGTTCACGAATTGCATGGTGGGATAAGGAAGACTAAGAAATAAGTAGGTTTGGCTCAAGAATTTTCTTGTCTCTTTAAAAAAGACAGTGATGGTTTTATTACACTTATTAAATCTGGATATCCAACAGAGGAAGCTTAGCATCAAGGAGCAAGGATATGCCAGTTCTGTTGTATCTGGCTTTGCAGAGGTCTCACTATTAAATGACATGCAAAGTAGCATCTACCAATTTCAAGCCCTGAGCATTCACTGTATGTACATGGTTGAGTGCTGGATCAGAGCATCTTCCCCACCCCCCATCTTGGGATGCATGTGAGCAGTCTCTAGGCTGCTTGGTGAAGATAGTGGTTTTGCTCTGAGAACCAGATATCAAGCTGCCATGCAATAGATTGCAGATGGAATGACCATATCCTGGTAGAGCAACTTATCTACAGCTTTGCAGGCTAAGGACTTTCCTTTCTCAGCAGAACAGAAGCTTCCTGGGAAGTACGCAGTCAAAAAGAAAAAAAAAAATGGAAAAAAAGAGTGCCATCTACACTGCCTCTTCAGCCTTAAGTTTCCTTGCTTTTGATGTATGTGTGAAAGCAACTTTATTTGAATACTTGGCAGCAAAGGACATCACACTTGAGGACTGTATTTATTCTTTAAGCAGTGCCCGTAACCTCACGGCAGTAAAAGTCTGCCCCATGTGAATCAGAATCAGATTTCTATGATTGTAGTAGGTTCTTTAAAATACCACTTGATCCATTTTAATCACTCTAGCACTCGTTCTTGTAGCTTATTATCATGGTCCATGGAAATGGAAGATCAGCCTCACTTGCAACTGTTACCACTAAATCACAGGCAGAGGACATGTTTTCTCCTTTGAGAGGCTGCTCCCCTAACTATGCTTCCTTAGGCAATTCATCTCTCATCATATGCTGCAATTTGCTTTCCATGTTACTGCTCACTTGATGGGTTGGGAAATGATCGATGCCAGATGCGCATTCTTTTTGGGCAGTAAATGCTGCTGCAGCGGTAAGTCATGTGCACCAGCTCCTCTTTTCATTAAAATCACATATGGTTTCCATTTGCCCCTAATTGGTCTCACTTCAGCTCTGCCGTGTTCTCTGAGTGGAACGCTTAGACCCGTGGCTCCTTTGAGCAATTCCAAAGAGCTATGAGAAACCAGAGCCTTGTCTGTTTCAGCCTGGCTTCCCCTCATGCAGTATTTACTCTGTCTAGAAGTACTTATCTGGAAGTGAGGACTGAGTTAAATCTTACTGCACAGATCTTACAAAAACCAAAAGAAAATGGAAAAGGTGTTCTGAGCTGCACATTGCCTGATCTGCTTTGAGTCACGTGCATGTTATTTTTATCCGCTGTTGTAAGCTGGGCTTGGAAGTGCTTTTGTGCGTTGGTTTTGACAACCAACTTTCCAACACTAACCTTGGCTGCAAGCAGTTCTTCCTTTGGCAGTGGCACAAAATGAGGCAAAACACACTCTGCTGAAAACATCCCTTGGAGAGAGGTGCAAGGTGTTTCTCTACTGCACTCTGTCCCTTGATACTCCTTCCCTCTGCTTGCATCACTTTTCCTTCTTTTATCTGATACTTGCCTATTGCCTTTTGCCTGAATTTAGCTTTTAGTAACTAGTTAAATATTTAGGTAGGAAGTTAAAAAAACGCCTGCCAAAAAGAAGACAGAGAAGTGACTAGTTGGCAGGAATGACATTGATTCCTCTTTTTCTTTTACCAGAGGTTTCTCAAGGCTATAGGCATGCTCATTATGTAGTCTGCAGTGTGTCTTGTTTGCTTACAACCATAGCAAACCTAGAATGTTTTATTGATGTAAGCTGAGACTAACTTAGTGATGCCTGTAACTCCTGTGACTCACCTGTTCCAGATAATCTATTGGGTCTACCTGGCTTCCCTGAGTTTAGTAGGTGTAATAGCTGGTAAGAACAGACATGGTATTATTTTTCTTTTATTTCCTTTACCTTCTCTGTGTTTATCACAAGGTATTTCCTGAAGCTGTTTTCCCTTGGCATGAAACATACCATCTACATCTAAAAGATCTAAAAGTTTCTACTTATAGCTGGATATAAATGCATTTTAGCTCCTTCCTTTCTTTTTCCTCCCTTCAAGTCTTTCCTCCATCCTCCCAACAGACTATCTGTGTATGATGGGAAAGCAAGGGAGCTAACATCACGAATTAGCTGTGGGGGCAGCGCTGGGCAGTCTGAAGAGTCTTCAGCCTAATTGCATATAGGAATCTGAATGAAATGTCTAGAAGAAACTTTGCAGTTTCTTGTTTAACAGGGACCTCTCTTTTCCGATTCTACTGTATTTCAAAGGGAGCTTGGTCTTCCATAGCGTGAGATGCACCGTACAGGGAGGGAGACAAATGCTTTCTACTGTAGCCATCAGAAAAGTTGTATCCAGTTGGTAAGCTACAGGTCAAATACCAAGCATGAACCGAGTTCTGCCTGTTTTATGCAACCTTGCATTTTCAATCTGTGGTCTTGTTGGGATGATTCACTTTCTCCCAAGTAAAGCCCTTCTAGAGTAGTTTATATATTTTGAAGTGTTGCGAAGTCTGATGCACTCATGGACTTGTATGCAAGAGTTGTATCACTCATTTTGTAGTGTTGGAAATACAGCAGTACAGCATGTTGTTCAAACAGACCTCCAGTGGCAAGGAAATCTGCAGGGATGTGAAACCTGGTTAATATTTAGCAAATGCACCTGTGATCAGTTGTTTTAGGCTGAGCTTGGGCCTGGGTGAAGCCATTTAATTGTCTTCCAATTTTTTGGATAGCCCTCAAACAGCCTTGCTGTGCACAGACAGGGAGAGTTTTCTGGGTATGTAAAGCAAAGATCAAAAGTAAATGCCATAGTTATGGTTAGAATGTCGGAAGAGATCTGGGTGTCTAGCCTTCCTGGTTTTATTTAGACTTTTATTGCTAGTTCAAATGCTCCAACACGCTTGCTGAAGTAAGCACAAGTCCTTTCCAGTGCAATGTCTATGTGGCAACTGTCTGGCCGGTAGAGGTGATTGGTGTCAAGAAGGTATTCTTTCTCAGTCAGTGTTCCTCCCAGCTCTTTGAAAAAGCAAGAGGTCAAGGACTGCCAGTAATGAGAGGTAGTTTGTTGTTGAGGGGTATGAGAGGAAAGCAGCCAGCAGTGAATCTCTTGCTTCAGTATCATTTTTGGCTTTCTTGATGAGGTTCTCTGGTGATGCTGTGTGTCAACACGACTGGATTTGGCTTCTTCCAAGACAAAGCAAAAGAGGTTTGATTTGCCTTTGTGGATTCGGTTGGATTTCATGATGGAACAAGGCAAGAGGAAGCTCCTCTCGTGTTGCAGGAAACCTTCAAATTCAATACTCTTAGTTTGTAAAATAATTGTATTTTGATTATATAGGGTGAGGTGACTTAAGAGTACAGACGGATCATCAAACAGACTGGAGTCTTATATCTGTTGTTTTTTACCCTCTTCATGACTCCCCTGCTGTCCTCAGTTTTTCTCTCTCTGTTCTGCTTTGATGTGGAGGAATGGTGAGAGGCTGCTTTCTCATCCCCCTTCCAAAGCAGGCCCCACATGCTTACTTCTCATACAAGCCTATAGCCACCAGGCAATTTAACAGTTTCCCAAGAGGCTGCATATAGCTGGGCCAGACTTACAGTCCAAAGGACATAATCCACTTGTAGTTATGGTCCTCTTTTTTTGGGGAGGTCAAGAGTGTTGGTTATAATTGCTAACAGATCAGCCAGGGTAGTGGGAAAAGGAATGCAGCTAGTGAGAGTAAGCAAGACAGACACAGTGATTCTGTCTTTTGAGCAGTACCACCGGCATCAATGCTAGAAAATCTGTTTGTAAAAACACCCTGTTTTGACCAGTTTAGGAGACGCCTCAGTAAATGCCAGAATGAACCAATACCTCAGTAGTGTTCTAGGTATACTTAACCTTGCATGATGTGAGCTCTCCAGCAGGTACCAGGGCAGTGAGAAAGCTTTGTGAGGCAAACTGAATGACATACCTGCTAGTAAAGTTGGTAGAAAGTTCTCAGTAAATTGCTCTTGGAAGTGAGCCCTTGTATAATCTTTGGATGAATAAAACGGCAACCATCCTCCTTGGTATGTCCCGTGTCTAGTGTTAAGGCAGCATTTCCAAGTGTACCATTCTAATGGGGATTGGTTTTGCTGTCCATTTTCTGGAGTAGTCGGTGGCCTCAGGATAGAAGGAGCCTTTCTTCAGCCTCTTGGTCACGTTGCTGCTCCCCCTGTATTTTATATTGCCACTGTTTGGATATTGAAGAATGGGCTTGGAGAATAACTTGTCCCCTGTGTCTCCATTAGTAAACAACATGAATCCTCCACATCCTTAAGTGCAGTGAGCGTGCATCTCAGCCAAACCTCTCACTTAAAAATACTCATGTTGCATACCAATAAAATAAATCCTTGAAACAATAATGAGAAGTGTAGCATCTGTTGCTCTCCTGAGCCATTGCTGGTAATTGGTCACAAGGGAAATGGCTTTGGAGCAAATCCTGGTCTCTAAAGGGTGTGTGCCTCCACTTAAAATGCTGTTAATGGTTGACAGCCAGCCCACTTGCACTGAAAGCATCTAGTTCTCATGGCGCGTTTGGGCTTGCAAGTGGGATTTGTGGCGGTGGATTGCGCCTGTACCACTGCCTCTCGGTAACAAAGGTGAGATTTGTGGTAGTGTCACCATCTAGTGGCTGGATCCGATGAAGGTCACAGGCTTGGTTGAACTAGGACAGCTGGTGCCTTTACTTTTCAGTGGGAAAAAGAGCTACTACCCATGTGCCTGGATGAAATAATGTGGTAACGACAAGTATTTTCACCATGTTGTTTCCTCATCTTGGCAAATGCTTGTCTTAATCCCACCAGTCTACTTCCTCACATCAGGCGTTGCCTGTTTGCCTACTTTTGGAGAAGATGCAAGCCATTTTTGTGGGTATACATACACATGCAGACAGCTTGTACCATGCTAGAGATGTCTTTGAAATACAACCCATTAGCTGCTTGCAGTATATGATATGAGGAAGAAGTTCTTTACAGTAAGGGTGTTGAGGCACTGGAATGGGTTGCCCAGGGAAGTTGTGAATGCTCCATCCCTGGTGGTGTTCAAGGCCAGGTTGGACAGAGCCTTGGGTGGCATGGTTTAGTGGGAGGTGTCCCTGCCCATGGCAGGGACTAGATGATCTTAAGGTCCTTTCCAACCCTAACTGTTCTATGATTCTGTACTAGTCCAGCAGAAAATCTGAGCCATCTCTATTTTCGTAAGCACTAAGCCAGTTTACATTAAAAAAAGGCAAAGGTAAAGAGATAAATACATTAATCATTTGTGATTGTTAGATGTATTTCCTGAATTCTCAAATTCGGGAAATTGAATTTTGAATTCTCAAAATCAGGTTATTTTCTTAATACAGTTTTTAATATCAATTAAATATCCATTTTTCTTTCTGTTCTCTCATTTTTTTAATCATATCAGATGTAGAGAAGCAGTGCATATGTTTTCTCCTTTTTGAATCATGCTAAGGCTGCCATGCTTATCAAGATTTACATCCTCATCTAATTTAACTTTTTATAAATAATTACAAATCACTCATGAGACCTTGCCAACTGCTTCAGTCTCACACAGTGACCCGACCTGAAACCCCAAAGTACTGAGAAACATTCATCTCAGTATTTTCATAGGCAGTACTTCAAAGGAATTGTGGTTTAAAAATATGCAGCTATTTTGGTGACCACTTGTGTGGGATAAAGTTTCCCATTAGTAATAGCAAGACTGTAATAGAGCTTCAGGGAGAAGGAAAGAGTTCAGGGGAGCAGTCACAGCACCTTTTGCTTCATTCAGCTTAAGCAGTAAGAGTACCCAGAAGTAAACAGTTGACTTTGTTAACATAACATGGACTGAATTTGCAGCAGAAATAATGTAAATTTCTGATAATTTGTAGAGCATGAAGAATTCCTCTGGCAAGTATGCATGGCCTTCATTCAGTTGGGAACAGTGTTCTTTATCTTCAGGTGGCATAACCAGTGAGCAGTGGTTTGAAGGAGCCAAAATAGGACCAGGGACATGTATGGCTGCAGATCTGCAGCTTGGAGCTGTGTTCTGGGCAGATTTACAGACAATTCTCATACATGGAGGCTTAGGGTTAGGATGAAGCTGGACATACAAGAGCAACCTCTGAGCAGTCCTGTTAAACCAGCATTTCTCTTCAGTTACACGGATGAATCTGATCCTCAGGGGGTGAGAATTTAGCATCATAAAATACAGGGGATAGACTTAAGTTAGAGTATCCTCTTCTCCTTGGCTAACTGCTTGACTTTTCCTTTAATATGGGAAAAATGAGGCAGGATGGGTTCTTTGTTCATGCCTAGCTTCTTGATAAAGAAAGGAACTTACCTAGAAAAGTTACCAGTTGGGTGGTAAAGGCAATTTCTCTGAGATACAGAGGGCTTGCCCATTTACAACAGGCCTGAAGTGATGGTCCGCACTAAAGTTTTTCATGGTTTTTAGGATGGTTTTTCTTCTCTAACTTTATTGGGGAACAGTAATATGAAAATACAGATCCTTCCACCTAGTTGCAAGGGTAGCATTAGTTGAAATTGGGATGCTGTTACATGCTAGTGTAGATACACATTTTGGATCTTCAGTCCTGTGGTGAGGCTGTTGATTAGTCCATAAATCAAAGTTGGTTTCTTTCTGAAGTGGCTGTGCTACTTAGCTAGAAGTAGAGGGCTGCCAAGCTAGCAGTGAAGCACATGAAGAGAATGGGGGTTTAGATATTTTGTCAGCAATTGGGAATGTGCCTGTCATCTTTTATGCTAACCATGTTCTGTTTTGGGAACCCTAGCATTTTGCAATATTGCCTCTTAGTATAGTTCTTATCATTGTCAATAAGATAAAAGATTGGATTGTTGATTTCAGATGTGTTGGGCAAACACCAGGTTTTTAAATTGCAATCTATCAGTTATGCAATAGATAAAGATAAGACTTCAGACACCCTTTGGTATAGATTCCAGCATTAGTGAAGTGCCCTGGAATCACAAAGCCTTAAAGAAATAGTATTGTTTCTCACTGACCCTTAAGCAGTCTGGTTTTTTTTTTTGTAGCTTCAGTAGTGGTTGTGGTGGCTGGAGGCAGCAAATAGAATCATAGAATAGTTAGGGTTGGAAAGGACCTTAATGGAAGGTCTTAATGGAAGAACCTTAATGGAAGAACTTAATTCTTCGAAGATATTTGCAGTCCTCTAGGACATGCTTCAGTATAACCACTAAATTGTGAAGAAGAGAGCAAATTGAAGTCTGAACAACTTGTTAAATAGAAGAATCAATAAAATTGTACTGGCTTTTACTGCCATTGGATAATAGAAATAAAAAAAAAATTAAGAATGAAGTTTTACACCCAGTGAATGAAGGTTTTGTTGGTCCTTTGAATCAAAGCCAGCAGGACTGTCTTACCTACTTTAAAATTTATTTGACAAGTCTGGCTGAAACACAGGGTATAAATCAGAGCAGAGTGAGTTTGCCTTGATTTCACACCATCCTCATGGAATAAGTTACAGGAACTGGTGTGTATAAACCAGATCTATCTCTTCCTTTAAATCTGTTCTTCAGATTATTCAGAAAGTTGGGACAAGCTTTTTGCTTCATTTGTTTGGCCTGGCCTCCTCTTTTTCCCGTTTCTCCGAGGGGACTTCTGTAGCTGTTTGGAACGTAAATGAGCTATGAAACAACAAAGTGCTTGTTTAATGTCTTTTATATGTAGCAGAATGGATCCCTGAGCTTTGTTGCTTCTTTTAGGTAGTGTTGCAATGCAAACAATAACTCGTTGGGTTTTCCTGCTTGTAAAGGAGTACCTCCACTTCTTTGTCTCCCTTCCATGCCTTCCTGCTTTTTCTAATGAATTATTATCTGTGATGCACTAGCATGATACATTGCAGCAGAACACAGATGAAATATTGCACATGATTGCTGTGAAAGCAGTACCTCTGCGCAGGGAGTTACAGTCAGGACCTTCATAGGCTCAGAGGAAATATATGTGGTCCATTTTAGTTGCTGGATTTCAGTAGTGTGGAGACATTGGGCCATGTATTCAGCAGAGGTGCGTTGTTTGTAATGATGATAAGCTGTAGGCAAAGGTAGCTGATACCTCTTTTTCAACAAAAAAAGGGTTTCTGCGGAATTTATCGTAGGATCACAGAATGGTTTGGGTTAGAAAGGACCTTAAGATCATCTAGTTCCAATCCCCCTGCCATGGGCAGGGACACCTCACACTACTATGTATAGCTGTTAATTTTCAGTTGTGTTATGAGTATGTTGCATTCTTTGGATTATTCTACTGGAACAATTTTCATAGCCCTTGTAATGAGAAGCTTGATGTGTAAGATTTTTAGGTGTGATTTGCATGGCTATATTATAGTTTTAATTTTTCTCTTAATTGATGGAATCTTGAGTTCCTTGGTTTATTTTATATTTTGTCCTGTTGTTCATATGAGTGGTGTTTGGGATATAGCATTTTCTAACGGTGATCCTTATTCTTTCCATGATTGGTCTTCTCCATCTCATTTTCTTGTAAAAATTAAGCCACTTCTAGTGCTTGTATAATGTCAGATGATTGTTCTGGTGTAGTGAACTTCAGCTACTAGGCCTGTCTGGTCACTAAGCTTTGCTCTTCTACTGAGATGAGCAGAACTTAATCAAAAAGGGTCAATGGAACAGTAGGTTTTTTTTGTGGAATGCAGCAAAAAAAGATGAGCAGGAAAACTCAGTTAAGCTCTGATTTTAAATTACCCACTAGATCCATCTGAGGGACCACAAAATCCTTAATCTGTGGTGACTTGGGCTCAGTAGGCATTGCTGTATCTCATCTGTGGTACAGTGAATGTATCTGTGTCAGGCTGGGTGCTGCGTTGATGCAAGCACACACACTGCCCCTTAGTATCCATGAGGAAATGAAGTGCAGTGTATGTAAGGTTGGATGGATCAGCTTTGTCTTCCAGGTGGCTTCTGGCTGGCCTGGCAGCCTTCAATGTGGACCTGGTGGTTGCTGAACAATCTGCTTTTGCACAGTAGCCATTTTTCAAGGGAGCCATTTGTTTGAAGTTTTGCAGTATCTGAAAGGTGGCAGCTGTAGTGAAATCCCCAGATATTCCACTGTGCTGTATTGTATTGTTCTGGCTATTGTGAAACAGAAGCTGCATTGGGGACCCAAAGAATAAAAGTAGCAGTTGGTCCCAGTTATAGTCTGCTTGGTCCCAGTTATAGTCTGCTTTGCAGACTGCTGTCAGATTTCAACATAAATAATGCTTGTTCTAATTTTTCACACAGAACTGGATTTCCTCTAAGTACTTGCTTTGGCATCCCACTTTACATGCCTTCACTGTGTGTGAGAATTAGATAAATTATTCTGTAAAATAAAACAGAACTCCAGGCCAACCTTACTCTCAATTTATTCTAAGTGTCTTTTTTGAAGTGGAGGGTCTAGCCTGAATGTTGTGTAAAGTTGTTTATAATTTGTTGTATTTCTCCTCTCTTATGACAGTGATCCGAGCTAAAGTTGTGGGGAAGAAGCTTATGAAAGATGGACCATTTGGAACAATGCGGTACACAGTCAAGCAGATGAAGGTATGTTTGCAAACATTTCATGCAGGCTTGTAGATAAATTACAGTAGCATGTGATAATGAACAAAGTTGCATACTGAAAATAATAGCATTTCAGCTTTTCATATTGGTCAGCCAGAATAGAAAGTTACTGGCAATTAGTAGAAATATGTCTGGGGAGAGCAAAGGAAGAGGTCATTCCTGTCTTACAACACTGAATACCTAATTCTTCCTTTATTTTTAAAATTTCTGGTAGTAAAAGATGCCAGATGGGCTCCTCTGGGTATTGGAGTCCTGTTTGTGTTAGACTGTGGCAATGCAAGCTTCTCCATCTAGCACTTTCATTAAATTCAATATGTGGTGGGGGTAGGGGGCCTGCTGCCCTAGGGAAGAGTGGTCTTTCATCTCTTCTTTCCTTGCATTCTCTGTGACCACCAGTTAGAGTAATGGCATTTTTTTCCACATATAGAACAAATGGAAATTGTATAGTGAAGTCTTTGTATAAAAAAACTAAACCAAACACTGTAGCTGTCAAATACCAGCTCAGAAGAACTGTGAAGTACTGACTGAAAGTTGAAAACAAGTAGATGAATTAGAGACACCAAGCAACTGATGTATCTCTCTTCAGAGCTCTACTTCTTTGCTGCACAAACTGCACTCAACCTGCTGCTTTGGACTTCAGGGCTTTTTCTTAAACTGACCCCCTTGTTATGTAATGCTAAAAATCAGCCTTAGATTGTTTTTCTTGGCTATGCCATTCCAGTCATAAGACTGGTTTATGTCTTTAGGAAAAAAAAGAAAAAAAGAGGGAATGGAAAAGCTTGGCAGAGACTGCAGAAATCTGAAACATATTAGACAAAGTAAAGGTTCAGAAAAAAAAAGTCACTTGCCTGCCTTGTAACAGTAACTCTCTTTATAAGGCAGTTTATAGCTCAGCACGAAAGCTGGGAGGAGGAGACTCAAAGCCTGTTTCATAAGCTGTCACAAAACCGCACGCGTAGCCAGATCTGGTCCTGGCAGAGCTCTTCCACTAGAGTGGAATGCTTGTGCTTTGAGTAAGAGGGTATGAGGTGCTGGGCTTGCTAATTTCCTTAATCTTAAAAATTCAAAAGGAAATACATGTTTGTTGGTTATTTCTTTTTTGTGAAAAAGGCACCTGGTTATGTTGGCAAGAGCAAGACAGTGCTGCCACTTTCTTTTTGGTGTTTTCTCAGGTTTTTTTTGGTGGCTGTCCCTGGCCTCATCAGGCTTACAACACTGGATGCTGTATTTGTCCAGTTTTGTCACTCTCAGCAAGTGTACCCTGCTTCACAAAACAGCTCAATGTTCACATGCTGCAGTGGCTTCATCAACTTTTCTTTCTTTGACTTCATCCTAGTCTGTCCAGGACCCCTACTTTCCCTCCTACTTGGTTGGAAGAGGTTGATAGTTCCTATCTGATATGACCATGAACAGGGTTCAGTGGTGAATCTAGAATAAGGGTAGCCCCCAAAATGAATTACTGCCCTTCATGAACCGTAACACTAACCTCTCTCCTAACTAATGATAGATACAGTCTGCCCCATTGTCAGCCAGTGAGCTGTAGTGGAAGAGATCTCTGGAACAGCATTAAGCATTCCTCTTCTGACCTAGGAGCCTGCAGAAGTGTCCCTCCCATGAACTGAAAAGGTTTTCATGTGTCTGGTGGCATGGGGAGGGGGCATAAACCCAGGCAAGCATATTGAGTGAAGCAGCAGCCACTCTGCTTTCAATAGAGACCATCATATCAATGTTTAAATAAGGTGCCTGAGCCTGTCCTGGCTGTTTTAATTGGGCTGTTCTGCAGCACAGGGCCAGGGCGTTTACAGCAGGTACTGCAGTAATATCCAATGCCCTTGTACTGAGACCACAAGAGAACAATTAGCCTTTTGCAGGAGCAGTTCCACAGTGTTTTGTTAGGTAGCTATGTGCGTGACAAAAGCAGGAGTGATTTTAAAGGGGAACTCATGAGCTGATCAAACTGGCTCTGTGCCTGCTACATAGATGGTGGGCTGATGAGATGTTATATCACACATTCAACTGTGACCTTTGGCAGGAAGGAACCTGAAGCAGTCAGAGTGCTCAGTAGAACTGGAATGTCCAGGGAACATGGTTCTTGATAAACAAACAAGCCAAGTGTCTTCTTTGAAAGACACTGTCTTTCTGCTGAACTTAGAGACTTCAGTATAAAGAGGGATTCAGCTCCATACAGTGGGGGAGCTCAGAATGACACAGCAAATCTCTGCCTTGCTTGCCCAGTGAAAGCTGACTGTCCTGCTGAAAAGAAAACTAAGGAGGCCTATAGCCCTGCACAGCTGCGTGGGAACAACTCTGAAGATAACATGTCAGTGAGCTTTTGGCTACCTATAAACCCATCTGCACCTGCAGATGAAAATAAACAAGCCATTTAGTCTATCAGTGAGTACTGAATTTCATGTGAAAAGCATTAAGAGCCTTAAAAGGCAACAAACAATCTTTGTATTTCTTTCATGGGTTCCTTGGAGTTTGCTGTGGCTGATTCTTGCTCTTGCTAACACTCCTGAACTCATTGCTGAATTTCACAACTCAATCAGCTTGGAACCTGGGCTGGAGCACAGGTCAGCCCACAGGCACAGAATAGTGCCAGGCTTTGTAGCCTTCAGGTTGGTTGTCTGAAAAGGTCTCGTGCTTTTTCAAACAATCTCTGCCTACCCCCACTGCTTTCTCAAACAAGAATATTTCAAGATCACATGTCAGGTATCTGCACAGGACTGATCTAACCTCTGCATGTTCTGTGATGCTTCAGTGCATTCTGAGAATGGCCCAAGCCTATTTCAGGAAACTGCAAAGGAAACAAGGAGATAAGGTATTTCTACTGCATGTGCACAAACAGTTCTGGTTGACCATGGCAGCACTTAGCACAAGTTGCCAGGAGGCTTTCCTTGGTTTGTTGCTAATCTGTAAAGTGAGTCTAAGGGGTGAAACATAATAGTTCCAAGAGGAAAGAAGTGGAGTGGGGTTAATTTAGTTTAATTTTAGACAGACTAAAATGAGGTGTGGAGACTTTCTCATTCTCTTGATTGTCAATAGAGAGAGACAAGAACCCCCAAAGCGTAATTCAGCCCACCAGTTGTAGACAGCTATTTTAGGATGAGCTGAGTTTTTTTCTGGAGGTGCCTGTTCTTGGCATTTGACTAGAGAGGATGTCTAATTCACATGAAGGTAATTTTAGGTAGCTAAAGGTTACGCAGGATGATTCCAAGCCTTAGTATCCCTCACATGAGAGGGATAATGGAAGGAACATCATATCACAGGGTGAAGTTAATATTGTAGGAACCACCACAGAATTTGCATGTGCATTTCTGAGGCAGTATGGGGGCTGCTGAGGAAAATGCTGACACAGCTGGAAATGGAGCAGCACTAGCAGACACCACTATGTGATGCTTGCTAATATGTTCCCTGTCATTATGCTTCTGAAAATATACATCTCTGGTGACAGGAGGAATCTGAGGGTAGCAGTTGGGAGAGCAGATAGCTTTATGGTTGGTTTTCTTCTGACTGGTCTAGTAGCACTTCCAGAATATTTTGTGTATCCAAAAATAATGCTTAAGGTATTGGTTTTGGGGTTTTTTGTTTTTTTTTTAGTTTTGAAAGAGGACAAGATTCCCTTTTGCCAAATTTTCTTCCCCTGAGAACCAAGGTCACGGTGAATCTTCTTTAGTCATCAGAGGATGGGGTATGCCCTGTCTGCCCCTAGCAATGGGTCAATTAGTGTGACAGTTGCTAGCATTGATGAGGGTCACTGAGGGGTGACATGAACTGCTTTCTGAGAGGCTGAGCGCAGTTCCTTCAGCATCCCTGACAGTGGTGTCCCTGATGGTAATGTAAGTAGGAAATTATTAGGTCAAGGAATTGAAAACCAAACCCCAATTCAGCATCACTGTTTACCTCATAGGCAGTCATGTTGAGCTTGATGGAGCAGAACATGCAAGGAGTGAAGACTGTAAAGGTCATGTAGGAAGGGCCTGAGCAGCTTCTCAGAGGATTTAATCTAGCCTGTAGCCTTTTCTGCAAGGGGGAGAATGGGCTCAAAGCGTGTCTGTGCATGTGTGGACTTGATAGCACAGATAAGATAGACTTAATTAGCCCAACACTACTTGGAGCTTAGCACTTGGAATGACATATCGCTTGTACTACACATGCACAGCATACAGCTCTCTGCAGTGAAGGTAATGCACTGCCTGGAGAGACCTGGCAGCCCCAGTTGTTAGCTAGTCTTACCTGCTTAGGTACTGTTACCATAGCTTCTTGGTGTAACGCCTACCAGAACAGCATCTGAACATTCTATGTGCCTTTCCTCGGGAAGCAAGGCAGAGATTTCTGCAGATGAGGAATAAAAGTGTACTGAGGGCTAGCTCATCCAAGGACAGGCAGGATGCTTGTGCCAGAGCCTAGATGTCCAGCTGTCTTGAGCATAATTGGAAAATCTGTGTTTCCTATACCATGAAAATTGCAGGGATAAAGCAGATATTAGTCAAGGTTCAGTTCTTCCGTACTCATTGAAAGATTTTGCTCACTCATGGACACTACGGTGTATTCTAGATATGACCTGTGAGCTTGTAGGTGGAGTATGATTAATTAAAAACCCAGTTATTTTCTTGAGTATTTGCTGGGTCTAGAATGCCTTTTGCTGTACACAGCAGTGTTGTTACTGAGTTGTGATACTGTTAAAAGATTATGCTGATTTGGGTAATATAACAGGAAAAAAAAAAAAAAACCAACTGGTAGACATTCTGTGGATGCCCAGAAGTTAGTTAGACTTTTCAGCATAGCAGAATTAGTAGTAGTTTCGTTATATTTTTATATGCAGTATCTGGGCCTGCCATAAGATCTGTTAAATCAACGTTTTTTTCATCAGAAAGAAAAAAGTTTGTTGTTTTTAAAGGAGGTGGGCAGTAGTGAAATACTCTGGGGCAACAAAGGAGTTCAAGAAATGGAATACAGCCTGGAGAAAAAAAAAAACACAGTTTAGGTGGCACAGCAGCAAGGATCTATAGCCCTGGGATTGCTTGGGATTTTTTTCCCTCTTTTGCCTCACTTTAATATTAACAGTTAAACTGAGTATGAATGTGCACTCTATAAATAAAGCTGACAGAAAAAGGAATAGGCTGGGAAACACTAAGGAATAGGCTGGGAAACACTATGAAACTGTGATTCTCACTGACTCTAAATCGTTTAACTTTTAAACACTGGCCATTCATAGAGCTGATGGGGGGGGGGGGGAAGAGACTGAGTGTTTTGAAAAAATATCCAAATTTTAAAGCTGAAATTTTCAGGAAATCATCCTCAATGTTTCAGAAATAGGGTATGTTTTGTTTGGTCCACTGTACACATGCAATGGTTGTTTCATTGCTATGCATAGACTTCATTATGCTGCTAACAGGTGGGTTTTCCTGAATTGTAGCAGTAAGGTCAGGTCAGATAGGGACACATGCTAATTTCTGACTGTATCCAACTGCCAGAATATCTATGGATTCATATTTCAATTAAACTGTGTTGTAAGAAAGATTATGAAAAAGGAGAAGGAGTGTAGAGGAGTTATGTATACATGATATTTTCTTTATGGCGCCCATCAGTGCTGGGCTAATTTTAGGAGGTGGGGTAGAATTCTATTTCTGCATTCATTTAGTTATACAAACATGGAATCCTTGCTGAGGTCAGCAGGAGTTGCATATGCTGGGTGCTTGAGGAGGTGTCTGGCTTGATAACTTAGAACAAGTGCCAGAAGTTTGAAACTCTTGCAGCAGCAGCACTGGAAAATAGGGTTGCTGTCTAAAAGAAAAATCCTTTGGTTCAGAAGAAATTGTTTGAATCACATGAAGGACTAAGATTCTAAACTTGAACTAATTTAATTTTTCCCTAATTATGAGCTATATAAGGGGAAAAATTGTTCAGGATGTTGGCAGAGCTTGCAGTGTTGGCACTTTGCTCACTCAGTGCCACTGGAACTAATGTGAGTGGGAAAAAGTGGTCCCTGTGCTGAATTGCAATAGCTTGTTAGCAGGTGGGTATTCTGCCTTACCAGCAGATCAGGTGGGGAGACTTCCATCAGGGTCTAGCTAGTGCCATTAGTCCTTCGTCCTTGTAAGCACTAAAAGTTCATTGCTTGCCACCCCAAAGTCTAGGAACATAGATTGTAAAGAAGTGAAAAGTTGTTAGTTAAGATGACTTAGAGCATTTTGTTCTTTCTCTAGATGTACAGGGGCTTTCAGATAATGCCACACGTTCAGTACATCTACACAGAAGCCTCTGAGAGTCTTTGTGGAGTCAAGCTGGAGGTCAACAAGTACCAGTATCTGATTACAGGTAAAGGACAGTGTACTTCTTTATATACAAAACCTCTTCTGTTCTAGACATACATCTGCTAAGGGTAGACATGGGCATGGGCAGCTGTGTAGACAGCTCTATGTGCAGCTTCCCAAGTGTTAAGATGTTCAACAGTATGTTAGTGTTCAGTAATCTTTAATGCTGAGAGTCATTTCACTCTCTAGATTTCCCTCTCTTTTCTAAAGTATCTCATATACCCAGTCTTGTCATGACAAATATGCTGTGTGACAGTCCACAGCTGTTGATTTGTACCTGAGCTGGCACGTCTGTCCCATACAACTGGTTGCTACTCAGCTGTGCCAGAAATGGAAGTACCTTTTGGAATGAGCTGCAGAAATGCAGGCTGCTGAGATGGGGAGATGCAAGGAGATAAAGGTGTAGCAGTTGCCAAGTTTTCTTTCTAGTGAAGGTATTAATTCACTTTGCTCTGTTGTTAAGAGGAGCTTGACAGCATTACTCACTTGCATGTTGTTGGTGCTTACAGCTGGCACAACAGTCCTATAACATACAGAAGGTGCTGTAATCTTGCTGGCCAGAGATGCCTGAACCAGTTAATAAAAAGAAAGCAGTTGCTGAGCAGTGACTGAAGCCAAACATATTGAGAGCATTAGCAGTATCAGGAAACGAAAAAAGTGCTTGAGCTGAGAAGTGCTAACTTGTGACCATGTCTCTGTTTTCAAGGCCGTGTGTATGAAGGGAAGGTTTACACTGGCCTGTGCAACTGGTATGAGAAATGGGACCGGCTGACTCTGTCCCAGCGTAAAGGACTGAATCATCGTTATCATCTGGGTTGTGGATGCAAGGTATGTGTGTCTAATTAGGTGGCATTAAGACATTCAAACCCTAGAATTCTGTTTCCCCTGGCTGGTAGTATCAATGATGCTGGTGAACATCCAGGAAGAGAAACGGAGCACAAGAAGTTTTACAGGGAGAAAGTAAAGCTCAGCTGTAGTGCTGAGACCAGAGAAGAAACAATCCAATAAAAGTGCAGAGTCTATGCCTTTTTAATGCCCTGTTGGAGTTAATTGGGGTTGTGGAAGGCTTTCAGAATCCATGCAGAATCATTTGCAGGTGAATGAAATCACGTACCAGAGGCTTGGCAAGATATGTCCAGCTTTTTTCCTGTGCAAACATTTTGAGCGCTTAAAACCTACAGCCTGGCACTGGAACTAAGACTTTTGCTCATGGCCCCAGGCCTGCAAAAACATAAGACACAAGCTCAACTTTTCTACACCTAAAAAGCCCTTTTGACTCTAGAATTACCTGTGTATGTGAAGCTAAGCACACACTTATGTGCTAGCTGAGCTGAGGCTGAATTTTGGGTTAGAAAGTAAGGTTTGTGGGTGTGGAATTTTGAGTCCCTTGACTCTGGTAAAAAGGCATTTTATGATGTTTTTCCATGTACCTTTACCTGATTGCTTCTTACAATTGCAGATTAGGCCCTGCTACTATTTGCCCTGCTTTGCAACCTCCAAGAATGAGTGCATTTGGACAGACATGCTCTCCAACTTCGGCCACTCGGGATACCAAGCGAAGCACTATGCCTGCATCCAGAGGGTGGAAGGTTACTGCAGCTGGTACAGAGGATGGGCGCCTCCAGATAAAACGATAATCAATGCCACAGATCCCTGAGCACGCTATCCCTTCCTTATCTCCCCTCTCCCTTACTTGTGGCTGATCTTCCTTTGGACACTAACTCTTACCAGATCATGATGATGACAATGAAATTAGTGCCTGTTTTCATGCAAATTTTAGCACTTCGAACACTTAAAAAAAAAAAAAGGAAAAAAAAAGAAAAGAAAAAATGTCTGTGCTACCTTACTGAATTTGTAGTCACCTTTTCCATTTTTTTGATACCACTCATTTTGATCAGATGACATTTGGGAGCTTACTTTTGCACACCAGAGGGAAAACGGGAGGGAAAAATAAAAGGCAAAAAAGAAAAAAAAAAAAAAGGCAAAAAGCTGGAGCTCTTGCTCTCTTACACGTATCATTAGCTGTAGCAATATAATCTCTATTTTTTTAGGAAAACAAAAATCTAAAAACTATGCCAGTTAGGCACTATATTCTTCTATGCGCTGGCTTCCCATCACCCCTCCTCATGTGCTAAGTGCTGAAAATACGTAGACAAATCTATTTGAAGGAAAACAGGATTCATTAATCAGATTGGCAAATGAAGCAAACTGAAAAGAAACCCAACCTAAACTGTGGAAAAAATGACATCCAGAAAAATCCTCCTCTATGGGAGAGATTGGCAATGTGATTGACTCCAGCAGTGGGAGAATTCACCTGGTGTCTGACTGCATCATCTGGTAAAAGCATTGTGGACTGATTGTCCTAGCTCATTCAGTCACAGTGTGGATGCAACAGCACATTTAAAGTTCTGGCTTTCTCCAGAACAAAAGAAAGAGTATTTTGTATTTTTGTTGCTGTTTAAAAAACAAAAGCCCCATCCCTATTTTCAGGGAGGTAAATCTGCCTACAGCAGAACAGATGAAGTGCTGTGCCATCCTGTTTTGAGCAGCATTGGCCCCTGAATTTTTTGCAGCTTAGCGTCTACAGCAAAACCAGCTTGTGAACACCTTCAACCAAACAGATGCAAAATGCCAACTGTAAATCAATCACATAAAAGAGGGAAAGGGGAGACTTGCTAGAGCTCTTACTATTAAAAACAAAAGAAGTCTATTGCCAAAATAGTGTTTTGCTGAACTAAGATGTATATACACATAATGACATAAGCTATTTTTGACAGGACATGGAATTTTTTTGGCGTTGTAAACAAAAAAATGGTTTGATTGTGTTTTAAAGACAGAAATATTGACATTCCGAGTCAGTGAGTTGTTTTTAAGATAATTGAAGCTCCAGTGTATCTGCAGTAGTGGCTACAGTCATTGTTTCCTCTGTACCTCCCTGCGCCACAGTTCCTCCCCTGCAGCTACACTAGCTGCATCTGTTTATATAGTGAAAGGAAGTGGGGGGAGGCACTACGCAAGGAAAAGTGGTCTCCTAATAAGTGCTGGCTGGGATCATAAAATCTCAGCTGCCCAGAGGATTCCTTCTGTGTCAAGTGCCGTGTTTCCCTCTAGGCACTGTTAAGCATAGCTCTCTGCATGTGCTCATACCATGTCCTGCAGTGATGTGGGAGGAGGAGCCTTACTGTCTTGTGCTTTGCTGTTGACTGGAGAATTTTTTTCGTTCTATTTTGTTTTTTATTAAGAAAACTATAATATAATTTTTCTTATCAAATAAAAGTATTTTAAGTTTTAATGATGGTGAAGAAGAAGGGGTGCTGACGAAATGGGTGACTTGAGTTTTGGATGGGGAGGGCTTGGGCAGGGAGAAGATTATGCTTAACTTCATTTTTGTATTATTATGATTATTTATCTTAAGTTTCCATATATCTTCAGTTCATTCCACTTAGAAAGCAGAGCTGCCACCAGCAGGAAAAAGTGTTGCAGTGATTCCAGCTCAAGGCAATACAACATTTTAGAGTCAGTGACCTCAATTACTGGGGAGTTGTTTGGGACCTCTTTGCCAAATGGAAAAGAAGGGGTGTCTGAGATGGGCCCTGATGCAGTTTAATGTTCCTACATCCTCTGAAATGCCCCATTTACTAGATGATTGTTGCAGGAAAAAGCATGTAGCTTCATGTTTGACATGAACTTTAAGGGGCATTTTCAAAGAGTTGGTGTAAGAGGTGCCTAGATCTGCTGTGTGTTTTTTGTTTCAAGCTGCTTAGTGGCAACACAGCACCATAGACATTGAAAGTGTTGGATTTTCCTGTGCTTCAGGCTTGGAACACTTTTCAGAAGTCCTCTTCCCAGTGACTACTCCTAAATTGCATAGGATCATGTTGTGGGTCAGAATGTCGCCTCTTTTGGCAGAGTACAAGCCTGGGCTTTGGTCATAATGGGACAATCTCTGTTCAAGCTGTGCACAGCTGACAAAATCTCTGAGAGTCACTGAGGATGGAGTGGAGTCACCCTCACTGTTTGCATCGTGTGGAGTCAGCATCGCCAGAGATGGCCATCCTCAGGCTCAAGATGACATTGCAAAGCTGACGTCTCTTTGAGCTGCAGCCACCTTTCATGGCTTTGGAAGGCTAAATGAAAATGCCCCTCGGTGCAGTGAAGTGTTGATTTGAATTTTCATTATACTGCAGCTCTGCATATTTTACCTATCACTGATCCATTTAGCTAAGCTGAGACATCACAGTATTGCACTCAAATTATTGTGAGAATATTTGCATTCTAGTACTAAGAGGACATGTGTCCCTAAGTAGGATATAATATAGCTATGTGCTTTGTAAACAACAAACCAGCAGATGCATTACCAGAAAATGAAGTGTATTCCCATTTTATATTGCAGATGGTGAAATATTTCTGAGATGCAGACAGCTTGAACAGCAGGGGTAGGGATTTGGTAGCAAATCTTTCCCCTTGCTGTGTAAAGAAACAGTTGCTAAGGCTTTTAAAAATGTGGAGCCAAAAGGAGGGGGTAGAATCCAGTAAAAATACATTTCTTTTGGGAGGCTTCTTGATTTTGTTTCTGTGCACGCTATCAGGGACATCGGTTTCTTGGGCTAAGCTTTAGATTGTGCTTCTGTTAAGAATCTGAATGAAGGCTCCCTTGAAATGGGATGGGGCCTTTAAATGGATTGAAGAGGCTCTAAATCAGACTGAAAGACTTCTTCCTTTCTATCTGCTCTCCTTTTTTCTGTCTTGCTAAGTCACTTCTGCCTGCCAATGGACAAAACTCTGTCCCTCCTTACAGTGGACCATGCGATATGCGGGAACACGAGGCATGGTGATGTGAGGAGGCAGGTGTGAAGTTCTCCCCAGACTGTTAGGCTGTGGGGCATACAATGCTTTGCAGCAGCACAGGTATCTTCCTGTCACCTCTGACATGCTCCTCACTTCGCCCCGTAGCCTAAGGTCAGACTCAGTGGCACAGCTCATGTGAGCATGACCTTTGGACACATACAGAATTAGGGCTTCCCCCCTCCATGCTTTAGATATACCAACATTATTAAAAGTACTTTTTAAAATGCATAGCTCATTTCTAGACTGTTGCTGATGGCTTTCTGATTTACAGATATTTCCTTTGGAGTGTTTTTCCCTTTAGAATTATAAAAAAACTATGAAAAAATATATTGACTGTTTGGGAAAGATGGGATTTGATTTGCCTTTTCCGAAATGGAGGGGGTAGGGGGCAAAGGGAGACTTGTGTGTGGAGTACCTTGAATACAGTTCTCCTGTGCGAGGCTTCTGCCTCCCCTGCATAGGACAGAATTGCCGTTTAGGTCTAACTTTCCCATGTTTTGAAGAGTTATATGGCCCTTCAGGCAGGACTATTCTAAAACCTAAATCTATGTGGCTGTATCCCATTCATACTTGGCTGAAGTGAAATGCTACCTCACATTGAAGGGCAGCATACTGTTGTGTTTTTTACAGTAAAGACTGTTTGAAGTAAAGGGCTCCATGGGAACAAGTTTCTATTCTTTCAGATGTCTCTGAAAGTGTATCTCACTTGCTATGTATTTTATAGCTTAGAAGGGCAGAACAAAATTTAGTGAACTGCAAAACTCTTGTCTTTTTTAGAATAAGTGGCTTTTGGGGCTACCAGTCTTGAGAACAATCTTTGCAATCCACTAAACATTTGCTGCTGCTTTGCCTGTACTGGCTTTTCCTTCTCTCTGTCACTGTCCTTCCTTCATAGAGCTGCTCTGCTGTTCCTGATAGTCATGGAAACTTGGGGAGGGAACCAAACCCGTGTGAAAAATCTTGTCCAGAAGGAATGTATTTGTTGCTAAATTTTCTAGCACTGTTTACAGTTTTCCTCCATGTTATTTATAAATTTTATATTCAGTGAATGTATATTGTCTTTTAAGGTAATGTTGCATAATGTTCACTTTTTATAGTGTCCTTTTATTCTAAACAGTAAAGTGGTTTTATTTCTATCACAGACATTCTGTCTCTGCTTCACTTCTGTTAGTTTCTGTCCACTTCAAGTGTACACAAACAGATTTGTAAGTGGATTTATTAATTTCCTTCCCTTTTGTGATACCGTTTTATTGGACCCAGAGCAGATACTCCACCTCTGGCAACTCTTGCACTTTGGTAAAGATCCTTCCAGCAGTCCTTCCCTCTTTTTAGGAGCTTGATTTAAGAATTGTTATTGGGGTCATAAGCTCAGGAGAGGTGAAATACCCCGTTTGAAGTTAATGTATCCCACTTGTTAACTGACCATAGGGGGTCACTACAGAGCAAGGCAGTCATTATGGCTGTCATGTAGCACCAGTAGGCCCTCGGAAGAACAGTTGCCAGATTGCTGTTAATTCCAGTAGACAGATCACTGGGGGGAAGGTTAAATGGTGTGTGCCCGTGGCAAAGGAAAGAAAGATTCATCTTTCAGATCTTCTCTGCTGTGGAATGTCAAAGTCTTGTGTGCGCTTTTTAGGCTTGCTGTTTTAAGGCTGGTTAAAAATGCGCTGTTGTCTCGAGTTGGAAGCTTCAGAAAAAGTGTTTTCAACTAAATTAAAATGCTTACAGAAAGGTCCCTACTCTTAGAAATTTCCTTTATCTCACTTTTACTATAGGAAAGTCTCTACATGGATGAAAGAATGAAACAGATTTTTGATATGTTCTATGTTTAATCTAAAGGTTTTAAGAGTAAGATTTGGAATGTTTTGGACATAGAAGGATGAGGATGTCTTACGTGAGACCTCCATTGCTTAAAGTTTATCACGTTGCAAAGAGGTAAAACCATAACACTAGTTATAAACACTTCCAGGGGGTCAGCCATCAAAGGACCACAGCGTATTTTATGAGTGCTAACTGGTACAGCTTGAAAATGCCTCCAGGAAAGGGAAGAAAAAGAATGGGAAAGAGGGATCATTATATTCCTATTTGACACATGGAGAAGTTGATGCGCAGCAGCAAGCAACTTTCAGAGGTGCTTGGTGGAGGATGACTGCAGCGGAGTTTACTTGGTGTAAGCATTTGCCCCCTCAGCCTCTCACAGCCCGAGATGCTGTGAAGGTGCCCCCAGATAAGATCTAGAGAAGTTGTGTAGATTCATTCTATGAGGTAAACACCCCCAACCTGGAAAAGGCTGGCCTGAATTTGCTGAAGTGGAGTGTTGCTTGTGTAAATGTTTGGAAAGTGATTGGTTTAAACAAGATTACTCAAACATGCTTGTCCACTATAATGTTTGCATTCATATGACATTATCTACAGTTTCAAAACATTCCTGTATTCTTTTGGAAGTAAGCAATAGCATCTGCAGGTATTTGATCAGTTATAAAGATAATAAATATATGGAGTTAAGATCAATACTCTGATAAACCAAACTACTAGGCTGGTAACAAATGTGTTTACATGCCAAGGAATCAAGAACAGTATTCCCAGACAAGAAAATTATGCTAGAAGTGCTGGGTAATATATTTGCAACAAAAACCTTAATCAACTCTTTCAAAATTACCATTCCCAAAGTAATGGTCACAAAAATCATAAGTGTCCTGAAGCATCGCATGCCACAAACCCCTCTTCATAAATCAGCAGGAATTATATACAACAGGATTTATCAACTATTTTGTCTTAAATGTTTGCAACAAACTGTCACGTAGTGTTGAAGGACCATCCATATCTTGAGTAACACAGCTCATACCACTGTGTTTCTTGCAGTGTATGTACATGACTGCACTTACCTTTGTGATGTGCCTGTGAAATACGGAAGCGCTGCTGTCCACACAGCATTGGTAGAGAACAGAGTATTGGAGCAGGGAGATGGACTGTTACTTCAAGGTATTCAGGTACATAGGGAGCACCAGTGGGATTTTTCCCAAGTTGGGAGTGAAAATTCATGAAGGATTAGTCATCCTTTTAACCCAGGGAAAACAAGAGGCAGGAACAGTTTTAAACAAAGCCACTTGCTTTGCCATGTTGCCCAGGACTAAAGGCACCTAGGCAGGTATCTTTGCAGGGGTTTGGTACAGTGCCCAGCAGGCACACAGGACACTAAGTGTTTAGATGTTGACAGGAAGAATAGACCCCAGAGCCACTGTGCAAAGGACTATTACAAGCTGAAACAAACTGTTTTTTAAGAGCTCCCCTTTACTTTGAGACCCTAGTCAGGCTGATAAATGTTTCATGGATGGCAATCATGTGACAGATAGACCAAGCAAACTGACATTGTGAAAGAAACACCTCATATGGCCCATGTCCCGAATCGTCAACATATTTTAAACAATCCCAGGAGGGGAAAAAGTCCACTTTATCGGAATGATTTCTTTCTCTAAGGGATGAGCTTTTGTTGACTAGATTTTACGAGCAATTTTTGCTTTGGTTTCAAGCCTGTTCTCATTTTTCACTTTTTCAGGGTTCATACATGACCTGGGGAGGGCTGGGCAAGAAAGGAAAGAGGTTCCACAGCAGTGACTTTTGCATATTGCTTTTTAGCTAGTAACTCCCTGTAAGTAAAATTGAGACTCTTCCCAGCATTCCCACTGCCACCTCTCATGCCCAGCTTGTATTTGTTGCTTCTCCCCCATCTATGGTGGCATCAGAAGAAAGCAAAGGTACTCACCATCTGCTTATGGCTTGGGAAGAATGTTTGGTCCACAAGGGGAAACTTCTCAGGACCCAGCGAGTTGAAGATTTTGATGAGCTGGGAGAACTTGGGGTGAGGGAGGAGGAACAAAAAACAGACACAGTGGGTGTCAGTGACTTACTGTGTAATAAGTAAGTGCTTGCAAAATGTTCTGATACTGGTGGGGGAGTTGCGAGTGAGTGAAATATGTTGTTGTGCCTTTCCCACCTTGCTTTCTTGGCCTGAGAAAATATAAAGTTGCTGTATTTACCCAGGGCTAAGCCAGCCTGTGTACACAAACCTTGGACTGAGAGAGCAAAGAAGGGGTTCAAGAGCCAGAAAGGATCAGAATGGATTTAATTACAGATCTGGTATGAACAAGCTGTGCTTTCCAGTTGTGGCTGGGGAGAGAGTGGGGGGCCCTTGGTAGAGGAAAGGGCTCAGAGGAGTGACCAGGCAGGAAATCAGTGCCACCACTCATGAGCACAGGCAAAATAAATCAAAGCTCTTCTCTGGATCTCTGCCCCACAACCAAATCAAAGCAAGGCACATTTCTTCATTGTGCTGAAGGGAAGGAGAATTGCTAAGGCACAGAGATGTCTAGAGGGAATTGACAGTGCTACCTGGATTGGCTATTAAACCAAGGAAGTGTGAGTCCACTGTCAATCATAATTGGCATTTATTATGAACCGAGGGTCTCTCAACAGCTCCCAGTGCATGGCAGGAGAAAGACGTCATCATCTGCTAGCCCTGTCCCAGTGAGGTCTGAGGGAGGTACCAGTCTGTGAGGGTGATATCTAGAGAAAGCAGTATGTAACATTGAGGGGGAAAGAAACCGTGCTGGTATTTCATGTAAAAGGTGCCGTTGTCCCCACCTGTCAGCTTGAACTTCACTATTATCATTACTATTATAAACTATTTATCATTCAGGGTTGTTCCCAGCCAGACACAAAACTCCCCTTGGCAGGACTGAGTTTTGATTCCAGGTTCCAAAACTCCATCAGAAGTGCCTCACAACAAATTCTTGCTCAACATCAGCCATCTGTGAAGTGAGCAGACTATTCTGTACATTTTATTCAGCCTCCCTGTTCAATCTATCATTGATCAGCTGGAGGAAACCCCAGAGCTCTATGAAAAGAACTTAACAACCATGACATAAAATGTTGCTGAAGCAGGGTTGATTTACCAAAGAGAATAAGAGGTAATATATCCCAGAAACCTTTTGGATCACAAAAGCAACTTAGATTCTTTACAGTCACACATCTAACCATCCTACTTTCTCTCTGAAGAGGTACAGCCCCATTACCTTGGACAATGCTGAACTGGCAGTGCTGCTGGTGAAGTGGTTAGACTGTCAGCCTTGCAGAAGGGGGAATCATAGAATAGTTAGGATTGGAAAGGACCTTAAGATCATCTAGTTCCAACACCCTAACGCTGAATGAAGTAGCTTGATTATTTTCATCGATATTAAGAAAATAAAATGATTGAGGATTGCTCCATGAATAAGGATTTTGGTTCCTGCTTGCGCTGGTAGATGTGACTATTCCCCACCGATGTCCTATTTGCAAAGTAACTCACAAACTGAATTTAGTTTCAAAGACACCCCAGAATTTGATAAAATCAAGTTAAATTAATAAAAGTCTCCAGTCTGGGCTAAGAGTCACTGTTGCACAAGTTCCTTCAAGTTTCTCATCAAAGGGATGCATTTGTCTTGAAGGAAATCTTTGTGTCACCTGAGGGAGGTAACACAATTTAAGGGAAGGAGAGAAGGGAAAAAGGGAAAGGCAAGAAAGCCTTTTTTTCCTCCCAATAGCATCAGCTGCCTCATCTTACATATTCTGAGCACTTCTGAGCAATGGCTGAAGCCAGTATATGTACCCGCAAGGTTACATTGCAGATAAAGAGGGAGTTATGAAAACATTTTCTGCTGAGTTGCTACCTTAAGGGTTCCTGTCATGGTCAGTGGGCCAGTTAAGCAAAAGCATTTCTATGTAAGAAGTTGAAACTTCACTTGGTGGTGGCGAAGAAATACCCTTTTGTGAGTTAAAGGGTGGTATGGGTGTGAAAGCCAAAATGCACCCAGTGTGCAAAAGCTGAGGCTGAAAGGTGTGTGCCAGAGCTGAAGGGGCAGCTGCCAGCAGATCTGCAAACAAATGTGAAGAATTCCTTCCCTAATCTCATAGGTTAAAATGTGGCATTTAAAAAACCCCAGAAAACATCAAGAGGTGGCATATCCCATCACTGACACCCCTCCCACCCTGCATCAGCAGATAAGAGAAAAACTCCCCATGTAGAATGATTATTGTTGGCAAAGAGGGTATTGATGTTGGGGAGGGAGGACAGCTTGCTCCTCTTAACTACTTGCACTAGATCTGCACATCCTAGAGAAGAAAAATAAAGGCCTGTTTTGACTAGGAAACTGAGCAAACAGGGCTTAAAAATTAAACAGAATGAGGCAGAGACAGGGAGAGGAGGAAAAACACCCTGGCTGTGAGCAGCACATACCCCTTGGTGCCCGTGAACGCAGCACTGGTGAACCATGGACATACATTTATCCTAGGAAAACAGCTCCGACAAAATAACTGGAACAACTGTGCAGCTGACAGAGAGTGTTCGGACTTGTTCCTTGGGGTTCCTTTTGAAGCATACAGCTCTCGGCTATTGCTGAAATAGCAAGTTTCATAGGGACAGATGAGAGGCTCAGCCATCTGGAAGGCTCCTCCATCGGCCAAGCATGTGAAAAGGTCTGACCTTGGTATTGACCCTCATGGGAAAATTCCCTCCTTTTTGCTATCTTTTTTTCTGCCAGTTGTTAGGGACAGGATTTTGGCAAAAAGATACCCCTGTTACATGGTGCAGCAGCCTCTTAGATACCTGATAGCAGGGCTCAAGTAGCACCTCCCAGTGCATTTTAGGTGGATCGGAATGTTACTATCAGCAGTTCAACGAGATGTAACTGCCCCTTCCACATTTTGGTATCAGTTCTTACTTGCTGAGGTTCCACTTATTTTAGTGAGATTGTGGCCAAACTGCAGAGCAAGACATGGGGCAAGGCAATGTGGAACAGTCTGGTCTTAAGTACCCAGAAGAGGGTCCAACAGCCTTGCCTGGCTGGTTGGACACCAGGGTTACTTATGGGGAGTCTTTATAGAGAAATAAAAAGGTCCATTTGGAGGATCTACTTTCTCTTGTGAGACCCCACCTGAGTACCATGTGCAGTTCTGGTGTCGTTAACATAAGAAGGACATGGAGCTGCTGGAGCAAATCCAGAGGAGGCCACGAGGATGATCAGGGGACTGGAGCACCTCCCATATGAAGATAGAGTGAGAAAGTTGGGGCTATTGAGCCTGGAGAAGAGAAGGCTGTGTGGAGACCTCATAGCAGCCTTCTAGTATCTGAAGGGGACCTATAGGGATGCTGGAGAGGGACTCTTCATCAGGGACTGTAGTGATAGGACAAGGGATAACAGGTTCAAACTTAAACAGGGGAAGTTTAGGTTAGATGTAAGGAAGAAGTTCCTTACTGTAAGGGTGGTGAGGCACTGGAATGGATTGCCCAAAGAAGTGGTAAATTCTCCATCCCTGGTGGTGCTCAAGGCCACGTGGGACAGAGCCTTTGACATGGTTTAGTGTGAGGTGTCCCTGCCCATGGCAGGGGGGTTGGAACTGGATGATCTTAAGGTCCTTTCCAACCCTAACGATTCTATGATTCTTTGTTCTCAAGGCCTTCAGGTATCTTATATCCCTTGACAGTCAATAAGTTTGGCTGGGAATCTCTTGGACTCTGTCAAGACTTCATGTTTCCTGCAGTTTTACAGATGCAAAACTTGCCTGGCAACTACGAATATTAACTGCATACAATATGAGTACTACTTTGAGCACTTTTGGTGTCACAACTTTTCTAACACAGAAATTACAATTACTGGTTGAGGCGTTGTCTTTAGTGTGCTTGTAACATTCTTTCACAATAATTCTTAAATCATCTTAAAAGTTAGATGTTTCTGTGTGTGTGAGACCCCCTGAATACTCTTTTTTTTTTTTCAGAAATGCCTATTGCAAACTGCGCCCGCATTTAACGCAAACTTTAACCTTTGAAGAAATTTGTGTATTTTAGTACTGGAAACCTGGCAAATGTCATTAAGAAATGGGGCTGCATGTTTGAGTAAACTCAAACCACAAACTCAGCTGATTGTAATTAGAGTTGCTGAAAAAAAACATTGTTGCAAATTGCCAAGGAAAAACAGTCTCACTTCCATCCACCCTCCAGAAAATCATAAACATTTCTATGAAATGGAACCATTTTTGGAAAGAATAAAAAGGGAGAGTGAAAAGCACATTTCCCAGGGGTATTTAGTTTCATTTCTTCATGTATCTCAACTGTTTTCTAGGTCCAGAAAGTTTCCAGTAATCTGTGGTAAGCAGATCCCTTATTTGAGATGCCTGTTTTGCAATCAGAGTGGAATATGCACCGGGGTACTCTGTCCCTATCTCTAAATGAGGTAGATACCGCAAAATCAGCTTTCTCATTCTGCTGCCTCTGAAGCTTTCTGCCCTCAAATGCTCCATCACATTTTCTACCTGAGCTTCAGCCTCGTAAAATGTCCAGGGTGCCGAATACCAGCTCAGGTCCCATCTGAGCTCTTAGATTACCCTGTGCGCTACAGTCGTGTTTGGGGGTTAAGTGTGTGCAAGGGCAGTAGGGAAAGGAGGCATTTTGCAAACGTATTTTAAGTGTTTACAAGTGGTTTCCCTGACTTGTCTAGGAAGGCTGTCTGTGCCAGCTGTATTCCCCATGAGGAAAGCATGGCACAACTGCACCCAGAATAGCTACAGCCAAGTTACTGGCAGAGCCAATTTCTCCCACACTGCCTTGCCAGCCCTACTTTTTCTTCTCTTTTCTTTCTTTTTTTTTAACCCAATGTGCTGAGTTTGTTTGTTTTCTTTTATTTTAGGCTCCTAAAAATAGGCCTGTCACATCTTGAGTCCCTTGTACACCATCAGAAACATAATTACAAGGCGTGAGTTGAAAAATGCCAACTAAATCCTGACTGACTCAACCCCAAAATCAGATAGGATAAACCACAGGGCTGTCTTCCTCAGCAAAAGACGGTGTAAAGGCGGAAGCTCTTTGTCTGGTCACCAGGGTCATAGAATCATAGTATCAACTCAGTTGGAAAAGACCTTTAAGATCACCAAGTCCAACTGTTCCCTCAGGACTGTCAAGGCCACCACTAACCCATGTCACTGAGGGACTCATCTACACGGTTTGTGAACACTTCCAGGGATGGTGATTCCACCACTGCCCAGGGCAGCCTGTTCCAATGCCTGAGCACCCTCTTGGTGAAGAAATTGTTCCTAATGTCCAATCTAAACCTCCCCTGGCACAACTTGAGGCCATTTCCTCTTGTCCTGTCACTTGTTACCTGGGAGAAGAGACCAACCCCACCTCACTCCATCCTCCTTTCAGGTAGCTGCAGAGAGAGATAAGGTCCCTGGGAGCTTTCTCTTCTCCACACTAAACACCCCCAGTTCCCTCATCTGTTCCTCATCACACTTGTGCTCCAGACCCTTCACCAGCTCCATTGCCCTTCTCTGGACACACTGCAGTGCCTGGAGCACCTCCTTCCCTCCATCTTCACCAACCTTAGGGGCTGCAGAGCTGTTTCACGTATTTTAATTTCTCCTTTCTGGCTGTTCCATAGCAGTTTTGCTCCCTTTTTAAATACTTTATCCCAAGGTGCTACCACCATTGCTAATGGGCTCAGCCAGCATTGAGACAGTTGGCATTGGCTCCATCTGACATGAGGGAAGCTTCTAGCAGCTTCTCATAGAAGACACCCTGGCAGGCCCCTGGCTACCAAAACCTTGCCACACAAACCCAGTACGACACTCTTTCCGCTTTCCTTCTGCCTCTTTCCCATACCTCTGTCATTCTAAATTCCTTTATTTTTTCCTAGACCTAGTGGCTGAAGAAATCATTTCTACATTTCTTGCCTTTCTTTTAGTATAATTTCCTCAGAACAAAGCAATAGCCAGGAAAAGTAGGAAGAGAAGACAAGTGCAGTTTTTACTTTTGCAAAGAATGGATAATCTTAGGCTGGGGCACCTGGTTACCACAAGTGTGCATCTGATAAAGGATGCTAGAAATAGCATGATTCAGATACCTTGTAAAAAAGCAAATGTTTGTTTTAAGGTATTTTTATTGTGTTTTGGTCAGGACAGAGACATGCTGCTATTGAGCTGATATTATCAATCTATTACTACTCACCTACTCTGCCTTACAAGTAAACTAAGTCTTGCTTAGTTGTTAGCTGTTTGTGACACATTAGAGTTTGGGACAGGTGAAGCATCTTACTCAGGGTGAGGAAAGAACACCTTGACATAATGCTACAGGGTTGGCAAAGGAGCAGTGTTGCTAGCTTTCCCCCCAAGAATTCCCAGCAGGATTCCTAAGGTATTTAGATGGTGTTTTTAACCTAAAGAGATGAATTCCCATGGCTGGAAGCTGAGTTTAGTGCTTTATTGGTACCAGCTCGACTTTGCAGTGTTGGCATGCAGTAGAGGTGGCTTGGCACTTACCACCCAGGGCTTGCTGCAGAAGTTGTAGATGGAGTAGAGGGAGTTGACCGTGTGAATGCCACCATACTGGAGGCCAATAATGAGGCTGCGGAAGTCCTCTCCCAGCGCCATGCTATAGGCATGCTGCCGAATCAGGACAAAGTCCGGCTTGAAAGATCTGCAAGAGACAAGGGGGATGAAGTTTTGTTTTCAAATGCTCACCAACACTTCCAGCCTCCCCTTGTTCCTTTTTCATCCTTCCCTTTCTTTTCATTAACATATGTTGCTCTCCTTTGGGCTGTTCGTCATGGACTGCTTGCATTTGGAGGTAACAAACCAAACAAAAAAATCTAGTCATCTAAAAGGGGAAAAATCCAACATAGCTGCAAGTGTGAGAGCACAGAATCAGGCCAAACAGATTTGCTGCAGTTTCCATGTCACTCAGGCATGCACAGGAACAAGCCACAAGCGGAGCCAAGGGTCATAAATTCACTGGTGGGGGGATTCTCTTTTCTTTCTAAAAGCGTGGCCATATTTGGCAAGCTCATTGCAATGTGCGACGCAGATGAGGGAGCAAGTTTATTTCCTGATGATTGAACTGGATATTGAAGCAATGCCCGGTGGGTGGGAAGATCATAAGGGATTTCAAAAAGCTATTGTACACATCCATACATTGACACACATTACCCCTTTAGTCAGTTTACTACATACGCAGCACATCCCAGGCTCTCACGGCTGTGAGTCAACAAGTAAAGGGCAGGCATGGTAATGTAATTAATCAAATGAGCAGAGTCCCTCATCCAGTGCTGTGACTCAGGGCATGGACTTCCAGAATATTATTTAGTGAGACTAGAGCTGGGACTCCTATGGTTCCACAGCAGCAAACACACAGAAAAGCAAGGTCCTTTTCTAGCTAAGCCAACAGGCGATGGATTGGCTTTCAAACAGCCAGATTTCATTCCTTGCTGATGCTGTGTCTTTGGAGCCATTCAGGAATCTCTGGGAACAGCAGCTGGAAAAGAAACTGTTCCCAAAATGGAGCTCAGCAGTTCGTTCTTGAAGGCATGGAGGGGGCTTTTCCACTGAAACAGGGGATTATTTTATACTTTAATGGAGGTTGCATCAAGGACATCGGAAAAATTTCCATACTGTATGAAAGTTTTTCACAGAAATGAGCTCTGTAACCAGGTCCCATTACCTCACTACCCTCGAACATTTTCCTTACTAAGAGACTATAATTTCTATCCTTTGGATGTATGATCTGGAAATACTTTGGGTTTATAGCCCCTATTTATATTTCCATCATTCTGGCAGGGAAATCTGAGATGGTGACTCTGGAACAGATTGTGGCAACAAACACTGTGTACAAGATCCAGTGACAGCTTTGTTGGTTTACAGCTGTTCATTTCGGGTTTTGGCCTTGGACTTTTGTTATCGCCAGAGACATGGTGAGGAGCATGCTCTGCTTTTGTGATGCAAGAGGCCAAGCTTCGGAAATGTTGTGATTCCCTCCCATGGAGAATTTTTAAACCCAGGCATGTTCCCTAATGTACTTGGCACCAAAGTTGGTGCTTTCCTCCAGCAACGAAATGCATAATGAGCATTGGGAGGGCTGTGCTATCACTGTGCAGTTGATTTATGGATCTCCCTGATGTCAATGGGGGTGAAGAGAATGGTGCACCCCTGCTGAGAAACAGCAAGTGAATGAAAATCTTGGATAGCTTGACTGGCTCCATTCTGCTGGATTTGCCATGCAGAAAGTACCCCAGAGGCAGGCACAGGTCCTCGGGAATCAGCTTCCTAGGACTAGGACTTGGTATGTACACTGAGTTACTAAAGAGTGGTAGTGCCCGGTGGGCAGGAGCTTCAGGCATGTCCCTCCTTCATCCAGCTTTCTAAGTGTAAAAAGAAGAAAATGATCCCAAGTCTTTCACCAGGTTTGACTTAGGTAACAGCACTTACTGGGGCTGCAGGGTAATGGTTCAGACCATTGTCCCAGTCTCCCCAGAAGAAGCAGCAGTATTTGCCCTTGAACATTTCCCCAAATACCTCACTGTGGGGACGTGGTGCTGTGGTGGGGAGGAAGCAAATGCAAATGATCATGGCCAGCTCTGGGGTGGCAGGGAGTACACACAGCAGCTGAGAAATTGCCTTCAATGGCTTTGCTTCTGCCAGCCAAAGGCTTAGGGAAAAAAGCTCTTGTCTGTACATATCCTGGCAAAGGAAGAGTTTTTCAACTTAGAAGATGGACACAAGAATACAGAATTGATGTAGAAAAGCCTATTCTCAAACTCTGCATCATGTAGGAAGGCAGAGCCCTCTCTCATGCAGACGATGAGGAGTGAATCTCTAAAGGGAAGGTGGACACTGAATCCCTGTTTTGAGCCGTGGGACAATAAAGATGTTCCCATGGATACTGAGAACAAGGCAGAGGAGTGCAGGGCCTGGAACTAGCTGGGAATAAACATCAGCTGGAGAGCCCTGGAGTCTGTGAGAGGTCTGTAACAGAGACACAGAGACCTGTGGCAATATGTGAGAAAAACGGTTAGGAAGGATAGCAGGTAGTAAAAGGGAAATGAATAGTCAGGGTAGGAATGGCAGTATGAAAACTGAATAACTGGGCATACCAGTGATCTGGGGAGAAAAGTGTTCAATTGCTTCACACAAGAATTCTTGCTTTTTTTGGTAGGCCGTTACTTTTGCAAGCTCTTGCTCATTCTCAGAATGTAAAGCTTAAGCTAATATAGCAAGCTTTGGATTTGGAATAGCGAGTAGCTATTTCAACCCAACCCAATAACATCTCCCATGTCAGGAGCCTGAAATCCTTGGCAGACAGGTTAGGCAGAAGTCCCACATTTGAAACAGTTGCCAAAACTTTTTTGTGAGCCAAATTCAGTAGCACCTACTGTGCTGAGGTCCTTAGCACCCAAGTCCAGCAGGCATAGGATGGCTATGGCAGGAGCACATACCTTTCCTCTTCGCTAGATCTGTCAAGCCAGTGGTTGGATGACCATGAGTAGTCTTGAGTACAAATGTACCTAGACTCCTGCTAAAGCCAGGTCATGGAAATGGGTTTAGTCACATAAAGAATGCAGGAGAGCCCCTTTGAATCTCTAATGGACAGGAAGATGGGACAGGTAAGTGGAACTGAATGTAAAGCGCAGATTTAAAGCATGTGGCTAATAAGCTGTGCTCTGCCTGTGGGTGTGCTGCCCTTCCTGGGCTGTGTGGCAGACACCTACCTGAAGCTGTGAATCTTCCTTAGCATGATAGCCAGATGAATGAAGCTTCTAAGAGAAAGCTGGAGCCCATCTTTGGCCACAGCCCTTTTATAGAAGCTTTTTCTCAGACCCCAAGAGCTCAGTTCTCATTTAGAATTCGGCCCTGGCAAAATAAAGGCCACTGAAATGCACGTAACACATCCCCAGAGTGGCGTAGAGATTAAAGAATCCTTTGTTTAAAAAAATAATATCTGGGAGACTGGAAAATTTTCATTTTCAGATTGGAATAGCTGGTGAAATTTACTTTTCCTCTGGAATGGAAAGGAGCTTTCTTTTCAGCTTGTGTTGCCACTGCCATACACAGCATGAGCCTTTCAGCACTCCAAATAGTGTACAACCAGACAGGACCCCCTCCCCGTAGAGTGAAGCAGCCTCCCCCAGGTCCCTTTGCTTTTCTGCTTTTGCATTTGCTTTCTTCTCCCAGATGATAGCCAAGGCACATGGCAGCCCCCCAGCCTATCTCTCTCCCTGGCAATAGAGATAGGCCAGTGAGTCAGTCACCCCTGGGCAATGGTGAGTATCTGGCTAGGAAGCTGCTAGTGCTGCCAGTCCTGAGCCTGGACTCCGGTTCTGTGGGGCAAGATGCTTGCCTGCATTTAACTAACTCTTTCCCAACTTGTTCTAGTGCATTTTAGCAGTCTTTTTCTTTCCTGGCAGTAAAACTATACTTTAGAGATAAACCTAAGTATAAAGCCTGGATGCCAAATACCTCATAGGAAGAGGTCTGACTGCAGAACATGATTTCTTAGGTTGGACCCATCCACCCTTGAATTTGTGACAGTGTTAGCTGTCATGGAAATAGTTTTGTCAGAAATGACAAAAAAACTATATAAGAGATTCCTGATGTAAAATATAAAAATTAAACACGTCAGGAACTGCAGTAGCTATTCTGGTGCCCATATGTCTAATTTCTCTAATTATGAGAAGAGGATCAGCTCTGAAAAGATCATCAATAACATTTCTTTGCAGGAAGCAGGTCCCCAGTGTGCTTTGGGATAGAGAAGATGATGACAGCAAAACCTCCTGGGGGGTTTCATGCTTTATACTTCTACGTATAATCCATAACTCTGCCTTTCTTCCTGGTCCTTCAGCTTTTCTTAAGCACAGAGAGATTTACGGACATGAAGAAAGAACACACAACGATAGCTTATGTTGCCAAAAAACATTCTAATGATCCCTTCCACCGTGAATAATCAACTGTAGCCAAAGGGCAGACCTGCTTTATACTTTAGTACCATGATGGGTTTAGGCAGCTTTTCGCCTGTGCTGTAAGATGGGCTCTCCTGCTCTCTTCCTGAAAGAGTGCCAGTCTTACAAGACACTTCATCCTTTACATCAATAGAAAAAGATCTTCCTTGAGCACTGAAGATGCACATCTTCACTTCAGGTTCTGCCTAACCACCATTATTCAAGGAGTTTTTTAGTTCAGTTTTCTGACACTTCCCAGTGATCAGCACATTTTGAATAAGTTCTCTTCTAAAGCCTTTCCTATCTGCTTAGCACAGCACGGACAGGGAGAAAAATGAATAATTAAACAATATGATACAAGCTTTGCATTACTGGCAATTGATGAAGCCTTCAGGCAAGATTCTGAGACACAACCCCAAGCTGTAAGTGGCTGCAACTACCTGGGAAGTTCAATAATCCTTCCAGCTATGCAGTGCCTCCAATGCCCGAGAGCTAATAGAAAATGGCATATACAAATAGGAACACGTTCCTTTTGTCCTTTGCTTGGGTGTTATTAATATTTCTATTACATTACTGACAATATGAAATCTATGACATTTTCACTTATCATGATGTTAAATTTAATGTTATGTTGGATGCCATAGCAAAATGGGATATTTGTTAAGAAAAAAATCTCATTTCAGTCAAAACCTCCTGTCAGATTTTTCCAGAGAAAGAAGTAAACATGCTGAAGTTATTCAAAGAAGAATGAATGTCGTTATTTATATGAATAAGGTAACACAGAGCTGGTTTTAGAGAAAAAAGGAATCAACATAGAATAAAGAATGACCTCTCTTGACCAGGCAGGAGGAGAGGAGCACAGAGTATTTTGGGATGCTGTAAAAGCTGGGTTAAAACCCCAGGGTTGGGGGGGGGGGAGATCAGTTTTGCAAAAGCAGCAGGAACCAGGAATCATGGTTGCAGCAGAACCAGTACCACTATAAGCAGACGAGGACACCCTGGAAGATGCCCTCATTTGCTTCTCAGCCACAGGCCAATGATCAATGAGCCATAAAATTGCATGTCACACACTCTCTGATCTGTACCATGGCAGTTTCCTAAGTCTGCCATATATGTTACTTGTAAACTGGTCGGCCTTCACAGGGAGAAGCATGTGGACTCAGATAATGCCTCAAGTAGTACCAACCACACCTGCCACCAGCGGCTTGCTTTCAGAATGCTTGTGACACGAAGCTTTTACAGAAGGTGATCCAAATACTTCCCAACATCATAGAATAAAGCCATAGAGTAATTTAGGTCAGACAGGACTTTTGGAAATCATCTGGCCTGTTTGCTCATGTCAGGGCTAACTTTAAAGTGACATTAGGTAGATCAGCGACTTGTCCCAGCCAAAGTTTGAATACCCCAAAGGATGAAGTTCCCCTAGCATCTCTGGGTGCTTGTTCCAGTATTTGACCACCCTCACGGTGGAATATTTTTTATTTCTTAATTAGAATTTCACCTGCTGCAACTTGTCTGTTTGTTTGTTTGTTTTTTTTTTATTTCCTTCCACTGCACACCTTCAACAAGAGTACAGCTCTGTACCCACCTCTTAGTTGCCTGATGACTGCAGATGGATCCCCCTCAACCTCCTCTTACAGACTGAACAAAACCATTTCTCAGTCTCTCCTTGGGTGTCTTCAGACCAATTCAGTGAGTTTGGTGGCCTTTCACTCAGCTCGTTCCAGTCTGTCAGTGTCTTTTTTGTACTAGGCAGCTCAGAGCGGCACTCAGTACTCGAGATGTGAGTAGTGTCTCGTTAGCTACATGCTTGCTAAGAACTTGCAGTGAGCCACAGGGCTTCTTCCCCTCCAGGTCCTTTTGTGAAGAGCTGTTTTCTCTCCAGCTGCGCCCCAGCAATACTGGGGTTATTCCTCCTTCACCACAAGACTCTGCAATTGTCCTTATTGAACTCCATGAGGTTCCTGTTGGACCATTTCCCCAGTTGTTGAGGCAGTTCTGCCCTCTGGCATACCTATCGCTCTCCACCCTCCACCTTGTTGCCACCCACAATCTTGTCGAGGCTGCACTCTGTCTCACTATCAATCAGGTCATTGACGAAGATCTACCTCAACCAGTACAATGCAGGTGCAGCAGGACTTGGCCCTTCATTTCTCTGTTAGCCAGTCCCTGGAAGAAGCCTTAGTAAAAAAACATCTATAAAGGGGACAAATTAAAGCAGGATTGAGGAAAAGAAAATAAAGCTGATCAAGACTGAAACAATCTACATCAGTCTTTAATCATTCTTGCATTCAGCCCAGGATTAACTAATTAATAAGTACTCTAGTCCCTGGAAGCACATTTCTTATTGGAAAGAATTACTGTAAATGTGAAAGGGGCCAGGGAGTAGCTTAGTCTCTGAGATGCTCCCCACTCAGGTCTGCCCAGAGTGACTTTTGCTTTCTGGCAGCTGCCTGCAAGCCAAATGTTTTCCCAGTAACTGTCAGCATCCTGCCTGCACGTCGGCTGGGCGCCAGCTGCTGGGGAGGTGAAGGGGGACATTATTCATCTGGGAGATCTGTCAACCCCGAAGGGAGAAGCAGGTCTCCAAGCAGATGTTTAGCAGCAGGAGCTGAGGTGGAAGCAACTGAGAATAAATTCCTAAATAAGCCCACTCCAACTTCTCTTTTTTTAGCTCCTGCTTAAAAAATGAAAGAAAAACAGGTCTGGGAAAGGCAGGTGAGGAGAGGGAAGAATATTAGTGAGGGGTGATTGTAAATCATCCCTCTTGTGGAAATAACTTCTTGGTTTATAACTGTTTACTCAAGGCGATATATTGCTTTATGTGTGACTGCAACTTGCCCAGGTATATCCTATTTGACACCTTGTCCCAGCCCATTGTCTCTGCAAGGTATTTCAATAAGGGAAGCGGTCATTTGGCATGTTGGTGTTTTGCTTAAAGAGCACTTCTGAAAACTTATTCGCTGTTATACATACTTCTGCGATACATGTACAGATTGTCATGCCATCCATACAAAAATATTGCCCAAATGTTGCTCAATGTTAAATATATAGCACATATTGTACTGTACCATGTGGCACATACTGTGAATTTTGGGAAAACCAGGCACTCAACATATTTTTCCATCTGGCTTCAAGAAACCCAAACTCTCCCAATCAGTTTCTCCCTTTTTTTCTCCCATCTGCATCTTTGCAGAAATTTTCAGAATTTTAGGTTGGAAGCAACAAAAAAATAGAAAAAGATATTCTAAAAAATCAGACCAATTAGATCAATAGTTAAATTAAAAGATAGGTACTATGTGGAGTCTAAGGTTCCTCTTTGACACAAGCTTCCTGGAAGATGAGAAGCTGGAAAGTGGCCTAATTCTTACCAATATGTCCTATACCACTGTTCAGGGACAGCAGCTACTCCCATGACATCCCTGGTTATTCTTCCTATATAGGAACTGCAAGAAACCACTAATTCTCTTGAATGAATAGCCCTCGAGTGACAAGAAAACATCCATCTCCTAGCAATGTGCAGCTACTGTGCGATGAAAACCCATACGCCTCTTTCAGGGAGCAGCTTGTCGATGGCCCTGTGGGGTGGGTGAACCTTCTGGGAAAGGAAAAGGTGCAGTGGGCAAAGGACAGTGTCCTCACTGGACTTTAAAGAGTCTTGCATCCTGGAGCAGGCAGACCTTTTTTAGCCAGGGTACACATCTGCTGGGGTCTGGAAGCTCTGAATAGGAGGAAAACACCTGCTACTGGGCTGGCCAGTTTCTTCCATCTTCCTCCCATATAGAAGGATTTGCTTCCTCATGTTGTGATTGTACTACAGCTTGCAGTGCAAAAATATGCTCTGGGAAAAAAAGCACTCTCAGGTCCTAGTCTATTCGGGACGGCGATTCAACAGGCTACTGTCCTGTTATCAAAGTACAGAAGCACTGAATCAGCTGGAACCAACGGGAAAGTCAGTGTTAATTAAAGGAATGAATCGGCTTGTATAGAGGAATTAGAGCATTCACTGACTTTAGCACAGCTGTGAGTGACAAAGCCATATCTTCCAGGCGGAACTGGGTGACATATGCACCTTCTTATACAGATAGGCCAAATTCAGGCAAGGTCTATAGGACTAAACACCAGTTTATAAACTGGAATATATCCTGCCCCACAGCAAGGCTTTGTCCTCAGTGCTCAGCTCCTGCCAGAGCCATTGCTCCATGCAGGGTCCTCCCCATTTCAGACCCTGGGCACCTCATGGTCTATCAGGTATTGTCTGTACTGTGGCATATGTGAGCCTGCATAAGCACACTCTACGTGGTACAGCCACCACTGTGGTAGGTCGCATGCAGACACACAAAAATGTGCTTTCTCCCCTAGATGATCAGCCCCAATGGCAAAAGAACCAGCTCCATGGGGAGACAGGAGATGAGAGCAGTCTGGTGCATGATTAATTCATATCCTTAAAAGTCTGAAATGCTCCCAAAGACATTAGTATTCCCCATGTAAAAAAGCTGTCCAGATTTTCAACATATCCCTGTCTTATTCCCACATCTACTGGAATTAATAGCTGAAGGCTTGTAAAGCCCAAAAGGCAAACACAGGACTGCATTTAATCTAACACAGAGGCTGAGATCATAGTTTGGGAGTCTAAGTGTTGTTGTCAGAAGCAGAGACGGCCCAAACTCTCGTTTATACTAAGACACTTTTATAATATCCTGAAAGCATAAATGCACCTCAGAGTGGGTGCTGTGCCAGCACTGACAGCCTCTTTGCACTGTGGAAACACTGTAGGAAGGGCCCTACAGAGAAATGAAGACAAGTGGAAATGAAAATCCTATTCCTTATGTCTAATCCCAGTAGAGGTGACACAGCCCAAGAGCTTTCTACGGTAAATTAGACTCCAGACAGTTCACTCTGTCTGTGTGTATAGACCTGTGCAAAAGGAAGTTGTGCATGCACTGGAAGGAGGAGGAAGAATCCACCCAAGTGTTTTAAAAGCAGGCATAAGCCCATGCTTTTTTTTTCACACTGCTTAGTAGTCCAGCCATCACACCTAGAAATTACTCCATGGCCAGTTCTTTTTCTTCTATCTCTGAAGAAAGTGTATTGAATGGGCTGATGGAGCCATCACACCATGGTCGGACTGGAGCTGAAAAAACACATGCAGCTTGTTTTAGATTTGTTAGATGATGGTCTTTCTCTCCAGTAGCACTTGGAGAGAAGTTTGATAGCTTTCTTGAAGCTACTTGTTTCAACATAGACAGTCTAATAGTCATGGAGATCCGTATACTTCCAGTTCCTTGTTCTCTTTAATTCTCTCTAATTGACAACAATGCTTCTAAAGCTCATTTTAATATATTTTTTTCTTAAATTTGCCTGAGGCAAGCCTAGGGCTTCAAGGACCATTATACTTTCTTATTAGGGGATTTATCTCCCAGGTAAAAGAACCACAATTCCTTCCTGGTCATGTTCAAGTCAAAAAAGAGTGCCTGAGCTCCAAGGTGTCAGAAAGGATCAAGGGATTAGCAAAGAAAAAGCTTTGAATTAAATGTGCAAGAGGATGTCCCCATTTTGAAGAAACATCTAGAAGAACTGCTGCAAAATGACAGAATTTAATAGGCTAATAGATTGTTAGATAGTTTATCAGTTAGCATAATTTCAAACTGGAGAGAATAGCCCCATGGTTGCTTTATTATTATTGTTTCTGTTGCTCTTGTTATAAACATTTTTTATTTTATTGACTTAAAATTTACAGGTCTGCAGTACATTCACTGGTTTTGACTACGCCAAGAGTCACTCTCTGTTGCCTTTCCTTTGAAGAATATGAAGAAGGCACGGTTCCTGCAGGGGGGAATCCCAAATGTGCCTGTAAGCAAGATGTCATATTTCCTTCCTGTAACTTGTCAGTGGGATTTCCAAGGGCTTTGAGTATTCAAAAACCATAATGAGTGTTATATCTCACTGTCTAGAAACACTCTGACTTGTGACTGTTTTGCTTGATAATTAGCAGAGGTCTAATAAGTGATGGAAAAAGATGTCATCAGCAGCAGGGTTGGTGCACAAATGTCAGTTGAAGGTGGCCTGTGTGACGTCTCCCTGCAGCTGGGCATCCTGAGGGGTGTCTGTGGTCAGGCAGGACAAATCCGTGGGGATGGGAAACTTGGAATGAGAAGCAAGCTGCACCCATGAGGGTGGGTGAAGGGCCTCCACACAGCTCAGTAATTCCCCTTTGAAAGTGAAGAAGAGTTTTTATTTCTATAGGTTCTAGGAATGGCTGTGGAAGTTGCTTAGCTTGAGCTCTTAACCCCTCTGAGCTGGGCAGGACAGGGGCACAGTGGCACAGGCTGTAAACAAATGGCTAGTGCTTGTAAGGACTTTTAAGAAACCATGGACAACACATACCATATAAATTGGGTATAGAGACAAGCATATATTTACCAAATCCATTTCCCACCACACAAATGCATGTGTCCTTAAGCATGCATACACGGCCCCAAAAACCCTGAACTAATGCCATTCATAAAGACATGCATTTTCAAATATAAATACCCACGCAAAAAGGCTAGCTGTGATACCTGTGTATTTACTGTGAGCAGAAGCATGAACACCATGTCCCAGACACTCTTGTGAAATAAATTTTGTCTTCAGTTTCAGTTTAATAGCTCAAGATCTTTCTGCCAGATGTATGAATGGCTTTGGGAGGAAAGATGTATGAATGGCTTTGGGAGGCAAGGGAGGGAAAATGAAGATGTGATCAACCTAGGAAATGGTTTTCGGAAACCTTCCAGCATCGTGAGCAAGCGAATACAAGAGCACATTAGCATGGCGCACTGTCTGATGGATGCACCAGAGGCTGGTTCATGGGACATACGCTTTGTTTCACTGAGAAGCAGACATCTGTGGGACGAGAAAAAGCAAATGGATGTAACAGACTCAACCTGACAAAATTTTAGCAGAAGCTTGTGAAATTGCACTTAAGAATGAATGGAGATTAAGAGCCGTCAAGACCTGAAATAAATTGATGGACCACAGTCATAGCTAATTGACAGTGACAAGTGTTGCTTTGCACTGTTTGGACTGGAAATGACATCTTGAAAAATTAAACTGAGGCCAGCAAACTCAGAATCACTGTTTTTCAGCTGCTCTAATAATCTCTTTCAAAAGTATCCCTGCATGCTATATTATGTGTCTATAGCTTTACTTCTGAACTAGAAGCTAACAGACAAAAGCATTGACTAAATGTGTGAACAATATTAAATTTGGAGATGCTGTATACACCAAAAAGCACAAAAGATTTGTACAAAAGAAGTAGGGAGGCTAGAAAGATGGATTGGGAATTTCAATGAGATTTCAACATGAGCACAGAAAAGCTGTTGTTATCAAAGATGAAATGTAGAGTTAGAAGTTGTAATGACAGAAACTCATTAAGATGTAGGCCTGGGAATAAAAGGGTGAGAGGTAATATCAGGGCTATGTAAACAGAGGCATTTTACCATCATACACAGATGTAACAGCTCATACTGCTCTTTATATAGTACCAGTAATAATGCATCTAACGTTAACTCCAAATTGCAGGCACCCTGGTGTTAGAATGGAGTCAAGCACTGTTTTTGGAAAGTGAATAGAGTGCACGACTGGGAAAGCATTGCTCAGGAAAAGTCTGTTTGCAATGACTGCAATTATGGAATAATGCTAGTGGGGTCAGAAATCCCCATCAGATATATGGTATAACCTCTGAGATATATCACAGTGCAAGTCTAGGGCTTTGGGAGTCTCTGACAAAAAAAAAAAAAAGGTGGTATTTCAGGAGCAAATCAGGCTGCAAAGATCAGGATACTCAAAAGGCTTTGTGGATACTGCAAGGGTAATCCACTGGGATCAGGACTAATATTACTAACACAGGTAGGATAATGAATGCAAGCCACTGTTTACAATGAGGGTTAGCTGACACAGGAGAGAAAAATCAAGGGAAAGGAAGATTCATTGTCCCTTTTACTGGGAGGCCTGAGGCTAAAAAGAACCCAAAAAGGAGGCATTTGTAGTTGCCTGAAGGGTCTAGACTGAAAACAATGACTGTATGGCATAATGTGCATCTGAGACCTTATACAAAACCATCAGCCAGGTCAGTCTTTCCATTGCTTCCAGGAAACCTTGAAGTCCTCAGGACTGTGCTGCCCTAGTTCAGGTACCAATCAGACCCTGAAGTCATCCTGCTTGCCCCAACATTGCTCCAGCAATCCTGATTTTCAAGACAAGCTGGTGTTCCTCACCTTACCACCTTGGTGCCGTTCCTCAAGACCTGCATGTCCACCATGCAGCCGCCTGTGACATAAGCAGCCAGGTTCAGCTCGGAGAACTCAGCCTAGAGCAGAGCAAAAGGACAGAGTGTTACTCGAGGGCACAAGCACACAGACACAGACATAGAATTGTCTTTGGCTGGAATGCGCCTTTCCTTATTTTCCTTTCCTTTTTTTTCTGCGAGGCAATGGGAGATCCAATTACAGCTGATTTACCCTGGAGAGACTGCAGAAGTATTTATGGCTCCCACTCTTGGGGTGTACAAGTATAAAGGATTAGGCTTATTGCAGTAGTAAGTACTGCAGGAATTAAGAATGAGCAAGCTGAAAAACGCATACAGGAAAGAATAATAATAATAATAAAAGAAGTCAGGTCATTTGAATTCAAATTCCAAGTTTCCACTTGGAAACATCAGTTTTAGAATTATGTCTGAGTTGGCTGTCGTGCCACTGGCCAGCTATAAACCTAATACAAAAGATTTAAACCTAAATAGCTAAATAGCTGAAAAGCCTCATTAAGCGGCAGGAAGGTGATAAGCACAGAAACCCACCTGATCTGGTTTATTTATTAAGATTTTAACTATCAGAGGGTTAGCAAAGCTGGGAAGACTATTAACAGTACTGCTCGATTATTCAAACATTTTATATTTTCAAAGAGGTGTGATTTATATGGCTGGAAATGTTGGCCAGGAATATTTAAGCTACGGGGAGCAAAAGGCAATGTATGTGAGGGCGATTATGACTGCAGTAGGTGTCAGTGAAGGTTAAGGCACAAATCAGAATGATTAACTTGGGCCAGAGGTGTGATAATCCTCCTGCATGGCCACAGGCTCTGCTGCCCCTCAGAAGTGCCAGCAAGACTCAGTGGTCTCAGTTCACTCTCTGTAGGAGGAGAATGCCAGGATTAGCTGATCAGTGCTCATCTTGGTCTCTAAATCCTGATTCTGTTCTTTATGAGCAAATGAGTAGACCTTAAACTAGAATAGTTTCTTATTGTGACATGCAAGTTGTCCCTTTCCGGCTTGATGCAAACATACCTGTATAGGTTCAGAATCCTATATTAAATTAGTGCCTCTGTATACAAATACAACTCATCAGGTTTTTTTTTTTTTTTTTTTTTTGAGACAGAAAATTTGGTTTTCTCCCTTTAAACAGCTTTTTTTTTCCCTTTTCCTGTTGTGTTTCTTTCAGACTTAGTATGATAGAGACTAGGCAGCTGTAAACTCCTCTTCTAACCATTGCCCATGTAATACCATAGCACATAGATGTTGCTGCTAATGCTTGTAATTTTATTGAGATCCTTGTACTATTTAATGTTCTTTTGATACTTCTACTAGCTGGAACCAAAAGATAGTGCCAGGAATAACTTTTATACAGACACTCCCCCCAAACTGAAAAAAGTATGTTTTGTCCTCATGAACGCATGGAAAAAACTTGCCAGTGGAGAACCAGTACCCCTGTAAATGCTCAGAGGCCAGACGACAAATGAAGAAATCACTTCCAACTTTCCTTTTTTTTTTTCAAATCCACCTAATTTTAAAGCAATGACTGTAGACTGGTGACCCAATGATGTAATGAGATTTCATGTCTGTGGCCCTGTATAAACTTTTCAAAGCAACACCCTTACATGATCTTACATCACTGTAACTCCCAATTACAATGAAAGGAGGGGGAAAATTCCTGTTGCCAGGAAATAAATCCTGCTTCAAGGACACACGCACACACACACACACAGACACACACGCATATGAACAGAGGGAATGACAGTTGTTCAGGTGACTGGCTGGGCTTTCTTATGAGATTGCCCAGTGTTGTCTTGGCCACAGCCATACTTCCTCAGTGATCATATTGGATAAGACATAAGAAAATATGTCCCTCTACAGGGCACCTGCATTTTATATATTTAAAAAATCTCAATGGAGGTAGGGAGGGGGGAGTCCTCCTTGATGAATTTCAGCCAAGAGCGGATGGTCTGTGTACCATCAGTGAGCTCCCTAGTGGGTCAAGGCAAACTTGCCAGCTTACACATCGGCTCAAGAGGCTCTATGGACTGGGGAGATGAAACGGCAGTTTTCCTGCATCTGTATCTGCATATGCCTCAGATGCCTCAGAGATGTCCCACTCTGAAGGCAGAGGCTTACTGAGCTGCATCTTCAGCTTCTGAAGCCGAGGGACGCAATCATTTGATGTGAACACCAGAGCAAGAAGAAAAATTTTAGGTCTGTGTTTTCATGTTTTTATGTTTTCATTCTGTAACTTTTTTCCACTGGGATTTTGCACTAAAAAGCTTAGCACTTTGCTAATAGTCAATCTTCATTTGATGGCTGGTACTTATGATCTAAGTAAGTTGGTCTGACAGGCATTGCCCCGAGTCAGACCAAACAAAAATGTGTTCAGACACCTAATGTCCAACAGGCCTGGGAATCCCCCGAGATGGTAAGTACTTCATACCAAACTGCCAGGACCAATTTCAGGCCTGCTAATGTCAAGAACCAAAAGAAAAAGGAGAAATCCCCTTTGGCAACCATTGTCCAGGGGACCCTGACAAGAAGGGAGGAGAGATGGTCTGGGGAACTCAACTACCTTGCCCTCAAAATATCCAGATATACCATCACAGCTGAGGGACAGTCAATCTTTTCATGACATTTGCTCATGCTTTAATGTACCAAGTTAAGGGCTGCTGCTGCTTTCATGTAGCTGCTTTGTCCCACCCCACAGGCCGCTGCTAGCTGGCATTTAGAAGAAGACTGAAAACTTCAGTCAGCAGAAATTGCTTCCTGTTGATTTTCCAGTGCTCCCTGTATTTTTAACTTTGTGGGTTTTGTAGCCTGATGACTTCCCTTGGCTGGGATTTCAAGTCTGAGATCATCTCCAGCCTGAGTTTACCTTGCAGACAAAGAGGTCTTTGAAAGCCGTCCGTGCAGATAGAGTGACAGGTAACTATGCAGAACACAGGAGACCCTGGAGCCCTGTGGTCTTGCAGAGTCATTTGTATTAGGACTCATCAAATAGAAGGAGGCATTATATTAGCCTGATGGTGTTTTATACTTGCTTTGCAATGGTGCCAGTGTCTGCAAAAACATTCAGGGGAAGACTGAACCATGTGTGACAAACGTGACACAATCTGTCTTGAATAATAACGTAATATGGACTGTGGGAATAGAAGTATTGCATACTTCTATGAGGCCCAGACCTGGAGGATGCCCACAGATATTCTTAGGACAGTTCTGTTAATGCCTATTTCAGGTATCCAGACTCAGAAATCTCTCCAGATCAATTGAACTAAAGCTTAAGCTATTTTCATTTTCTCCCATCAGTGTTCTCTAGGTGCTGGAGATCTTTTTGGTGAGCTATTTTAGAGTTTGCTGATAATAAAACAGGGAGGATTTTGTCTTTCTAAATTGTGTAATATTAGAAACACCTGGCTTGGTAGCTATACTTATTAATGACTTGTGGGAAGCATGTGTTCAAGGTGGATTTTTAGCACTTTTCATAGAATAACAGAAAGTTGTGCTGGAAAGACCTCAAGACATAACATAACTTTCTCTCATTCCTGAGTCAGGATCAGGTCTACCTCTGCCATTGTGTGCAGATACTACACGGTCTTCTTGCATCTTCCATAGGTGAGGAACCTCCTTAGGCGATCTGTGCCTTAACAACCTTGGAAAGTTTTCCCAATATCCAGCCTAAATCTCTCCCCTTACATTTTAAGACTGTATATTTTTTTTTTTTGTCCATTACTTTCTCTTGCAGAACCTGAAAGCTAACCCTTCCCTCTTCCTTTCTTTTTTCCCCAGACAAAACCAGCCTCACTCCCGGAGCATTTTCACGTAGGTGATGTTTTTCAGCACATCGATTAATGTTGTTGCTGTCACCGGGATCCTTTCTGACAGGCCTGCAACTTCCTTGAGTTGCAATGGTCCAAACTCCCCCTGATCCTTCAGCAGAGACCTAGACATTGTTGAGTAAGAAGTAAGGCCACTCACCTTACATAAAATACTGCTGTCCATATGTTCCAGCATGGATTTGTCATATGTGCAGTGAAGTGACTGGTTTTTAGCTCAGATTCTGTTTGAGATCCACAGCAATCCTTGCGTTGCTTTGTCTCAGCTACTGACTTGCCTTCCGTTTCCTGTCTTGTGAATCTGCCATTGATGATTGATGCATAAAAGGGGGAGATTTGTCAACATCTATAAAAACTTAATGGGAGGTAGTAAAGAAGATGGCGCCATATTCTTTCCAGTGGTGCCCAGGGAAAAGAGAAGGGGAAATGGGCACAAAATGAGAAACACTACATTCCACGTAAAAACAAGAAAACTCCCTTTCTATTGCAATGATTGTCAAACACTGGAACAAGTTGCCTGGAGAGGCTGTGGAGTCTGCAGCCCTGGAGACCATGAAACTTTTATTAGCCATGGTCTTGGGAAGCCTGCTTTATGTGTCCTTGCTCAGGGCAAGATATCGGACTATGAGATATCCAGATGTGCCTCTCAGCCTCAATCATCCTGTGATAAGTTTGGTATCTGGCAGATGTCCTTAATAAACTTCTCCCTGCATGTCAAAGGGGAAGCCCAGGAAAGCATTCCATTTTGCCGCTTGAGCAGATGCTGAGGGCCAGTTCATCTTCATTGTGGCAGAGGAATGCAGAAGTAGGGATACAAGACAGGTTTTCAGATTTATATTTTGGGGTCAAAGTGGCTGATTTATATATTTTTTAAAGCAAGCAGGCTTGTCCATGCAGTGACGACCACATTGGGGTTTTTTTAGCTACTGAATTTTCTAAACCCTCCTCCGTACATAATTAGCTAAAAGCTGCTCTGGCTAGTTATTTCTTAGAAGGGAGACACAAGGCTGTAAACTTCTGTGTGAATATTTTCATTTATATATGCATTTGCATATATACTGCACATACACAAAAATAAGAGCGGGTTTTAGCACTACCAGGGAACCTTCGTGTTTTCCTCAGTGCAACATGCTATATGCTATAACACATACACTGGCTTTTGGGGCAATGCAGAGTACCCACATCAGGATCCCATCTGGTAGTTACTCCGACCAGCCCTTCTCACCTGCATGGACGTGGCAGAAGGTGGATTGACCTGTGGCATTGGAGCCACAAAGCTTGCAGGACAGTGTGTCTTTTGTATGTCTGGAGCTCCCCAGTTTCCACGTATCCTTTTGTTTTTCCCTACCCACTGACTGTGCTCTGACCAAGGCTCTCCACTCTCCCAGTCTTGCTCCTGAAACTCCTCACCAACTCTCACTACATATCTGTTTTGATCCGCCTGCCCTGTGACACAAAACGCAGTCAGGATAACAGGCTGGTCCATGTCATGGCTTAAGCACTTGGAATGAGGAATTACTACTGTCTACTCAAATCACTTACATTCCTCGGTGGATTTTATGCCTTACATTTTAGTGGATCTTCCGATACGTACAAGGAAAGAAAGTCTTTGGCAGACACCAGACTGCATTCCTATAGCAGAGTTTCACTACAACCATCATAAGCATTTCAGGGGGGAAGTAAGCAATCCCTAAATCCTGCAGAGGCAGAAGGGTGAACAGATCAAATGGATGTGAACATGGGGGAGAGCTGGGGCTGCGCGGGCTTGGTGTGCACATGCATGCAGAATTAGAGATTACACACCCTCATTCCCTATGTCTCTTTCCTGAGACATCATCCCTTTGGGAGGCACCTTCCTCCCCACCCACCCGCAGTGCTGGGATTGCTCTCTGGGAGAAAAGCATGGAGAAGGTCCAACTGGGAAGGGGATGCTGCTGTTTGGCTCTAAGGAGAGTTTCTACAACTGCTCTTCATAAGTGCTGAAGATACGATGCATATTCTTAGGCTGCAGACAGTGCTGACACTGAAGGTCCACATACCTTCACCTGTGTGAGTGCCTTTTGGTGCATCAGCTCTGATGGTATTTGGAACTGTGTATTGAATTCTCTTTTCAGAAGTGGTGTGACTTTAGCAAAAGCACATTTCTAAATTTTTCATCCCAGAAAAAAATAGCTCAAAAGCATGAACTCTCCAAAAACCAATGGAAGGAAAAAAATCATAATAAAACAAGAAGATACTATGTATGTAAGAAATTATTTTTCAAGTCATTCTTGCTGCTTCTCCAGGTCTCTTTACTCATAGTTTCTGAATGCTCGTGTGTGGCGAAGCTATGAGAACTGCTGTTGCTGTTCTTGAACTGCTTTTTGGCTTTCACTTGAAAAAAAACAAACCAACCCCCAAGCCTAAACATATACTGAATAAAAAATATGCAGTTATTTGATGAGAGACTAATATTACCTCTCATCACACATGGGCCTATCAGACTCTGTCTTTTGAAAGGACCACTTTGTGCAGCCCATGAAAATACCTCTTTAGGACGGGAAGTACAACGGACTTGGAATTCATGATTTGTATTACAATTATCTTCTGCGAGCGCCAAGTACAACTTTTTTCCTGACAATGCTGCCAATGGAGTCATAATCTATACCACAAGACTTTTCCAGAAGAATGTACATAGGAGTTCACTGAATAATCATTCCATGAAAATAAACCAGGCAGCGGGAACAAGTGGATGAGCTGTGTGAGAAGAATGTGTATCAGGCAGACAGACGGACCCACCTCATCACAGCAGGAAATGGTGGGAAGGAGACGGGTGGACAAACAACAGGAATAAAAGTTTAGATGAACCTTTTGGCCTCATCACTCCCCCTGCACTTTTTCCACCCCCCTCCACCATCAATGAGTCAATGCCAGGAAAGATGTCTCTGCATATATTAAAATGTCTTTGGGAAATGTCTGAAGGAAAGGTACCCCAAAGGTGGCAGGCCCTGTCTAAGAGCTGCTGTTTGCTTTCCTTGCTAGGTCTGTGCTCTCCTCTCTCCCTTGGTTGGTCAACACAGTGCATAGGACTGGAAAAGCGCACCAGAGCCATAGGTCTAACCCCTTGCTACTGCAGGCACCCTATCACCAAACCCTTTTGGAAACCAGTATTTATTAAAAGCAGCCATGTCTTCTTCAGCTTGTTTTGGCAGGATAAACAAACCCAACTCTTTCAGCCTCCTCTCATAAATCAGGTCTCCATGGTCATCCCAGTGACCCTGCTCTGCACATACTGCTTTGTGGGCATCTTTCTCCCAGACAGACAGTGAGTGTCCACTCATCTGGCCACCACCCACAATGTCACAGTCTATTCGATGGGCCTGGATTGTCCAGGTCTCAGCCTCAGCTTTCTTGCCCTCTTCTGTTTGTACCTGGATGTGCTAGGGATACGCACCCATGTGGCGTCCACGTTATACATGTGGCACACCTAGTGCCCAAGGAGCCCCTCGCCTTGGGTATGTTATGATCTATATGGGAAACTGCAGAGTCATATGAAATCCTTAGATCATGCAAAGCTTAATTTTCTCTGGGACAGGGCAGATTGGGTGTGGAAAGCTGCTGAGTTACTACCAGTTGCCTCTGGTGATGAAAAGCATTTGACGGAGCATAAGGCCTATGGTCTAATTCCTCCCCTTCCTGAAGATACTGTGCTTCCTGATGCTCTTCTGGCCAGTGAAAGACGGAGAAGACAAAAGTAAAATTAACTTTGGGAAACACTAAAAGCATGTGGTCATCTCCTGTGGCACTTCAAGATTCTTCTTTAAACTCAGCTTTAGAGCTATTTAATCAAACTTACACTTTTCATATGTAAAGGAATTTTTGTAGCATTTGTATTTCTAGAGAAAAGAACTGAATATATATATATACAGCAGTTCTCAAAGATAGAAATCATAAGACAAGTAAAAGCAACAGTATGAATCAAAATCTAAGAACCTTATTTTTAGCATAAAATAGGGATAGTATTTTTAGACTCAGCTGCTTCTTAAAGCTTAGGGGTTTACCCACACTGAGTAAAGCTTAAACCGTCAGGATTTTAATGGCAATAGGTCAAACAGATTTTCGCTTTTTGATCCGTGTTTCATTCAGTCTGAAAGAGTGTGACCAGCAGGTCAAGTGAGATGATTCTCCACCTCTACTCTGCTTTCATGAGACCCCGCCTGGAGTACACGGCTAAGCTCTGGGGCCCACAACACAAGAAGGACGTGGACCTGTTGGAGTGAGTCCAGAGGAGGGCCATGAAAATGATCAGAGGGCTGGAGCACCTCTCCTATGAACACAGGTTGAGAGCTGGGGTAGTTCAGCCTGGAGAAGAGAAGGCTTTGGGAAGACCTTAGAGCAGCTTCCAGTGCGTAAGGGGACCTGGGAAATCTGAAGAAGGTTTTCTTACAAGGCCATGCAGTGACAGGAGAAGGGGGAATGCTTTAAACTGACAGAGGAGAGATTTAGATTAGACATTAGGAAGAAGTTCTTTACTGTGAGGGTGGTGAGGCACTGGCACAGGTTGCCCAGAGAAGCTGTGGCTGCCCCATGCCTGACAGTGTTCAAGGCCAGGTTGGACGGGGCTTGGAGCAACCTGCTCTAGTGGAAGGTGTCCCTGCTTGTGGCAGGGGGTTGGAACTGGATGAGCTTTAAGGTCCTTTCCAACCCCAACCATTCCATGATTTTATGGATAACTATCATTGCTCTGGAAGGACTTGTAGTGAAAAATTATCCAAATAATCAAAATGAAATCCAAACTGCCTTCAAAGAAAAAAGGGGCCTGATTCACTTGCACTTGGTTCTCACCTCTCCAGCCCTCAATCAACCCCGCATCTCTCCCCCTGCAGTCAACAGTAAGAAGGCAATGCTGTGCATGCCTGGGTTTCAGTCTAGCGCAGCCAATAATAAGTCCCGCAGCCTCCAAAGCACCTTAATAAATATGTTTTGGGTGTTACACTGAAGATCAGAAGAAACAAAGATGGAAACAAAGTTAGGCTTCATGTTCATTTTAAGGGGTGACAGGAAACAGCAGAGGCTAGAAAGACTGTGCCCACCCTTATCCCTTACAACTCTCTCCCCTATTTACAGGTACCAGGCGGTGCCCACAGCATGTCTTGTCTATTGCTTTTCACTATTGGTAATGGACACAGCTGAACAGCAAGGACCTTGCGGTGGTACTAAGGTCATACAATTCATTTCTGTGTTACTGAACTATAAAACCTTCTTTGAGAGTCCATAAAATCTATTTTCATACAAACTGAGATTTACAGAAGCAGCTCCCTGAGAAGCAGGATGGCATTTGATAGTCTCTTCCCTGTAGATTACCCAGTATCTGAACTGAATTCACCTCTTGTAGTAACTCAGTATCTTGAAATTCTGCCTGTTTCTCCAATTTGGCTGAAATCAGCCAATGCCTTTGACAGTGTTGGGTGTGGGGGATAGATGGAGAGAGACAGCATGATCACATACGTCTTGCATTCCTTGGATGACAGCCAAGGGGGAGAGGCAGCTCTGAGAGCTGGTAGGGGTGTAGAACCAGATTAGATAAGTGACTTCCCACTGCTGAGAGAGGGAGAGGCAGTGCTGCTTTCAGCACTCCTGCTCCATTACAAATAAGTGATGTCATGACTTAAAGAAAAAAATCACCTACTATCCTGCACCGCTTCCCCCCAAAGACTTCCGAAATGGCTTGCTAAGAAAGAATAAAGACGTAATAGAGATGGAGATGAAAAAGGAAGAGAAAAAGTAACAAGGCAAACTCTCCCTTCAGTTTAAACCAACCACAGAGCATCCTGGAGGAATGGCAAAAAAATTAGCACTGTCAGAAAAACAGGGCAGTTGCTTTTTCCCAATGTGGTTTTTCAAGAGTACTTAACATTTGGATATTTCCTTTCACTGTTTTCTGCCATTCAAACCTTTTTTGCTATTTAGCTTTTCAGATTAAAAGTGTTTTTTTTTCCTATAAAATATAAAAAAACTTTCCAAAGGCAAACTGTATTCCTATTTGAGTCAATAACGTGTGGTTATCTGAGGCAGGATCAGATGGAAAACTGAAAAACTAAATGAACTTCCTGAGCAGACCAAGTGGCTTAAGGGGTGCTGGAGAGTCAAACCTTGATCTGATGCAGATATTACTCAGACCTGAACAGGGCTTGAGCATGATGGCACAGTCTATGTACCATTCATGTGTCAGTTACAGTATTGAAGACTGGTGAGCTAGGCATTTAAAGACAAGGGTGTGGACCAGTCTGGTAAATAGAGCTATTCCCTGCTTTTTTTCCCTGTAATGGATGAACATTCATTTTTCAGGTTGGGTGGGTCTGTGTTCAGCCACAGGGGACCTGTTCCACAACACTTTAGGCTCCTGGGCATGTTCTTGAGGAAGAAGAGAGGAAAGCTCCAGGTAATTAGGGTGGGAGCAAGGAAAGAAAATCGATTTTCGAGAAATACTGAGCAAGGATTGACTGGCAAGAAAAAACAAGGGGACAAAAAAACAGAGTTTGAAGAAAGAAGAGCCACTCTCTTGGGCTCAGTGATACGGAGAGGTCAGATTCAGGGACTGCCCATGATAATGCAGCTTCTGTGTTTCCCTTGACTGACAGTGATCCAGCTGGGGAAAGTGATCATCCCTTCTGCTTTTGAGGTCCGGGTGAGCCAAGAGCAGTTCTGTGCCCACTACTTGGAGGCTTGGCTGCCTGGTCTAAGGGGCAGGAGCAGTTCAAGGGAAGCAGGCAGGACCTCTGTTCATTGTTCCTCATCTGTCTTACCCACTGTGCTTTTCATTCCCTTGGGCAGAGCTGCAGACACTATGCTCAACAAGGAAAGCTGCAAGGGCTCTGGCAATGGTCCTCACCAGCAGGATTATACACCAGCCTTACAGTCTTTACTTGGAGCACTTTAGTGCCTCATCTCAAGCATGGACATTCAGCCTATGTGAAGGATTTCAAGCGACAGACTGGGAAAGTCTCCCTCAAAGGGTCCTTGGAAAAATGCGATAAGCTGCCCAGTGATGATGATGAGGGTCATTACTGGGTTTAAGCCATCAGGGATCAAGAGTCCACTTTGGTCTTTCTCCACTCACCAACCATTTAAAGATAGTTTCTTTATAAGGACTTCAAGTGCAGTAACATTCGAGAAGAAGGACTATAAGGGGAAAGGCAGAGGCTGGAGGTTTAGGAAGGAGTTAACAGGTCATTTTGAAGAGTGCCAGGTCTAGCTCTGAAGCTCACCCTGCTTTGAGCAGTGTAGTGGCTTAGATCAGAGGTTTGAAGGACAACTTTGAATTGTTACTTGATTTCATGCTTCTGTGTGAAAGGTGTGAATTTTTTTTTCCTTTCCAATTGTCTTTTAGAACATTTAGTGAAGGAGCCAGTAAAATAAAGACCTTGATAAGGAAGTGCAAGTGAGAATTGTTCTTCCTAATACCACCCAGTGGTGGCAAGTGTGATACCAATAAAAAGGAAAATTAAGTGTTCATAGTATCACAGTTGCAAAAATAACCTAACCAAAACCAAACTTGTTAACTTTTCCACACACAGCCTTTGATCAGAATATATGTGCTCATGTACAGTCGTAGGCAATGGGACAGCACCCCTTTGAAAGGAGAAGGAGCACTTTATCAAGGACAATGGGTCCTGAGAAAGTCTTCAAAATCACTGCATTAATAATTCTATACACACACATATGCACATGTGCACACACACACGATGCAGAATCAAAAGCTTTATGAAGACAGAAAAAAATCAGGTCATTCAAACAACGTTCAACACATTTCTTTATCCATCCAAGTAATTTTATAGCCCTAATGAGTATAAAGCAACCATATGATTCCTTCAGGATCACCAGTTCATCTCTACATCTCTCCTTATGCCTGCTTTCAAGTTAGGTGCCTGCAAATGATTATTAATAAGCATTTCTACTTTGACAACAGCATCCAAAGTTCCAGTCAATACTGGGACTTCATTTTGACAGACTGCACCAACACAGAGAGAAGGGGACAGACCCAACATCAAGAGTTTTCAACTGAAATGAATGGCTGGTGAAGGCTAAAAGAGAAACGGGGAATTTATTCAATGCCCTGCACAGCACATCAGAAAACAGGCATTGAACCTCCTTACTGGTTATGGACTTTCAACAGATTAAAAGATTTTGCCATATGTAGTTGGTTTGCATACTTCAGTCAAAGGTTTTAGGCTTAAATCAGGGTAAGTCAGAAGACTTGTATAGATCTCATGTGGAACATAACATCACCATGTACTGTTGTATACTGGCTTTACACTTTTTCAGACATAGATACAGAGCTGTGAGGTAGTCTTCTAATGGAAGAAATTATAATCCCATCACCAGAATAGAAAATTGTATTTTAAGGTGAAATAGCAACTGATTCTGCAAAGGTAGGGAGGATGAACCGGTGGCCAATTAAGATATTTTTGTTTATGGCTTCCACAATTCCATAAAATGGACGTATCTTAAGGCTCATTAGTTCCTTTCTTCAAGAAAGAGATATCCACAGATTGTCTGTGATCAAAACCTCAGTCCTGTCCACACACATTTCTTGTAGCCAAATTCATTTGTTACTGACCTGTTCCACTCGGATATCAAATTCTCCATTCACCTTCTTCCCCTGGAAATATTTGGCCCTGCAGAAGAAATGAGAGAGACAAACATGGTAAAAGAAGATTTTTGGCTTTCATTACATACTGTTTTGCTTCTGCATTTCCCTCTTTGCTGAATAATTTCTATCCGGGTCACAGCATGTTTTCCTAATTCCTATCTTCTTTCAGCTTTCTGTTCTCCAAAAGAAACCCTCCAAGCCAGATGAAAACCACATTGGAAAGTTCCTTCAAGGCTTGTGACTTTTTCATTTTATTTTCAAACTGAAAACCAAATGCTCTCCTAATCTTTTCCAGAGCAAAGATTCTAATAGAGTATTCCTTGCTATGTCTCATTTAATACTCCATCTTACTCTGTAAAAGAAGGAAAGCAACATGTGGCACAACGTTAGAAACTACTTCGGACTTTGAGCAAGGATTTTTATCATCATAACTAACTACTTGTGAAGCCTATTCCCTTGCTTTATTGCTACAGAGCTGCTTTTTGATTCTGTTTGATTTTCCACTGCTGATTTAGAAAAACAGTATCTGCATCTACAGTGTTACTAATGAAGGATCTCTGTGTTTGCTTTGGAGCTGAAGAGTGTCAAGAGAAGGACATATACCTTCCACCACTCTGCTCCTATCTGCCTACGCTTTGCAGACAACAAAGTACTTTCAGAAGGACTGGTTGTTTATGATAGGGAAAGGCTGACAGTAGTGCTTGAGAAAAAAAACATAGGAAAAGGACAGGCAGTTTTAGCTTTTTTATTCGTATTTGTGTATAATTCTCCTTATATTGAATAGTCAGCAGGGAACTTGCCAACGTAATTTCCACTGTGAATATGTCTCCCCAGTTCTTCCCCTCACCAAACAAGCTCGACAGAAGAAAATATGAATTTATTTTCTCAGATCTCCCCCCTAAAACTTCAGGAAGACCATGTAGGTTCCAAAAAGCTGTTCTATTTGGAAACCCTTGAAAACACAGTTCAGCCCTGCAAGAGCTGTTTCCAGAGACAAAGTAACTCTCTGCATTCTGTTTCCAATTGGCAGAGAGAGGACAGAATAAAGAAGTAAGGGAAAATGAGGGGAAGCCGGCTTTGCTCCCTGTTTTATAGTATTAGCAAAAAAAAAGAAGAATCTGGCTCACATTTTTACTATGTGTCTGTTTGTTCCAATTAAAAAAAAAAAAAGAGGAGGGGCAGTAGGAAGGCAATTTTCCCCATGGCTGAAACACACCAGTTTTTAGCTGCATGCTCCCCTCCCCCGGGAATGTGACATGTAAATAAAAACCTGTTTTGTCATTCTGGCTCAAAACCAACTCAAAACTTTACATTTTATTAAAAACAAAACAAATCGAAGCAAACCTACATAAAATAATTCCAAAAGTTGTCTGCTTCATTCTTATTAGGATATCTGAAAGCTGTATCAGGCTTCCCTTCTCAGACAGCCCATCCATCAGCATGGTGGTGATAAGACCTCTGTACAGAGATCAGTGGGGGACAGCGTAGCAGCCAGGTGTGACCAAGACCAAATGACTCAAACGACCCTGTCCGGTATGAAAAGCAGAGCTGTGGCCATTTTTTATCTCTTCCTTGAATTTATGAGTGTTGCCTGAAAAAAAGGAGCTCAGCAGACAAGCAGAGACATCATGCCTCTAACAATAAACAGGAACGCTAAATGCACTTAATAATTCCATCGTATTTCTGGAGGCTTCGCTCTAGAGGGCCTGGCAACATTCCTTGCTCCTAAACACTGGGGATATTGCTGGAATCAGTGACTTCTTGAAAACTGGAGTACGCTTTAAGTGGGCCCACAGGAACTGGTCTGAAATTTGAGGCACACTATTCACTGGTACAAGCTTGTTTTTATTCCCAGCACACTCATAATGTATACTACTTACCCCCATTTATGAAACACACTTCCTCCCTCTATGGCCTTTCCTCTTTGCTGACCAGCTGGTTGCAAACTCCTTAGAGCTGCTTTACTTCAGCTTGTAATGAAGTGTGATTAACCACAGTCTTTAGCCCAGCAAAGAGGCTTCCACTGCCTAGTGTAGGAAATTAGCCTTCACATGGTTAATAATGTCCTCTCTCCCATCTCTACAGTACTGGCTCTACTCATGGGTGATCACACAGAGAGGATATCCAGAGTAAGGAGTCATTGGAATAGAGCAAGGGATCTCAACTTAAGCACTATATGATCTTCTTTCCCTCTTCCCACACAGGTTGTCGCATCCCATGTCTCAGATAACTTTCTGTCAACAGCACAATATATCACTTTCTTTCAAAGAAAGCCCCCCAGGAGGGTTAACCTGCTCTGAGTGTCTCTGAAGACTACAGGTGCTAAGCAATTTGCAAACAAATATTTTGGTCAGCCCATCATTTTGACACGGCCCAGGGTAGGAATGAAACATTTCTTACTGAAGCACCTCTGGAGTGAGGTTTTCAATTCACAGCTGGGGTTTTGGAGCCCCTGGGAAGTAGAGGCTATCATGTTGAAATGAAAAATGGCTTTAGACTCACCCTGGAGCCCTGACATTTCAAGCAAGTTGGAATCATTGCTGATGTTGTGGAAACATCATAATGCCTCTGTTACAAGAGGGAATCTTTTGGTTAGTAGTGCACAATGTGTGAAATGGCTTATGGTTCCTATGGTGGACATGAGATGGAAGAAAGGAAGATTATGCTGTTCTGCTGGGGATGCAAGAGAAAGGTAGATTGATGTTTCTGGTAGGTGAGACTGTGCAAGCCATTTGTAAGATGCTTTCTGCCCCAAAACCACCTGTGCAAGGCTCTTCCAGACCTCTGCCTAGGAAGTGACATGCTCCAGGGCTATCTAGTGATCTTGCAGTGCAGCAGGGGAGTGGCACGCAGAAGACCAGTCAAAAGCCTTTCTGGGGAGCCTCAGAAGTGTCCCCATTCACCTCTAGCATAGCCAGTTGCTAGTGATCAGAGGAGCAGCTCATTGCCCTGGGATGGGGGCTGTTTGTCCCCCCAGCTTGGGACACTGGGCAATGCAGTGGCCCTACAAACCTACCCCCTCTCCTGGGCAGCCTGCAGCACTGACCACTGCTTGGCTGCCCATCCCTTTATTATCAAACATGTCAGATGTTCAAACCCACCATAACACAGAGTTATAATTTGTTAGGCAGGGTGCAGATGGGATGGTGTGGTTGCTGTGATCTCAGTAAATTAGCATGTAAACATGTTTGACTGAAGAAAACTGCACAGCCATGCTCAAGAACCGTTCCTGGGTAGGATTTACAGTGCTAGGCAATGCATGTAAATGTAGCTGCATTGGCTGGGAGGGAGGAAGCACCATAATAAACAGCAAAAGGCTGTTTCTTTTCCAGGGAGAAAGCTTGCCTTGAATCCTTCTCTCTTTGTGATGGAAGAAGCCACATGCTCTGGAAAAGGACATATTTTCTGGGTGCAAGAGCATCAAACAAACTTCTGCTTTCTGCCTCAGCCCTGACATGATTACAGGGCCACAAGAAACCCGATGACTCTTCTTATGAAGTAATTTGGAAAGAATAAAAGCTTATTTTCCAGAGCTGCCATGAAACAGGCCCCGTCTGCCTCAGCGACTGTGGCATATACATAATTCTCTGTCACATACAGAGTGCATCCTTAATAGCAGAAAGGAAAAATAAATGTTCAATTTATCTCTGGTTACTTCATAAGGGATAATTCACACAAAGCCCATATATAACATTAGTTCCTTTAGGTGTTTGCAAATCATCTGTCTGAGCAAGGCATGCCATCACTGACCCAACACTGCAAACACATTTGTAAGACACTTGAATACCAGAGTTTATCCCTCCGGGTGTCACTGACAGCTGGGACAACTTGTACTGTGCCTGTGTGAGGGGTGCCCAAATCAGCATGCTCCCCTGCTCCTTCCTACTAATGCCCCTAGTCTGCAAACACATGGATTCACTCCTCATGGGTGCAAATTTTCCTGTCAAAGCCTCATGTGTCACAAGGCCAGGGGAGGTAAAGCTGGGCCAGAGGGCTACAGGTACAGGAGCTGGGGCCAGCCTGCATTGCCGTGCTGGTCCTGTGTCATGGAGGAACATGCAGAAGAGAGTAAGGGCTGGAGTAAGGGCTGCCCAGGATCAGCAGCAAAGGGCGAAAACTCACAAGCTATGTCTGTTGGGTGAACACAGATCGTCTAGCAGTTTCTCTCTGTATGATAAATAACTGGTTACATCTGCCTTGTGCTTTTTCTGCTTTAAAACAAAAGTTGGTGCAATGGGTGCTCAACCCACCAGCCAATAAACATGTTTAGCACAGGAATCCAGGAGAAGCTATTTCCGCAGAGATTGTACTGTCTCTTCTGGAGTTATTTCTTTTCTCTTCCCTCTGCTTTTTTGACTTCTGGTGCAAAGCAGCATATCCAAGGTGTTTAAGAGGACTGCTTCAGTGTTTTCCCCTGTATCTGTGGGAAAGAGAGGCATCAGGGATGCAGCAGGGGACTGCACAACTTCTAGCACGCTGGGAAATGCTATGCACAGGTGATGAATAGGAGAAGATGCAGGTACAATTACAGCAGGTATTACAGCTTGTTACCTGACTGCAGCAGGTATCAAGCATTGGCTAAAGAAAGTGCCCAGGGAGCTCTTCCCCATATACAGTGCCACTAGACAGCTGCCCGTGTAAGAGGTGCAGAGCACTGGCCTCAATATTGGGAAGGGAGTAGCCAGGAAGGACAAGAGACCTGAAGTGATTGTGATGGCCTGGAGGAGTGCTGTGATTCATTAGCTGGGTGAAGCAGAAGTTATGACAGGTAATACAGCTTTGAAGACAGGCTGGTATTTTGTATTAAATTCATGATATTCCTTCAGGTATCCTGTAAAATGGTTTCTGTATAAAGCAATTTTCTAGGACAGGAAGAGATCAAGGAAATCAAAGAAGTATAGCTCAAATCTTCTTGTGAGAGACCTCAGTGGAGCTGATGTAGCAAATGTCATTGCAATTGCTTGTAGTATGTCTTGATAACTGGGAAGCCATCCTTTAGATGAACAAACAAACCTGAGCCCAAATCTCCTGCGGTGTGAATGAACCCAGGCACTTTTTAGGGCATCACTGTCCAACAGAGGCCTTCAGCTACAAACTTAGCAGCAGGCTTGTGGCTTCACCCCAGAAATGGGCTCAGTATCACTGCACGTGTGCCAAAGAGGGTCACTGGGATATTGTAATAGCTAATTTCTCCAAGTCCTCTGACTGAGCTTTTGCCTTTGGAGCAAGACATAACAAACAAAGAAAGCCAAGCCACACTTTGGATGGAGACCACTTCTCATCTGGAGTGGGGAGCAGCCTTTTCCACTCTGTGACGAGGCCAGAGCAAAACACACTGAAGACAAGAGGGGAAACATGCAGGACTCTTGGGGAGAGATGGGCAAGGGAGTGGGTGGACAAAAGAGTGAAAGAAATGGGGAAGAAGAGACCTGGGTAAATAAACCAAAAAGGACCCATGGGTAAATTCTGGAATGATCTGGATTATTCCCCTGGAATCACATTACACATATTTCTCTCAAGCTGCTTGGGAAAATAAGGCATGCAATTTCTTTCTGGATCAGCCTGGAAAAGGTGAGGCTGAAGCCCCCTGGATTGGGTGTGGGGTACCTCGGGGCAGGAGGGGAGGGGGTTAGCCACTGTACGAAATCCCCGTGTCAAAGGGCCTGGGGGCCCAAGTGATGCACAAGGCACTCACTGTATGTCTGCATTGTCTCCTTCGTAAAAGGGGCTGGGACTGGGAAAAAGGAGACAGTTTCCAGGATACTGGCCAGCAGCCGCTGGAATGCCCTGACCCCCCCAGCCCCTATGCTCTATAAAGGCAGTGAGGAGGGGAGGGGAAGAGGGAGGAGAGATGTGTTTGTGCCCTTTTTTCTTCAGGGGTGAAAACAAGGAAGGTTTTCCTTTCAGGAGCCAGCCCTCAACCCCTTCACCACTTTCCTCCAGTTTAGCAATTCTCAGCAAATAGTAAGGGCTTCTGAGATGGTAAAGTCCTGACTGCCAAGGGCATAGGGAAAACTCACTCCACAAATGCTAAGGTCTGCAGCCTACTGGAGCTTTTGTCCACATCTGCCTCAGCCCAGAGGCCCTTATGTTCAGCTGTGGGATGGACTGGTTGGTAGTTAGTATTTATTCTGTAGGAGTACCTTGGGCCAGGGGTTGTGGGGTGTCAGGATGCTAAAGATGGTGTATAGGCATGATGGATGTGTGATTCAACACCTCAGAAAGCAAGGTCTGAATTGTAGGTTAAATGGACCAGAGGCAAGTGCAGAAAGAAGGAAAGGGTACCTACATTCTACAGGCAGACAGTGAGGGACAAAGAGGTAAATCTAAGATATAGGTTGGATAAAAACTAACTACATTGATACGTTTCCAGGAGCTCCACAGAAGTTTCATCTCCATCCTTGGAGTGCAGTATTACTGCACTCATCTGTGTTCAGATCATCTTGCTCTCAATGCTGTCTTGCTGGAGCCACCGATGGAGAGCCAGCTCAGCTGTTCTGCAGGTAGGTCTTTGGTGTCCAAGGTAACGCTGTGGGAACAGACTGCCTTTGTTGCCTTCTGGGAAGAACCAGAAGACCCATCCCGCTCTTGTTACCGTAAAATACCCCTGAGGCATTATTAGTTGTGGGATCACATAAAGGGAAGAAACGCCTCTTCTGAATAGGTCTGTATCTGTCTGTGGTATGGTGGTTGGTTTTTTTTCTTGATAGAGGAAGTGCTCATGGTGAGGTCCTTGATAGGTCTGAGGTTCCACTCTCCGAGGCTGTAAGGATTTTCTTGGCTTGAATGCACACAGAAAGAGAAACTTTGGGGTGGGAAGGGAGAAGGATTTTTTAAATTGTCTTTTGTGAGTCCTCCCTTTCTCTAAGGGAACTGAAGGGTTGTTTTCGAGGGAGACCTGAGCTGGCAAACCACCAGCACTTTAGCTATCACAGACAACAACCATTCAGGCTGCACTTCCTATTCAAGGAACTATGGAGTCCCACACAATACCGGCCTCCCAGCATCTTCCTGTGCCACCTCCTGCTTGTGAAACGGGGCTACTCAAAGCCATCCCTCCCCAAGAGAAGAAGCACTAGTTAGTGCAGTGCTATTGCTTTTGGGCACAGCTTTTTTGTGCTTCCCTGAGCTGTCAGGATAAGAAGAACACTTTGCTGTGGGTCTGGTCCCCCACCTCCAGCTACATTGCAGTCACATTCCTCCTGGCCACAAAGACCTGAGGTGGGTGGGGAGTGGAGGTGGGAGTTTGCTTTAACTACAACATGAGACAGCAATTTTATTTTGCGTATTATCAAAATAGTACATTGCTGGAACATTTCTACATTGCTAAATCTAGATGGTATGGCCTGGAGCTGCTCGCAAGGGGTATCATTTTGTTCAGGATTGTGCAATGTTTTATTCCAACCCGCTTCTGCCCTCCATGAACTTGAGGAGCAGGGGAACGGGGCTAACTTGAACCAACACTGAGGCAGGGCTGCTGGCTTTTGAGCAGAAGAAATCTGGCTCACAAACCTTGAGAAATACATCTCAAGGATTATTATTATTTCATTTTTTTAATATGTACAGGACTAGTCAGGACATTCTGAGGTTAATTTCTGTGCATTTATAGGAATTCTGGTAAAGCAATTAAGGTCCCAGATTTGACTTGCATTAGCATATTTATAACCTGGTGGGGAATGTTTTCCATATTGCTTGCGTCTATTTTTGTAATGATACTAATCCTTTACATTTCTGTATCACCTTTCATTTAGGAGGACTAGATCGCAAGCTGCTTTACATATGCAGGATGAAAATACAGGCAGACATGATGGTGACATACCTAAGAGAGACTGGAAAGCAATGTGATATATACAACTTATTGAATATTTTTGACATCCTTATCTGCTTTTCATCCTTATGCCTGTGTGCTAGGCAATACAGAAACCCTTCATGTTGCTTCCAAGCACACACATATAACATACCCATACACACACGTTTAACACAAACTTGCCTCCTCTTTCCCTAAAGTAGAATTTTTACCCTCATGTCGCACTTGGCACGAATCATTCAGTCTTGGATAGACATGGCTAAATGATAAATATGTAAGCAAGTTTTTTAGCAAGATTAGTGAAAATGTAAATTTTACCTGTGAGTTTTTTCAAATTATAGTAGCACAGTTGCACAGAAGTTGTGAAACCTTAAAAGGTAACCCCTGGATAATAAAAGCTAATTCATAACCATTTACTGTTAGTCACCACCATGTTAAATTATTTTGGGCTTCTTATCAGGAGATACAGACAAAACTGCAAATTTAAACTGCAAATTTAAACTGCAAATGCCTGAGGTCAAACTTGGAGAATAAATTCTGAATAATAGTAATAATAATAATAGTAAATGATAATGAAGTCTGAAGCCAAAAGCTAATCCAAAACTTCCCATTGTATTTAAATGAGTTAAGGACAGAAATAATTCTCAGAGTGGGAGCCTTAGTACATCATCTTCAGCCTAGCAAAACCATGAAATTATACTTACTGAATATTTTTAAAAAGGAATTCCTTCCAAAAACGTAGGATTTAGGAAGTCCCATGTTACCAAAATTCAGTATTAGACTGTTATTATTTGACCAATTATGTGTTTGTACAAATGCTATTTAAGGCTCAATATTGGCATGTACTATTGGAAGTAAAAATAGTTTTATTTTAACGAAAAAATTATTAATAATTTCCTCTGAACAGTGTAAAACAGTAATCCTGATGAGTCAGTCCATAATTAGACCTGAATCATGACATTGCTGTTATAAAAAGAACTATTTCAGATGTATTAAGAGGATTCCATTCATTAATCACAATTTTTCTCTTCCTTCATCTTTAAATTTTTGGAGACAGTTTGTTCAGGCAGTTTTGGCTGTAAAATAAATGGGAAAACAACAATACAATTCTGCGTCTCCTAAAATATTCTCTGGCTTTTTTTTCCTATGAAACATGACACAATCCTCGCGGGCAGAATGGCTGCACACAGTGCACATGTATTTTGTACAAGACAGCATGTAACACCGTTAGCACTTGAAATGGCATGAAATCTGGACAAAACACACCAGTGGCTTGGAAAAGCAACATGAGGTATTTCACAAATGCAACTAAGATACCTAACAAATACAACAAGAACCACATTGTTATGCTGTCTGGTCCAGGAAGCAATGCTTTTATCACATGTTGTTAATAGGAGCCTTAGCTGTGCTTGATCGCTTCCCAAATAAGCTGTTTAAACATGAAGCATTAGACTAGAATGCTGAGCAGTTTTGCAGAGGAAAGGGGTTAACAATTCGGAGTATTAAACCCTGTTTGATCCGCTGAGAAATTCAATGCAGCAAGAGCATGATTTTACTTAATAGCATGTCAGGAGAGGAGGTTGCCAGAGGTAGGATGTTTTCCTCCTGGCTGAGGTTAGGCTGCCGGAGCTGGCCCATCTGCCATTACATGGAGTCCTGCCATTCCCCTTCCCCATGGTCCCACTCCCTTTTGCTGTGTGTTTGCACATGTGTGTGTGTATTCACATCTGAGCTCCCCTTTCTTTCCTGGCAGCTGCTGTAGGTGTGTTGTAGATGCATTTTTGGAAGCCTCCCAAGGCACAGATACTCCCGGCCCACAAGAAGGTGCCTCATTCTCCAGGTGGAGGCCTCCCAGCTTAGGTACCAGTAATTACTGAAGAGAAGCAGAGTTTTTCCCTAGTGTGCTGACGCACAGACACATTCACTGCTGTGGGTGCCTCTGAGGGCTGGCTGTTAAAACCACGAGTACAAGGGAGCCATACAGACAGTGTTTTCCTTTTGTGCATACTCTGAATATCACAGATCCATTTTGTGCCTCCTTGCAAAGCACTAGAGACATGACTTGGAGAAGAATCACGGAATCGTAGAATAGTTAGGGTTGGAAACGACCTTGAGATCATCCAGTTCCAATCCCCTGCCATGTGCAGGGATACCTCACACTAGACAATGTCACCCAAGAGTCCATCCAGCCCTGCCTTGAACACTGCCAGGGATGGAGCATTTATCAGTTCTTTGGGCAGCCTGTTCCAGCGCCTCACCGCCCTCACAGTAAAGAACTTCTTCCTTATGTCTAACCTGAACTTCCCCTATTTAAGTTTTAATCCGTTACCTCTCCTCCTATCACTACAGTTCCTAATGAACAGTCCATCCCCAGCATCCCTATAGCCCCCCCTTCAGATACTGGAAGGCTGCTATGAGGTCTCCATGCAGCCTTCTGTTCTCCAGGCTGAACAGCCCCAACTTCCTCATCCTGTCTTCATACGGGAGGTGCTCCAGTCCCCTGACCATCCTCGTGGCCCTCCTCTGGACTTGTTCCAACAGTTCCATGTCCTTTTTATGTTGAGGACACCGGAACTGCACACAATACTCCAAGTGAGGTCTCACAAGAGCAGAGTAGAGGGGCAGGATCACCTCCTTCGACCTGCTGGAGACACTCCTTTTGATGCAGCCCAGGATATGGTTGGTTTCTGGGCTGTGAGCGCACACTGAAGCCGGCTCGTGTTCAGTTTCTCATTGACCAACACCCCCAAGTCCTTCTCCTCAGGGCTGCTCTGAGAAGGATGGAAAATTTGTCAAAACGTTGCCACTTTAACAGAAAGCTGGTCGAGTTCCATTACTTTTAATAGAATGTACCTTTCTTTTACTGCTGCTAATGCAGAAAGCAGCTGATCATATTCTGTGGGGCTCACATTATTTTTCTAATACTTTGTCTTTGGAACAAACCAGAGCATATTGCATGTCAAAAATGGTGAGGATTTTATGGAGGAAGACAAGACATGGATTCCCAAGGATTCTTTTTGCTTCCTCTAGACCTCTGAGAGAAGTTGAGTGCTATACTATACCAGCAGACACATAGGTGCTTCTTAAAAACACAAAGGATTGTCATTTGTCACTTTAAAGTGCATTCAGTATGCACTTTGGGTTGTTAGACCATTTCGTCATGCGCTTGTGCAACACCTCATCCACAGTTGCAGCTCTTTGCTGTAATACAAACAGTGATGATAAATTAATGTCTGTCTTGGCAATATTGCTACAGTATCCAATTATGAGAAAGTGTTTTCATTAGAGAAAAGAAATCAAATGGCAGATTCCGCTGTCTCTCACCCTTCCTGTCTGTGAACAAGCTAGTCCTTGTTGTAAAGCTCATATAACTTGACATGGGGGAGGAAGCATTGTGGAAGCCCCCCCTTAAAATAAAGGTAGCTCTTAAGTAGTTATTTCTTGGGATCTTTTCTAGTAGAGGTAACTATTTCAAAAGTAGAAGAAAAGGGTTCCTAGAAAACCAAATCAGTAATTTCACAAGTAGCAAGAGCCTGAGCAGGCAGAGGTGTAATGCGTTGCAAACATGATTCTTCTTTTGAACCCAAAATTGCTGGCACAGAAGTAACTATATGCTGTTGTTCACCTTCTGAAGTCTGGGACTGCCTCCCTATGTGATACAGAGTAGACAGCCAGAATCCCTGGATAACCAGCTTCTATAGCTGTGCTCTCGCAAGGCAAACACTGATGCCTTGGGCTGATCACATAACACTGTGGCTGAGAGCAAGGAGATGACTGGCATCACTCAGAAGTACCTTACCAAGAATAAACATCCATGGAGCCACTGCTCTCCAGAGCTGCTCTCAAGGGCTCACTGAGTTTCCTGGAGACACAAAAATTGACTGCCAAGTAGCACTCTTGGCATCCAGGAGTGGTTGCATTGGTACTCTCTCTCAGAGAAGAACACGTGCTACCTTTAGGCTGGCAAAGCTTCTAGGCATGTGTTTCTGCCGATGCTACAGAGAGCCATGGAAATCTGTGGCTGGCAAAGGTTAATAATGTTGCTTCATTTGTTTTCATGTCATATATATGTCAGGATACGGTCCTGAATGCACACACTAATTTTGTTCAGTGCCCTTATAACCTTAGAGAGAATGAAGCAGGGAGCCTTTGCAAGAAGCATTATTTGACATCGGCAAGCCTGTAGGATAGAGGCAGAGAGCTGAGAGAAATGAAAGGTGTCCCACATAATGTGTAGAAACTGCTAAGTTATAGACAGCAGAGGGATAGCCAAGACAGCAGGATGCATGGAGTGCTTACAGACGAGTGGAGGAGTGAAGACAGCACGGGTAGCCATACTTCCTCTTTATATCTCCCAGCTGCTGCTCCGTGGGCAAGCTCAGCTCTCAGAACACGAAGTCTGCATGACAGAACAGCAGTTGGGAGATACAAAGGCAGGGATTTGAATGCAGTGTGTATTTTAAAACATGAAAAGACTGCAAGAGTCCAATCCCTCCTTGTCCTTTCCCCTGCCCAGGCTACCTTCAGCTCCATTAATCTCAAGGGAAAACTAAATTGGCCTTTGAGCTAGGGCTTTCCTCTCTGGTTACCGTGCTTGGACTAAGCAGTGCAGGCTAACACACGGACGCTGGAGCTGTGCATTAAAGGCACTCCCATCCCCAGCTGGAGGATGCTATGTTAAGGGACTGCCACCTGGCAGCATCTTCAAGGAACTGCAAAAACGCTAATGAGAGACCGAAGCTGGTGAGCATCAGCCTCCTGTGAGGCTTGTGGGTGTAATCACCTTATCAAGGAGTTTCCAGCTCAGTTAAAAAGTTGCTTTTCCTTTGAGAATAATCCCACTGTTTTCCCTCTCTTAATTCAAATTGGCTGAGGAAGCCTGAGCTGGTTGTGCTCTGTGCTCTGAAAGCTAAGCTCTTGCTTTGTGAAGATACACCCAGGGAGGAAGATCCCACCTTGTCCCCACTCTCCTGGACAGCAGAGAAGACCAAAGGTGAAAACTTCACCGAAGAGTGTTATGAGATGAAAAGAACAATAAAATAATGTCACTTGGTCAAGACCTGGTAACCCAAATTCTTTCACTTTGAAGTCTTCAGTACAGTCCCCTTGCCTGTGCTATCCTTTCCTTTTTTCTGTGTTTTGACAGGCTGGCTGATGAAACGATCATCTCCTTAAATACATGCTCTGGATTTTCCCCCAGAAAAGTCTTCTTTCAGCCCGTTTGCCTCATGCTTTCTAAAACAGTCAACTTTGAAAAGGAGCACCCAGCAAGCAGCAATTTCCACAGCCTTTCAGTGCACTTCAGTTTTCCTGCCCTTTGGGAATTGTCCTCTGCTGCCCAATATCACAGGTAACAAACTTCCAAACTTTTATTTGTAAAGAGACACCTGCATGTACAAGACAAATCTAAGGTTTATCTGATTCTGAGAGCCTTTTACCAATAGCCGCTCTGTTTAGCAGGTGAAGGGCGCTTGGCTAGTGAATGAACTCCAATCATTGCTATTAGTAGTAGTAAGCTTGGCTTATCTCTTCATAATTTACGTACAAATTTGCATACAGAGAAAAGCCCAAGAGAGATGGAAAGCTGGAGAGGTTGAGTCCCTTTTCATTTTTTGGAGCCAACACAAACAGCAGGCTAAGGTCCTGACCCACATCACTGACACACCTTCAGTGGTGACCTCTTAGGACCATTGCTAGATGTGACAGTTCAACTAAGCTTGGTCATATTTTGAGGCTATGAAGAAGTTTGCCAATGAGTATCAAATGAACATTTTTTTCAAGAAAGATATGATAAAAGCCTACTCTGGCATTTATGCAAGTCACCAGACACTGACCTGGGGCCAGAGTTTGTGACCTAAATATGCACCTACCCTGCATATGCCCTGTGCTTCCCAGATCCCTCTTATCCCCCAACCCCGTGGAGCTGAGTTCAGCAGGGGGGACCGTGATAACTCACCACTCTGTGTGCGCATCATCAATCACTAGGAGGATCTTGGGTTTCTGTGCCACAGGAGGTGTGGGGCTGGCTGAGTGATCAATCAGTCCTGCAGCCGCTTGAGTGGTTTGCTTCATGGCACTGGAGATGGAGCTGAAGATGCTGGCGCCAGTAGAGGAGGAGTGCGTGGGCTGCGGTGGCTGAGGATGCTTTCTCTCCATAGCAGGAGAAACCGGGGAGCTCGTGGAGCTGTCAGGGCGCTGCAAGTCCATCATGTACCCATTGGGCAAATTTGCCACGAAACTACTGTCCGAGAGACGCCGCCGGAGGAAATTCATTGTTGCAGCGTTGTGTGGAAACCTTCTCAGCAAGAGTAGGGCTGAACAACAGTGTCACCAGTCCTGGGGAATGTTTCTGTGTGTGTGTAGGTACCTCCTTGCAGTCCAGCCAGGCAGGCTTTCCCCCTTGAAATCCTGGTGGAGATATACACCTTAGTTTTTCAGCTGTATTTTCTTTCTCTCCTGTGGGAAGAGAATTAAAAACATGTATGTGAGATACATACTGTCAACATGAAATAAGAAAAACTCTTTTGGCTTTTAAATGGGTACCTAAGTCAACAATGAGACAAAAAAGGACTACTGGTTTCTATCCAGTATGCTACACTGGTACAGCCAAACAGATAAGTATGTTTCATGGCTCCCCCTCATCCCAAAATTTTCCTGGTTGAGGCTGCTTAGGTGCTACCAATTTTATAACTGCTCATTATGGACAAAGAAAAATTACTCTAAATGTTAATTTTCAAAAGAGAGACAGCTTATTTCTGGTATTTTGTGTGTTGGAAATAGCACATGCTTGTTACAGCATAGCCAGCAAATGACCAAAGGATAAAAAGTTGTATAATCTTTAGCTGGTTTGTAAGCAAGGCCCTGAACTTAAGAAAGGTCCTACATTCAAATATAATGTAGAAAATAAATAGCAGAAAAATACACATCTTGATCAATTTCAGTGACAGCTACCCAAAGAAGTGATACATGCCCCATCCTTGGCAGTGTTCAAGGCCAGGTTGGACAGAGCCTTGGGTGACACGGTCTAGTGTAAGGTGTCCCTTCCCATGGCAGGGGGTTGGAACTGGATGATCTTAAGGTCCTTTCCAACCCAAAACTTTCTGTGATTCTACGATTCTTCTTGTTACTGTCCTGCTACTCTCTGCACTCAATTAGACTTGGACTGAAGTGCCTGCTGCTGGTTGCTAACACAGCAGACTAGCTGATTTTACAAATTCACTTGTAGGATTTTTGCAGGTACATGGAACTAGGAGTTTGTCCAATCCTCGCATACCTTTTCTTCTGTTGTTGAGTTTTTTGTTTTGTGTTAAGAAGAATGGTCTCTTACTTGCTCATCTTTTCCAGTGAGAAAATGAGCAGTGTGAAATATAACTAGCTGGCTCTATTCGCTTGACCATAGTATGATGACTTTGTTTTCACATAGAACTCTAAGTTTTTCAGCAGTTAAATCATCTCACAGTTAGGAGTTACTTTTAAAAAAATTATTCACTTGAAGGCACTGCCCAGAAATGAGATTTCCACAGTAATTCCTCAAGACCTTTTATCTTCTGAGACAACCTTTGAGTCTTGACCATGGGCTGGTTAGTGGGATTGAAGGGAAAAAGCCCACAACACACACTGCTGGTAAAACATCCATGTTTTTCAGGACGGACATATCTGCAGCAACAAAAGTGACAGTTATCCCATGCATCAAGTAGAATGAGTCACATGAATTCCTAGCATCATCGTCAATGACCCCCTTCAAGTCATTTTGAGGGAGCCCCCTACAAACACTGGAGCTCCTTGCCTTCATCTGCCTGGTCTGGCCTCCCTCACTGCTCACACTCATGTCCTAGTGTCCGATTGCCTCCCGATGTTTTTCCCCAGTTGGTCCAAGAGAGCTTGGCATCTCCAAATCTCTCTCCTGGAGCTGTGGCTGACAGCTCATGGTGCAATCAAACAGCTTTCTTAAAATAAGCTGTGATTTTTTCTCACATATACGGATTTACAAGGCTTTAGAGATGAAGTATTCAGACTTGCCTATGTTCATACATCTCTTAGCCCCCAGAGCCTTAGGGAAGCTTGGATGGGCCTGCTGGGAGTCAGTGAGGTACGAAAAGCCCCTTGGCACATGTTCACCAAATCAACCATCACCACCCTGACCCCTTAGGCACGGGATCTCTCTGGAGCAGAGGGCTCCCTGCTGAAGATGCTGACTTTGTATTATTAGAGCAATTTTCTTTTGATTTCTCAGCCCTGGCAATGCAAGTCCTCTGACTTTGCCAGACCCTGGAGGTAGTCTTTTCCCAGGGAATAGCTCAGGAAATCTTTAATGACTTCCTGCCACATTTACAGTTGATAACGTATCTCAGGGCATTGTGCTGACTTCCCGCCTGGTCCTGGCGCGCCCTGTGGCTGCACAACATCAGCAAACGCATACAGTGGTGAGCACTTCAGCAGCGCAGACTGTTTATGCAGCAGTTGTTCCAAAAAGCAAGTAACATACAGTATCCATGAATTATGAGCTAGCTACTTAGCTCATGTATACAGCCACCCAGCACCTAGCCTGCTCATGTCCTGCCTCAATAACTGTGAGTGCCAGCATAGAACCACCCACTGTTACCTGCCTGGGTTGAACAGAGTGGTAGAGCCTACAAAGACTCTGGGGGATTTATATGCTATAGGCTGTATAAATATGCACTGGGATGTCCTCTACTCAGGAAACTGTATTTTCTACCCTGTATGCCACAAATAAGAAAAATCCTCATTCTTTAATGACAGTCCACTCAAGAATAGGTCCAGTTAAGAGGAGCATCCCAGAGATCTGTCTACCGTTAGAGGGGCTTCAAATGAGTACCCCGTTACTGACCTTCTCTTGGAGGACCTTGGCATTAACTGTCAAGAGGTGGGATGTAATTTTGACACCAGTCTCAGGAGAATCTGTTTTAGGACGAAACGCCCGCCCTTTGTATGCTTTGCGCAACATAGCAGAGCTGCCGGTTCCTGCTGTGACAGCTCTCAGCCACGGGAGGGAACCTGACCTCAGCCATACAAGCTGGACAAGGCTCTTTTTCAAGCCAGCATCCTCGGGATAGGGTTCACCGGTTGTGTTCACTTAAAAGTGATTTTCTCCCACTGCTAGGTGCCTGCATTGCTGCTTCCTTCTGTGCGAGATTTGCACTCTACAAAAGCACATGGGCTCCTTGTAAAGCACTAGCAAGTAAAGCAACAGGCTAATGCTCTGCCCTGCACTGAAGGAAGAAGGGCACGGAGGCATCTGGCATATGGTGTCCCAGGGCTGGGAAGGTTCAGGGTACCCTGTGAAGTGTACACAGGTATTTTACAACACAGGTTTCTTTACAATCATAATTATTGCAAGGCCATGACCACTTGTCTCCTGGACGGTAATATTTACAGTGACCCATCATTCTCTTCCACCAGGGGTTTGGTAGTGGAAAATGTTGCCCAGGAAACACTGGGAGCTGGCAAAATTCTCCTGTCCAAAATTTGGGATGCTGCACTGAGGCTGGCCTTTCCCTCTACTGGCTGGCACTGCCCCTGCTTGCTGCGAAGACTTGGGCTGGGTGCTGCTGGCTTGTGAAAGGAGATAAAAACTAAGCAGCTGATGTCAGGGGGAAATCTCCATCCAGCAAAGCATTCAGAGGCTAAATTCAAACAGGATGGCACTGCTGCAGCAGAGTGTAATGACTGGTTCCACTCTGGGATGGGGGATGGCAAACCTACCAGGAGTGTTGACTTTGGATCTGTCAAAGTGGTGACAGAGACTGCCCTCCTCTTGTTATTTAGATTTTTCTGATGAGCTGGGTAATGTAATTAAAATAGACTTTCCGTTTTTGAGTGAAGTTGTTGGTCGCTTCACTGTATTGATTTATTGATAGCCATTAGTGCTGCCTTCTCCGCAATGGGAGTAGTGTAAACTGTCAGCGGATTCCTCTGCTTACTGAAAAACCTCATGTTCTCTTTCTGCATCATGCACACTTGCTGTTATTTAACTTACAGCAGTAGGCATTTTCATATAGATACAGGCTGAGTCGGTACCTAATTTTCCTGCTGCTTAAAACTCCCTGTGGACATCCTGAGTGCTCAGCATGTCAGGCCAAATCTGGCTCTGTGCAGTTTTCACAGCATGCAGCTCTCACAGAGCACAACATCCACCTGGTGTATTCACAGATCCTATGCTAGGACGCAACTGGGGCTGTAACTTCAATAAAGCCAGGACCTCCTTCAGAAGCAAGACAAATCCGCTAAGTGGTATTTTGTCACTCCAGAGCCAACAGGTATGGGAGCAGCTGGCTACACACCATCAAGTTGCACCTTGCCTCTGTGTACAGCAGTGTCTTCATATGGCTCACATGGAGACAAGTTGCCTACTTAATGTTGTGCCAGGCATAAATGCACCCTTAGGAAGGCCTATAGCCCTCCACATCTGAAAACAGCACACAGGTTACTTCCAGGTGAGGCAGCAGGTCCTATTGTGTTCCTCAAACTGCTATACAGCAGCTGCCTCCCACGAGGCAGGAGTAACCTGCTGCTGTGTCATACATCTGCTCACGAAAGCCAGCAGGGAAAACAGAGGGATCTGGGCCATGGAGCTGCAGGTCAAGGAACTGGGCTATGGGAGAATGAATAAGTCCTGAGGAAAGAAAGCAGGCAGGAGAGAGGGAGAGAGGAGGAGGAGGAGGAGGAGAAGGTACAAGCAGAAAGGCAGGAAGTAGGCAGGAGTCAGCTTAACCAAAAGATGATGTAGGAACACGCAGAGATGCCAACAATGAGAGCACAGTCAGGGACTCAGAAGGAAACAATGTGAGCAACTAAGTGAAGCAAGCAGAAGGTCAATTAGATCTGACCTTGAAAACAACAGCGAAGAGGCTGGCACCGGCAGCCCCTTACTATCACGCAGTTAAACTTCCTGGCTGATATTTTTGGAGGGGCAATGGAGGGTAAGCAATCTGCTCCCTCAGCACCTTGACAGCAGCCAGGCACCTACCTGCTTTTTCTCAAGGATGTACTCCACAGAGATGCAAGTTATCTCAGAAAACCTGTTGACATGTGTTAGAAAACAAGAACAAAACGTTCACTTAAACCTCTTGTGGGGCTGCTTTCTAACGTGCGGTAGCATCTACAGGGAACCAAACTCAAGTGGCTGATGTCTGTTAACTGTGCTTAGATTTCCCTGGAGCTTGTTATCTATGCTGTCATGTAATGAACTGACATGACTATACCAGCCTGCATCTGATTCCTGCTCTTAACAGCCTCAATGGAGCAAATCTGGAGTTAGCAACATGAAAAACCAATGCGGAGAGATTATCCTCCCACCTCACCATAAGGGACTGCACACTTATTTCTGACCCTATGGTGGATGGGAAGATGAGGAGGCCTTCACTTGGTAACAGCCACTTACTGATATCCCTCACCTACATTTTGCAGATAGCCTTCAGTATACATTCAAGTTTTAAGGTATTTCCATAGGTCCCTTTTTGACTTCAGGCATATTGACACAATGTGGGAGTGGACTTCTATGAAGGGACAGCCATATAGGGAGCTCCAAATCCAGATGGATGGCTTTCCACATATATTTTCAGAAAGAGGAAAGCAAGAGATTATTTATTATTGGCAAGCTTTCAGTGTTTCACCCTGAATAGCTTCAACATTCCCAAGCTTGGCATAGCTTGGCATTTCTTGTGAAGAATTGAAAGCAGAATGAAAACAATTAGTTCTGAAATTAATTGGAACTTTTGTTGCATTTTTACCTTGCTTGGCACAGTTTTGGACTCAAGACCCTCATGTATTCAAACATTTCTTGGTATTTTTCAGTGCAAGCTGAAATTCCATAAATTAGGAAATTGAAACAATAGGAATAGGAAAAGAAAAGGAAAAGGATACCCAACCAAACTCCCCATGTTTTGTAAACCTGAAGCATATACAAAAAGCACAAGGGTTGAAAAAACTGTATGCTGCCCCAAAGAACAGAGGAAAGCAGAGTTTCCCTGCTGATGTTCAGTTTGCAGAGAGCTTTCCCAAGCATAACCAATGCAATGCAGCTCTAATGTAAACACTGGTGGAAATTTTCCAAAGCATGTGAAACTGCAGCATGAATCCCACCTAAAATAAGAAGGGTTTGTGCACTCTGGTGCAAGAGTCACCTCTAGAAATCTGCTATGACTGACACCAGCAGAGCCGTGCTGCCTCTCCAAGGCAGTTGTAAAACGTCAGGACCCTGCAGCTATAGAGGGTGGTAGGGCAGGAGAGCAGAAGCAAGAGGCCATCAGGACAATGATGCTACCCAGAGCCCAAGTTCCCTGCTGTGTATTAGCTGCTTCCCAGAATTCCACTTGCTTCCCAAATTCTTTACTACCTTTCACAGCAGCAGTTATTTATTTAATTTGGAAATACACTCTTTAACGGTTTTAGCAAGAAACCAGTGTCCTGTGCATCCAGTTTCTCTGTAGAGAACCCCAGGGATGCCAGGAGGTCTCTATCAGAAACTAATCACTTTACAATGTTCAACATGCTTTCAGGACTGATATATACGAAGGTGCTGCATTCTTGTAGGCAAGAAATCCCATCTATTCTGTTGGGTGGCTGTTTAACTGGAAAAGTCTGGGCTTCACAAATCTTACTTGTATTTTCAGTTTGCAAAGATGTCAATGCTTTCTATATAGCAGTTTCACCACAGGGGGTTTGCCTTATCCTGAAGATAATGGGTGTGCACGTACCAAACTGAGTGCCAATGGGACCATTTCCTAAGAGCTACACTCAGCATAGAAAATGAGTTGGTCTCTTTACTCTTCTGCCTGTTACTTCATAATGGCAGGCAAGGAAAAGAAGAAGGGAAAAAAAATAAAGTCTTAAAAATGACAAAATGTCATTGTAAGACCGTCGGGCTTTCAGGTAGATTGCAAAGGAACATGACTAAAGCCATGAACAATCAAAAATTTTCTAGTAAAAATAAATCTGAATATTATGATAATACTCCATGGCTTTAATATCCACAAGAACAAATTATGATGTGCTGCTTCTTAGAAACAATATATTATTTCCTGATTTTATTCTCACTGTGGAAATCCTGTTGGCACCTAAAGGCCACAGTGTTGTCTCACTGGTAATATCGCCTTGTCAATGAGCTTAGGGAGACCTTTTGTGGCCTGTCTCTGTTCAACGTCAATACGTGCTTATCAGCAAAGCCAGATGCAGCTCAACTGGAGCAGGCAGTATGGGGCAAAGAAATCCTGTGCTTACCCTTGAATACTACAGAGCCCTCTCCATCTGAAAGTCAGTTGAGTTGGCATAATGTCTCCATTTCTTATTTCCCGAGAGTATTGTGGTCATTCCCACTGTGAGCAATACTGACACTAATGCTTCCATTAAGGCTAATGCACACATGCCAAAGTAGCTCCTCATGATTCTGTTAAAGAAAAGCAGGAGACAGCAGTACAAACAAGAGAACCTGTAGAGATAAATGCTCTGCATATTAAGTAGATGAAATTGTAAGAAGGAAGCAAGCAGGACTCTGAAGCCCTCATCTTTTTCCTTCCCAGTCTTGGATCTGACACAGTTCATGTTGTGTGCTTGTGAGACATGCTCTAAGTTCCCTGCAGTAACCATACAAGTCCTGATTTCATGATGATAAGAGTGAAAGTGGTACCAGACATGCTGTTAATAGAGCAGGGATTTCCTTCAGCTAAGAGACCCTTTGCTTTGAAGAGTGCTGATCTGAATAAAATCAAGAAGCTGGATGTATTTAATATGTAGGGCCTGCCAATATGCATTAGGGCTCATCCAGATGAAAGATGCCTAAGGGACTGACAACTCACAGGTTCTCAGAGGAAACTGCAGCAGCCTGCCCAGTGTTAATGGGGCTCCTGTTTTGATTATCATCACACATTCTTCCTCATTCCTAGGCCTTTTTCTTTCTACTGTATTTCAACTCTGCCACAATAAGCTAGTTATTCAAAATGCAGATAAACAGAATATTTTGTTACTATAGATTTAACTAGATATGGGGGGGGGGGGAATTGCTATGGGTCATGAAAGGGAAGAAACAATTCACTAAGATTTCTTAATAGATGTCAAAAATGTTATTATTAATTAACTGATAATGATCAAAGGAATTTTCTTTGGAGCACAAATTGTGTTATTTTTCATATGTTTAAGGTAAAGATGGATTGCATATTTCCAAATAACAGCTTCAAACACAACTCTGCAATTCTTGCATCACTGCTTCTAACTCACCTAAAAATACTGCAAAAATCTGATTTCTTTCTTAAATGTTCTATGCTTCTGGGGATTAAAAGTTTTCCTTCAAACACATGAAACCTTCTAAAACATCTGTAGGGCTAGTGCATTCCATCTAAGTTTTACTGCAGTTTGCACCCACCCCTTTTCTCCCACTTGCACCATTCCAAACACCACCATATCCCAATTTCCCAGATTTTTTTTCCCATGTGGCAAGGAACTGCTTGTAATACTTGAGATTTACTTAACCGGATTGTGTGAAGAGCAGATAGCTGGAGAAATAAAGACTGTAATTTGCCTTTGTACAGGAAGGTGCTCATTTGTTTTCTAACCCTACGTGCCCATCTCATGTAATAGCACTCACTACGAAGAGAAGAATAGCTGAGAATGTGAGCGTTTATTGAGTTATTTTGATGACGGAGGAGAAAGACAATGTTCTACTGTACTCTGGTGAAGATTTCTGACATAACGGTGAGATAGTTTGATTCCAGATTCTTCCATGTGATGTAGAAGTGGAAGGAGATTGAATGGCTAGACTATTCTCCCCAAATAGACAGAGAAAATGGGGCTGGTAGACCTTCATCTGGAGCAATGTAGGGGTCTAGCTGGCTATGTCTGTCTCAAGCTCTGTGATGATCAGCCCAAACTGTGCCGATTATTTGTAGGAGACATTTTTCTTCACTTTTTCTCATCATTACTATTGATTACATGGAAACACACGAAAAGCTGTGTGGGTTTGTGTAATACATTCCTTTTGGTTGCACTTCTCACCCTAGCAATGGTTGCAATCTGCTGTCCTAGAGGTAGACTGGTCATCCCAGCCTTTTCACCATTGCCAGTGCCTGCTTCCCAGCAGCAGCCTCAAAAGTGTCCATGAGATCCTGCTCCAGCATGGTGGCAGGTTGGAGCTGCAAGGCAGATATATTTTTCATGCCACCAGGAGCCTGTGCAGGACAGTTAGAGGTTAGGTGTTTTGCTTCCTTAATAAAGGATCTGGCCACGTTTCAAATGCCATTTAAGAATATCTGTCAGCATCGTAGGGATGCTGACAAAGAATTGCATCACTAGAGGTACACTGCTATAACGAGGAAGTATGTTTTAAAAGCCTAATCATAAATTATTTCCCTGTTTTATTTCACTAACTGTCCTTTACCAAGTTGACTTCTCTCCTGGAGCCTGTCTGCTTGCTTATCCAGACTTTGTATTCATGCTGCACAGTATAGGAGACCTCCATAATTGGACACGAACACCAAAACCTATGTTTAGGCAAAAAGCGTCAGATAATATTATACATGAGTGTGGAAACTGGAACAGATTCTTGACCCAGACAAAGTCCTGAGAGAGTAGACTGGTGGGCTACGCCTAGGCACAGAAATGAGGCACAATTGTGATTTTAACAGAATCCTCTGCCATCAGCTTGGGGAAAGGTCAGTCAACGTCAGTGCTTAGTCTCCTCATTTAAGAAGACAAACTTTATTTTGTAGAGTGCAAAGCTATCATAACTCTTAGCTTGCATGCCTCCGTGCTGCAATACTGAACCAAGCATGAGAAGATTCAAAAGTTCTGGTTCCACTGCTGATCAATAACTGAATTACAAAGCTTTTAAGGATTACAAAAGTGGCCAGCCTTTTTCAGAAACCAAACCACCAAGCCTTTCAGGGGCTGTGGCCACCATGAACAAAGGGGAAAAAAAAGTTTTGTTGGAGGAATGAATGTGACAACTGGAACAATTTTGTAACTGGGAATGTGAAGGGTTGATCTACACAGCTATTTTAGTTTCTGTTATTCCCATACCCGCAGAACTTCTTTCCCAAAGGAGAGAAGAAAGGGGAAGAGGAACAGCAAGAGCATTTAAGAGCTCTGCAGCTGGACAGCCCAAGCAGGGCACAGTGGAACTCATGCACGAGATGGGTACACACAAAAGTACAGTCTGACTAACTGGTTACAGAACTGGAGCATTGCAGTAGGCAGAAGGGGATCAGGGACATCCTACAAACATCAGACAGAAGTTACCTGAACACCACACTGCGACCTCCCTTTCTGTATCTGTGTCCTGACCAGAAGGACAGGTAGGCAGCTGTTATTTACGTATAATTACATGATGAGTTAGCTAATGGTAGACGCAGCATTGCTAAGTAGTCCTAGTCCTCTGTGGGACAATGTGTATTGGATCAGAGCTAAAATGATGAGGCCCATGTGACTGAAGAAAATAAGATGTGCCTAAGGGTGGACTGTAAGATCAGCTGGAGTCCAAAACAAACTCAACCGAGCTCTGAGTAACAGCCTGAAAGCTGCCTTGCTCTGCTGGGTTTATTTTCAGCTCTTGCCTAGACCAAGTGCCTGAACCCTCAGGTTCATAAAGGCCAATGGGTTTAAAACTTCGCATGTTGAAACTGGCCACCACATCACTTTGTCATCTCTATGCAATCACACAACTGGTTAAAAAACCCAACCCAACCCACCTCAGGGCACAAGTTCTTAGCTTCAGGATTTCAGAAGTGGCATGAATGGCAAGGTGTTAAGTACAGCAGGCTGAGGAGTTATGTTTATTCCCTGCAGCTTTGCACAGAGCTATGCACTCAGGGAAGCCTGGCCTCCCCCTGTTAAGATGGCAAGCTGAATTCTGCCTGTGCTTACACTTGTATATTCAGTGTTTTCCACTGAAATCAGCAGAGCTGATATTCCTGCGTGTTGCAGTATGGCAGTCAGAGCATTAAAATACACAAAACGTTATTCTCTATTTCAAGACTACGCACAAAAGGAAACCAGTGTTACTTTGTGGATAGGGAGAGCGGCTCCTTTCTCTCTGTTTTCTCCTTAAAGCTTTTGTACTTGGAGCACATCATTTACTTTGTGGCTTAGCATGCCTGATTGTATAATGATATTTCCTTTAAATAAAGCATGGAAAGGTTAAACTGGGTCAAGTTTGAGAGAGGCTGAGATGCATGGTGATATAAATACAGATTGTAGAGGTGCTCTATAATATACAAAGTAAGTAGATAGGCTGAGAAAGTTGAGGCTGTTCAGCCTGGAGAAGAGAAGGCTGTGTGGAGATCTCATAGCAGCCTTCCAGTATCTGAAGGGGGCCTATAGGGATGCTGGGGAGGGACTCTTCATTAAGGACTGTAGTGATAGGACAAGGGGTAACAGATTAAAACTTAAACAGGGGAAGTTTAGATTGAATATAAGGGGGAAGTTCTTTACTGTTAGGGTGGTGAGGCACTGGAGTGGGTTGCCCAGGGAATTTGTGAATGCTCCATCCCTGACAGTGCTAAGGTCGGGTTGGACAGAGCCTTGGGTGAGATGTTTCAGTGTGAGGTGTCCCTGCCCATGGCAGGGGGATTGGAACTTGATGATCTTAAGGTCCTTTCCAACACTAATTATTCTATGATTCTATAGAAGCTGTTTAAAATTAATTCTACCTGAAAATCGTATTACTTTTTAACATGGGAGAATACACATAGTTCTCAGCTCAAATGAGAGCTTCTGAGGTCATCAGAGTCAAGTTTCAGAGCTGATCACTGTAAAATACTGTTGTGGATACCTGGAAGATGTTATTTATGTAAGAAAGTAGGTTTTGGGTGATCTTTTATAAATAAGCCAGGTTAGACAGAAAGCTCTCTGTCCCCTTTCTCATCTACTCCAATTCAAACCAGTATCCAATCGTGGCCCAGTGATAGGGTTATGAAAATCTGATATCATCACTCGATTCCATCAAAGGAGTAGATCACCTGCACACATTGGTGATAGTTCCTGCACATCCACATGTATTTTCCTAAGATCTGCAGGAAGAACCTGGTTAAATCACTTCATATTGGAATTCACATGTAAAACTAGGGGAAGAGAGGGTCATATTGTGAGCGCTAATAATAATGCATCATAACAAATATATAAATATCTTTAATTATTATCAGTTTAAACACTTCCTCACTTCTTGCTTGATCTCTTCATTGTTTGTACCTCATTTCTGAAAGAGGATAATTGCTTTGGATCTCTTCAATTACTACTAAAGCACTGCAGAGTACTTGTAAAAAATCAAATAGGTTTGAAGACTGGGATCATTGAGCTTGGCCTCCCACGCAGTGCAGCTTGTATAGTTTCTCGCAACAGCTCCTGCCATGATTTTCTCATTCCTGATTGAAAAATCAGTGTCAAGGCTAGTTTGCAAATACTCACTGGTGTGGTCCAAACCAGGCTTATATCACCAGTGCATCCCCACTGCAGCAAGAGAAAAGCAGCAGCACCCTGAGTGAAGAAAACAGCATTTGGTCTGGCTGTGACAAACCCTCAACTTCAGCGGGGACTGCATGACCATATGATACCCCAACACAAGGACACTTGCTTAAGAAGAGCTCATATGTTCACTCTGTAAAGCAGCCTCTGTCTCCTGGGCACCTAGATCATGAGCAGCAGCTGCAGGGCTAGTCAGTGCCTGGCAGCATTCCTGAGCTCATGTAAAATCACCTGAGTTGTTTCTACACTTTGTGCTACCCTGAAGGTTGAACAAGAAACATTGCCAAGTGATGCACGAGATGGCAGCTTGTTTGGCAGCCTTGGCCCTGCCCTCCCTCTGCCTGTGTGTCACTGAGCCTCACAGCAGAGCCCATCCCCTGGGGCTGCTGCCAGCCACGGCCCATCAAGCTTTCTTTGAAAGCAAGCAGAGTGAGGCTGCATATTTCAGTCAAATTGACGGTCTTTGCTGGCATCTCTGTGCAATCACAGCACCTGCATGATGCTCCTTAATAAGAGTGCTTAAAAACATGCTTAGGAGGTTAGAGAACTAAAGAGTGTATTCATTCGTCACCACCTACTCTGCTCTGGGAAAATATACTGGTCTCAACAGCATCACATGAAGCCAACCAGCTACTGCTTCTATTAGTCCAAGGTGTGGGAGGCTCTGAAGGAAGCCGCAGTTGTAGATGCCTCACTAAGAATTAAACCCTGTAGGTGTCCTCTCTGTTTTCAAGCCAGAGGACAACTACCTCAGAACTACCTCAGGGTCCTCAGCCATCTAATGACCAGATGACAGAGGCAGAGCTGAAGGTGTAGGTTCTTCTGAACAGAAGCACTAAGGTCTTTTCAGCCATGGCTGTATGGGAGGAATTACAGCTTAGGGAAACTTATGGAGCTGGGCTAAGGATGGTCCGGTTGAAAATATTTTATTTGTAGGAGTAGGCTGGAAACCGGTCTGCTGATTTCAAATGAATTTTGCCACTTCTATACATTTTTTTTTTCTCCAAAACAGCACAACAAATATTTCAAAACTTCTTGTAACATTTACATGTTACATCTAGTATCAAATATCCCATTCATTCATAGGCTTCCTTTTCCAAACAGAGTTTTGAAGACAGAATTTCCAGAACCTGTCTCATAGTTGACGAGCTGTGGTCTTTCAAGGGAGAGAGACACTGAAATGTGGCTGGCTGTTTCTAAGAGTGGGGTTGAAGGAGCATCATATATCACAGGTTAGCAGCATAATACAGTTATTATTTATTCCAGGCAACCAAAGCCAGTCACAAAACTTTTCTCTCCAAAAGATGAAATGCCATAGCAATGCAGAAGCTCATGTCTTAGATCTTCCTCTGATTATTGCATTACCTTTACTGGAACATTTACCAAAGTCCAATAGTGTGTGCAAGTTAGCAGAAACAGAAAAACTGTGCTATTTATTTAAGTGGCAACTATCTCAGAAAGCAGAGAGTCGATTCCTTCCCTTCCAGCTCAAGCAAAATTCCCCTTAACTTCAAAGGGATTCTCACTGAAGTTTGGCGTTTGGATCCAATCCCTCTCTCTTGCTGACTGCAATGGAAGGGAGATGATTTTGCACGACTGGCATGATGTTTGTGGAAGATGCCAGCTAGTGACTTCAGAAGGCCTGTGACTGCCCTGGGTGATGAAGGCACTACCCTGCTCTTCCTGTGGGTTGCTCCTAAGGAGGGGACAATAATTATGCAGTCTGACAGTGGGGCTCAGCAAAAGAGGTGTCACTTTCTTTCAAGACAGAGGCATGACATGTGAAGCCAGAGGCCTGTGACCTGTGACCAAGAGTCAGAGACATCAAAGAATCTTCCTGGAAAAAGCCTCCTTTCACATTAATAGGGATTGTCAGTTCTTGCTCTTAACAGGCTTCTCCTTGTGTTTCTTAGGAGCTGGCGCGCTGAATGGCCTCAACAAACTCTCATACATGCAAGTGCCCCCGTGGGGAACAGCAGGGGAAGCCCTGACTGAAAGGTTCTGTTGAATTATTAAGATTTCCCAGAGTAAACCAAGGTAACCTTCGTGTTAATTTCTGTCAGCCTCTTCCAGTTTCATTATGAAACAGTCCCTCCGCCCCTCACCTCGCCTACTCTTCTCTCTCCTGTTAAAAGACACTTCACATGGCTGCTGAAGTAAGAAAGCCTGCCTGCAAGATTAACTAAATACACACAGGCCTATTTTAGATAGATGCATCGAGCTAAATACAGCAGCCTTGAGCTGCTGGAGGGAATGCAGCATTTCATCCGATCCCTCTCACCAAAGCGCATTAATGCTTCAGCAACCAGAAGGGAAATACAGGCACTAAGTCTCATCTTTAAGCAACAAACCCCAAAACTTCAGGGCCAAAAAAATGAACAATAGCTTCCTAACTTGTCACATTCTTTGGTTTTGCCAAGCCCACTTCAGAAAACATACGGGTGTTGAGTATGTTTCCCTGCCCACGTGTATGTCCGCCGTCCCTGGCAGCTGCCTGTGATGGGCACAGTGCATCAGAGGTGTATGCAGTGACTCAGAAACACCCATTCCATCACCTCTGGGACCATGTGATCATTCTTTATCCCAAATCTCCGCCTTTTTTGTTCACTGCACTACAGCAGTGGCTATAAACCACTGTGCTCTGCTGGTAAGCTGAATACTCTTGATAAACTGAGAATACTCCTGATTTTCTTGACTTCTTTCTCTGAGAAGGATCTATATTTTCTAGCATCTTCCTCTAGAGTTCATCAGCTTGTTCTGTGGAGTCAAGCAAATGTGTTTCTGCAGCTAAGAAAGTCTTTGACATATTCCTAGGCTGCGATGTTCTGTAGGGCTGTTCAGCCTTACTCTAAACCGAGCAAATCAGATTAAAGTGGAGGAGGAAGATGACAGTGTAACGGATATGTTCACTGTATTATTCAAAAGAAGGCAACCACACAGGGCCAAGATACCCTATATTAAAAATAATACATTTTCTCTAAAGAAGGAGTGTTACTATATTTTAAAGAACAGATTTTAAAGGTTTGAGTCATCTTGGAGCTGAATGTTCTGCTGCTATTGGTTTTGCTTTTCTAATGGTCCTGGGTAAATATGCTTGTGTTTGCTTATGAAGTTAATTTAGTGCTGGTGAAAGTCTATCAGTCTTTTTAGATTAAAAATGGTTTACATTCACTATATAAGAGGTATGGCACAAACATTTCTGGCTGGGTTTTTTCTACCAAGCTTGGAAGTCCTAGTGGAGTGGGACTTTCTCCATTCACTTGCAATGATGCATCAATTAACCTCTTACTCTCTTCCAAGCAACGTGAATGGCTTTAGCTATCACTTTCACCAAAAGTGGCTTATTAGTATCTTTTCTTAAACAACCTTGTGGTTTTAAAGGCCTCCACCCAGCAAGTTAAAGCCATATTTCATTCTGTGTTTCTGCCATTGTCAATAAAATGTAAAATTAAATCACGTAGAGCTTGAGGTAACAAACTTTCTAGACTCCAGGGAGCTGAACAAGCAGCCATTTCAAACCATGAAGAGCTGGCCGAAGACACTGGTTGACAACACTTGTTGGCATCTTTTAAAAGGAGTTGATATGCATGTGTTTGTTCCTGTGTATAAGAAAAAACAGGGAAGCCCATGCTTTAACATGCTTTATTCCCAGTTGAAGTGATTTGAAGGCAATACTCCCAGTTTCCAGAAGCCTGGAAAAGAGGCTTACCTACTCCATACAATCTCCTTTGTTTCCCACTCGTGATAGCCCATCACAGACTCTTTCTCCTACTTTTCCAAGGTCATCTCACTATATTTTTTCCCCTTTATGAGCAGAGTCTGAATTACAATCATGTGCCCCGGGCTACCTTTCCTGTGGCTGGTGTAGTCTGCTAATGGCAGCAAACTCATACTGCAAACTTGCTTTAGTGTTTGATCTTCCCAGACCCAGTAGGATGATTTCTCATTAAACAGACAATGGATGAGTGTCTGGAATTGGACGGCCACTAGTACAGACATTGTTAGTTCTGCATAATCACTTAATTTTCCTTAATAACCTTATTATATATATATATAAGTTGACAGTACTGAACTGGTAACAAATCTGTTACAATTGCTAATCAGATCTCTATTGTTTGTCGGCATTCAAGAAAAATTCCATTACGTTTACTATACCTAGATAAATAGGAGAATACCACAACAAACCATGAAAGACAGGAAGAAGTGAAAAACTACCTAGAATGGATAGCAAGTCTTCCTCACTGCTTCAACAGAAAGGAAACCATTTTGTCCCACAAATAACAGGCATATCTACAAATTGGAAGGTTTCTATTTGGTCTTAGAAAATCTGTTTGAAGACTTATGATCCAGTGCTTTGTATATATCTAGGGACAGAAGCCAGCCAAAAATATGGAGGCCTGAGGGGAGAAGAAAAACACTGGAATGAGCAAGGGGGAAGGGTACAGGAGGCAGAGCAGTGACATTGTTTGAAAGCAAATGCTCTTACAACAGCTCTGAAAATGTCCTGGGTGTTTTGTTTGACATTTCGAGCTAGGAGTTTCACCTACCCATAGATTATCAGATCAAGTCACTGCACCTTTATCAGATACTAATTGTATCCGGGTCAGGGCAGCTCTTTGTTATCTCCATCTGGGAATTCTGGGCTTATTTGCTTAGCTATTAAGGTGTCAAGAAAGGGATTTTTAGCCTAAAAAGAAAATAAAAAAAGAATAAAATATCCTAGAGTGAGGCATTCTGAAGAGTTTCCAGGCTGACTAAAAAGTGATCCTACACCCTTATAGACAGCAGCATCCTCTGAGGGGAGAATGCCACAATATAATATACCAGTCACTGTGCAATAAGAACCAAAATCACATTTTCCCTCTTTTTCTTCTTCTTCTTTTTTTTTTTAATTCAAAAAATTAGGAGAATTGCTTTCTTTTCTTGCCAGAAAGTGCAACATAAATGACATAAATACAAGGAATTTTTGAAAGGCAGTGTGAGATTTGCAAGGTGAAAGAAGCCTGAATTAAATGTTAAAATTAAAGCCACAGCCTTTATTACAGAGGAGTTGTGAAAGTTAAGGGCATTATGTTTCAGTCCTCTAGGGTAGAATTTATGTTACGAATCTCAGAAGAGCTCTTGCTCACACATCAACAGGGGAGAGCCAGTACTGTTTCTGCCCTTTCTGGGGGAGGAAAGATGATGCAGAGAACACTGTGGCTAGTTTGCTGTTATTAGCATTAACATCAATAAAGAGCACAATTTTTACCACCCATCATGCCCCTACTAGAGTACACAACCTCCCAGCCTCCACCCAAGAAAATTATACCATTGCATGAATTAATCATCTGGGCAATTAACAGCAAAAGAGACCTCAGGTTTCCAGCACAGTCTCTGGCACCAGTGAATTGGCAATGACGTAAGCTGCCCTGGGAATACGCTGGCGTTTTGCCTGTTCCTGAGCCTTGGTGTTGACTCTGAGGGCAGAAGCAAACAATGTAGTCACCCAACCGGTGATAAAAGCTGCAAGCCAATGCCAGGTTACTGCTGCTGCAGCATCAGAGAGATGCTCCTCCTGCCAAAGCCCGCCATGTGCCTATCCCAAGGAAGATGAGTATCCCAAAACAGGCAAGTGTAAATGGCTTCCTCTGATGTGCAGAGGGATGGACTCTCCAGGTGGACTGAGTATCTACCTCCTTTTTAGTAAGGACAGGCTCCTACTCTGCACCTGGAAGTTATGCAGCCTTTTGCAGTATGTGTATAAACAGGTTATTTAGCTATTCCTCTGATCCTGGGGCAGAAATGGGAAAGTTTATTTTGAGATGACCAGGCCTGTTTTGCATCATTTCTTAGCTCATTCTGTTGCTGTGAGCACTTTGAAAGTTGGAGTCAAATTCAACTATGACCATGTTTTCTTTAAGAGAAGCTGAAGGACAGGAAAGGCAAGAAATCAAGCCTTGTCTTACACCTGTATTTCAGTCAGCTGTTTCAGGTGAGATGAGGAGAGCAGGACTCCATCCTATAGGAATCTGCAACACATTTCCTGTGAGTTTTCCATCACCAAACAGGTGGAGCCTTTTTGTACCTGTGCCAGGTGAGTGCCCCTTTGGTCTCACTTGGGGCACCTGCACAAACTGTGAGACAAAAGGGGTCAGACTCAGCCCACTACCCCCAGCAGCACATCCCAGAGACTTCAGGAGAGCATGGAGGTGGTCTCTGATGGGAATGTCAGTTGGGTTTGTATTTTCCCATCTTCAGGGCATGTGACAAAACCACAGTAAAAAAAAAAAGAATTCAGGTAGGGGAAAGTTGACCCTTGATCAATGAAATTTGATGTCAGGGAGGCAGGAGAACTTACTTGGCAAACAGGTTTGGTTAATCTAAGACAAGCCATTTTCTTGCTTTTCCCTATGAGGCTTTCTGCTTTACTGCTCTTTTCAGAGGGAGCTTCTGGCTATTGCTTTCTGAGATCACAGAATAAGCACATCTCCCTCAGCACTCATCATAAGAGTAAGTTTCCAACTGAGATGAGATATCCACAGGTGAGCAACATTGTCTCAATAACACTTTCCTCTGGATCCTAGCTTAAAAAGAATTCGAGTAGAGGAAAGCATATGAGAAGCAGACAGACCTGTTAATGCCTTACAGCAAGCTGTGATCCCACTCAGGTTAGTGACTTATGTTACCAAGCCTGGGACAGCCTTGTCTTAAAGGCTTGCAAAGATGTAAGCTGCAGAAGGGCAATTACAGCATTATCACTGCAAACAACCTTCCCTGTCTACACAGCTTAATACCACTTGTCACATTTGTAATCCAGCTTCCCCTACCTGCCTTGTCTGTTTAGCAGTCACTTGTTATCAAAGCAAACCCAGTGAAACAAAAGAAAGGGCAGAGGCTAATTTGCTTCATGTGCTCCTGCTCTTCCAGATAACATTAATCTGTGGGTTCTTGATCCTCAGTGATGCTCACCCTTTCTTAGCATCATTAAAAGGGAGATAAGAAATCTGTGGAAGCAACTCTATAGGTTAGCACTTAAGCAGCATGAAAACAGGAGGGTTTGATCCTCAGTTCTTCTGGCCAGTCAAATAACCTATCCTGATTCCCCCGCCTTGCTTTCCAGGTGTAGCTGTCTCTGCAGGCAGGATTAATCCACTTTCCTACTCACTTGCACTCTCCATGTTAGAGAATCTGATTACGCAGATTGCTTGTAATTTATCTCCACCTGCCACGACTAATGCTCCATTCTGACCTCCTCTTTCCCATTTTAACATCTCACTGCAGGTCCAATACATACACAAACAGATGCACACACACTTGCTCTTTTTTAATGGCAAACAGCTCACTAAGAACCTCAGCATTACCATTTTTAATCGAACCAGAAAGCACAACTGTTTTCCCCACACTGCCCATGAGGTAATTTCTCCCTTTTGACTCCTTTCATTACATTTATAATTCACAGGCTTCCTACGTTGCTGCTTTATCCACATAAAACATAGTCATCTCCATACAGACGCGCACAATGAACACACAATGTTATAAACCCCTGCAGCACATATAAAGACAAAGGCACAAGCTACATGCCCTGAGCAAGTGCCACCACATGCATTCCTGTTCTCTCCAAACCCTGCAGGAAAACACTGCCTGCAGAGTGCTTTCCTATAAACAAAATCAGCCTTGCAGCACAGGGTCAGTATATGAATCTGGCAAATGCTGTTCCCACTTGTTCCCTTACCTTTCCTTAGTCTGCTAATTCAGGGGCCCTGGACTGAGTTGCTTTCTCTCCTGCACACAAACTGCCAGTCCCTCCTGCTTCACATTCACAGCACACTAGCAGGATTCACCGTCATCCCATTCTGCTGGATCCTTATCGCCCTATTGGCCAAAGCCAGACAGTAAATTCAATTAGGCTCCTCCTTATAACTATATTATCACAGGAACAGGATGAATAATTTAGTAAAACAACAAGGGTGTGCAGGCTCTGGTGTCACAGACTTCACCCCCACTGGTAGGCTTTTATCAAAAAGAGGTGGGTAAAGAAACCAGAATCTGTCACTCTCCTGAAAAGGAGACCTTAGATTACCCGCTTGTATTTCCCATTTCATCCCTCTTGTCCTCCTCCCACTAAAGCCATGGCATTCCCTTTTTATCATTGTACATCTACCCCCAGCCCATCACAGTATTTTCCTGGTGAATGGCCATTACCGTCTCGGTGGATGCAGAGATTTCTGTCCAGGCAAAGCAATACAGCAGCCCTCCAAACACTTTGCCTCTTCCTTGAATACAAGGTGTGAGAAAAGAATAAAACCATTCTGCAGAAGGGAGTGACAAGACAAGCTGATCACAAGGAAATGGGAGAGTCTGCCTTGTATCACGACATCTTCTGTTCAGCAACTGCGCTGTCATCCTGTCAGTTCAGTTATCCAAAGGATGCAAGTACATGGTTCGCACTGCTAGGGGACTGTGATTTCACATGCCTGCTGTGGGAGTTTGAATCCCCACATTAAAAAAAGCACACCAAACTGACAGTTTTCCCTCAGACCAAATGACTAAGCTGTTCTGGTTTGCCTTTTTTTTTTTTTTTTTTTATTTCCTGACCAGAAATCTGTAGTGACATCTAACTGTGCCTGTATTTTCCAAGAAACAGTTTTCCCAAAATGAACAAAATAAACATTGCTCTTTTTCCTCAAGTTATGCTTTGTTTGAAGAGTTACAGAGCATTGCAGCTTCCCTTAACAGGGTCACCACTGTTTAAATCAAGCCTCAGATCACCTCTTTTGCCTCTTACCACCTCAGTTTTGTTATGGGACTGGTGCTGGAAGTGGAGGAGCTCAGTGGAACAACCCCTCCCACCCTCAGATCAGACCAAGCAGCCAGAAGGTCTTTTTAATGACCAGTGGCAGCAATACTGAAAGCTATTGTGAATACGTGTTCACAGGTACAGTATTTACAGCCATCTCATTCCATTGTAGATGAAAAATAGGCAGGATGAAGAAGCCATGCTTCTTCCCTCGTAGGAGCTTGCGTCCCTCAAAGTCCAAGGACACCCTTTCCACTCTGCTTCCCCTGTCTAATATTTACTCAGCAGAGTCTATATACTTACTACCATAATAGTGTGAGGTTCATATTTGCACTAGAGCCCAAACTCCTTCGAGCAACTCCTACACCAGCTCTTGGTTTGGCTCCTCTCCCAGGACTGCCTGGCTCTAGAGACAGTCGGGACACGAGGTTGAAGTCAAGCCCAAGCATCAGCACAGCTACAAAGGCAGACCGCCACTGATCAGAAGTTTTCCTAAAGGCAATGTCTTTCTTTAGGCACTGTCTTCATGTTGAAGGACTGGCAGGAGACTGGGATAATGTGTGGCTATTGCCATCTTCATGATTGTGAGACTGTCTTTACTCTGTCAAAGCTCCACTGCAGGATGGAGTCATACTGCCTTCCCCAGGAGAATAGGGCACAGGAATGGTGGATGTTTTTGTCTTTCCCACTGAGTTTAAGGTCATCTAAAGAGAGAAAAATTCTCAACCAAGTTGTTGTCTTTGTCTGTTATGGATTTCCCTGCCACAAAATGGGACAAAACTGCCCTCCTGTTCCTGGAGATGCTTCTCTTTAGAAGAATGGCAGCTGCTTTTTTCCTCCTCCTCTTTCCCTTGCAGCCATCCAAACTTTTAAGAGCTTTTGTGTTAAAGGAAACCTTGAATTATGCACTTGGGGACATATTCAGAGCAATTAAATTAAGCCATGTGGCAAGTTGCCCAACGTCACTACCAAAACCTAAGATATTTTAGCATCATTTACTGTAGAGTTTTTACATGATGCTTACTTAAATCACAAAGAGAGCAAATTAGGCTGTTGCCATGACAACTAGAGAATCTGCTCAAAATTCAGGAGATGCTGGGGAGGGGGAAGAGCTCTTCACAGGAGACCTCTGCATCACGAATATGGCCCTTGGTTATCAAATCCCTTTCAAGTTAATTCCTAGCATCAAAGCCTCCCTGACAAAGGGTTTAATAATTGAGAGCAAAGCTTTGGCACAAACCAATTCTCTCAGTATGAATGTGAATTTATTTCTGGTAAGAGGTGCTCAGCCGAAGGGTGCACAGAGCAATCACAGAAGTGGCAGCAGTAGTACATAAACACATGAAGCATGGTGGAAGACTTGGCAGGAGGCTTCACTGCAGACAAGCACTGAATAGAAAGGCAGATCATGACTCCGTGATGCAGTAAAGGTAAATAAGAACATTAAGAGAGTAGATGGGGAAGAAGAGAAGGAAGCAGGGTCCCAGCTTCTGCTCATGGAAACCCTATGGAAATTGGAATAAGCTGAGCAAAGTCTTCTGCCAACCCCAAAAATGAATTAAAGCAAATAAGAGACCAAAATGTCAAGACAAAAAGAAGGATCAGTGGTATCAGAAGAAGCTGACAGGCTGAGCAAATTAAAGATACGCTACAAGAGTTCTTTTTAAGGAATTGAATCCTTGGTAGGACTGCTGAATATTTTCCATCAAAGCTGGATCTCTGTGTAATATTTTTTTTTCAACTGAACACATTTTCTGTTACAAGCCTTCTAAGAAAATAATTATTTTAGTAGAAACTTTTCAGTGAAGTCTTTTGGTTCTCAATTGAAATAGCTGAGGTATTTTTTGAATAAAATAAAGAACATTTCTTTGAGAAAAAAATTGAAAGCTTTGTAGTTTATGTGGAAGATGTCTCCTTCCTCATAATCATTTTTGATGAGAGTATTTATTGCCATTGGAAGCTTTGGCGTTCTTCTCTGAAATGATGTCTCACTGGGCACAAGCCGCTTGTGGAGGGTAGGAACAATAAGTGGGAGTGTATTCAAAATTAAAGAAAATGACACACGCAAGCAAATGGAGTAAACTGTGAAAGTTTCTCCTGCTCCCTCTTCATGCCTAGATGAAAGGAACTGTGTATAGTGATGAAAATGAGAAGCAAATGAGAAATTCAGGGAGAAATATGTGATTGTATTGTTGTGTTATACTCCAAGCAGGATACTTGCCAAAGCAAAAGCATACGTACTACAGGGATCTAAAAGTTCAAGAAATTGTGAAAAAGCAGCTAATAACAAGGATATAAATTCCCCCTTATTTGATGTCCTTTTCACCTTCTGAGGTCCAAGATTGATTGTCAGTCTGCTTTACTTGGGATGTTATGGCAATATTTCAGCAACATTGAGTTGGAGGTGTTGATCTTCTAACAGGGTCCTCTTCCTTGTGCTTGGGTACCACTTTTATAGGTTGCTAATAAGGTCTAAACTCTAATTGGTTGGAACTGGATAGGAAACAAGTCTTTAATTGGTTATTGACTTGCAAATGAGACTCCCTGCCCTCCCCAGCTATTTTGCCAAAGCCTTGCAAAAAGCATTTATTAGCTAATGGCACTGTAGCATCAGGAATAGGTCAGGCTGCACACAAGCCATGTAGGTTTGTTTTAGACTGAGAATAAGAGACAGAGTTGAGAGGTTGAAATGAGCATTTTTTTCATACAGAATATACTGCAACACCCTTTTTAACAACTGTCAGTGTGGCAAACGTGCTCTTGGGATGGTGTAAGAGCAGCAGAGGCTTTCACGTGGCAGATTCCACAGAAATAAATCTGAGGAATAGAGGACAAAGTGAGAAAGAAAAGGAAAGGGTGATGCATAGCAGAAAATGAATGGGCTCCTTAGAATGGTCTGAGATTCTATTTTCTGAAGTGAGATACCTTTGGGAGAAGCTGCATTTTGCCTAGTTAGACTGATGCATTATCCTGGGGCATCAATGCTAGTGCATATGTGTTTGGTGGACTTTAAGAAACATATTGTCATCCCCCTGAAAACACGTTTCAATGTCCCTGATTAAAATAAATTTTCATTCTTCAGCAATAGTTGCTTGTTATTTTAATAAACTTGGTTTTGGTGTTTTTTTTAAGACCACCTAGGTATCATATCTTAATTATGGAAAAAACCTAAACATTTTTCTATCGGCATCTTTACTTTCTTCAGTAAATTAAAGTGAAGGGTTTGTAAAACGAGTCTTACAAGGAGCAGCTGAGGGAACTGCAGAAAAGGAGGCTAGAGAAAAGCAGGCTCAGGGGAGACCTTATCACTTTTTACAACTGCCTGAAAGAAGGTTGTAGCAAGGGGGGGTGTCATCCACTTCTCCCAAGTAACAAGCGATAGGACAAGAGGAAATGGCCTCAAGTTGTTTCAGGAAATGTTTAGATTGGATATTAGGAAAAGTTTCTTTACCAAAAGCTCTGTCAAGAATTGGAAAAAACTGCCTAGGGAAGTGGTTGAGTCACCATCCCTACAAGTATTTAAAAGATGTGTAAGTGTGCTACTTAGGATAATGGTTTAGTGGTAGACTTGGCAGTGAAAAGTTAATGTTTGGAGTTGATGATCTTAAAGATCTTTTCTAACCTAAGCAATTCTCTGATTCTGTGATTTGGTAACATTTTTCTATAATTAGTTTATCAGTTGCAGTGACTTCTGCTTTTTTGTTTGTTTTCTTGAATTAGAAAAACCTATTTAACCTTCCAGAGTTCTCAACCCTTTTAACTACCAGGAAGAACATCTCATTCAAAATCTGAGGCTAAACATCATGTTTAGAAGGGACAGCTGAGCTGAACTCTTTTTTTAGTTCTTTTAAGCCAAAGGGCACTGCTCAGTCTCACAGTGTAGCTATAATGCTACAGGTAAACTCAATGCACTGACCAAATCTTGTTTCTTACCTCAATTTTATGCCCACTCAAGAATAGTTTTAGCAACACCAAAGTATTCATGTTAGGATGAAACTCATCTGAAATTCAAGCAGGATCATAATCCTCACCTCCAGCAGACACTCATCTAAAAAGGGCCAGTGCAGATAATCTATTGCAATGGAATAGCTCAGGAGAACCAAGAGCTGATTTGGCCAGTTGGTTTGCTAGAAATAATCTGCTTCTTCAGATGTCTCCATGATCCCAAACCCTCCTCCTCTCTTCTCTAGTTGCCAGGCAACTACAAAAAGGACCAGAGAGCATGCTGGTAGAAACCACCCTGTACAGCTCTGTGTGGGTTCAGGTTTTCTTTCCTAGAAATACTCAAGGGCAAAGAGGACTTGGCTTCAGAGGCAATGTCTTGCTGTGAAGCGTTGCTTTGCATGAACATTGGTTGTGTGGCAAGTGATGTATATCCATAATAACCAAAATAAATGCCTTCACTGACTTCAGACTTGCTTCTGGGGCTCAGCTGTTCTCCATCAATTCCACAGATCAATCATTTAAGGAGCTCAAGCATGGAAATCACCAGCCTGTACAGCAGGAGATTTCACAATACCAGATACCCTGTATAGTTGTTGCAACATCTCTGAGGATCACTGCAGTAGCTGGCCATAGCCAAATATTTACAGTACTGACTTAACAGTGTGTCCCATGGGGCAAATGCAAGAGAAACATGACATTTTTAACCAAAACTCTGTTTGCTTATAAAAGCTCAAGCACTTTTGGATGAGAAATAACTGAGATCAGCCACTGGAAAGTGAAATGGAAAGACCTGTATTGGGCTCCATGGAAACCCCTGGTCAACTTGGTGGGGGAGAGGCTGTCTCATTCTCCCAGCTTCCTTCCCCCAGGGGATATAATTGAGGAATAAGCCTCAAGTATATGAATAAACCCCCCTGATTCTGATGACTGGAGCTGTAAAAAAGAATACCTATATCTCAAAATAATTAGCATTTTAAAATACAATTTAGTTTAAAAATTCAACCAAACACAGGTACAAAGTCAAGTAAAAAATACCTGAAAGATTAGACACACGTCTGTGACTTCACTTTCAACACAAGCTGAATTTGTAAAGTCTTATCCTGTGTAGGACTGAATGTAACAAGGAAGGCAGGAGAAGAAAAGAAACCATCTATTTCAGCAACTTTAATATTATGTTTTGTTTCCTGTAATCAGATTGAGTTCTTGATGCTTTTCAGTATTTCAGGCATATTTTTGAAACCTATTATTGCACAACAAAATCTGTTTTTTACCCCTTCCTCTATATGTCATGTCAGAAAGTCCATCTTTTCGAAGCAAAGTTTTCCATTTTTAGTATCTACTCTCCTGCCTAAATTGATAAAGGCCGTACCCTGAGGCCATTCAACCTAATAATATTCACTACAGCCTCTGAAGTCATAGTTAAGGACCAAATCCTCTTAACCACATATCCCCAAAATAGTGGAAATTTCCAGTTTCCCTAAGAAATCTGCTTCCTTCCCTGCCCTTCTGAGTAGCCACTTATTATCTCTTCATAGTCCACAGAGTTAATTACTACTGATCTAAATTACATAGTCATAACCAGACCCACATATTGCTCTCAGCTGAAAGGAAAAATGCTACTGCTTGCCGCCCATACACCTCAACCAAGGTTGTTTTTTGCTATCAGTGAGATAATATCATGACTGCAAAGGTCTTGCTCTGGGTCATATTGTTCTTGTTAGAGACTTTCTTAAACAACTGCATCCAGCCTTTGAGTTTACAGCTTAAATCAGCCATTATAAGCAGATTTCTCCTTTGGTCCTCTAGCAGTTCAATACAGATGGTTAATCTTTGTCCCTGTGGTTTTTGGTTATTTTTTTAATCCCGTGGCACATCCAAGGTTCTCTTATTCCCTGAGGTCACAGTTTGGCTTGATGCCTTTTTTGCTGAGGTTTGAAGTCCAAAGCAGTACCCTATTACAAAATCTCAATGGTACTTTTGCTGTTCTTAGTGTGGAAAGTTGAAGCTTAGAGTGATTAAGAAAAGGAAATTAGGATTTAGGAATAAATTTTTCCTGAGTTGTCCCTTTCCCCCTTCTAAAAACCACTTAAATTTAGTACCTAAGGGTAGAAAACAAGACAGATGCTCTGATTAAAAGCTCTTTTCAGCTGTTTAATGTCAAGGTGCCCCTGATATTATGGGAAGGGTATGGATAGGATTATAAATTCTAGCAACTAAGCTTGATTATTTTTTAAAATGGTCTATCCCTTTACTAGGTCTTGAGGGAGAATCCTTAGAATAAGAAAATAAGAGATGAAAGAGTTTCCTTGGAAGAAATGGATAGGCAGGATGGACGGACACATTTTTATGTGTGGTGCATAGACCTTGACTACATACACTTGAAGGCAGCATCAGCCATGGCAGCCCAGCGTCATTGCAACAACCAGGCTGAGGCTGAGAGAAATGGAGAAGGAGCAGACAAGGGAGTGGGGGGCAAATTGTGCAGGGAGGGGAGCAGCGAACCAGCAAGGTGAAGGGCAGGTAGCATGGAAGGACTCATGAAAGCTCTTCTTGTTTGAGATGATTGAAGTCTTACTCTGTGTGGAAGAAAGGTGAAAGGTGAGGGAATAAACTCCTTCATGAATGCACATGTCCTAGGAGAGCATTTCAAATAGCAGTCTATAGTGGGCAAGAAACGATCATATTTAAATACTGCTCACTTCCCAGGGGTATGGGAATCAAATTAAAAGCTATTCATAAGGCTGTAAAATGAAACTGCATAGAAAGTTAAAAGTCATGTTTCAATTTAGAGTTATTCACTGACTGATAAGAGACCCAAAATATGAATATGTTCCCCAATGTTAATGGCAAAATGCCTTTCTCAAAGCAAATTAAAGGAGAAGGAGACAGCAGCAGCAAGCTGGAATGAGCTGAGGGAAAGCTGGGCATATGCTACAGCACCAGACAGGATTGCAAGGTCCAAATGACACAACAGGACAGCATATGTATTGACCACTACTCCCACTCAGTACCTTTGACATCTCCTCTGGGGTATCATAAATAATGTGACTTCAGTGTAATTTTTGAAATAGCCTGTTCTTTGAGGGTAATTGGTATTTAATAAGAGTCACACCTAACATTTATTTCTTAGAGTATGTCTATGCAACACCCAACACCATGTGAAGGTGCATACTCATGCTCATGTCTGTATCCCATCCCAACTGCATTACTGTGCTACAGGCACAGTAAGCCCACTTAGGTACAAGAGCAAACCAGTGCAGCTCAGGTCTCCCTGGCCCCAGTGCTACTGCTGTAGGACCAGCTCTGGTGTTTGCAGCACAGTGCTCTGTGCCATGCATGTACACTTCCACATTCTCATAAAGCAGAAGCTCTTGCTATAGAGACTGCAGTACAGATTAAGGCTGTTTAGAGCCTTAGTAGTAGAAACTGTGCTATATGTTATATATATAAAGCATATATATAAGTGATGGGTAACGATACTGGTTTTCCCCAGTATTGTGCCACAAATACACTTCAAGACCACATGGTAATCCCGTCTCCTGAACAGGAGAACACTTTCACATCTATGGTTAAGACTGACTTTGCACAGGTCTCTGCCGTGGGGTCTTCCCTACTTCTCAATTTTTTCTCCTTCTGCTGCTGCCTAAATGACCTCCTGCCCGACATGATAACAAAAAGATGGATGTTTTTCCCATTTAAATTTATACTTAGAGCAGACGTTCAAAACCACCTTGCAATACACCCCCAGTGCAACTACACACTGAACACTACCAGTAAAACCCTTAGAAAGCTTTTTATTTTCTGAAAAGAGCTGCAACAATTTATTTGTGCTGGGACTTCTTCTCTATACATATTTATGGGGTGTGTTTACTCAAATAAAGCAATGTGTGAAATTCAACAGACACAGAACCTCAGAGAGAAGTCTTCTGTCTGCTTTAATTAAAGAGAGAAGGAAAACACTCAAGGATTCTTTACTGTAGTGAAAGTTTAAAGGATCAACAGGAACCACTGTGGGTGGATGAAGCTTCTACATTTTAATGATTTCTGACATGTCTTTAAGTTCTCCAGGTTTTCAAGCCATTACGATACAAGGAAGTTCACTGTGGTGACTAGATAGGCACTGCCCCAGATTATGTACTGCTGGTTATTTAAGAGGGAGAAAATAAAAACCAAAATACCTCTTGCTTCAAGGAAGGAGAGAAAAATAATACACTTTTTCATTATTTATTTTATAGAAGCATACAATACCCATGATCCAGAGGGTAAGGGCACAGCAGCCCTGCCTACATGTGCAGAAGAGATTCATATGCAAACAGAAGCACCATGCTTTCCCGTATTCCCTTCCATTTAGTTTGGGTTGAGGGTTGATTTGTTTACAGTATTTAAAGCTCCTTTTTAATGAGTTGTGTGAAATCTGGCAGACGCATAACCTCTTTGAACAACAAAGAATTTCCTGCATTAATGAAGGAGGAAAGAAAGCCAAGAATTAATTTATTACAGCACATTAATTACTTTATGAAATTAAAGTTCAAATAATTAGCAGTAACCACAAGGGTGAGGTAAAGGTGAGAGGAGATAAAATATGTACATTCTGCTTTAGTGATTTTTGATGATGTGTGATGATGACCAGGAAGAAGTCACTCAGTGCCACCTTCTATATTTTCATTTAAAGGTTTACTGCCACAATATTGAGTATGAGGTATGAAATGAATGGCTATAAACTTGCTGGATTAAGTAGCTTGAAGAATTTTGCCAAGTCAAATGCTGAGATAGCAATCACCTTCTTTAGTTACCTATAAGGTGGTCTGCAAATATTTTTGCTGGAAGCATAAGATGATCAATTGTGGTCTTGCTTGTATTTCTGTGGTTCTAGATTTCCACAAAAGAAATACGGATTTACTATCAGTAAGAGATGTGGGTGATAAAGACTGTTCATTTAGACATGAACCCACAGAACATAAACCAGAGCTACAAGTGGAAGCTCAAATTTCCTCCAGCGCTACTAACATTTCCCTCTGTGTGAACAGTCAATGTAAGACAGAGTGTCAGACAGAGTCATGTTGTGGGGGACATCTTTGGTACTTGTTTCTGAATATTCCACAAGGCCACGTGAAGTGTAAATCTCTTGTTCTAAGAAATAAAGGATGACAAGAGACTGTTAGCAACAAAAGAAAATGGATCAACTGAACGAGAGACACGGGGGGTGTAAACAAAACACTTTCAGAGAAGACTTGCTCTGAAGGGGACCATGTCTCCATTCCTGCTGCTTGGCCAATGAAGAGCACCTCAAACATCACACACAAGTCATGAGCTGCAAACCTAAAAACCTCCAGTGGTCTTGACAGTGCTCACTCGTGTGTTTGTGAGGACAGTGTTTCCTGGAACTGGAGTGCTGCTCCCTCCATTGACAGCTCTGCCACTCCAAGCACTGTTGTTGTTTTGTGAACAGCCTCATTTGCTGCATGCTGCACTTGCCTAAGGCTGGATATTCATCTCCCCCCTCCTCCCTCCTCCCAGCCCACCACTGGTTTTGATGGGATATTTTTCTCCCCACATTAGCCTTCTCTCTGCTTTTCTCTTTTCCAGACCTGGGCCCATTTCGTCCTCCTACTTATTCATGCAGGAGAGCAGATGGCAGAGGGAGTGGATTTCTCACTCACTGGGAGTGTGCTAGCTTATACAGACACTAGGTTTTGTCACACAAAGTGGGAATAATGCCAGCTGCAGAAAGAAAGCAAGATATTCCAGAGCATGGTTCCTAGCATCCCCTATTCTCTGTTCTTTGTTCAAACTGGATGTATTTTGGGCAACACCATTCAGTTCCCAGTGAGTATTTATGCCAGTTGCATCACATCTTGCTTTTTCCTTCTCTTGTTGGAAGTTTTTAATCAGGCTGAGAAAATAATTCACAGCATATCATTTATCAAAATGAATGCAGCTTTTTGCTCTCAAGAAATAGCTGCAGTTCAATACAGACACAAAAATTTGGGAGCACTATTTTTAAGTCTGCAGTGGAAACATCAGTAGTTCCCTGCAAATCTTCCATATTCAGACAGCACAGGAGGTCAGTTGTGATGAGGTAAGTGGGACATAGGCAGGATCTTTCTGACCTCAGGGGAAGACATCTGAATGCACACCTTGAATATAAACTGCACTAGGACACCCACCAACCATCCCTATGCCTGGTTCGGTGATGAGGGCATTGCTGGGAGTATTCCCAATAGGCAGACTGTAAAAACTTTGCTATTTTGTATTCCAGCAGTATTTACCACCACAGAAAAAGGCCACTCCATTCCAGCTGGCCTTAGAACCCAGGGATGCTCCTGGACACATATCATTTATTAGAATGGATGTAACTGTGCTACAAGTATGCACATAGGCATCTCAGTTTTGCTGTCCCAAGTGACCTTTTCATTATCTTGCCATTGGGATGCAGCTGCAATTATCATTGATAAAGCTTCTGTCACAGTTACCACCATCACCAAAATAAAACACAAATGACAATATATATACACTTACCCAGCCTTGCAGCCTGACCAGGTTTAGCTGACAAACCACTACTGGGAATGTTATCGGCAAAGCTGCTGTTGTAGCCTCATTAATAAAGAACAGCAATACTTGACGTGAAAGCTTTCCATCATCATTTTGCCTGGTAGGTTCTATAGCGATAACAAAGTGCAGCCACCTTTTGATTTACAGTGACATTCAATGGGTACCCCAAGAACAGCACAGAGAAATAAGGTATTGGTAAAGGCCACTGGTGTCCGTGCTGTTTTAATTGAAGCAACAATACTGTCTTTGACTGCTGCACAAGTACTGCCAGACTTCCAGAGTTTTTGTTGTTTTTCAGAAAGCCTGAACCAAAATGACCTTGCAGAAAGCTATATGCAATTGAAAACAGCTATTCAGAAAAAATGGACAAGTCAACTAAATCCAGATTTTAATCTGTGGTTTTAAAAGCTTCTCTCATGCTCTAAATTAAGGTAACTGAGTTGTAAATAAATGGAGTTGCAGTGGGCAGAAAGCTGTTGGAATAGGACCGGTCTGATGTTTCTAACACTAAAGCAAAAACTCTATTTCAAGTTTATGTCAGGAGAATGAGCAGCAGGAACCAATGGGTATCCAAGCAGCAATTTACCAGTTTATCAAGGCAAATCTTGCAGAGAAAAAGCAATCAAAGAGGAATGAGAGGAAAAACACCCCCAAAAACACATGACAAAATAATTAAAGGTACTGTCTTTAGACATCATAACCCATTTAATTAAATCTCTTACTAATGCAAATGCCACTTTGCTTCCATTTGTCATCAGTGGTGCTAGACTGTCAAGGTGACACAAAGAAAACTTAAGAAAAGCATTTTCATTACATGTCTCACAGGTGAAAGCTTCAGCAGTCTGAGCAGAAAAATGAAGAATTAACAGCATTCCTTAGTTCCATCGTATATAACATGCAGTGCATGTACATCCCTTTTAGGATGGTTTCTTCATCACCACAAAACTGAGACTAATGTGTCTATAAAGAGCCTACTAATCAAACTCTCTTTAACTGGGTCTCTTCAATGTGTAATTTGGATGTGGCTTTTGCTGCAAAGCCAGTAAATAACTTCTTTTCACACTACGCTTTTCACACTGTGAATGCACAGAAAAAGTGCATTCAAAGAAGGGAGCTGTAAGAGAGGTGAACTGATTAATCCTTCAAGATTCAAAGGGGAAGCATGAACTCAGTCATGTTTTGGTCCATCAGTCATACAATGCTCAGTCAGTCAATGAGTTCAGTTTCCTGAGCCCAAATTTGCATGATGGAATTCTTATTTGTTTTGGACTCATGAATGCCCTTCCAGCCCAACTTGGCCAAACACTTAAGAATGTAACAGTACTTTTTTGAACTGGGAATTTAGCCATGGGATCATGAAAAGAAGTTTTTTGTGCAGTACTATGGTTAAAACAAAACCCAGAAACATGTCAAGCTATTTACTGCAATGAAGACATGATAAAATATCAACAACTTTTAGAGTCAAGCAGTTCAAGCTACATTTACAAGGCAGGACCTTAAGAAACCGTTCTGAGACACTGCTGTAGGATTATTCCAAGCATTGAAGGCCAGTCAGAGTAGTACCCAAAGCAGTGCCCTCCAACCCTATTAGCATTTGCTATACCAGTATGAAGAAACAACCTTCTGGGAAGCCCCATGCCACCCCCTTGCTATACTTTATGACTTGGATTTCCTCCTCCTCCACTCCCAACCGTTGCTGACTCACTGGTAGTGTTTTTCTTCTTCCAATTTGCTGTAATTGCTTTATGCTGAGGCTCTATTGATCTGTCAAGAATGTGTGAGTGGGGGAATTTCTTGACAACCCTGAGGCCACAGGTCTCTGCCTGCTGGCTAGCAAGCATGGGAAAGTCAGATAGGCAGAGGTGCTGGGCCAAATCTCAGTTCCTTTTTACTGAACACCACTCTTTCACTGTGCCAGCAACACCACCACTTTTTACATAGCCTATCAGAAGCATTTTAAATGGCTACACGAAACAGTGGTAGTTCCTGCCTTTCTTGACCCTAAGATAGACATAAAAGCAAAAAACAAAGCTAAATCTAACAGAACAACAAGCAGGATAAACACGGTATCTACAGTGACAGGGATGTTTGATCCTTTGAGTTACTGAACTTAATTCCTGCAGCCCAAGTTGCTGGTTAGCCTCCTTTTCCATGTGGTTTAAGTACTATAGTTCTCTTCTTCAGGAATTGAACTGCTGTTCCACCCATCTCTCACAATGAATGGAACATTTTCTGCTCCTTAGCTGTTGTGCATCCCCTCTTTAGTCAGCAGAATGTGCTGGGAGTTGCACAGCCATGAGCAAAACCACATCAGTTTGCACCCACTGTTTCCTCAGTGTTAATAGTTTCAAGGTTACTAAGTGTTTATTTTGGGTCACAACAATGGTCAGAGATGCTTTAGGAGTCTCATTACTGGTTAATGAAAGAGAGATTTTGTTTGTCATGAACCAGTTCATATTGTTCGTCAAACTAGCTTCTTGTCTTATTTTTGAACAGTGAAGGGTTCCCTAGCCAAGCGTCCAAGGGTGAAGGTACTAGCACTTCAAACCTCACAATTCCTTCAGATCTTTGGATGGGTTTTGTTGCATGGATGCAGTCAAAGTTGGGCTGAGCAAAATGCACAAAGTACCCATTTCTCTTTGTATTGATCAAAGTTCTTTCACAAAGAGTTCTTGTGATGCAACGTCATTTTGCCTTTCAGCAGGAGAATTGCTTGTGAAAACTGACTAGTTCTTTTACTTTGACTGCTCCCAGCATATGAGGAGAGGGATTTGATAATACTGAATTTCTACTGCACTTCAGAAAGCAATTTTGATGTGCGTCTAAGCTTTTGCAAGACATTCATTCCGTGCATTGCATTGCTGCATTGCATTGCAGCCAGCAGTATTTAAAAAGAAAAAAAAAAAGAGTGGGTATAGTAAGGTGATTGCAAATAGGGTATATAAACATAGAAGATGCTCTTATGCTCTTTTTTGAAAGATTTTTGTAAACAGAAATAGTGAGGCTTGACTGAGTTGATATAAAAGAAACACACTAAACCTACTTGACTAGATTACAGAGGTGGTCCCGTTGTATAGCGATGTTGGTACTGATTAGATACATCAAATGGGATTTTTATTCCTGCCTTGCCTCCAAGATTTGTTCTGTCTCCCAATAAATTTGATTTTTCTTATTATGACTTAGAGGCTGAAGGCTTTGTACTCATCTGGCAGTACAGAGTCTCAGAAATTGTCTGGACTTGTGCCTGCATGAGCTTCTTTTAGGTTGCTCTAGCGTCAAGGAAACCATTGCTTAATTTGTTCTATTCTCACTTTAGTTTAGAGTGGAAAGAAATAGCTATTCTATATGGACTATTGTGTTGTTTGTGCCTTTCCTCACCTTTGTACTATCAGTAATCCATTCACCTAATCCTGCAAACATGCAAGGCTTCCTGTGCTGGATTTGTCAGTTATATAAAAGACACTGCATGATGTTATTTGCAGCCTTACTCTCTGCCAAAGTAGACATGAAGTAGGGAAAGCAAAGAGGCATGTTGGTGTATAGATGCCCTTAGCAGATTGTCCTGGGTTCAGCAGTAGCAGTCATGTTTCTCCTTCGTGGTAGCTGGTGCAGTGCTGTGTTTTGACTTCCAGCCTGGGAACAGTGCTGGTGATACCGATGTTTTCGGTTGTTGCTAAGTGATGTTTACCCTGACCAAGGAGTTTGTGAGGCTCATGCTCTGCCAGGGAGGAGGGAAAGCCATGAGGAAGCAGAGATGGGGCGCCTGACCCAGGCTAGCCAAAGAGGTATTCCATACCACAGCACGTCATGGCCGGGATGGGGGTAACTGGGAGTTACCTGGAAGGACAGGGGCTTCCGGGTGGAACTCGTTTTCTTGGCCGGTGGTATCATATTCTCTTCCCTTGTTATTTTCCCTTATCATTGTTGTAGTTGATAGTAGCGGTGGTGATTTGTGTTGTACATTGGTTGCTGGACTGTTCTTGTCTCAACCCATGGGAGTTGCACTCTTTTGGTCCTCCTCCCCGTTCCTCTGGCAGCGGGGAAGGGGAGAGCCCCGGGGGTGGGGGGGGGGCCTCGGTTGATCTCAGCCCGGCACCACTCACTGGGAGTGAGTGAACAAGCTGTCTGGCTAGGGTTTAAACCACAACACAGATGACCGTGGAGCCCAGGAGGTCTCATCTTTGCTCTGTACAGGATCATAGCTCTGCACTCTTTGTTGCTCCTGCTAGCGACTCCAGCTACACTTTGCTGCCTGAAACACGTAATATTTTGTAAGCAGGGTGAACTGTGCTGCCAATGCGTCAGGTGAGCATGGAATATCCCTTTACTCTGGGATCAGCTGTCCTCTCCCAGCTTCTTGTGCACTCCTAGCCTACCCATTGGTGTGGAGGTGTAATGAGCCAGCCACTGGACATGACTCTGTGTAAGCACTGCTCTGCAGTCACTAGAACAACCTTGTGTTATCAACGTTGGTTCCAGCACAAATCCAAAATGTAGAAGGAGGGTGAATGGGGAGGGAGTGAAATGCAGGAAAGTGTGGAAGGGTGTCAGAGTTTAGGTAGGGCTATATGGGCAAGTGAGAAGGGTGTAGGCAGCACCTCAGAGATTTAGAGGCACAGAGTTTATCATAGAATCAGAATAGATTGGGTTGGAAGAGACCTTAAAGATCATCTAGTTCTGACCTCCCTGCCACAGGCAGTGACAGCTTCCACTAGACCAGGTTACTCCAAGACCCATCCAACGTGGCCTTGAACACTTCCAGGGATGGGATGGTGATGTAGAATAGGGGATGACAGAGGTGGACTGACAGATGGGGGTGTGTGTAAACAAAAATTGCAATTAATATTGTGAACAATGCATGTTTGCTATAGAAGTGCAAGCTGCCATTCCATTACCATCAGGTAAAAGAGCAGTTTTAGAGATAACAGAATAGAAAACCTGAACAATTGCAACTAATTAAAAGAACATGCAAGTAGATGGATTAAGTTACTGGTATTCCAGCTCTGGTGCTCCTATGAACTTTAAAAATTGCACCTCAGCACTGAAAAGAAGGGTGCCAAACCCCTGGAATTATCTAACAAGTTTTCCTGCCCCGGTATTACCAGCTATACTAAATGAGTGGCAATTCCAGAGAATTAAAGGTAGAAACAATCTTGTGAAAACACAAAGTTATCCTGGAGCTTAATCCACAGTGAATCTCTAGTTGCCTCACTATGATCATTATTACAGCACATACCAAAAGAAATCCCTCCGTCCCTGCAGTCCACTTCACAGAATATAAACAACCAAAAACCACCACACCAGCAGAGTCTTTCTGCTTCTTCCTGGCAGCAGGCATAACTTTGCTCTTAAATTATTTCTGAATTTTCACATGTGATATGAGATAACATTAGGAACTTGGAGATTTTTAACAACTGAAGTTTAGGGGGAAGCCTGGATAGAAGCAATAGCCTTGCATCAAAATTACAGCAGATTCTTAGAAGAGTTTGAAAGCACAGTTTTTCAATCTTGTATTTGGTAAGCTTTGAAGTGTCAACCCTTCATTTTCCTTTGTCAGAATGAAGGATGTAATTTCCGATTAAAAGAATTCAGCATCTCCAATTTGAAGACTTTCAGAAAGTGTTTTCTTTCAGTACGCCTCTGTGGCTGTGAACCGGAGCAGGAGCTAATTTTGAAATGTTTAAGCTTTCCAGGGATGAAAGCTCTATTTCTGGACCAGCTCTATGTTGTGTGCTGTTTGGTCTTTTTGCAGGGAAAGAACTTTGAAACCATCTTTCAGACGCACAGAACGAAGCCAGCCCAGTTCTGCTCTTTGGTCATGGAGTGTAGCATCACATACATAGGGCTGACATCAAACTGAGAGGGTTTACACCAGAAATGACAGATGGCAAGATGGTTGCCAGCACTATCAACTCTCTCCTGTCACCAGCTCTTGAGTCTGAACCTGCCTGGCACCAGAACAGCTCCAGTTTATAGCTGTTAAAGCTGAAAGGATGTATTTTTCATGTCAACAGAGTGAAACAGTTGCTAGTTTTTTCCAGAACAGAGATTACAGCAGGCTGCCAAGCTGCCATCAGTCCTGACATGCCATTCGGAGTCCCTGTTGCTGTGTACCAAATGTCTAATGCACAGCTCAGGAGAACTGTAAGGTGGGCTACCAGTTTATATGCATATAATAAGCTGGTATTTCTGCAGCATGATGATTTTTCTAATAGTCCCTTAAGGATTACAAAATGCCTGACAGTTTGCTGAAAATGCTGAGATTAACCAAGATTTAGTCTCACATACCATACACAATGATGGGAGATAAGCATTCAGGTACATATATTGAACCACATTCTACAGAGAACTCAGTCTGAAACATTTGACACATTTAGATTTGGAGATTGAACTGGTCAAAGACAATATTATCAAAAAGAAAGGTAATTTTCTGCCCTTTTTCTCCTTCACAGTAGGAGAAACAGTGAAGAAGGCTTCTCATTAAAGGGCAGACCGGGGTGGGAAGACTATGCTGATGGAAGTCTATAGGTCTAGCTAGGGACTATGGAATGCTAAGTTAAAGCCACAGCATCATGTCTGCAGTGAAGTTTGTATTTCAGACCTGTCAGTGAAGTGCTCTGGTAAACTACCAACATTTGGTTAGCAGATTGTGGCTAGAAGGGAATGCAGCCTACCTAAACAACAATCACTCCCTGACCATCATGTTCTCTCATGAGATCAGCATGGCCCTTAATAGGTCACTGGATCCACTCTCCTGTGGAGAGAAAACATCCCTCAGGAAACAATGTCTTGGCTGTTGGTTGTTCAGGCATGTGTACAGATATAACTTATCTCTACTGCCCTCAGAAAGTCTCCATAAGGCTGACTCCTACTGTTCTGGGCCATCTGGATACATCAATTCTAAAGTACTATAATAGGAACACAGTCCATAATGTGCTAGAAGACAACATACAGTGTTAGCTGGGCACCAGAGACGAGGTAGATTAAGTATTCCCCAAAAGTTGTCATGTGCCATTTGTATTGTGCATGTAGGATGTGTGGGTATTTAACAGACACTGCTCTCACTTGAAACATGTTCTTGTTGACCCAATTGTTTTAGTTAATAAAAAAAATAAAATCCATATAAATTCTGATTAACCGATGTAGCTTCCTACTATGAGAAAAATAGGTCAAATAGGTCACTTGTTACACCTTAAAGGTCTTCCAGTGCCCCAGCAAAACCACTAGACTCTGTAGGGCTCAAATGACGTTGGTTCAAGCTGTACATATCAGTGGGCTCAAATGACGTTGGTTCAAGCTGTACAACTGTAAAGACATTCTTTCTAACAACACCAGGAAGCATAAAATTGCAGCAGCTATTATTTTTCATTCTTTACTTAAGAAAATGACCCACCACCTATAATTAGGCTAAAACATCTTCCCTTGATGCATAATGTATGAAACACACCATGAATGCCTTCTCTTTAACAGAGGGAAGCAGTGAACTCACCCCAGCCCAAAAACTCTGTGACATGTAATTACAGCCAGCAACAGAGAATTAGAAGATTACACTGACACAAATGCACTGGTAGGAAAGAGAGTAATCTGCTGCTTCCCCCACTATTTTCCTCACAGCATTTCTGTCATCTGATTTGCTGCTCTTCTGTCTACAGAAGCAAAGGGTAATCTGTGGTGCAACTACTTCCTTATTCAGTAATTAATTTGCTGCTTGAAGGAACAAAACTAAATTACTTTAAATTTCATTTTGAATTAATCTGTGCTTTGGAACTCCTTTTTCAGAGACTAGAAAGGACCTGATTTTGTTCTGGATCATGTTGTTCTTTCTTAGCATTGTGTGTTTGGTAAATTATATTAGCACAGCATGAAGTCGGCACATGTGTGATGCAGCCTCAATTGTAAAATCAAAACTGTTTGGCTAGAAGAATAAGGGATATTGTCCCCACACCCTCTACCCAGGATATTCAGGGAAGAGAAAAAGCATAGTTTGGCTATGTTCCCTAATTTGTCATGAAAACATACAGGTATATTCTACAGCAAATTCCTTGTAAGTGATGCTAAATTCCTGACTAATTCTTAGGCTGAGATCAGAAGTGAAAAATCTACAAAGTTTGCATTAAGTCTGTTTAATGTGACATATACTGTACTTTCTTCTCTCTGATTAGAATCAACTCACAGATGTTAGACTTTTGCTCTACCTCTGCAAAGACCCCTGGCAATTGTATAGACTGGATGGCCAATAAAGAAATCCAAGATAACTGATTCAAGATCTAGCCCTGATGTATTCCATCTCCAAAGGAACAACTTCAACACTTCCTCAGGGTAGACTTTTTTTGTATTCCTCACTGGATAAATTTAGCCAGGACACTCAATCCACTGAAGAGATACATTTTCATGAATCACCTCTTTTGATACTCCCAGAAGGCAACGCTGGATTTCAGTTAAACTCAGATGCCCTGAAGAAAAATATTTTCATTTAAACAGGCAGAGTTTTCTTTTGGATCAATTTGAATGACTTTTTCCTGTTCAAGTTTTCAATGGACAAGGGTTTTGGATATGAAGAAATGCCAAGTAAAAAGCATTGGTGGGGCTCGTTATAATTTTTATTGAAGTTCACTCTGAAATCCTCTCCTCTATTTTTATAACCAGCTTTGAAACTTATGTATGAAGTATTTCCCTGGCAGAGCTTCACCCATCCTGAAGACAATGAAATTATCTTAAATGGATCCTCAACCTTATCTTGCTCACCCCAGCAACAAGCAAACTCTTCAGAAACAGGTCTAGGAACCCATTACCTGCAGATACCTGCAGCACTCAACCTCAAACTTAGCTGTTTCACCCCTTAGAAAGCTCATGATACAGAAAACTGCAGGTTTTTTTGAGACCTTTGGTATCACTCTTTCAGCATCTTAAATATCTACGGATAATGTTATGACGGTTTAGAGCACAGGACTCCCAAACCCCAGGGAAACTGAATAAAGATTTGAATCCTTTTCGGGTAAGGACCCACAAAGCAGAACCTGTCTCAGCACCTTGGACAGGGGAACACAGGTGAGTCAATGATCCTGGGAAAGCTGCCACCTTCCCATGGATGTGAAAACATATGAAGCAATGGTACTTCTTCCTAAAAGAGAGACACCTGTGAGGTTTGCTTGGTCAGGAAGACTCCAGGAAGTCCTATAGTTTTTATGCTAGCAATAAGGATGTTAGGGAATAAGTATAGAAAGTGGGTGAAATATGCGCACAGTCTCCGAATGGCCTGCATTATTGACAGCTTTAGTGACCCAAAGGTATTTGCAATGTAGATGCAGTGAGGTGAGGAAGACTTCTTAAACACCACAGCTGTATACTGTTCCCAGCATTTCAAGTCCATCCAAAGATAAGCAATTAAAAAAAAAAAGAAAAAGAAAAAGTGGGAAAACAATAAAAGGAAGGTATGTGTACTCACACAGTTACTACTTCTGTGCCTTCTGATAATACTGCATGGTGATAATGTGAGTTTAAAAAGAAAGGAAAGCAACTAATATAATAAACTCAGTGGATAGGAGATGTCCAAGTCATAAAAGGGCTTGAGACTCAATGAATTCTCAAGAGAACAAGTAAAGAGTACACAGAAATGCTTGAGAATTTCCTAGGTATCTCAATCTTTTTCTTTTTCTGATAGCATGCTTCAGGAAAACCAAAGCCACAGTTGTACTGTTTATAAACCTCAGTTTATTCACTAGAGAGGAATTATTAGCCTTCCAGCACAAGTATCAATTCACATACTTAAGAAATGGCACAGAATGGATGATGCACAGCCTGAAACGTTTTAAGCTCTTGAACAGAGTAAAGAAGATAATTATTGAGACAGAAAGACTTTCAATGAGGGTGCCTGCTGAACTGACCCTGTCAATCAAGCCACAAGAACAGCTTCCTCATTATGTACTGCAACATATCACAATAAGCTGGCATCTACTAAAGCAGAAATTTTTAGTCCAAATTACTTCTAAAAGATGTAACTTGTCTCAAGAACTGCTTTCAGAGTACATGCCTTTCTATTAACCTGTACAACAATATGTTCAAATAGTATAATTAAGCAAATGGGATCAGAGATCTGACAAATGCCTTCAGTTCCATGGCAGTTTACTGTAGCTTACTTTGCAAGAAGTACTGACAATGTAGCTAATATCTAGAATGGAGGTTTGAGTTTCATCAGAATAACTAGTCTGGGCATTCTCCACAAGGACTTCACACACGTGAGAAGACCTATATAAGACCTATATATACTGCTGGGCCCACCATCAGTGAAGACATTTATGTTGCCATACACTTTTGTGTTTTGGGTTCTTTTTGGTTTTTTTTTTTTTTGGTGGGTTTTTTGTGTGTTTGTTTGTTTGTGTTTGTGGTTTGTTTGCTGGGTTTTTTTTGGTAGGTTGTTTTTTTGGTGCCACAGTCAGGGGGACTTTGAAAAAATTTCCGTATCCATTTATTTATCATGTAGCCTCATGACTACATGCCTTGGTCCTTATGGGGGATTTTAACTACCCCAATATTTGCTGGAAGACTTACACAGCCAGTCATTCACAGTCTAGGAGGTTCCTCCAGTGCACTGATGATAACTTCTTAATGCAAATGGTGGACAAACCAGCTAGGAGAGGAGCGCTGCTGGATCTGGTACTCACCAACAAGGAGGGTCTGGTTGAAGTAGTGACAGTCAATGGCAGACTGGGCTGCAGTGACCATGAGATGGTGGAGTTTAGGATCTTGTGTGGGAGGAATAGAATACCTAGCAAGGCCACATTTCTGGATTTCCGAAGGGCAAACTTTGGCCTCTTCAATCAATTGCTAAGGGAAGTATCATGGCAAAGGGTACTAGGTGGTAAAGGGGCTCAAGATAGTTGGTCAGCATTCAAGGACCACTTCTTCAAAGCTCAGGATCAGAGTGTCCCAATGAGTAGGAAGTCAAGTAGGGGAGTCAGGAGACCAGCATGGTTAAACAAGGAACTGCTGGGCAAACTCGTACGGAAAAAGAGAATCTATGGATTATGGAAGGAGGGGCTGGCCACTTGGGAGGAATATAGGACAGCTGTTAGAGGATGTAGGGAAGCAATTAAGACAGCTAAGGCCTCCTTGGAACTTAATCTGGCAAGTCGGGTCAAGGACAATAGAAAGGGCTTCTTCAAATACATATAGCGAATAAAACTAACACAAGAAGCAGTATAGGCCCACTGCTGAATGAGGTGGGTGCCCTGGAGACAGAGGATGTAAAGAAGGCAGAGGTGTTGAATGTCTTCTTTGCCTCTGTCTTTACTCCTGCAGACTCTTCCTGGGGGACCCAGATTCCTATAGCCCCGGAAGGAGTCAGGATAAAGGAGGAGTTTGCTTTGGTAGATGAGGATTGGGTTAGGGGTCAGTTAAGTAATCTGGACATCTATAAATCGATGGGTCCGGATGGAATACACGCGCGGGTGCTGAGGGAGCTGGCAGAGGTCATTGCTGAGCCACTCTCCGTCATCTTTGGTAAGTTGTGGGAAACAGGAGAGCTGCCTGAGGATTGGAGGATGGCAAATGTCACGCCAGTCTATAAGAAGAGAAAGAAGGAGGACCCGGGTAATTATAGACCGGTCAGCCTTACCTCCATCCCTGGAAAGGTGATGGAACAACTTATTCTTGATACCATCTCTAGGCATATCAAGGATGAGGGGGTCATTAAGAGCAGCCAACATGGCTTTACCAAGGGGAAGTCATGTTTGAGCAGCCTTATAGCCTTTTATGAGCAAGTAACTAGGTGGATGGATGATGGTAGAGCGGTAGATGTGGTTTTTCTTGATTTCAGTAAGGCATTTGATACTGTCTCCCACAGCATCCTCATAGATAAGCTAAGGAAGTGTGGGCTTGATGATCAGGTAGTGAGGTGGATCAAGAACTGGTTGGAAGGAAGAAGTCAGAGAGTTGTGGTCAATGGGGAAGAATCTAGCTGGAGGTCTGTGACTAGTGGAGTCCCTCAGGGGTCGGTGCTGGGACCAGTGCTGTTTAATATTTTCATCAACGACCTGGATGAGGGAACTGAATGCACCCTCAGCAAGTTTGCTGATGATACTAAACTGGGAGGAGTGGCTGACACACCAGAGGGCTGTGTTGCCATTCAGCGAGACCTGGATAAGCTGGAGAGTTGGGCGGGGAGAAACTTGATGAAGTTCAACAAGGGCAAGTGTAGAGTCTTGCATCTGGGGAAGAACAACCCCATGTACCAGTACAGACTGGGGGCTGACCTGCTGGACAGCAGTGAAGGGGAAAGGGACCTGGGAGTCCTGGTGGATAGGAGGATGACCATGAGCCAGCAATGTGCCCTTGTGGCCAAGAAGGCCAATGGCATCCTAGGGTGCATTAGAAAGGGTGTGGTTAGTAGGTCAAGAGAGGTTCTCCTCCCCCTCTACTCTGCCTTGGTGAGGCCGCACCTGGAATATTGTGTCCAGTTCTGGGCCCCTCAGTTCAAGAAGGACAGGGAATTGCTTGAAAGAGTCCAGTGCAGAGCCACAAAGATGATTAAGGGAGTGGAACATCTCTTATGAGGAGAGGCTGAGGGAGCTGGGACTCTTTAGCTTGGAGAAGAGGAGACTGAGGGGTGACCTCATCAATGTTTACAAATATGTAAAGGGTGAGTGCCAGGATGATGGAGCTAGGTTTTTTTCAGTGATGTCCAGTGATAGGACAAGGGGCAATGGGTGTAAACTGGAGCATAGGAGGTTCCATGTGAACATCAGGAAAAATTTCTTTACTGTGAGAGTGACAGAGCACTGGAACAGGTTGCCCAGGGGGGTTGTGGAGTCTCCTACGTTGGAGATATTCAAGGTCCACCCGGACAAGTTCCTGTGTGATGTACTCTAGGTTACCCTGCTCTTGCAGGAGAGTTGGACTAGATGATCTTTTGAGGTCCCTTCCAACCCTTAGGATTCTGTGATTCTGTGATTTGCAAGACTTTTACAGGAGATTAGCAACAGTTGCATATAAAAAACCTTGAGGAATTTTGTGTCAGATGGAGATCTAATAAAATACACATTGAATTCTGAATTCAGGCAAGTGCATTTTTACCTTCCCTGAGAAGGGAAACAAAGCTGCTATCACAACAGAATGTGTTAGTGTTCCATTTCAGAGCTATATGTAGAGAGACTAATATTATCTTTGCAGAAATGTCATTAGTAAGCTGGCCAGAAAACAGAAAAATAGAGCTCATATGGGGGTGCACACACACACACACACATACATAAATTTAAATTGCAAAGAGCCTGAAGGAAGTTGGCAACATTTCAATTTTAAATAGAAAAATCAATTCCACCGAGTAGACAATTATTCCTGCAGGGTGAAGGCTGGAATATTTTCTGTATTTTCACTCCATATTTTCTAAACCTCTGTTATCATTCTGAAAGATGATAGAGGGTAGAAATCTTTCAGCATATATCTGATATTGTTGTTAATGAGGAAGAAACTGAAGAAAATAGAGAAGTAGTGCATTCTAAGGGACTTCGTGGATAAGGAAAGGGTACCAATTCGAAAGACTGAATCCTGGCCTTATTCAATTACTATGAGGAATTAAATTACTTTCTCTTCTCAGAGGGTGTGTGCAAAAGCGTGCAATAGACTTCAGATCTGCTGTCCCATAGCTAGGTGAGAAAGTATCAACTGAAGTGTATTCTCTCTGAAATATTAACCAAAACTTAAAAATCTAGAGCAATAACTAAGAAACATTGAATGTCTTTCTCTCTCTTTAAACACTGTGTAAAAACACTGTGTAAAAACTCTCTTTAAGCACTGTGTAAAAACCTCAATCACTCTCCATGTGTCAGATACTAAGTTACATTTCCATGTATCTCAAATAAATTAGAGAAATTAAAATGCTAAACTTCAGCTTGACTTCAGTTAGACTCATCTTCTACTGATGCTTCTAAGTCACTCTATGCTTCTGTGTCCTGCAAACGAGGGGTCAGATTCTCAATGTCCTCTAATTTTCCCCTTCACCTGCTCCCACACTGAGCTTCTGGAGGAGAAACCAAATGCTGGCCTGCTCATCTGAAGTATACATCTTCAAGCAACGAGGACCTCTCTCAGCACAGCAGAACACACCTGCATGCCTGAGAAGTGTTTTTTGTTTGCATTCTAAAGAGTGACAGACTTTGGGACACAATTAAGGCTTTGGCCAGTTGGCTTCTGGAGCCATCTAAGCTTCACCCTTGGAGGCCAGAGGTGCATTATGTCCTCTCTTTAGCTTACACTGTCCTGTTACATTGACTGCATGTTTACAGGTCTGGGTGATATTTTAGTACTATAGGAATACAAATATTAATTATTGATGACAAGGATGAGTATCATATGTCATGCAATACCACATTTTCAGACACTGTTTGCAGGTGAATGCATTTTGTCTATCGTTGGTGGACAGGCCAAGACAGAACACACTAGCAAATATGCCAGGATAGCAGAATGGACACAGAGCTGCTGCTTATTTAATGTATACCAGAGTCAAGCTAGCCAGGGAGTAACTGGGTGTGTGGAGCACTAGGTCTTGCTGGGAAGGGGTAGAAAAATATGCCTATGTCCAGGGATGCTACTAGAACAGAGAGAGTGGAAAAGATTAGTGTTCTATAGATGCATCCAGACAGAGCATCTAGAAATTGACAACTTACATACCTTAACCAAAGCAACTATTTAAATATCACTGTCAAGAGGAATTTTGATCATTTCAAAAGAATGACAAGAAGGAAATTGGTAACTCCTCTCTCCTCACCCTGGACAAGATACTTTAGCTTCACTGAGTAGTGTCAGGCAGGAAAAGGGGAGCACATTTAAAAACAGATTCTAGCCTTTCATTGTGTTTTCAATGGAAATGGCAACTAGTGCTAAATGTGTTGCTGAACAGGCAATATATGTTTACTCCTTTTGGTTCATTTTTCTCCATAGAACCCACCACAGAAAATTAATCACCTGGCTGGAAGTAAGCTGCTGTCAGAGACAAATTCTTCCAGCTTGCCTACAGGGAATTTCTTGCCTTTCACTGTGATTGAAGGTCTGCACCACACTACTGAGCTGCATCTTATTAAATTAGCACAGAGCAGAATTCACAGAGCTGCTTCCTTCCTACCGACACCATGATAGTCAGAGCTTGCTGCTGCCATGAGGAAGGAGCTGCTGCATGTCATGAAAACACAGACATTTGCTGCTGCTAATTGCTTCTTTCGTGCTTTGAGAGTCCATTGATTTATATTACACTAGATGACTTCAGCTGCTTCATTCACTTCCCAACTCACTGACTAGAAAGTAACAACTTGAGCACATCCTGAAGGCCAGTAAAAATGCATTTCTGCATTGCCTACCACCACTTCAGCAATAACAACCTCAGGCTGTGTGGGCTGCAAATCACTTTTGGACCTGCAACATGCCCAGCTGAATTACACTTATCTCTCCACCTCCCTGGCACAGCTGCTGAAGAGGCAGGTTGCACTGGTATCTTCAGAGTTGTTTACTATTTAGAGCTTGGGATCAAAGTGCTTGTGTTTAAGTTTTATTCCCTCACTAATTTCGTAAGTGCCTTCTGCTCAGCCAGTTTACTGCTTTCAGTAAATGAGCTGCTTGAAGCTAGCTGGATTTTTTAAAGTCAAGATAAAGCAAAGACATCTGCACAGAAAAGGCTTTGGGCAGATGTCTTTATTCTTTCAATAAAAACACTTTAAAGCAGTATGTTTAATTAATAGCTTAATCAGATTTCAAGGGTTTTGTGATGCTTTCTTATTAGAAAAGAAATAAATTCTTTCTGCGGCAAGAGGGCTGGGAAAGTGAGCCTTTTCCAGATTCCTCTCATAAATGTTACTGGTAGGAGCCAGAGTCCTTTGAAACCTGCTGGGAAGGGATCTGAGAGCTTGTGCCTTCTCACCAGATCCCTGTTCAGCATAAAGTGAAAATAACACACAGGGTATTTCCTGCATTGGTTGTAGCCTACCTTGGAAAAGACAAGGTAATTCAGCAGTATCCATATTCACCATGGTCAGACTACTGGCATAACACAGGTCATCAAATGCAGAAGGTTCAACCTCCAGCTATTTTGGTGCAGTAGCTTAGCAGTGACTGGGTCTCAGATTATCCTAGGTCCCCTGCTCCTGTCTCCTAGTTCTTATCCTGAAGCAAATTTGTTCAGTGATTCAGATGTATTATTTTTTTTAAGCAGGAATCTCGTGCTTTACTACTAATCTCACAGGGTCAAAGCCATGACACCACTAAAACACAGTTTGGAAGTTGAAAGGTGAGAGCCAACTTCACAGCTGCAGGGAAAAGAAGTTTTGGCAAACAACTCTGCAATTCTGAAAAGTACCATAAGACACAAAATCATGTAGGTTGTGAGTCATTACAGCTTTCCTCCAACAGCCAACACAGAGCCAGTTGTACAGAGCTCTGTTTTTCTGCTTCCCATAACACCACAGAACACTCTACCCCTGCCATGATATAAGCCAACAGTTCCACAGAGTCCCATTTTTACATTTCATCATGTAAAATATGAAACATTTTAGAAGTACATTTCTGGAAGGATGAAGACTTTCCAACACCCAGCTTCCCTTGCTCCATTCAAGAAAACTATTTTCAGAGACAGCTTAAATAGCTGTAATAGCTACTTGCTTATCAGTCTCCATCACTTTAAGTATGTGAAAAATAGAGTATAATTCAGTCAGCTCATACAACATGAGGAACAGCTCTATCACTAAGTATAGCTTTTATTACTCAAATCACTTTTGTTTTATGAATTTACTTATCCACTCATTAATAATGTAGTATATGTCTTGCTGGACAAAGCCTCTACCACAGAGGGAAATGCATTGCAATTAGAAAATGTCAGTGCTGACTTGTTAAAAAACCCCACAAATATGAGGAAATTTGCCTCAGAAACAGCACGTAAAGAGGTACTTACTAACCAAGAAGGAATACGATTTCTAAGGAAAAAAGATAGGAAATACAGACACATTTTAAGATACGTTCATTATAATAGTATACTCCCAAGGTTAGACACTTTAATATATAATATTTGCAAGTATACGTGTGAAATGACTGTATCAAAGGAACATAATTGGGCAATTACAAGTAAGAGCGTTTTGAAGGTGAGAAGTTTTATGACACTCTAAATGCTTTTTCACTGCTCTTAGGATGAACATTTTACAGATCCTTTTCATGATTTCCTAACACTTCCATATCAGGCTTCAGGAAAAAAATCTCTCCCCTCAGGTTTCCCCATCGTGGACCTCACATCTAATTAGAATATCTGCTACACATGCATATGCAATTTTGCTTAAAAGTGGATAATTATAAATACTAAATTTCTCAATGGACAGGCAAGTTCAGTTTGGCAGAACAGCTCCCATGATTTCAAACCTACATGTTCCATTTAAAATACACGGGAAATAGACATCACAGGTTTCCTTCCGCTCATCTAATGGGACTAACTGTGCCCAAGCTCCATGGGGAAGTCAGTTATAGCTTTGAAGGCTTAACTGACAGGATATTTATTCTATAGTTTCCCCACCAACTGCTTAAATATTTAATCTCTTGACATGTCTTAATGATATTCCTCACTGCTGAAGGTTTAGCTTTGTGAAGGCACTTACTAGCTGCCCAGCACCCTGCTGTTGAAGTCCAGTGGAGTCCTGCAGGGAGCCAGCAGCCATAGAGTTAAAGCTGGAGACAAATAATTGTAACTAGCCCTCGTTTTGGCCTGCTTAAGGAGCACAGCAGATTATTTGCGAGACAACCTCGAGCAAGTGAAAAACCTCACATGAATTTGATGCATTCTTGTATGGCATGTCTAAGCACAGGGGCTTTAGCAAGTTGAAGGAGAAACATGAGAAGGCAAATGGGGTTAAACAGTTTAGATGGCAGCTGTTCTTGTCCCCGCAAAGAAAATGTATTCAATTATTCATGTTCAGCTTAAACTGACAATGAAGCCAGCTTCAACAGAGCAATTCTTCTGCATTATTCATATACCATGGAGTGAGCAGAGTCTCCACGATGAGATGTTTTTGCAGATGGATGAAGCCTACAAATGGTTCAGAAACTGTTCTTGTTCATAAACTCAATGAACAGTGTGTGAGATTTAAATACGAAAATCCACTGAGTGCTTCTGTGAGCAAGTAGATAAGGCTTACATCATCTAAAAGCTACAGAGGCTTAGAAACATCAAGGTAAATTTTCAACCACCAACAGGAAGAAGCGCTGAAGCTTCCATCTCAGGTGTCTGACCATTGTCTCCGTTATCCTGCAGAACACAGCAGTAACAAGAAAATCCATTTAACATAGTGGTTACTGCATAACAACAGGGCTTTTGTGCTCACTTCTGCTTGACTGAAGGGCCAGAGAATCTCATTTTCTCCAAAGACCCTCGCTAGTCCTCAGAGCAGCTTCAGCAGACAGCTGCATTTCTTTGCTATGTCTCTGTGCTCCTCTGGCCATCAACAGCTGGAGGAGCTGCTCAGATCTCTGAAAACTGCACAGAGGGCAGTCAAGGTAGTACACCTGCAAGTGGAATACCTCAGAGTCTGTTTTATGAGTACAGTTTTTGAAGTCTATAAGTACACTTTGGCATTGTGTCTCTTGTTTATGACTACAGAGCAAAGCTCTCCTACAAGAATTATAGGGCCCTATTTGATGGAAAGTTAACTGCACATAGGACCTGCACCTTTCAAAGTCAATCCTTCCATTCTTCTCTGAACCTGGTGGTCTTCACAGTAACATCCTACCAGGATGCATTCCTAGACTCCAAATTTTCCTAAAAAAGTTGTCTGGTTTAGCCACAGGAAGTGAAACAGAGAATGGGCTAGATAGACTCAGCGAGTGTCTTTGAGCAAGCCAGATTGAGCCCTGTTCTGCAGATGGAGAAGAGATGATTGGAAGTGCTATCAGCATAACAGAGATGTCATCATTTCAGGAAACCTCAGATGCCCATCAAAGTGGCATTGAGAAGGCTCCCCTTTGCTCCAGATGACTTTTCCAGACACCTGAACAGCATGACATGAAAAACACTGCCTTTCTGGTCTGAGGAAAGCAGCTATACAACAAAGCCTTTATTTGAAAGCCAATACAGCCTCTCTGGGCTATGCCACTACATCTATTTATAATTACTGGTGTGTAAACACAGCTACAAATATGCATCTGAGGCAAGCAAGGGGCTCTGAACTCCAAAAACGAAGGAAGTGTGGAAGAAAACAGACCACTGATAACAGTCAGATAGGACTGAACATCAGCACCTCGAGGTACATGGAAAAAGGAAAGTATCCTATCATAGACACGTCTCCAAACCAGTGATACTTGATACAAGATGATACTTGTCACCACAAAGGAGAGAGAAAACTACCAAGCTGTAAGTTAAGACCACAGATGATAGCAGATCCTCTTAGTACTTCATGTTTCATGAAAGATCAGAGCCAGAGACAGCACAGCCCTGTAATCCACACTGAGCACCTTAGGCTGACCTCTTGCAGCAAGGGTGTTCTAGCACAAAACCGACAAGGCACAGCAGTCTTTGTGCTGCCTCCTCTGCATTACTCACCTCTAGTAAACACCCATGTCCGCATGCTTTCTAATGACTGCTGTCACTGTGCAAATCTCATTCATCCAATCTCAGCCTCACCTGTGTAACTTAACAAAATCCCTTATTCCTACTAGGTAGTCTACACAACCATAGTTCTTACCAGCTCAGAGGCTGTCCTTCTATAATTGCTTTACTTCAGAGACTGAATTTAGCCCTCCACAAGAGCAGACCTAAAACTTTCATTCAAATTTCTGCATCAAGCCCAAAACCCACCTTTGGGCTATACAGCATTTTGAGAACAAGTGCCAGGTTTTTAATCAAGATTCAAGTCATAGAGTTCTCATGCTTTCCCTGCAATTAGTCATCCCATTAACCGATTATCCTCACTGCTGGGAGCTGGAATTCAGTTCTTAGTTACTTTGTCTCACTTCGGTTGCCAACCACTGTGTATCGGAATTTTCTCTTAGGTTAGAGAGCCATCTAGCAGTAGTCTCAGCTCTGTGTAGACTCCTACAGAACATTAATCATCTTTCATAGAAGCAAACTAACCATGAATTTTGCTACATACATTTTCCTGAATTAGCCTCATAAACATTTTCTAAACCTTTTGAGACCTCTCCCACCAGCAATTAGCCTTTTTGAAAGGGAGGCACCATAGGCTGATGAATGGCACTCAGGGACTTAAGGCATTACTGTTTTGCAGGTTGTCATTTTGCTGACTTGCTAATTGCAGGGTTGTCTTTTACTACCCAAACCAATTGATTTTCCAAGCTTTATGTATTTTCCCATCATGTGTTCCCAACATGCTACTCAGTGTCTTGATTTTTGACTGTGCTTTTTATTGGAATCCTAGCATTTTGGATGGGATTTCAAAGACCCACCTGGCGTTTATGGAAGATACTTTATGGAAAATATTTTATTGCCAAGAGGAACCCAAGCTAAACATAGCAACATCCTGTCTTTGCATGTGTACCGCAGGAAAGCACACACCCTTCCCTCAAGGACTCATAGATCTGGCTTCTCCTCCCCACCAGCCTTGGCATAAGCCACAGCACCAAAACACAGTGGCAGAGGATGACGTGTCTTGGAACTGAGGCTTTCATCCCCTAGCAGAAAGCACGCTCATTGTCGTGGTATGATTATAACAGCAGAAGAGTAAGCACTGGAGTAAGAGGAAAAGGGAGAGGAAAAAATAAGTCTAGTTCAAGAACAGAGGTGAATCCTGGTGCAGTGAGAACACGGTCAAATATTTATCTGTTTTGCAGATGTACTTGTCATTCTGGGAAGTGACAGACACCTCTCTAACTTTATTCATAGCCCTTGAGTAAACTTATTGATAAGGGTAACCTCAGACTTAACCAAGCCAGAATCCAGCCCTGAGCATTTCAGAACTGTCTCATAGAGATGAATTTCTGACAGTACACAAGAATAAAAATATGATAAGTGAAGATTATAAGTGCAGGAAATAAACATTTAATTTTAAAAGTTAAAAACATGTATGATGACTTTCAGATGCTTAGAAGTCAACTACTTCCTCCCTCCCCCTGCCTTCCCAGTGGAGGGGTTAGTCCTAATTGTTTGCTTGTTTTGTTTTAGCTAATATTGCTACTTCAAACGTATCTGAACCCCAGCACTTCTGGATATTTTTCATCCACACTTGGCTTGTTAATTGAATAATATAAATCCTTCAGCTCACAGGCCACAGGACCCAGGGATTACTTCTGCACCTGCAATTCATCAATTGCATGGACTTCTTGCAAGTATGAGCAACTGAATTTCTTTCTATGCTGAAAAGAAAGAAACCAGCGTAAACAGAATCAAAATTCTCTTTCCCCCCTAAATCAGCCTTTTTTTAATTGGGGTGAGCTCACATTACACAGACGTTAATGTTTCCATAGTTCAGTGTATTTTACAGACGAAAACAAACTCACTTTCACTGGCCTTTCTGCGGGACAGCACACGCATCCCCAGGCTGGGCCATTGCGCTCCCCCATCAGCTGCACAATCCAGCACCCCCTCGCCTTCCCGGCTGTTCTCCCTCTCCCTGGATGCGCATCACAATTTCCCCAACGATAGAGACCAGGAGGCCATCTAGTGGTGTCTAGAGAAAACTAGAAAACCCAGAAAACTCACTTTTTCATGTAGTTACTGTTTCTGAGACCTACAGAAACACTTTGGCCGATACTCCAACTGAGCACCCTCTACCCCCTTCCAGACAGGGAAGGAAACCTAACATAAAGTAGGCAGGACAACCTTGGAGAAACAGGTATGACAAGCAACTGGTCCTCAGTCATGGGCAAGCTCTAGCCTAAAGTAAGCTGCATAGAAAGGCTGAACTGAATGTCAGTGCACGATGCCCCTTGCTGGGAGCACAACACAGGGGTATTACCCCTGGATGATGCCCAGGGACATTCAGGCTTCTAGAGCCACAAATAGTGATCCCAGAGCAAATATCTCCCTTTTCAAGGCAAGAACTTGTAAAAAATAGGGTCCTCATACCAAAGCCTAACCCCCTTATCTGTGCCAGAGGGCGAAACTCTATTTTGACAATATGACCATATAATGCAAAAGTCAGTATGAGGACAATAAGACTCCTACAGTTATTGTAAAGACTACCCTTTCCTTGCCTTTGCCAGCTATTTGTATTCCTCTTGCTGTACTTCTTTAGGAAAGCCAAAAAAAGCAGACACTAACACAAACTAAGGAACAAACCATGCCTAGGACTTGGCATGTGCAGTCTCCCTTTAGTTACATGCACTTAAATGAGTTATTAGGAGATAAATGTGCTATGAACTTACCAACCTTCAGTTATTCGATGATAACACACAAAGATTCATTCTTGTCCCATGGTGAATATAGGATTTTTCTATGTTCAGGAAAAGAGTAATGAGCTACCCTCACAACTTTTTGGCTAGCAGTCCCTGCACAGCATTTACTACAGTTATATGACACAGTGTAATTGTTCAGCATTTTTTACCTTCCAGTAACGTATCATGATATCCATCTTTTATGTTCACTTCATCTCTACCATCTCCAATAGGACACCCAACAAGGCAGCTTCCCTGGAAACTTCCTTTACGTCAAAGCCCCTCATTAGCTATTTGTTCAGTTTTTGACACACCTCTCTGAGCACCAAGCCAGTCCTCCCCCAACAGCCTCATAGCTTCTCACAACATTGCAAGGTCCTTTGGACTTTTGCTAAACCGACGCAACCTTTAATCAAATGGGAGTAGGAGGTCCCCCCTGGACTTTCGGAGACATCCACCACACCCATCAGTGTGAGTCAAATGATTGATTGCCCAGCACAGGCAAAGCTGGGCTGAAGGCGCATCAGTGATGCTGGGCAGCAACTTGTTTTTAAGTGGGGAAAATCCCATTGCAGGAACAGCGTTGAGGGCTTGTTGACTTAGGGCAAGTTTCAAAACCAAAGAAACCAGCACCCCTAAATTTAGACATGGATGACATTATTTCCTTTGTCATAGGCCTGTAGAATCTAGAATAGTTAGGGTTGGAAAGGACCTTAAGATCATCCAGTTCCAACCACTCTGCTGTAGGCAGGGACACCTCACACTAAACCATATCATCCAAGGCTCTGTCCAACCTGGCCTTGAACACTGCCAGGGATGGAGCATTCACAACTTCCCTGGGCAACCCATTCCAGGGCCTCACCACCCTAACAGTAACAAATTTCTTCCTTATATCCAATCTAAACTTCCCCTGTTTAAGTTTGAGCCCGTTACCCCTTGTCCTACCACTACAGTCTCTAATGAAGAGTCCCTCTCCAGCAACCCTATAGGCCCTCTTCAGATACTGGAAGGCTGCTATGAGGTCTCCATGCAGCCTTCTCTTCTCCAGGCTGAGCAGCCCCAACTTTCTCAGCCTATCTTCATACGGGAGGTGCTCCAGTCCCCTGATCATCCTCGTGGCCCTCCTCTGGACTTGTTCCAACAGTTCCATGTCCTTTTTATGCTGAGGACACCAGAACTGCACACAATACTCCAGGTGAGGTCTCACAAGAGCAGAGTAGAGGGGCAGGATCACCTCCTTCGACCTGCTGGTCACGCTCCTTTTGATGCAGCCCAGGATACGGTTGGCTTTCTGGGCTGCAAGCGCACACTGAAGTCAGCTCATGTTCATTTTTTCATCAACCAACACGCCAAGTCCTTCTCCGCAGGGCTGCTCTGAATCTCTTCTCTGCCCAACCTGCAGCTGTGCCTGGGATTGCTCCGACCCAGGTGTAGGACCTTGTACTTGGCATGGTTAAACTGCATGAGGTTGGCATCAGCCCACCTCACAAGCGTGTCAGGGTCCCACTGGATGGCATTCCTTCCCTCCAGGGTATCAACCGAACCACACAGCTTGGTGTCATTGGCAAACTTGCTGAGGGCGCACTCAATCCCACTGTCCATGTCAGAGACAAAGATGTTGAACAAGACCGGTCCCAACACCGATCCCTGAGGGACACCACTCGTTACTGGTCTCCAGCCGGACATTGAGCCATTGACCACAACTGTTTGTGTGTGGCCATCCAGCCAGTTCTTTATCCACCGAGTGGCCCATTGGGCTTCTTACAGTAGTAGAAAACCCTTAGCTTTTAGAAAGAAATTATTTCAAAGTTGTTTTAGCAAACCCTATTTGAAATCAGATCTGCTGGGCTTGCAGCTGTCAACGCATCAGCCAAGGAGAGTATGAAGTTTTGGACAGTCTCCAAAGCAGGGATGGCTTTCTAATCTCTTACCCCTAGCCAAACATCATAGGAGCTATAAAGAAAAAAAAGACTGTGAAAGACTTGTGACAGTAGTAGTGGTAACATTATTAACTGGTGCTTTCTCTATGGTCTGGTTATGACATAGATGGAGTATCTCTAAGAATTAATAAAAGGCAACACCACAAAGGACCTCAATGAAAAAGTGATAGAACATGGGTTCATCAAATATTTCTCTTTTATTTCACTTTTGTGGTGTTTTGTGTTTTGCTTTAGTTTGTGTTTTTCTCTTTTTTTTTGAATCTCAGAGGTCAGACAGGACTATGCATTGAAATAAAATGTTTAGGCATACGTAGGTCTTAGCATTCCCAAACAATAACCTGTTCCTCAGATGACGAAACCACTTTGTTTTTTCCTGATACCCTTTTGTTTCATCTTCCATGTACCAAAGCTTATCATACAATGGCTGCTGGCAGGGAAATGAAGGAAAAGGGAAAAATGTATCCTTAGCTCAACTGCATTAATTTCAATACAAGTTTGCCAGGGTTGCATTTGGCCTAAAACCCATATATAGTAATTACAGCAAGCTTTTTATTGTAGCTATTGTCAGATAAACTGCATTATTATCCTTAAGAGGGAGGGCAAGTAGTGAAGAGAAGAAATGTTTTGGGAGAATCTATTTGGATATCATGAAGCAATAGGGAGCTGACAAAATAGTCTGTTGGCTAGAGAGAGGTGATGGGTCCTGTGAAAGGCAGGATTGTGGTACTAAGCTTGGTAAGAAGCACTGACTAGAAAAAGCCTCTTGGCTGCCTTTGTGGCTGGGGTGGGGGGGTCCTGCAGTGTGGCAAAGCAGTGAGGAGAAGCCACAGCATCTGCAAAGAGGCTACTGACTGGGCTTATTCCTGCCTGCTGGGACAGCAGGAGAAAGCCAGAAAACTCACCTGTGTCACACCACTGTTAGGTGGGCTGCAGCTCTCAGACTTGGCTGGAGGTCCCCCCTCACACTGGAAATCTGGAGCAAACTTGTGTGGTCGGCAGAATACCACTGCTGTAAAACTAAAGACAGTGGAGTATTGAACCTGAAAACAGATGGTACAATGGACTTAACTCTGGGTACCCCAGGGCAAAACCATGACATCTGGAAGGGTTTCTCTGTGGCCAGCACTGAGGGATGGGTAATCCAAAATTGCTTTGAATGTCTACATTAAGATAGCCCTGACCAGAAAAATGGGCCCTCCAGCAAAACAGGGATCAAAGTAAGGAGGGATTAGTAAATCCTCCTGGATAACAAGGTAGTTAAGGTCAAATTTTAGCCTGTCAAAAGTTTGCATTTGTAGTGAAACTGGGCAAAAAAACAGTCTCTTTTCTATATGTTCCAGACGGTGGTATCTGTGATTTGAACCTCTGTAATGCAGCCTTAAGCTCCATAATCAGAAAAAAAACCTCACCTCAAAATAAACTGAAACTATATAGTCATATATGAAAACAGAGCACCCAAGCAAACATCTTTTTGATCAGAAATTGCCTGTGCCTCAGTTCCCTATGGATGAGCCACCCTTTCATCTCACAGGACCTGGTGGGTACCAGGTAGTGCTGGTTGAAGTCTCAGGTACTTTGGGGTGGTCGTGTCACCACAGCCAGTTTTGCTTTAACAAAACACTGTCTACAGGTATTTAGGATCACTCAGGAGTGATCTGTTTGTGCTCAGTTATATAATGGGCAAAGTACCTGTTGGCACCTCTTCTAGTTGTTTCTAAAGGGTAAGGTGATCTAAACTCGAAGAAGATACTGAGAGCCCTGTGGAGAGGGGGTGACTGGCAATTGTCTGGAAGCTCAATCTGTTTTTGGGGGACTCTTATTTCCATAAGCCAAAAATCAGCTCCATCAGGCTGCTGTCCATCCAGGGTAAAGTGGACCTTATCCTAAATTTTATAATGAAAAACACAACTATATTGCTCCATAATTATTATTGCTCAATACCGGAAATAATAAAGTTTTCACACTATTTGTTTAGTTGTGATGTTTTCATACCATCCAAGGACAACAGTGTCCTGCCTCTTGCAGTAAAGCTTGAGCCTGCACAAGGGTTAAGAGTTTTCTTGTAGGCATTCGTCTCACTTTGTCTCCCAGCACAGGGCTGAGCTGGTTTTGCATATGTTGCTGAGTATTCTTGTCACTTTTTCCTTATCAGTGGTTTACCCTTTTCTGGCACTGGTATTTTGTGTAGTTAGTTGTGAGCACAGCTGCTTTGGTCTTTACTCTTCACTTAAAAAGGAAAGCAGCTCCTTTACTGTTTATACTGTCTCTCCAAGGACAGTTTTCATCCTGTAGTGATATTTATTTAAGGAATATAAAATAATTGGAATTTCCTCACCTGTAACTATGAACATAGCTTTTTCTTTTCAGTGTCTTCTGCAGATACAGCACTAGAAGCACTATTCGAGGTTAAACAGGGTTTTGTCAAGTAACTCTCCAAAATTAATGAACTATCAGACCAATACTATACCTACAGTTTGGTGCTTTTCAAGTCAGACTGGTCCCCATACTAGAGACTGTAAGGAGCACTGCAGTGAAATCCATTTTGCTCAGCAAGTGCAGGATCACAGTGCAGTCAGAGTGGGAGGAGAATGGAGATCCTGGTGGTGCCAGTGCGACAGATGAGCCCACCAACTGTCTCCAACCTCAAGCCAGGAGGGAGCCACACTATGGGGTGGGACCTATGGTTCTGTCCCTGACTTTTTGACAGGCACTAATATGGGGTCTCTCCTTGGCCCTAACAGGGATCATGTCTGGACCATGGTTATGCTGGGAGCTCTCTTTTAGTACTAAACTGTAATTAAAACAAGACCTTTTCAGTAACTGTGGGTGCCAACAATAATATACAGCTTTACAGAGGTATATCTTTAAATGCACATTGCAAATAGGAGCTGCAAATATTTCTTTAGGATGGGTACATTTGAGATCCAGGGTAGCCTCCCTTACTGTTTTCTGCAAAACCATTGAAATAGATGGGCTGATTCTGTCTGGTATATATTCAGAGGCAGATACCCACCATGGAAAACAGCAGCTAAAACAGTCTGTTGCTGTTGAAAGCAACAAAAGACATGCAGAGAAGTATGTCAAGAAATCTGAACTACAGTTGTTACTTCCTGCACAGCCTATAATTAGATACCAGGGCAGTATCTTAAACATACTTAAGATACAAGCCAGGATGCTTTTTGCTTATTTTCCCAACTCTGCATTCCCACCTGTGCTCTTTGTCTTGTTGCTTGCCAGCTTTCTGGTAAAGCAAAGATCTGTGGCTGATATTTGCTAGGAACCATTGTGAAAAATATTTGCTGCAAAACAAAATGCTATTCATTTGTTTTCTCCAGATAAGTGCTGAGAACAGTAAGGTTTAATTTCCTGCCTCTCCACTTTCCTGACTTGTCTTGTTAACCTCAATTTATTTTTTCTCCTCCTTCTGTAAGAGAGCTCTACAAACCACGGTGTCATTTCAACACTTATTTTTCATTCTGATGCCTGGTTTTGGAAAACATCAAGTTAAATATTCTACATTTTCAGAAAGAAAAGATCTCTTTTTTAGATGTCTAAGTTCTCTCTGAGAAGCTTGACTTTAGGCAGCCAGTTTTGGATATGATGGCCCTAGAAAAGTGCTCCTTAGACTCTTATGTCTGAGTGATGACCATGGCCTTTTTTTGAGGTCAAGGAACACATCCAGTATTCCAGAGCATGTTTTCAGTCCCTCTCTTTAAGCCCTCAATAGGGAAGACCCAGAAGGTGTGTGTTGGCAAAAGTGGCTCCTTAGTGCACACCACATTGGCACTGCATTTACAAATGATGGCAAAGGGAGAGTCTGGCTGAAAAATGCATGTACCTGCCTATCCCCAGCTGGGTTGCTGGCGTGAAAGTGCCTTGGGAAGTCAATACAAGAAGTGACATATTACCAAGCTGGTGAGGGTAAAATGGCATCAAGACTTAGAGACAACCACTTGGGAAAGCAGAGGGAGACCTGTAGCTGGGTTGACTTAGACACATTTCAGTCTTTGCTCTATGCCCATGACAGCTTGGCCAAGTCCACTCCAAGGAGCTGTTGAATGCACTCTGAGACACACTGTCATGGTGCCATTCCCAAATGAAAACTTTTGCCCAGCTCCAGCACTAAGTTGGGCTTTGTTACCATGACCAAGAGCACTTGAATGGCAGTAAAAGCATGTGCCTTCTGCTATGCCTGGTGACAAGTCACTAGGCCATGTTCCTTGACTTTGTTTCTGTGTAGCAAAGTACTGGGTCTATGGTACCAAACAAACCAGGGGTGGATTTAACCTGTCATTCAAGACTCTGATCAAAGATGAGTTTGTTAGCTTTGGGTATACTTAACAGGTAACAGTCAAGAGGCAAAGTCTTGAGCTATCTTTTCATCTCACTGTTACCCTACCCAGCAAAACTTGTGTTGTTTCTCTTAGAAGACTGAAATTTCTAGAGACACTAAACTAAAACCATCTGTTAACTACCAAGATTTCCCTACCAGACACATACATCTAACGCATTACTGAATGTGACCATGTATGTAATTTTTTAACTACTGGACAAAGCTAAAATAAGTGTGGTACTTAATTCAGGTGCTCCTGAACTATCACAGAATAGAAAAATATAGCAGTGAATACTCATTTGGATGAAAAAAAGAGCTTCTTTTAATGTCTAGTAAAGGTTTTAATTGAATGGAGAAAGACAGAATTAGAAAAGCCTAAAACATTGTCCTGTTATTTCCTGCTGTCTCATTTTAATGAACTTCTTTTGTATGTGTTAATAAAAGTTTCTTATTCTCACATAAAAATCCTTACTCTATTTGCAATTACGCTTTCTCTAGCCATTTCTTTATTATACCAGTTTCTCTTTTCCAAGATTAGTTTGGGTGAAGGATGAGAAATACTGTCAATTATCAGCTTTTAGTGCCGAGACTATAGGCAGCCCTTCCTGTGGAACACTTCCAAATGAAGACCAACATCCTGCATGTGTTAATGCTGAGGAGATGTTATAGGCATCTAAATAAGTAACTGCACTGTCCTCTTTGCTCACTGCTGAGGGCTGTCCCTGTGCAAGTGCCTAAGGCATCTCCATGAGGCATGGGATGACCCTAGCTCCCCACCAGTCCCTGCATCACTCCTACAAGGGTGCTCTAGGTCCTGATGTAGAGGACTTTTACCTCCTTTAGAGTTCTACTGTAAAATCCATACAGAACAAGAGAGTTTTGTCTTCCTGACATAGGATGTTAACACTGAGCATGCTTACTTTCATCCCCTGCTGCCTATCTTTCATTGCCAACCTCAAGATCCTCCTTCAGGTGATTTTCCCTTCCTCTCCTCACTTTCCCACTCTCTGCAGCAGCTGACTGCTCCCACTATTGCCATAACAACAAGCAGCAGTTTAGCTATGCTCAATAGCCCATGGCAGAGGTCACCATCCTCCATTTGAGAAGGGAAAAAAATGAACTGAAGCACTTGGTGTTTTACAGACACTTCGTTATCTTCTACAAAGGGAGAGAAGATCAGTGCTAATAACCTTCTTCCACACTGCTACTATCACTTGGAAAACTCATTATCAGATACAGCTTCTAGGGACATGTGTATGTCCTTCTATATGGTGATGGGAAGATTCCCCCATAAGGGTCTGTGCTACAAGGAGTAAGGAACCTCTGCAAGTTCCTGCCACAGCTGTGGAAACACAGTGGATTGTCCTCCCTGCCTAGGCTTCTAATCATCATGCTGCAGCCATCTTTTAATCCATACTTTCTGGAAAGCCTGTTTCAATGTTTTACTCTCTTGGTAAGGAAATGTTTCCTAGTATCACAGTTCCCACAGCCAGGGTCCTCCAACTCAGAGGACCAGGCAAGCCTAAGGTCTAACAGCACTATTAAACACTGGGCAATAAAAAAAAAGCAAGCACTGAATGCCTCTGCACTTACTTCATCACTGTTTGCCTGGTGGATCCCTTCTCTTCCTAGACATCCTTAATCCTTATAAAAAGTCCTCTGGGTAAGTGAATTAGGCTGGTGTTACCTCAGTTCTCCCACCATAAAACAGAAGTAAGAATATTTCTCTTCCTCCAAGTATGGCTACAAGGGGAGAGGCATGCTGTGAAGCATTTGAACACTGGAGCAATGGCAGGGTGCAGGCTACATGTCTAATGCAATAGATGCCGATGTGTCCGCTGTGATGAAGCAGTTGTGGTGCTGCCCATAGGAGCATCTGGGTAAAACCAGAATAAATTCTGATGACACCTCGTGGCATGCTGTATCAGTAACGTGGCTTTTGTTGGAGCACCATCACCAGGCTCTGGGAGTGGCTATTTTTATGAAATACATTAATTCATACATCACTTCCCTGCTGGAGTTTAAATGACATAAAGATACAGAGCATGGAAGAAATCTGTGCTGCCGAGTGACCCAAAGATATATGGGGCTACCTAGATGCTCAGGTGGAAAACAGGAGAATAATGGCACCTATTTTGCAAGGTATTTGACTTATGGGCCTATAACTCTGAAATCTTGGCAAATATGTTCCAGAATGAGTTTGAAATATGACAAATTTACTGCACACTAAGCATTCTTCCTCAAATGAAAGCAGGGGGACTTTCTACACCTCCTTTTTCCCCCTCCTACCATTCATCACCAAGTGGAGAAAAGTCAGAAGCTCCAAAGCACGCAGAAAGAAATATGATCTTGACACCAGGTTTTACACCTCAATCTACCCCTTATTTCAGCAAAGGCTGCTTTACACTATCAGCCTATCCATCAGTCCAATTCACATGATGGAGGAGGCAAAGAGAAGGGAAGAGAGTGGGTGTCAAGAAAGGTCTGTTTCAGAAGAGGTGTCAAGGAGGAGGGATTTTCACAGACTGGTTTGTAACTGTGGAGGAGGGTCACTGCTGGTTGGGAGCTGAAGTGACACTCCTATTAATCAAAACCATAGGAGAGGTAGTCAGGTAGTCCATCTCCTTTTCCTGCTGCTACTACCACTGGCTCCTTACAGAAGCTTCAAACGCTGTTCTGTGTTCCAGGGATTGTACCCAACCAAGCTATGCGCATCTTGAAAGAAGAAAGATCTGTTCTGGGAGACAGCTCAGGAAGGTGGTCTGGAAAAGCTCTGTGAAGGGATTTAGAGATGGAACCACTATAGATAACTTTTAGGAAATGGGAACTAGTAAAAGTAAAATGTGAGGTCATAGGGAGGGGAACAAAGTGAAAAGGTAAGTACAGGAAGAGTGAAGATTTGTTTGCTCTGAATTCATGAAATATTTTGCCTGTACATAGCCAAAAGGCTATAAAGTTCATAGTCAAAAGACTATAAAGTTTCAGTCTGAACTTGGTTTTAACGCTTATTATTTCTTCCCTGGGAAGAAGAGACCTTTGTAGCTTGACAGAAGAAATAAAGCAGTCTACCAGAAAACAAGTGAGGCATGAACTGCTGTAAGAACAAGGGGAGATCTGTTTACCAGGCAGGATGAAAACAAGAGTAATTAGCTTACCAACAGACAGAGACTACTTCATCAAAAGGCAACATGATGCACAGAAGACCTTTGCTGATGGACACATAGGAAACTATTTCAAGGAGGTCAAATTTGAACTCAGCTAACAACAATTTAATGATGCTCTGTCATTAGTAATTCAGATAGCTGTTACAGAAGACCTCACCTGCATTTTCCAAACTTTTCCAGTCCATTTTATTATTCATAAAGTATTCATGTGGCCCTTTGCAGTGAACCCCAGGCTGGCTGGGTATTCTACTGTTAATGAGCACTCTGTTCAGACTTACTGTGGGTGGGAGGTGGCCTTAGGCAGTCACAAATGCAATTCTGTGATCTGTAAAAGGGTTTTTTTTAGCCGAAAAAGAAGTGTGGATGAAGGTCAAAACTCAGGTCAGGATGTAGAAGAGGCTGTCACTTCTGATCCACTGACATAGTGTGTGACTCTCAGTAAAGCATGATCTCTGCATGTGTTCATTTCAAAAGCTGAAATAATGGTAACAGCTACTTACTTCAAAAGGCTGCTGTCATGACTAATCACAAAAATGTTTATAGAACACTATCAAATTCTCGGGCAGACTACGTCAGAGGAATGCAAAGTATTGTTTACAATTGCAGAGAAAAAAAACCTATATTAAAAACATCAAGGTTGCAAACTGAAGCATTTGAAATCTGGGAAATGCCAAAATTAAGGTTGTTAGTGAATTCCTAGTTTGGCTTCTCTGTCTGCATGTGTTACACTGCAATTCTGACATGTATATTTCATATATATATGGCAGCTGCAGAGCAAATGTTCTTCCTTTATCAGTGTATACACAGAAGGAAACATGCACATACAAAGGCAACAGACTCCTTGAGGGGATGTAAGTGGAGTTGGCCAAAAGCCTAAATGGCTGTCTACCTGGAAGTCTTCTGCTGACAAAGAATCAAATATTTAGAGGTGTGTGATAAAACATGATGCTGGAAGTATCCGCCCTGGTATTTTTTTCAACATCTTTGTCACTGACATGGACAGTGGGATTGAGTGCGCCCTCAGCAAGTTAGCCGATGACACCAAGCTGTGTGATTCGGTTGATAGGCTGGAGGGAAGGAATGCCATCCAGAGGGACCTTGACACACTTGTGAGGTGGGCTGATGCTAACCTCATGAAGTTTAACCATGGCAAGTGCAAGGTCCTACACCTGGGTCAGAGCAATCCCAGGCACAGCTACAGGTTGGGCAGAGAAGAGATTCAGAGCAGCCCTGCAGAGAAGGACTTGGGGGTGTTGGTTGATGAGAAAATGAACATGAGCCGGCTTCAGTGTGCGCTCGCAGCCCAGAAAGCCAAGTGTATCCTGGGTTGCATCAAAAGGAGCGTGACCAGCAGGTCGAAGGAGGTGATCCTGCCCCTCTACTCTGCTCTTGTGAGACCTCACCTGGAGTATTGTGTGCAGTCCTGGTGTCCTCAACATAAAAAGGACATGGAACTGTTGGAACAAGTCCAGGGGAGGGCCACGAGGATGATCAGGGAACTGGAGCACCTCCCGTATGAAGACAGGCTGAGGAAGTTGGCGCTGTTCAGCCTGGAGAAGAGAAGGCTGCATGGAGACCTCATAGCAGCCTTCCAGTATCTGAAGGGGGCTATAGGGATGCTGGGGAGGGACTCTTCATTAGAGACTGTAGTGACAGGACAAGGGGTAATGGGTTAAAACTTAAACAGGGGAAGTTTAGATTGGATATAAGGAGGAAGTTCTTTACTGTAAGGGTGGCAAGGCACTGGAATGGGTTGCCCAGGGAGGTTGTGAATGCTCCATCCCTGGCAGTGTTCAAGGCCAGGTTGGACGAAGCCTTGGTTGACATGGTTTAGTGTGAGGGGTCCCTGCCCATGGCAGGGGGGTTGGAACTGGATGACCTTAAGGTCCTTTCCAACCCTAACTATTCTATGATTCTATACCTTACACCAATGGAAAGCAATGCATCATACAGTAGTGTTACTGACAATGATTGATTAGCACTTGACCATTCAATTTTTCTTAAATTTTATTTTTAATTAACTCATTCTGCTGTTGCTTTTCCTTCTATTTGATCAGGTTTTGCCATGCCTGTGACATGACTGCTGCTTTTCAGTTTCTACATCACTTTTCTTGTTCCTCTCCGTTCATCTCTTCTGATAGTCCTTCCTCCTTTTCCTCTTTGCTTTTTCCTCACACAGTTCCATTTCTTCTTCAGAACCCAGTCTTTCTCCTCTCTTTTCCTCACTTATAGTTAATCTGCTGTGTTATCTCTGCAAGAGCCCCTTTTATGACCTTCCAGTTCCCCAGCCCAACACATTCAGATGATAAAAAATTTCTCTGGCAAAAATTGTGGCAACAGATTGGCATGACTTTGAGTACAAACTGCACTGTGGAATTGAGAAGTAATCCAAAATAAGAGAGAAAAACCAAGAGGTAGCAGAGGTCAGGAGGGTTTGCAGATACCACAGAGCTCAAGGAAGCATGTCCCTGCAATCCTGGCAGTTGTGTAGCCTGTATGGCTGGGTGGCAGAGCGTGCAAAAGGTGGTTGCCCAAAGCTTTGCCTTTTCTTCCTCCTCAGTATGATTTCAGTATGGAGTCACCCAAAAGAAACTTAGGCTCTTAGAGAAGAAATACAATTCAAAGTTGAGTGCGTAGTGAGCAAATGTGATGGGAAATACTGCAGGGGAAATGAAATTTCAAAGAGAGAAATGGGTTAATAATAAACCTGTCAGATGTGGGCAAATTTTTCATGTCAGTTAAGCTGGCGATAGGTCTATTTGGTTTCACTGGAGTTACAACACTGTACATGACATGAGAATTTTCCTGCAGTATTTTAAATATTATGCCCCTTTTCCTCCCTGCTCTCCCTACAGCATGAAAGTGTCTGTCTAAAGGACAGAAGTCACATTTGCACGACCCAAATAACAGAATTCAAAGTGTGCTAATGATCCAAGCTGTTGCATTTGGCATTTTGAAAGGGCAATGCTAGGATCTGAGATTATGGCCACAAAGACAGATATAAGCAAATCAAATTCTCACAAATATTCCCATACAGCCCACTAACTTGAATTACAATGTTTCTAGGGGTGACATTTAGCTAACTATAGCATTTCGAGCAGAAGGACATAGCTTCCTAAGATGAGTTTTTCTTTGGCTTCCTGAAATAATGTGGTTTCCCAGGACAGGGTAATAGAGCCCTGTGATAAATGAAGTGGGAAACTCAGTTAAAAACATCAGTTTTTCTCACATAGGATTAAACATCCCTTTTTTTTTTTGTCTCATTGAAGTGTACTGGCCTTCTTGCAGCCCGAGAAATCAGGCTGTGTTTGAGATGAAACACTGATTACTTTGGGCCACTCATGGAAATATCCAGGAACGACAATGCAATTTAGATTCATAGCCTGTCTTACCTCAACTTACTCAAGGCATGCAAGTCACAGGAGAGCATCACAAAGCATATTTACACTTCCAGGCTTATAGGCCCTTCAGCCAAGCCCACTGAAGAACTCTTCTATTTCAAGCATGAGTAAAATTTCTGTCAATTGCACCAGATAACCATGTCTGTGTTATAATACAATTTTCTTTGGGCTGGCTGTACAGACAGGAATTAGTTCATTTGGCTTGTTGAAAATCCTGACTGACTCAGATCCCCCTGGAGCATCACACCAATAACCTGTGTAAAACATGTTGCAGCCACTGCAGACACTTTAAACCTGCAGCCTTATGGTGTTTGCAGATAATCCAATCAATGTAGATGTAAATGATGTAAAGAGCTTTGACCTGAAGAGGTGTACTGTCCCTGTGCCAAGAAGCATGTAAGAGAGACTGATAAGTAGAGGAATTGAACCTAATTCCCTCTCTTTCAGGGAGGAAACTGAGACAAAGCCCAGCAAAGACTTCCCTGGAACTTGCCCCGCCATAAACAGGGATCTTGCATCTTGACACATGTCAACACCTCCTGAACTCTCTTCCTCCCTAAGTGTTCCCTTATTCCCACAATAAAGGCTCCAGGCTAGCTGTTCTCAAAGAACTTGACTGACAAAACTTGATCTTAACTCTTTGTTTCCACCACAAGCTGCAGCAACACAAATTCCCCTGGGTACCTCATCCCAGAAATTTCCTCCTCATCCTGGCACAGAACTCTCTAAAGGTGACAGGGACGGGACTACCCCTAGTGGGTACAATTTTCAGAGATGGCTTAATGTCAGAAGAGCTTTTAACCTCTGGCCTGAACAGAAGGGCAGTGGATGAAGTAGAATGCTCTGTGTACTGTGGGGCATAAGCTTACAAGTTCTGAAGTCCATTTGGCCATTTCCATGGTCAAGAGTGGGCTTCCCAAGTTACCAGTCAATGCCAAATGCAACAGCTTGGATCATTAGCACACTTCGAATTCTGTTATTTGGGTCATGCAAATGTGACTCCTGTCCATTAGACAGACACTTCCATGCTGTAAGGAGAGCAGCACACTCCCAGGGGAACAGCTGTTCACTCCTTGGGTCTTTTGCTAAGAATGCCTCTTGGATAACCTTATCCCCAACCATAATGTCAGTCTGACATATTACTTAGCCTCCTTCAAGTGTTTCCAATGCGTCCTCAGAGATTTCTCTCTACCTCATACAGACTTTCACCTTGTTCGGATTATTAAACCTGTTGTAACTGCTCTGAGGTACTCAGGAAGGTGACTGATATTTTCCAGGAGTCTCTAGTGGCAGAACAGTGGCTGTAATTAACCATTTCTTGTTTTTCCTCCTTCCCCCTGTCACGCTGACTTGCAGAGTGCAGGCAGCAATGCACATCATAAACAGGTGGCCCTCCAGATGAAATGGTTGTCTTTGCTGAAAACAAAAATGAAAACCAGCTCAAAATGCAGCAGAAAACAGGCAGATAGGGTTTCAAATAGAAACAAAAAATCATTATACTAATGATTTCCCCAAATGAGTTATTTTCTGCTCCCCAAGGAACAGTTGTTTTCAGACTAGATTAGCATCACTCTACTGCTGACCCTTCAGAGTAAAGTTTCAGGGCAGGAGCTTCTCAAGTTCTACATGATTTACCATCTGTATTTTTGTTGTTGTTGCCAATCATCTTGAGTGCAAAACAACACTGAGCAAACTACTGATTCCTGCTTGTTAGTCATGAGAGCGATCTTCCACCTGATTGCCCAGGCATCCACATCAAAGGATGCTTGGCTGAGAGCAGTGCATCTTAATTTGGGGAACTTGAGACTAAGGGCCATGTTCTTTGTTGCTGTTATGTCTCCAAGGACCATCAGCTTATGTCCAGCACAGGGTAATGTCCCAAGTACTCAGGGAAAGAGATAAATTCTATTTCTCTTTCTCAGCTGGCAGGAACAGGATCCAAGCCACTGAGAAGCAATGTTATTGTATAGAATAAAGGCCCAGGGTAGGCTCTACTCCATGATACTAGTCTGGAAATTTGCTCTACCACAGAAGCATCACTGTCAATCACAACAAGAACTTACTACCATAACAGATAATTTATCAGACTGTAAAGCATTTGCAAGAATATCTCAGTTTTCTGTATAGTCAAACACAGACACTAAAGGATGTAGTAGATTATCTGAGGCTACTGCAGTGCCAGGTCTGGAAGCCAGGTGGTTTCATGCCCACATTCGTGGTTTCTGCTTCCCTTTGCAGGATTTTCCTTACAACTGGAAGATACATGGGGCACCTCCTCCCAGCTCATTTAAGGTGGCTGACCTGTGTCGCACTTCAGTGCTTCATGGCAATCCTCTCAGCGAGAGGTACTTAACAGTGACTTTGTACCTGTACCTGTCCAACTCCATCATCCTGGACTCTGCTGATACATCTTACCTGCCTGTGAGCTCCATCTGAATTAGATCTAGGTACTTGGTCCCAGACAGCAAGGCCTTCACCTACAGTGGTTCTTTCCCTGTTGAGCATCCTTCGCAATCTTTTGTCAGTAGTGTCTTGAGACCTTTTTCAGCTTCTTTTCATCCCCTGCTCTTCCCCTAGGTTTTTGCTTCTTGGCCCAATTTTGCAGGCTATCGTCACCAAAGGTGTTTGTTTATTTTGGTGCTAAATGCTATGTCTATTGCACCAGCACTTCTGGTGCAATATCAAGAATGTCTATTGCTTGTCTTCGATGAGTGATGCCTACCCTTTTTTCATGGCTACTCTTGCCTTCTCCCAGTGTTTGGTTGCTCTGCCTGCCAAAGGTATTTGCAGTGTTTCACTGGGGAGACTCTGGGAGTCAAATTGAAGAAGGAACTGAGGCAGCAGCGTTATCTGGCTCTGAAGTGTAAGTATGGCAGGAAATAATTTCCAGCCAGCCTTTCCCCCCATGCTCTTTTTTGACTTCCTTATCTCCAGCAATAAAAGCTTATGCAACTCATCAGACAGCAGCATAAGCTCTTCTGGTGTAGGAATATAGCGATGGGTGAAGGCAAAACTGAAACAGTTCCTGGGACACTAGCTTGGCTGTTGTTGCTCTGTGAGATTGGAACAATTCATTAAAAAGCCACTTCTTTCCATTCTGCACTCCTGAAATCTGGCTTCTCTTCACTCCTGTATCTTGGTCAAGTGATGCTGATTCTCCCACGAAGATACCAGCTCTCCAAGGGGAAGACTGCAAAGTGCAATGTGTGCAATCTGATACAGGAGACCACTAAAGACTTAAGGTTGCTGGGGCTGTGAGCTTTGGTCTCTTTTAATGCAATGCTACTAAAAACAATGTGCCTGTGTCCATCAGGGAATAATGCCCCAGAAACTTATGCAAGAGCAGAAAGAAAGTCATTAACCGGTACACCAAAAGTCAATAAAACTGAAAGAAAGCTCTTTCAGCTTCCTGACTGCCTCCAAAGGGATCCTGCCCTGTTTATTCAGTATTTTACACTGCAATTGCTAGCTGACTTGTTAAAAACACAAGCTAGCATTTTCAGGGAGTTACTAACACAGTGGGTAATGACATCCCTTACAGAGAGAGGCAATAACTTTTTTACTGAGAGAGAGAAGAAGAACACAAGGCCAAAGCTACACCCACAGGCGAAAAAAAAAGTGGAACAAAGTGTTAAATACACTTTGAAGTTGGACCCTACCCAGCTTCCAGCAGAAAAGCAGGAAAGCAGAACCACCCGTTGGTCTTCATATCATACGGAGGGAAGGAGAGGCTGTGTGAGAATGGCAAGAAACCCGTCGAAGTCCCAAAAAGCCCAGCACACCCGGGCACCCAGCATCACCCACCGGAGCAGCAGCCAGCAGAGGGCAATGCCAGTCCATGCACAGGCCGCCTCACTCCCAAAGGCAAGAGGGGTGTCCTTGATTGCCAGCCTGCATCCCCACACTGTCTGCAATCTGTGAATTAATTAGGGTGTTTCCTGTTGCAGATTTGTGGCACTCTCGTCCTGCTTGTGGTCCCTCTTTCACTGATACAGCCCCCAACAGCTCTACGTGCCACAGTGTGGGGAAACAGGGACCTATAATGTGCCTGTCTGACCCATTCAGTACAGACAATTTTTATTTTATGAGGCTCGCAGACCATGCAATTGGCTTTCCTGAATCATTTGCTATGCAAAAAGTTTTGAGTTATTATCTACCATCTTTCAGCTAGAAGATGGGGAGATGATAAGCAGTTTTGTGCTGCATGGTTTTGCTGTCTCTTTAGAGTATGCCTGATTAAGCCTTTGGACTGTGCAGCTTGACATCATTCAGAAAGATGCCAAGCAGAACTGAAGTCTCAATTAACAGGGTGCAGGACAGAGGTGGGTGCTAACTTACCCACCTAGGAGCTACAGTCCCGGGTCATTCTTTCAGGCTATTGCCTTCCCCATCAGTTGTTTCCAAAAGTAAAGCACTCAAGTTTTGAGCTGTTGTAAGAGTTTTCATGCATTAAATGATAATAAAATACTGCCTGCCTATGACCATGAACTTCAGGTCATGGCAATACAGAGTAGTTTATGTAGTGGCAGGAGCAAAGCACAGCTAAGGGCAGGAGAGCTGGTGTGCAGAAAAAGCCAGAGAGTGCCTGGGCTTGCTAGGCTTCCAGAAAGGGTTGAGATTGAGGTGCCAACAGGGAAGCAATTCAGGCAGATGCTTGGGCAAAGCAGGGCTGTGATGGGTAGGTGATTACAGGAATTTCTCTATAGGATAGATGAGCTTGCATGGAGGATATGCACTACTGTGAAGAGCCTAGCTCTATAACCTCCTCTTAGACACAAGGCCTCTATGGTTAGGTACCCCTGAAGTCTTCTCTGCTCTATCTGCTCCTCACAGAGCAAGAGCTCCATCCAGTCCCTAACCAGCTTGGGTGCCCTCCTCTCAACTCACTCCAGTTTGTCAGTGTCCAGGCCCAAAACTGAATGCAGTATTTCAGGTGGACCACCACCCTGCCCACCATTGCATTGACCTGCCCAGCTGCCATCACCAGGTTTTTGTGTCACCTGAGAACATGATGAATACACACCTTGCCACATCCTCCAAGTCACTGATAAAGATGCTAAACAGCAGTGCCAGAAAAGACTCCTGCACTATTCCACTTGTTTCTGGCTTCCAGGTGAAGTATGATCCATTAACCACTTCATTGTTCCTCTCCAGAAAGGCTGGCACACAGCAGTGGGAACTTCCTATCCCCAGGTGTCTGGTGAGAATGTGGGACAAGCCCTTTACAGGTTTCCTTCCTCCCACTTCCTTACCTTTCTCTCCAGTCTCTTCTGTGCAGTAAAGGGAAAGCAATCAGGCTGAAGGAGCTTAATAATCCATTGGTAAGGCCCGAGTTGGTTTTTTTTTTCCTTTTGTGTGGAGCAGCCTGGAGGTGATAACGTTTAGAAACCCTTCACCCATGTTGAATATGAGCTTTAATAGAGCTGAGGCTTTTCAGCTGGTTGGAGAGTTTTTTTGGAGTTACTGACACATTTACAAGCCACTTAACCTCAACCTACTTCAGCTAACTCAGTTCTAAAATGGGCTACGCCCTGTTTTCTGCATCACAGGACTCGGTACATGGAGGATGGATGTTCAGGGGACACTGAGCATTACAGCCTTTAGTGTAGGGCTTCAGTATCTGCTTCTCATCTTGATCCCATCTCCTGAACTCCACAGATAGGGTAAGTACAGGAATAAAAGTACCTACAAAGGACAATCCTGGCAGCCATCAGACCACTGCTTCCTTATCAAGAGAAGGATAAGCCTTCAATCAAAGACAGGCAGAAAATATAGCATGGCAGCTCTGCCCCGAAAGGAGGGATCCAGTCACACATTTCTCATTTCATCACATTGCATGCACATATATATCTCTACACCTTTCTCTTCTAGTCAAAGACAAGCAAAGATGTGACACAGGGTGAAATATTTTCCTTTTCAATAACTAAATGTTCCTGTGCCTTCAGCTCTGCAACAGCTTGTAAAGCAAACTACACTGAGCATTAGAATCAGCAGTAAAATTCCATCTGATTCCCTCTCCCGACCCCCTCCCCCAAACAGCTGGGTTAAAAATCTTTGATTAACAAGTTTTCACTGACATACTAATCACTTTTCTTAATCAAAGGAATGAACCATCCAATTTAAATCTGTTTTTCATGAAACAAACCTTTCACAAAGATTCAGGTGTGATAAATAATCACCAGATTCAAGACACTGAGCTGAAAGGGGCCCCCACTGTATGGTTCTTGCCTTTCCTGTCAAGTCAGAGACATGAAGGGAGAAGTCACCCAACCCAGGGTCAGGGCTGTGAATGCTAATTGCTGTGTGTGGAAGGGCAGATAAACTGCCAGGCCTCTGATGTGTTTTGTTGCAGCTGAGGAGCACTGCAGCAGAAGGACTTTTACAGGCTCCAGCTGAAAATTAAACACCCTGTTGTTATTTTAAGGAACATTAAAAGTTAAGGTCCTATACCTCACACTTAACCGGAATGAGCAGAGCTGGTGGATTGATTCTATTGCTCAGAATAAACCTGCCCTCGCTGCAGGGGGAAACACAACAAAATTAAGCCAGGCCATGCATAGGCAGATGCTCTATAGCAAGGTGATTCCCTGTCAGAAGAAAGCTCAGATCCATGAACCTGTTCAAGTACAGTACCAAACACCCTGCTGTGATGGAAAGCAGAAGTATGATAATGTTGTGTTAATGGATTCACTGCGTGGGGACATAGTGATGTGGATTTGTAGCTCTGCTGCCTCCCAGGTAACCCTGAGGAAGCCACTGAGCCTCACTGGAATAACCTGAGATTTCCCTCTCTGCCAGCCTGAGGCACCTCAGAGGGACATTGGGCAAATAGTCCCTTCTGTGAGGCAGCAACTTGTAGAGAGCAAGGGGATATCTGCCATGGCAGTTCTTGATAGGCTGAGAAAGTTGGGGCTCTTCAGCCTGGAGAAGGCTGCGTGGAGACCTCATAGCAGCTTTCCAGTATCTGAAGGGGGCCTATAGGGATGCTGGGGAGGGACTCTTCATTAGGGACTGTAGTGACAGGAAAAGGGGTAATGGGTTAAAACTTAAACAGGGGAAGTTTAGGTTGGATATAAGGAGGAAGTTCTTTACTGTAGGGGTAGTGAGGCACTGGAATGGGTTGCCCAGGGAAGTTGTGAATGCTCCATCCCTGGCAGTGTTCAAGACCAGGCTGGATGAAGCCTTGGTTGACATGGTTTAGTGTGAGGAGTCCCTGCCCATGGCAGGGGGGTTGGAACTGGATGATCTTAAGGTCCTTTCCAACCCTAACTATTCTATGACTCTATGATTCTACTCTCCCCACACTTGAAGTGGCCTGTGGTTTGCAGGCTTCCAGCCTACCCATATGAAAGCCACAGCCTCGCTACCTGAAGAGCCACTGCATAATGGAAAAATACGAAGAGAAGTCAAGAAAGGCTGAAGACAAGCATCACTAAAACAAGAGCTGAGCTCCAAGGAGGAATGTTACTTCAGGACTGAGAATGGGCAGTATTGGATTTTCTTAAATTCTTAATAGATAAAAAAATAAATGCTGTCACTATGAAGTGCCATTTCAAGTCCTTGAAAGCTGTCTGATGTTTGATGGAGCAGTGTGGCAGCCTTCTGAGCTGTGATGCTTATTCCCCTATTAAAGTAATTTTGGAACCAAGCTGACCAATACATGTTACTGGAGCATCTCATGTTTGCTTTCCTTTAGCTGAGCCTTTGAGGACTGAGTTTCCTTGCAGAAGCATGTAAAGACATCTATATAGGACAATCCAGGTGATTCCCAAAGATACACAAAGAACAAAACTTTCTGAGTTTTTTATAGGATTTCCCATCAAGAGATTGTTTCTTTCACCTGTTACATACATTGCTCAAGCTGAGTAGGCAATGAGCAGGTACATGCTCCCCCAGCACTGAGAAAGTCTTTAATCAGCTGAAGAAGAAACAAAGACTTGGGTCTCTCTAGGAGCAGTGCTGAGACTAACAGGGTGAAAGCAGGTGGGCTGCTCCCTGAAAACAAGCTGAAAGAGCTATTCTCAGAAAGAAATACATGGGAGTCCTCAAGTGAAAGAATAATCCAAGGGCATGTTAAAGGAAAGGCAACTCTATATTGATGTCTCACACTTGTCTATGCAGTTCAGGAAAGAGGAACAATAGCTTCTAAGAACTGTTGTTATGCCCTGAAGCAGAGGATGAACTGAACCCATTAGATTTGTTCATCTTTCTCCCCGGTGGTCACTTCAAAACAGAGTCTTTTGTTTAAAAAAATTATGTAGAGCACTTATAATTGCAAAATTAACCTTCAAAATCAGAACCAAGCATAAATGAAGATGATGTATCAGCAAAAGCCTGAAATGAGAGCTCTGAGAGGTTGCTGCCATTTACCACCTGAAATTTCCAGCTCTGGAGACAAACTAGGGGGTGAATGTTAGCAAAATACTATTTCTCTCCTGGTATACAAAGGCTATTTAGCGACCAACTGATGCTACAGGTTTCACCACATTTGGGTTAGTACAACTGCCACCCTTTTTTGGCTTTGAATGAATACGCTATGCTCTTATTTATATTGAAATACGGAATTACCAAGACTAAAGCTTTCAGAATCTTCCAGTGCCTGGGCTATGTAATCCAAATTTTGACATGTGAATTAGATCTCGATTCTTCTTTGCCCCTCAGACACTGGGTATCTTACAGGTACATTGACCATAAAGGGCATGCGATTCATATTACCATCATGTAAGAGTTATTCCTGACATATAATTTGGGTGGGGAGAGAAAGGAGGGGTATTGTAGACTGCTATTGTATGATAGGAAAGTGAAGAATGGTAGCCAGATTTGGTCTGTGGAAACCAGAGACAAAAAAAGATCAAGTGCCAAACTAGGGAGATAACCCTCACTTATGCCATTTTAACAGATAAATCTGTGGAAGAGCTCTTGTTTCAAGGCCAGGCTGGATGGGGCATTGAGCAACCTGTTCTGCTGGAAGGTATCCCTCTTCATGGCAGGGGGGTTATAACTATATGATCTTTAAGGTCCCTTCCAACATGAACCATTCTGCAATTCCCAGACTAACACCTGGTTCTTGAACTGCATAACATACCCTGAGGCAGCACACACACACGCTTATCCCCCATCTATTTGAATGATCTGGTCACTAGCTAACTCTTCTTTTAAAACAGCTTGAAGGTAAACGTGGCTACACAAAGACCACTGGGAATCATATAGAGAGCCTGTAGGAGAGTAGGTACGGAAGTGGGTAATGCCCCATCACTACTTCAGCCTTAGGAACTCAATTTGCCCCCTTTTGTTGAAACATAACTTCTGACCCCAAGGTAATCTGCCCTACTGCATCTGTCCTGGAGGATTAATATTTGACATAAATCCTAAAGGAAGCACTGTTCTTTGTTACCAATTTGTCAGAGGTGGATGGATAGGAAGCTTTGTGAGTAATATGGAAATAGCATCGACAGAGCATCCCTTCTGAGAGCCTGATTATTGAAAATCAGCTGCTATTTACACAGTTAATGCCATTCACTTCTTGCACCTGCTCAAACATTCATTTCCCAGTACAAGCCAGCTTTGCCTTGCTGCAAAGAAAGGGAGCTTAAGGGAGCTACACCTGCAGGTTTTTTCTTTCTTTTTCTCCAATGATTGCAGAGTTCAGCTTATAAAACTCCCACTTGCATATTTCCACTCCTTCATCTTTTTCTGTGAATTCTTTTCTACCTATTTATATGTATATATACTTCTCCAAGTATTTATGTTTCTGATAATGAATCCAAAGTTCATTTTTTCTAAGTCTTCTTGGACTCCCAGCCTGTTCCTGCACCACACAAAATCCATTTGAATCCATGTAATTGTTGGAACTTGATGATCTTAAGGTCCTTTCTAACCCTAACTATTCTATGATTCTAAATTCAGCTAGCCTCCCAATTTACACTAGTTTTTGTTCATATTCTATGCAGTATTTAAGAGAGACTCCATAACCCACATTCAGGGACATGCTATTCTTTATGATATCCCTACAAATGAATATCTGTGCTGTCACCCCAGCAAACATGCTCTTATAGCAGACTTTACTTTGAACTTTGGTTAAAAGAAAAACCCCAAAACCCAAACACAAAGGATTATACAGTTGACCTGTGTCCCCACTCTTACATCCCATCTCCTTTCTTGATAATGAAGTTCTGTAGAGAAGCCTTTGGCCACCAAGTGAAAAGGAAGGAGGGAGGAAGAGAGCTATAGTCCTATGGTTCCAGTTATTAGTGCTAAAGGATGTATCAGCTGTGAGATTATGGGAGGTGCAATTGCAGCTCTGAGCACCTGAGAAACCTGTCAGCGAGGGTTAATTAACAGCAAAGTGAAGGCTTTTGGGTTTTGCATCGTATTTTCCTGTTACCAAGTGAAGGACTTCTGTGTAATGGAAAATCCATGCTTCCATCTGGCACATAAAGCATTTGCAATGCTAACCTGTTAGCTGGATTTGCTTCCATGCTGTTGGTGTCATTCCTCTTCCATCTGCTTGTTGTCATACTCTAAACACGAACTGAACAAACTCCCCTCATCTACTAAAGTCTTATCTTTGATTACAAAAAGACAACAGCAGGAAGAAGGTCAAGTAGAGCAGATAAACATATGATTAACACTGAGCAGATAATGACTCACCTGTCTGCAGTGGAAACAGCCTTGTACTGATGTGTCCAATTGACCCAGGGTTGGTGGAATAAACCAGATTAAAGGGAATGACAATGCAAAATCAAATAGTAATAAAAAGCTCAAAGATGAAAACAAAACAGTCCATGACCTCTCTTTGTTTCTGTCTGAAGGAACAACAGCCGGAAACTGAAAACCAGCTCCTGAAACCAGCACATGTCAAGTCAGGGACTGGAAAGGAATTAAGAGGATTATTTCACAATTTTATTGCAAACTGAAAACTAAATTTTCTCCTTTTTCTTTTTTTTTCAATATTTACAAGCCATTGGTTGTGCACACAATCTAAACAGCATTTTCCCAGATAAAACTGTCACCTAGAAAACTTACACATGGACTGAAGCATATGTGTAAACTAAGTGGTTTGTGCTAAATGCAAGTTGCCTCAGTCTCACCCAGGAGGGAGAGGTGCTTGGGAGATGGAGCAGCACAAGGAAAGACACATCTTCCTTTTTCCTTTCCTGAAACATTACTTAAGGATCTTTCCCCAACCCTGGGAGAGAAGCAAAAGAGTTCAGTATTAGTTCAATTACAAGTCCAGCCAGTCAGATAATGTACTGACAGGGTGGTAAGCTGAAGATTCAAAACCCTTCAGTGCCACAAACCTTGCAAGAAAATTACAGGCCTTGTTTCATGCATGGTTCACCCTAAAGCTGAACAATCCCCGTTGTCTCCTGGAGAATGTAGAATCGCCTTGGTCATGACAGGAAGGGAATGAAGTTTGAGTCTCAAGAAGAAACACACATGAACACTGTTGTTGTGTTTTGTTCCGATTTTTTCTTTGGCCCTTCTTTCTCATGGATTTTTTACCTGCACTTTTGGAAAAGTGATGGCTGGCACATTGCAAATGCTGCCTCTGCTCTTGGCAGAGATGCACAGTGATAATGCAGTGCAACAAACACTGCACAACTTGACCCGCAATGCCAAGGGTATTATTTTAATGACCATTGTGAAGCCCACAGCTTTATGCTGAGAATGAGTGCTCTCCTGGCTGTTAACACAGGCTGTCTGCCACAACGTGTATCACAATCTCCAGAATCCACAAACCATTTCCCTCCCATGTCTGTGGATGGTTGTTTTCAAGTCTGTCAGCTAATATTGAGTATACAGCATCACAGCAATTTCTGCTTAGCTTCCAAGGGATTTTGACACCTGCAATCTTAACTGAATAGGTGGTAGCTCTCAAACTGATGCTCACTAGCCCAGTTTGTCTCCCATGTTACTTTGGGCAGGTGTACACCTGAGGGACTCATGTGAGGACCATCAGCACTGTAACCTTTTCTGGTAGTCAGAGAGCAAAGGGTCATGTAGGGTTTAGGTGAACAGAAATATATTCTGCAGAAGTCCTGCTCATGCTGTCGACTATCAAAGGAAATTAACAGGACCAAGTCCAATGCTGTGGGTTTCAGAGAGCTGTTACATTGTAGGGGCTGAATCTGGGGCCTGAATGCTTCCAGCTGGGAACCAAAAAACCCAGCATTGCAAAGTACGTTGGATTCCAGCACTGCAAAGTTCACTTGGTATTTAGATCCCTTTGGTGATAACCTTCTTCAGGTTTTGGACCCTCTGCTGTAGACTGGAGAAACAGAGTAATTGATGGCAACACGACCTACAGTGAGTTTAGAAGGAAAGGGGGTGTTTATCAACTTGTTATCCTAGTTAGTGCTTGCACATTGGGAATCGTGATAATGAGAGAGAGCTTTATGAAAGGCAATTCAAATGCATGGGAAAAGCAAAACCTATGGTCTCAGATCAAATGATCTACATCAAGTCTTCTAAAGTCATTGTTTCTTCCAGAGCCACACATAATCACCACTGTCATCTTATGCATGGCTACCAACCTGTAATAATGTGTCAGGTCCTAAGCAGCCTGATCTTGTTTTGGTAGTAACGACATTAAGGACTCAAGTCCCTTGCTCTCTTCTCCCCCAGCAGCCCCCTATTCTCCTATTTTTTCTTGCCAGTTTAAGACAACCAGCAATAGTGAGATACCTTTTTCTATGTAATAGCTGTAACCAGACCTCAGCACTGTGGAAACTGTCTGTACTGTCATTAAAATACCTGCCAACACCTGCCTAAGGCTGGTTTAAACATGGACTGGAGGTGCAGCAGATTGGGAATGTGGAAAAAAAGTGTAAGAATAAGCTGGCTGAAGAAGGATCCTGAAATCAAGCCCTACAGAAATAGCAGCAAATTTGTAAATTGTAGAAACTTAAGCTAAAACTTCTGGCTTAGGTAAGGTGCTTATCTTCATAAATGGTGATGATTTCAGCCCCACTGGGTTACTGGCAACGACTCTCTTCCTCTCAAAACAATATTCTTCTGGAAGATATATGGCTGTAGCGGCCAGAAAAGTTTGAACAGTAAGAATATGCTGAAAATAAAGCATAGTGATCCCTTCTTACAGCTTCAAATTGCTGAAATTTCTCTCAGGTGTAGGCTTGAAGACTAAAATTGGAAAAAACCCCCGCAGAATAAATCTGTATGAAGGCCCAGGTGCCATGCCAGAAACATTGCTTTAGTAATGAGCTCACACAGTGGTCTAGCACAAACCAGTAGTCTTTCATACTTACTGGAAGAGACACTGCTAAGATAAAAATAAAGCCTGTGATAGCACAAAGGAAAGAAAAATCCACCAGGCTACAGGAGGAGCTCTCTCTGCACTAAAGTGATGCTGAGGACATCTCAATGATCCCGCAGTTGTATTCTTCACCCCAGACAATTCTATGATGTTTGCAAGTCTGACTGATGCAGAAGAAAGCTGTATCAGCTTAAGAAAATCACCAAATTTTGGAAACTGTAAATTCCACATATGAAAATGGAAATGAAAGCAACAAAACATATAAAATATTTGGGTCTTGGGTGATCTGGTCAGAGAGTTGTTCTTACTACATGCACTTGTTTTGCTCTATGAAAGGTAATCAGAAAGGAGAGGATGGTACCTGCATTCTCCATGTCCATGACAAAAGCTGGCAGGTTAACTTGGTGGGTATTTTGCACTGGCAAATCTCCATGAATGTTAATCCTTGTGGGTCCTTGCAGGACTCAGCACTTTTTTTTTAATTTTTAATTGCCTTTGCTGTTCTTTGAACTTAGCATTGAAAAGTAAAAGATGTAAATTCTACATGAGCCATCTGAACCTGTATGGCAATATTCATTGATGTTATGGACAGAAAGCATCATTTTATCTGTCCTCTTAACACAGACAACAGAAGCTTACTGCCCAGCCTGAACACTGAGTCTCAGGCCAGCTGGATTGATGCTGATATTACTAGTAAAAACTGTGCAAGATGTTGAGGGAAAATACATACTTCTCTTGTTCTTATTCTGAACAAGCAAGCTGCTGAATCCCATCTCTTCCTAGCCCCGAGGAGCCTCTGTCACTCAGATGTATACTCAAGCATACACCTAAAATGCAGAAAAGCTCAGCAAAGTCTATCATCAGAACAACAGATTTCATGCTGAACTCACTATTGCCAGCTAGAAAACCTTAATGCAGACAGTCGTGTAGCTTCCTTCCTGCTGCTAGTGGTTGGTATCAACCGGATGAAGAGTTCATGGATAGCTTTTCCTTCCCTTACAGGATTGCTGGAGGGCACTGCTGGAACAACAGATCCCTAGGCAGATAAAATGAAGAAATTCTATGAGCCTTGCTAACTCCAGCTTCGCCCCAACCATTGACCACAGTGCTGATAATTTGAAAAAGCCTGAGTAGTCAGACTCCAACTGTTATCAAACTGCTATTTTTTCCTTTTCTCATGATCAGCAAAGGAGCAATGTGGGAATCCAAAGAACTGAAACAAATTAAACATCTTTGAGCTGAGAATGGTTTAATCTCAGTGCACACTTTCATGCATTTTACAACCTATAGAATTTACTACAGGTGGGCAGCATTGGCCAGTGTTGGATAAGAAGTGACACAGATGCAGAATGAGCTTAGTCCAACCCACAGATCATAGAATCATAGAATGGTTAAGGTTGGAAAGGGTGCTAAGATATCAAGTTCCAATCCCCCTGCTATGGGCAGGGGCAGCTCACACTGAACCATGTCAGCCAGGACTCCATTCAACCTGGCCTTGAACGCTGCCAGCAGTGGCGCATTCACATTGCCCAAGGAACCCGAGGAATGGGTTCCTTGGGCAATCCATTCCAGTGCCCCACCACCCTCATAGTAAAGAACTTCTTCCTTACATCTAACCTAAACCTAAACTTCCTGTTTAAGTTTGAACCCATAAGTCTGCTCTCTTGAAGTCCAAGAGCTTGCTGCATGCTCTTCTCACTGTCCTGAGGATCTTGAACTAGACCATCTCATAACAGCTACAGCCCAGGCTTCCCTGGAGCATCAAATTTCCTACTAACAGATCTTCTGAGGAACCTCAGGATGCTTTTGCCTTCCTCACTCCTGGAAATCTGGCTCCTTAAACCCCTCATGCCCCCCACCCCTGTTATTTACTCTACCTTTTCACAGCTTACCTGACAGACTCCTGTTAAGTCTGTTGAATGCCCCAGAGATGGAGCAGACGTGCTTGGTCAGAGCTGGGATTCCCCACTCTTGCATGTTCAGCTGTTAGCATTCATGGGTTGGGAGTGAGTGCTACAAGGCCATTTCCATCAGCTGCATGGGATCCCTCCACACAGGAAAAGCCTGTAGAAGAGAACTGCAGGCATTCTGCTCAGAAAGCCTGAGAGTATGGGGGATATTTGCCTTTTCTAATCTCAGTTTATACCTATCCTTTAGGAAAAAAAAAAAAAGAAAAAAGTCTGGCTTTGCTCAGAATCAAGGCAGCTATCGTATTAGGAAAAGATCAATGAGAGCAACAGTAGAAAGTATCACAAGCTGCTTTTTTTCCCTAAGTATCATCCCATCCACTCTGCCTAAAATGAGAGGAGTCCTCTCAAAAACACCCAGCAAATTGTGTAGAGACATATTACATATGTGCCGGGGGCAGAAAGAAGCTCTATGAGCAAATCACCAGTTCCACCTGCAACTTGGATTTCAGATCCTCTGTCTTTCACATGACTGATTATGTATGCATCCTTAGTGGAGTCTTTCACATGACTGATTATGTATGCATCCTTAGTGGAGTCTTGTGATATAATGGTTAATGTTGAAATGTCACACACTTATTGTCTGAGAACTATGTTACCATAATACTGAGGAATAGGCTTAGCTTGCCTTGAATTACCTGGCTTTATGTGTTTGGGGACCTCTCTACACACCTGATCAGAGAATTACCCCCAGGTCAGAACTATTTCTATAGGGCTGAAATCTTGTATGTCACAGCATTGGACCACGGAGCTCAAATGCAGCCTCTGTCACCTGCACAGTGACTTCCCATGAATCCATGTTGCAGAGATTTAGGACATTTTAACCCTACAAAAATAGCAATCAGCTAGGAGACAGGAAGGTGTTCTCATGCTATAAGGGGAAACTCTAGCACAGAATGACTGAAAAGATACTAAGCTCTTAGCCTGGGTTTCAGATCTTTTGCATCCCAACACCTTCAATGAGCTAACTCCATTGCTGTACCCATTAACATGTCTGCACAAATACATTCCTATGATCAATCATACAAATAAATATTTGGCTGGCTTTCTAATTCCCAGCTTATTTTTTCAACCAATCATAACAATTAATCTCTGAAGAGCAAATGACTCCCAAATCCCAAGTAGCCGTACAAGGAAAATGTTCCAGACAACTGACACATACATAGCACCTTTTGAAATTCCACAGCCCTTGTTTCGGGAACGTTTAACTACTCACGAAAACAAATTCCTATAAAAACAAGGTATTTCTAAATTCCAGTTTGCAAGCATTTCCTGAGCTGTAACTTGTTGTGCACAGCCAGCAGCTTTTCCAAACAATTTTATATTGTGAACCAAAGTAACAACCTTCAAACAATCCCCAGTTCACCTATGTGTTTGGACATAAACACTCCATATAAATACACATTATGGATTCCTGCTGTAAAAGTGACTTCATTTAGCTTCTGCATTTTGAATACTGCAGTGGAAATACTAGGCTGTCACCGTCTACTAGTGACTTATTTGTTCCAGTCTCACTTGCTGAGTTGCAGAAACTTAGCTGCTTTCTTTTCCTAAAGTTGAAATACTTTTTGAGCTCACAATGATACATTCTTTTTTTAGCAGTCCCACCATCTAATGTATTAGGCCTCACTGAAGTTCATAAATAATGATGCTCTCACCCCACTTGCTGAGCTTGCTGTGTTCTGCTGTTGCTGTGTTGAAACCTGAGGAACACCCATACAGTATTTGGCAGAATAGCAAAGAATGTCCTGTGCAATGCCTAAGAGTAATATCTCTGCTGATTTGCCAGGACTCCCAGTGCTGCTGGTCATTAATCTTTCTCAGCTGAAAACAGATGGGGCTATTAGGCAGGCTGGAGTAATGGGAGAAACTGGCAAGATAGAGAAGGAAATGCATTATCTTCTGGATAGAATTGCATGTAAAAATGAGAACATTAAAAATGTATTTTTCATATTTAATTGGACAATGTATGATTATACCTACCAGAAAATAATGTGCAATGTGTTTTGTGCAGGGCATTTATAAAACTGTTCAGCTGCACTAGGGCCTTATTTCCCCTCTGGAGAGGAACAGTAGCTACAGTTCTGACAAGGTTTTTGTGCTTTTTGCTGTAACACAGGGCTTACTCTGTTGCACCAGCTACTGCAAGTAACACTGCAAAATAGCTCTGTTTGTTGCAGTAAAAGGAAAATGCAGTTTATGATTTACATACAAATCACATGACGCCTACCAGGTAAAAAACGAGCACTTTAGGAATCATGTCAGCATATGGGATATGAAGTCTAACAAAAGTGATGGAACTGCAAGTACAGCTGCTAATTCCTTTATATCACAGAGGCCAAGATGATGATTAAAAATAGTAAAAAAAAACCTCCAAAACAAATTATGAAGTGGAACCAGATTGCTGACACAGGAAACAAGAAAGGCTGTAAGGAATTACTAACAGTAGGACTTGGAAAAAACCCGTTATGGATACACTAAGGACTAGTCAGAAGAAAGAAAGACGTTTTCTAGGTCTGCCAGGTAGGCAAGTGGTAGATGACTCTTAGCCAGGAAATGACAGCATGGAAGCTACAGCCAAACATTTGAAGGTATATACTGTGACAACAGAGAGAAATAATGGAAACTTACTAGAAGGTTACAATAAGGCATTAAATAAAGGCAAGTGCTTTGCCCAAAACTTAAACTTGCAAAGCTTGTTCTATCAAAGGGAGAAGCATGAAAACAAAAATAGAAGGACTGGGTGCCAGCCCGCAGATTGTTATTTGGAATAATAATTATGTCTGAAATGTGGTGGGATGTCAGAAGGTGCTGGGAAATAAATACACATTTCAGGCTCTGGAACTGAAAAGTTTGCAGTGACTCATACACGTCAATGTTTTTGGGTGAAGGGGGAAAAGGGAGCCACAGAACAAAACACGTCAAGGTAAGAACCCAAATTAGAAGAACAAAAGAATTTTTAAGATTTTATTTCTGATCCCTTGACCAGAAAAAGGGCAGCATTTAGGAAAGGTAAAGAGGAAAATACAAACCTACAATAATAGGCTGATGTTTGATATAAAAAATTTAAAACAAAACCCCTTTTTCCTTTTAAAGAACCAGTAGCCCTAAATAAAAAGAAAAGAAAAACTGAAATCCTCAGACTGAAAATGGAAAAGGCTTATCAATGGCCATGGTGTATGGTATCCCCTCAGATAAATGGAAGATGAGGACAAGGAAATGCTGGTATGACTAAACTGGAAAGTTTAGAAGTTATTCAGGCCAAATAAGAAAACTTTAGAGAATGGAAATCAGAATTTTGTAAACCTGAAAAGAAAGTATGTAATAATTAAGATGGAGTTTGAGCAAACTAAGAGGGAATCTGAAGAGCAAATAGTAGGAAGTTAAAACTGAAAATACACATTTGCTCAGTACACCAAAAGCAGAAAACCGGACATAACCGGAAGGCCACCCCAAATAGTAAGTAGAAGAAACAATTAAAGACAATAAGGACATTGCCAAGAATCTAAATGATTTATTTGCATCAGTCTTCACCAGGGAGGGTGCTGGAGTGAAAACTAAATGAAAGACTCACACTTTCCAAATACTAAAGATAAGGAGATTGAAGACTCAAGAGAGAAGTTGGTGGAACAAATCAATAAATCAAAGGCATTAAGTTACGAGGTTTACCTGATATTTCTTGAAGATTTCAGGAGAAAACTGAGAATTAAGTAACAAAGTTGCTATCAAATAGTTACTACAGCAGAGGACTGGAAGACAATCAGTGTTATAACTGAGTTGGGGACTTCTGTTGTTGTCAGTGGTGATTTTTTCGTGGTATTGGAGGAGCCCTGACAGTTACAGACAGATATGTAATTCTAATTTGCTATCATGTAAAATGGCTGAAATGTGTTAAAAAAACCCAAGCCTCACACTTCCCTAATTATGAACCACATAGACCAACACGACGTGACAGATACAAGTCAGTACAGTGTCTATAAAGGTAAAAAAAAGGGGCTCTTCGAACCTACTAGCTAATCTTTGAGCTGGTTACAGCAGCCAGCACACCTAAGCCTACCCAGAACGTTCCATGACTTGCTATGCAGACAGCAAATAGCAAATGATTATCTCCCTGTTCCCCCCCATCTACATCATCTCATGACCACTGAGGAGAAAATAATGTTCATGTTGATAATGGCACATCAAAACAACATAGAGGCCCACGCTACAGGTTATGCTGCTGCAGGACAATCCAGTCCACCCTTGGGCAACATTGTTAAGCCAAGGAAAAACATACATCTGGAAATAAAAGTTTCTAATATATATGAAACATAATGATGGTCACTCTGAAGCTCTGGTTGGAGATTTTATGTAGGGACAACTGGTGTTAGGCTCTCTCTGGATCAACTTTTGACACCCTTCTGCACATTAGCTAATGAACAGGCCCCTGTGCTACAGGGTTCTCATTCTCGATATGCACAGTGACCTTGGCCCTTAATGGTGAGTAATACAGGTCATAGGTAGTTAAGATTTTGGTGTTTTTAAAAGAACATATTTTAGCCAGGACTGAGCACTCATTTCACTTCTTCCCAGCTCTTCCCATTTTTTTTTTTTTTTTATGTAAATCTTTCCACAAAGCCATTAAGAACAGAAGAGAAGCACTTTGGAAAATTATGCAGTGATGTATTCTTATGCAGCCAACACTCCCAGGGGAAAAAGTGAAAATTACACACAGCCTCCCGCCCCTTTTTATTTCTTGTCAAAGTTGCCTTTTTGGGCTTTTCTTACATATACACAGCATGATGAACTGATATTTGTAGTTTAAATGTCTGGTTTAACCACGTGGTTTCCACTGTAACAGAAAGCTCTCACGAAATGTCAGGTTAGAAATAAAACCAAGCCCTAGAGAGAGGAGGTGGGGAGGAAAGTAGAAGGTCCAGTGGCTGAAAAACAAAAGGGGAAAAAACTGAGCAGAACACAATGTGGATCCATTTCCCAACTCAGGCAGTGGTATTGGTACCGTGGTTATATGGGGATCTGGGGTAAGGAGACAGACACATTTCTCACTGAGTTGTTTCTGCTTTCTCTATTAACATTGCAACAGAAATTACAAATAGCCCTGCAAGGGGTAGTGCATTAAACCTCATCTCTGCATCCCATGTAAACACAACATTAATACTGAAGAATAAAGAAAATGGTAAAAAGTCCAGTGTCTTGTTTTCTGCATTTTGCCTGTTAGGTTTCCTGTCCGCCCACCAGCATATTCCTATGTGTACCAAAGTTGTGAACTTGACCAGCCCACGTTCAAGCAAACACTCACACTCAGATTCCCAACACGTTCTTTTCTCCCCCTCGAATGGGGAGTTTATTCCTAACAGTTCTGCTCCGTTTAATTATAAACTCCTTTAACGAAGTAGTTCTGAGACCTTGCAGCAGGCAGCAGGAGAGCACCAAGGCTACTAGTTGCTGTGTTTATATTCCCTTCTCATCAGAGAAATCCACTTAAAGCCCAAGGCCCAATGCCTTCACAGATGGGCATGCACTGAAATAAGCCTACAAATCAATATCCCCCCCCGGCACAATGTGCCTCATAGGCAAAATCCAATTCTTGCCTAAAAAAGGATAAAGAGTTTCAGCCAGGCCCTTTATTTTGCGAGACACACACGAACAAGTTGCTCTGGTGAAAACAAACCTTACACTGACAAGTTTTGTTCATGTTCTGGCAGAGCCTACTCGTCTTCTTTATGGGACCACCAGAACTGAAGATGGGAAAGAAACACAAGGGAGACATTTCCTTGGCAAGGAAAGGAGCAGCATTTAGGACTGGGGAAAAGGCGGGGTGGGGTATAGGGAATTTTCCTGATAAAACAACTAATTTGAGAGTAAAAGACCAACTGGTATCATGTATACACCTAAGCCAGTTAACACACCTTCCCTGGAGTGCAGTACTATATAAGCGTCCCCTTTGTTTTCAAGGCTAATTCAGACCTTTGGCTCATCCTGCATTAACAAGGTCATCCATGGTAACAGGGCCCTGTGAAAGTTCACAGGTGAGAGTTCCCTTTTAGAGTAGTGCAGATTTGAAATTCACAGGACAGCGACCCGAAGATCTTCCTTTACAGATAAAAAGCATGTCAAGTTATTAAATAGCAACATGAAATCCTATATTCTTAAGGTCTGTCTTTGCTCTGCAGTTAACAGAGCAAGAGTGCTTTCCCAGCCCCAGCCCAGTCCCCAGCTCCGTCGGCATGGCGGGCGCGTGGCCGGCTCCTCTCGCTGACACGTCATGAATGCTAAAGCTGAAAGGCCTGGGGTAGTCGGGGAAGAGACGAATGAGCATAGTTCGAAGACATCTCACTTCAAATTTCTACTGTTAGAACTGCCAAGTATGATATAAAACCAGAAAGTATTTCTCAGTTCGAAGTTTGAAGACCCCAAACATTGAGCGGCTCCTCCCTCCGGTGTCCCTATTTCCCTCACACGGGCTCTGCTGTGCTAGCTGTTGCTCTCTGCCGTGAGATATTTGAGGGCTGCAAAGCCGTAGTGGCGTGACATATCCTGCTGGAACTCCTCCTTCAGGGTCTTGAGACAAATGCGGTATTGCTTGTTGGAGCGAAACTTGGTGATGTCGAAGCTGGGGGCGTGCGGCATGTGGATCATGTAGGCATTGGGCAGCACCGTGAACTCGTACTCCTGGGGGAGAAAGACACTGGCTGTGAGGATGTCCCCGAGCCCCCCCTGTGACACATCTCTGCCATACCTCCACAGTCATACATGCTCCATCACACAATAGTGCAGTGTGAGTCTCAGAAATTACAAACTCATACAGATAAGACAAATAAGCCTTCTTTTTAAAGTTGATTTTGCTTGGTTTTATGAAAGATATACTTTATATTTTAAATATTTTACTCCATATAAGCCAAATAATGGGGAAATGGTACAGAAGGCAGGCCTGAAGGCCCTCTACTCTGCTCTTGTGAGACTCCACTTGGAGCACTGTGTGTAGTTCTGGTGTCCCCAACATAAGAACATGGAGCTGTTGGAGCAAGTCCAGAGGAGGGACACAACGACGATCAGGGGACTGGAGCACCTCCCGTATGAAGATAGGCTGAGAAAGTTGGGGCTGTTCAGACTGGAGAAGTGAAGCTGTGTGGAGACCTCATAGCAGCCTTCCAGTATCTGAAGGGGGCCTATAGGGATGATGTGGAGGGTCTTGTCAGCAGGGACTATGGTGACAGGACAAGGGGTAATAGGTTCAAACTTAAACAGGGGAGATTTAGGTTAGATATTAGGAAGAAATCCTTTACTGTGAGAGTGGTGAGGCACCGGAACAGGCTGCCCAGGGAAGTTGTTAGTGGAACAAACATGATCAACCCAGAAAAGACTGAAAGCTGCTGGGTTACAATGCTACCAGAAACCAAGTGTTTAAGCAACACAGCTCAAAATAAAGCCCAAATAAAATGGAAAAAAGAGAGCAGAATGAAATGTGGAGCTATATCCCAACTCAGGCAGTGATACTGGTGACCCTGAAGTATAGCTAAGGCTGCAGTACCTTCCCAGAGACACCTATGAAACAGCAGCATGTACTAGACAGCTAGGAGCAGATGCAGCTGTATGGCTGCTCCTTTCTTATTATGGGAATGCCTCTTCCCTGCCAGACAGTGCTGAAGTAGCAAATCTTTGTGCCAGATTACAATGCTGTCATATATGGGAATAGGCCCCTCTGAGCTTCTGTTTGGGGTGATGAATGTACAGCAAGAGCAAAATAATCTTGATGCTCACAGGCAGAACTTATTTAGCTGGAAAACACTTGGAATTAATGGGGAGCTAAATGCAAAATAAAAGGCTGTCATGATGGAGTGAGGAGAGCTGATAAACTACAAACTATAAAATATGTCTTTACAAGACCTTAAAACTAACAGAGCTGAAGCTGCAGAGAAAGACCCATTCCCCTCCTACAATCTTTGCTCCCTGTTTGCATCTCAAGTCTGTAATCCTGCAGTTCAGGGACTGTCTATGCTCTGTAGTGTAAACTGTCCAGCACAGCAATGCTCCCATCCTTCTGAAAATCCTTCAGGCACCTACAGCCTTCCAAAAACTTGCATGAGTCTACTGCTAATAAGCCTCTTTGAAAGATGCTGGGCTAGCGTCCTGGCAAAAGGGATGCTCACAGTCTAGTTCCACAGTCACTAGACGAACAGGGAAAGGCTTCCTAATGATCCTCCTCTATTACATGTAAACATTTATGGACAAAGCAATGCACTTGCAGGAACCTCTGTGCCTAACTCACAGGTTATAAATTCTTTAGATGAACGCTGTCATTATCGATGTATTTGGACAGCATCCAGCTCTGTGGACATCTACATGCCTCCAGAATAATAATGATGCTTATTTTCTCACAGTGTGCTGCTCTGAAGGATGGCAGTGGCACAGGCCCTTGGTAAGGAAAATGAAACAGTCCTCTTGACAGACACTGCAGTTGTGAGGAGCAGTGAAATAATTCAATTGAGAAGCTCCTCTGCCTGCTGGTAATGAAACCAGCCAAGTGGCTGGCAGCAACCTGATCTGTGGACACCCTGAAGCAGAGGAATGCCATACGGGGATGTAGCTATGTGATTCCAGATCCTCTCCAGGCTGATTCTGTGGGAGAACAGGCCAACATCCATGTTGCTACCCATGATGGAAATTAAGCTTCTTTTCAATGTGAGAATGTTTCTAAGGCTGGAAGAGTGAGAAAACCAATTCCCCAGAGTTCGCTCCAACTCAATGGCTTTTTAAAATATCTGCATGATGAACAACTTTGCAAAATGTTCCATTTTCTCACGTGTAAATCTGTGTGCTGGGCAAACATCTCTGAACAGAAGAGTTAAATTGTGAGTGCTAGATGAGAGCTGCCAGTGGGAACATAAAGCCTTGTTACCCAGATTAACAAATAATATATCATTACCCTAGCACTCTCCACAACTGATGGTTAAATGATTAGTGTTTGGAAAGTGCATTGAAAAATTAAAGTGCTATAGCAGAGCAAAGTGTTATTATTAATGATAATATAAGGGGCCTTTTTTTTCTAGTCTGCCATAATTTTTTTTTCACAACATAAGTAGGTACAAATTCCTTGGGAATGCCCTTCTACAAACAGGGCAAATGGCTGCCAGCACAAGGTGACCATGTGGTTTTGTAAGCAGTAGAAAATATGCCTCCCACAAACATGCCTGCACACAAATAGCCCACACCTCAGACGCAATTTCCCAGTATCTTACTGCATGCCTTGTGCTGCTCTGCTTCACATAAACTGTTAAGAGTTGAGCAGAGAAGGATCAGCTCTCTTCCAGATTCGTAGCAGAAACTACCATAGGAGGATATAGATGGCCAAACCCCATGTTTTTTGGTTAGCATGAAATGTTACTATTTCAAAAACTAGGTTTGAAACCAAACAAACCCCCCCAAACAAATCCCAAACTATAAAGAAATGCTGTAACAAATACTGCTGATTACCACATTATATTGTTAGCTTCACATTCAAGGGCAGTAGTGAGATGCAAACCCTGCCATTTCAGTAAGGAGTAGCAGCACCAGGATCTCATGGAGCCATAGTCACTGCCAGACCCTAAGATCTAGGTCAGTGGCAGGGACTGAGAGCTCTCGTGCTAATCTGAGACTCTCAAGCTTTCTCTGCATCATCCTTACTCTTAAATATTTTGCCCAACAACTTCATCCCAAGTCACAGATACAAAAGGGAGGTAGCCCAAGGATCAAGTAGCTAGATCCTCTAGAGGCTGCTCCACAGCCAGAGACTTTTGAAATGCAAAGTCCTTGGCTTTGCAGAGATGCGCTGCAAATCCAGGCCAGAAATGGAAGAAGCTTGCTTTGGATTCAATTTGAGATTGCTTTTTGAATTCTAAATTAGCATCTGGGACTCACTAACCCCAGTTTAACTGAAAAAACTTCCAGCTAAGTCTGCGGATCCCCTAGCAGGTTATACGACTCGTAATATGTGCTGCAGTGCTCAGGCACACTGCTGGGCAGGAGGTGGACACTGCAGGGACTGTGCCACTTCAAAACAACTTTCTCAGTACTGACAGTTAAACTCACTTAGGCTTAGCTCTGCTTCTAATGCTTGACAAGGACTAAGCTGAGTGTTCCCAACTCAAGAGGCACTCATTCAGGAGCTCAATAAGGCCAGATGAGTACTTTGGTGATGCAAAGCCTGAAGCCTTTCTACAGAGCACTGATTTCATTTTAACAACCCTCCTGCCTAGCCGCTGGGTGAGATATGCAGGTGCCATCTCCTCACCTGTGCATCCAGTTCCATGATGTGAGCTACTTTGTTCCAGCCAAATCCAACAAACCGCCTGTCATACTCTGGGCAGTCCTTCCTCACAACAACGTATGGCTCAAAGTCTGCTTCCCACTCGACACGGTAGGGGGTGGTGGCTGTTCGCCACTTGGCAAAGTTCGTTGGCGCATGCCCTTTCGTCCAGACGTGATACCTTAAACAGACATAAATGGCACGGATGCGGGGAGGCAGTTAGATAGAATACATCTTGGGGAGGCAACAAAATGTTACTTGTTAGATGAAACGCTCAGAAATAAGGACATTAGCATACAGTTCACATCATCATTTTTAAGACAGAGCGGAGGCAATTTCTAGGACTATTTCCAGCACGCTTCCCAGAGCCTCTATGTACTCAATGCTTAAACGCATCTAGTTGGTGAAGGATAGTGTGAAAACACTACCTAATGCTAATGTGAGAAACAATTACAAAGTACGCAGGCAGCTCATCTGCACTACAAAGTGCTGTGGCTTGTACCTAGCAACCAAGTAGCTGTATCAGTGCTTTAAAATCAGTGTGAAAGTCTGCAGCTCAGATAAGGTCCCTAAAATTAGCTATTTCCTTCTACACTACACTGACATTCACTATTTGTTTTATATGTAATTTTTTAATTTGTATGAGAGACACCTGCAGCTCCGGATAGATGCTCTGTTTTATTAGTTACTGTGATTATGATGGCGGGAGCCAAAGTGCATAATTAAATGAATAAGTAAAATATTACATAAAAGCTTTCTATTGTACTTTCTACACTGTGGGGAGTACCCATGTGATCCTTAGTAAGGTAATCAATTTGATTTACAGAAAAAGATCCTTTTATACTTCACTAATCTTGTTTAGGTCACAGCAGGTCTCTTCCAAGCACAGCTTGAATGCACCCCATTAGTGCCAGGGTCAATGACTCTCTCACCCACTTCTTCTTCTTACACTTTCCAAAAATCAATGAGACGGGTTCTTTCTGCAGATGTATAGATTAAATAATGAAAGAAAGGCATAGCTGGCCATCTGTACTACAGTGCTCAGAGACGTGTAACAGAAGAGGCAAAACAAACACCCTGCCAATTCATAATGTAAGGTACACTGAATTCACAGGGATGATTTGCACTAGAAGTGTTGAGATTCGAGCATTAAATCTTTTCAGAATTAGGACCTGAGGTAATGTTTCAACCCCAGAAATTCTCATAACATTGGGAGTCATTCCTAAAAGCAGGGATGCAAAATCACACCCAGGAGTTTTCACTAGGACTGTATATTTGTATGGCTTGTAACAGGAAAAACAGAGGTGTTGACTACTCTTGTTCAGGGGCAGTCAGGAAGGTAGAATAATTAGTATAGCAGCAGGGTCCCAAGTTACGTATGGCCCTTCGAAGGCTGCATTTCTAAACTGTAAACAGGTTGCATCACTTTCAGTTATCTGGCTCGAGGACCTGGGAAAACAGTCCTTCTGTATGAAAAGAAAATAACGATGAATTAATTCTCCAGAGATTATTAGAAGAGAGTGCCAAATTCACAAAGATGCTTACAATGCTTAATGCCCTTTGCAATCATCTCCAAAAAGCCTACCTCTTTTCTTGGTCTCTTGGAAACGAGTGGGTAGCCCACCTAGTCACTAATGGAAAGCTATCTATGCCAGAAAAAAAATATTATCACAATGTGGGGTTTAAAATTATATGGGATTGTGGAGGATGCTTTATCTTCCAAAATCCTACCTCCAGCATTTTGAAATTAATTATGGCAATAATAATAATGACTACTAAACACTTCCAAAGTGATTTGTATCTTCAAAGCCCCGTACAAACTTCAGTTAATTGAGAGATCCCTGCAGAGAAGCAGTCAAGTGCTGCTGTTGTTCTAGTAACACTCCAACTGATTTAAACAGGATGCCAGCCATAAAACCCAGCAATTTCTTTCCACCATGTTTAGGGATATCAGTGTAAGCTGCTACAGCAGCTCAGGTATAATCACTGTGAGTCGAGGGAGCTGACCAGCAGGGAAAAAAAATTGGGAAGAGACAGGGAGGGGAAAATACGGAAATGAGATTGAAGAGATGAAACAAAGTAGAAAGGAAGGAATAGACCTGATTGTACCGAACAAAATAATACCAGAGATGATCTACTTGCCTGTTCAGAGTGACAGATGTAGTGCAGGGAAAGAGGAAGACAAAAGGATGGCTAAGGTCAGGATGAAGAGAAAAATGAGTACATGTTGCTCAAATGAGGTGTGTGCACATTAATTATAAAGGACTAATTAGACCAGAAACAAGAATTGTGCGGGTTCAGGATTCCATACATATCTGTACATACAATACAGACAAGTCTACATATATACATACACACATACAATCTGCTGGAGGTGGATCATGGCAAATGGCTGATCATTAAATGACATGTACTGCACAGTAAGATATGCAGAGACCATTATATGGGTGTCCATACAGAGGAAGTTACTATAAAAGAGCAAGTGATTTCCAACAGACTTTACTCTCAGAGATGCAGCCGTGGGATGTGGTTCACTGTCTGCACTGGTCTTCCATCTCACAGGCCAAATTAATAAATCTGATTTTCCTGCTCAGGCCCTTGTCACTCAAGAGTTAAATATTCATCAAATCTTAAGGCTGCACTCACTGACTCCCAGAACTTCCTGAAAATTGTGAATGATGTATCTTTCACTACCACTGGCAATTTTGGCAAATCCAAAAAAGTAATCTGACCTCAGTAAAGTGCTGATGAATTTGTTTTCTATGGTTTATGGAAAACAACTGGAAAAAAACATACCCACCATTTGATCAAATGTTTCATCTTAAACAAAGCTAGGAAAACAAGCTAGGAAAAATGTTTCATCTTAAACAAAGCTAGGAAAACAAGCTAGGAAAACAACTGGAAAAAAACATACACCACCATTTGATCAAATGTTTCATCTTAAACAAAGCTAGGAAGCTGGCACAGAGCAACCTGCTTCTGTGGAGGGTTTCCACACAGCACACCTTGCAAGCCACAGATGCTCACATCTTCCCTTTTCTCCTGATGGTGACTGGGGGATGTAATTGAGAACCTTTTTGTACTTCTTAGCTGCCCAGAGCTAGGAAAGGTCACCATTTGGAAAAGAGGTGGCAAAAGCAATTTCAGTGAGGAAAAGATTGTAATCTACCATGTGGCACGAGGGACTGGGATGCTGCAGGCACTTTCAGCAATCACTGCCACAGCAGTCCTCCCCAGCTCACTCCCACCCGCTCAGCCTCAAATTGCAGCGTTATTACAGCACCTTGAACGTGGAGGTGGAAATTCTCAGCCCAGATCACAGCTGCTTTGTGGCTGTTGATAGATTTGAGCAATGAAGTGAGCCAAAGCAAACTTGGAAAGCATTTGCAAATTGTGTCCTACATTAATAAAAACACCAGCTACAGACCGCATGTCCTTCAGTTCTTATTTAACCTTGCTTTGGCAAAACTCCCAATGATGTTAAAGACAGTTTTGCCTAAGTGAGACTTAAGAAAGGACCTGCAAATCTGTCTGTGTACGTAACATGCCAACATGCTGTATAGCTTGAGGATAAAATCTGTAGTGGAAGCCCAGTGCTGTGCAAGTTGAAAATTTGACTGTTGGTGGAATGCAGCATCTGAAAATCCTGAGGGTGTTATTTTCCACTGGAAGGATATTTTTCTTTCAGCTATGGGGGAAACAGTCATTTCATAGAACATAGTCGTTCTGTCAACAAATCTCTTGTTAATTTGTATGCCTTTGACTGTTAAAGAATGATGGAAGAGTGAATGGCTCTTGCTTTATCAGTATTCTTAAGTAATTTTCCAGAGAGAGGCATGCCTCAAGTTTCTATTTCAAGTCGGTCACTGGTAGAGGCAGTGTCAGGATTGTTTTCAGGCTCACCAGGGTGTTTGCTATGCGGCCAAATGAGGGAAGGGTGGCTGCTGCAAAAAGAGGTGTGCGATACACACAATGGGAGTGTGAGGAAAGCTATAAAGAGAAGGATAGGAAAGGTGATACAGAGCTCCACTGGACATGGATAATACCTAGCTTTTTCAGAGTTTTTATCTCTAGATCTTAAAATACTGTAAAAAGGAGAGGTGAACATTGTTACCTGCATTTCAGAGATGGAGAACAGAGATGTAAGAAAATGAACTGATTCGTGTACCACCTCCCAGCAGGGCAGTAGTGGAGCCGGGAAGAGAACGCACATCTCCTAAGCCCCCTCTCTGTGCAACATCATAAGGCCATATTGTACTCTTCCCATCACTGCGATGCTTTACAAATGTCTGCTAATCAGACCTTACCACACACACACACCCAAGAGACAGTTAACACTGGTAGTTGCATTTTAAAACCAAAGAGTCTGGCAGATAATAGAAGGGACTTGTTCACAGCCATAAAAGGTGCCTGCTTCAGAGAGGAGCTCCAAATTTAGGTGTTCCTCACTTCTCAGCTTCTAGTCAGAGTACACTTTTACCTCTGCATTGAGAAACTCTAGCTATCTAAGCAGCTGTTCCACGCTTTGAAAGAGCACATGGCAAGCCTGCATTTGTTTTTTCCCATAACTCAGTCAGGAAGTGAACAAACCAGCAGAGAAAAATTATTTTTGGTCACATGAGGGATCTCTTTAGAGATCATGATCACACATTCAACAAAAGTACTTTCCACTACCTGAAAGTGAAGAGGGTTCCCATGTCCAGCATAGAGAGCAGCTCTGCTTTTGACTTGGGGAAGGACAGGCGGTAGCGTAGGGTCTCAAAAGCAGGTACAATCAGAGCTTTCTTGGTGTTAGCCAGGTCGAGCTGGATGACGGACTTCCTGGCAAAGAGAAACAACAAATAAAGCAGGAAAATTGTAAACAGAGCAAATCACTTGGCTTTTCAAAATAAAGCACAGAGAATGGGCAGTTTGATACCATAAATGTAACTATAGCCTGTATTTTTCCCACGGGTGCTACTTTTGAGCAGGAAGAACGACAGAGTTCAAAAAGAACTTGTGTGTTTGACTGATCAGTGATGCCCTGCATGTTCAGGGGTGCACAGGACTAAACTAGCACTCTAAGCACAGCCAACTGACCACCCCTTTGAAAGAAACATAGCTGAATATTAATACATATATGGGAAAGAGCTGCTCAGTCAATGCAGCTCTAAAAAAATGGGATTTATTCAGGATTCAGTGGGATTTCACAAGATGAGGAGCTGGAAAGTTTGACTGCACCTCAGTCTAGCTCTTCTCTGTGCTAAGCTGTGCCATCATACTTGCTTTTTACCTCTGCCTTAGAGCTCTGTCTGTCCTGCAAGGGGAGTGTTACCTTAACATTACTATAGACCAGATATTTGCTCTCATGAACACTATTACTTGCAAAAGTACTTTTTATTATCTTTTATAGCAGTGCCCAAATTTAGTTCCATCTGTGCCTTCGCCTGTCAAACTTTCTATATAACCTAACATCCTTGTACTTTTCATGGGAAGAAGTCCCTTCTTCCACAGGTGGTAAGTTCTCTTTTTTTCATGAGTTCAAGCAATATCTCCTTGGTCAGCCAGGCTGGTCTCTTTCTCGCTGGTTTGGTTTTCAGTACACAGGGACCGCCTGCTCCTGTGCCATAAGGATTTCATTCTCGAAGAGTGTCCAGCCTTCCTGGACCCTTTGTCCTTCAGTAATGTTTCCAAAGGAAATATGCTAAGCACCATCCTAAACAGGCCAGTCAGCCCTCTGGAAATCTAAGGTGGAGGTTTTGCTGACCTTCTTCCTGATTTTTCCAAGGATTGAAAATAGAATCATTTCATGACTGCTTTGCCCAAGATGGTCTCCAACCATCACATCACCCACCAGTCCTTCTCTGTGAAGAGCAGATCTAGCCAGGCATCTTTCCTAGTTGGCTCACTAACCAGCTGGGTTAGGAAGTTATTTTCCACACCCTCCAAGAACCTCCTAGATTGTTTCTTCTCTTCTGTGTTGTACTTCCAGCAAACATCTGGCAGACTAAGGCCTCCAAGAGAACAAGGGCAAGGGATGATGAAACTTCTCCTACTTGTTTGAAGAATACTTTATCCATAGCTTTATCCTGGCTGGGTGGTCTATAAGAGACTCCTATTTGCTTGGATATTTGCTTGGTTGGCCTCCCCCTGATCTTTACCCACAAACATTCGGCATTCTCACTCACAGCATTGAGCTCAAGGCAGTCGATGCACTTCCTGACAGACAACACAACCCCACCACCTCTTTTTTCCTTGCCTATCCCTTCTGAAGAGCCTGTAGCCTTCCATTGCAGCACTCCAATCATGTGAAGCATTCCACCACATTTCTGTGATGGCGATTATGTCATGATTTCCCTGCCGCACAATGGCTTCCAGCTCCTCCTGTTTGTCACCCATGCTGTGGGTATTGGCATAAATGCATTTAAATTGCCCTGTGGATGTGGACTCCAACAGCAGCACGCTATCCCCTAGATCATGTCTAGTGTGCCTGGTGTTATCCCTTTCCCCCTCTGAAACTAGTCTGAAGCCCTTTCTATAAGCCCTGCCAGCTCCTGGGCTAAAATCCTTTTCCCACTTTGGGACAGGCATACCCCATCTGCTGCCTGCAGGCCTGGTGCTGTAAAAACTAACCCATGGTCAAAACCCCCAACATTCTGACTCTGACACCAGCCATGGAGCCAGGAATTGGTGATCTTATGGCCTGCCTGCCAGAGGTATTCAGTCTGTTCTTTCCTAACAAACTAAAACCCAAAGAAAAAGAAAAAGAAGTTACTTTTCCACCCCCAAACTAAATTTTACTATGCTTGTCATTAGAAATAACTCTGTCTCAATTTTCCTTTCATTATCTTCATATTTCATACGAGAAATATGCCTCTCTCTCCTTGTCAAAGTCAGTTCCCTTTAACAGGACTCACTGTCCTGATTTTTATGTTACTGCAACAAGCAATCAAGGACAATGTTGACAAGCAGCAAAAGCTCTGCAGCGTTATAAGATGAAGGAATTGGGTTCACTGTCATAATAACAGAAGAACCAAACAAACCACTTTTCTTGGCCCAGAATATCTAAAATTCATTTATATTGCTATCAGAGAAAAAGAAGAGGAGCAGGGCTATTTAATAAATCCTGAAGTTCAGAGAATTCACACCACCCTATAGTCCTGTTCTATAAAAAGAAGTCTGTTCTCAGCACCTTACTGTAAAGTTTGCATTGTTTAAAGAAGCCATGCTACATTCCAGTAAACTTTTCACAACTGAAGGATTTTAACAGCATCTTATAACTTTTTTGTACTTCCTTCACTACCTTCTCTCTCACCACTCCTTCATAGTCAGCCTCCATGACCTTCCAGAATCATTGAGTAGTGCCAGCATCTAGTCTTTATGATGCTGTTAATGTTTCTCCCCCTTCACACCTTCTCTGAGAGCAGGGGACACTGACATAGTTTCTCTTCCAACATCTCAGGCTTTCTGATCTCTGCAATCTATCAGACTTGAGTGGTGAAGCTTTGGGGATTCAGTTCTAGGAAGGAGCAAGTAACATTTGCAGTGATGCTCACCCTTTGGGCTCTGCAAGGAAATAGCAGCTTCCATTTATGGCTGTTACTGTCTCTTTGTTTGATGGGGAGCTCAAAAGTCCCAGGCAAAAATGAAGTCCTTGATGTGCTTGGCACTGTCAAGAAGGAAGAGACAATCCTGTCCAGCAGTGTTCATAGTCTGAAGCTGAACAAAGCTGAACCAGGTACAGGTACTGTTGTGGTTTAAAACCAGCTGGTAACTCAGGACCACCACACAGCAGTTCACTCATCCCTCCATTTCCTCCAGCCCCAGGAGGCATGGGGAGGAGAATAGAAGAATGTAAACCCCACGGGTTGAGATGAGAACAGTCCAGTAACTACAATAAAGTATAGTGGTAATAGAAAGAATACCAGCAATAACAATAGGAAACAAGAGAAGAAATGAAAGCTCAGAAACCACAGGTGATGCACAATATAATTGTTCACCACTCACTGACTGATACCCAGCCCAAACCAAGCAGCGACCAGTCCCTTCTGGGTGAATCCCCCCAGTTTATATACTGGGCATGATGTGCTGTGGTATGGAATATCCCTTTGGCTAGGTTGGGTCAGGTGTCCTGGCTGTGCTCACTCCTGGCTTCTTGTGCCCTTCTCACAGGTAGAGCATGAGACTGAAAAGTCCTTGACCAGCATAAGCATTACTTAGCAACAGTTAAAACACCAGTGTGTTATTAGCATTGTTCTCAGACTGAAACCAAAACACAGCACTGCACCAGCTACTAGGAAGAAAAATAACTGCTACAGCTGAACCCAGGACAGGTATCAAGGAAGGGTAACAGCAGAGACTGTCAGACAGAGCAAACTGTGCTGAAGCTAGTGTTGAATGTGACTAATTTTGTAAGATATGGGATACAAGCACAAAACCAATGTGGGTATCAATAATCCTTTCTGCATGCTCCCTACTGTTGTCATCTGCAAATTTAATATAGGTATCAATGGCAAAACTGTTGGAAAAAATAGATGACAGTACCATCATGAAGACAAACAAAAGGAAGAGGGAATAAACTGATACAAAAGGATGAAATCATTTGTACTGTCAAAGGTCAACATGAAAAGATAGGTAAGTGGAGAGAAGCAGAGGTCCGAAAGCAAGATTCTTGTAATAGATACAAACACAGAGAACTGGTAGAGGTACTTCAACAGTGAAAGAAAAGAGTGGGATAATCTCTGCAGAAATATTTTCAAGAGATATGTTAAGCATCTAAGTTGCATGTCAGGCAGGTCAAAGTGGAGGGGTTCAAAACTGAGCTGGGACTTGAGATATGCTCAGTGAAGAAGTCCAGCAGCACTGACTTCCGAGTAGTGTAGCCTGCCTTTGATGTGGACTATATGACATAAAGAACTAATGTAAGTGGAAGAAGGAATCAGTGCTGACATCTAGGTGTTCAACCTGAGTGACAAAAGACAAAAGAGGCCATGTAAAATGTAATAATGGCAGGAGGATTTGATAGATGAACACCTTCCATTTTCTCCTGGTGACTTGGCTGATGGTCTGCTCCTAAACCAAACAGCTGAAAATACAACCTCTTCTTATTTGAAGCAAAGCTACTTTTCCATTTCCATGGGGTGACTTTTTTATCCTGTTTTCTGTGGATGTGCCATTTGCTGGTTGACTGGTTTTGTGGTACTTGGAATAGGAAAATTTCCAGGTTATTCTGCAAACTAACACTGGGTAAACTGTTTAATTCCTGCACTATCCTAATGAAGGCTGGCTTTTGGATTCAGTAATATTGATTCAGTATCCTTTTTCCTTTATCTGTCCTTTTCCCCCAAACCCCAAAATAAGATACATGGTTTTATGAAGAGCTTTCTCTTTGCTAGTGTTGTCCAGGAAACCGTTTCCCAGGCATCTTTGTGTTCAGACCTGATGTATGACATTCTGACACAGTGAAGGTTAGGTTAAATTTCTAAATCTACTAATCAACCCTATTTTTTGCAAAGCTTTGAAGAAATGAATCTTAAATCATGGGTCTCAACACCAGTTAAATGAACTCCAGCATATTGGTGTCAATCTTTTCAACTCCATAATCCTTTCCAAAAATTCACACAGAATTTTCATCATTATAGGGGCAGATAGTAATATCATGCCCATTTCTGGAGGGTAGAGAAGCTCAAACACAGAAAGGTTAGCAACCTTATCCTAAAGCACTGAATTCAGGGGAAAAGATAAAAGTCCACTAATTCAAATCAACTTCCACCATCAGGACTCAGTAAGTGGTTAGCACGAGATCAAGGAATACAGCAGTCACAGAGTTTGTGGTAAGAACTGGAGAGCTGTCACTCCACTGTTGAATTCATATTCTTATGAAGTTCCTTCTCTCTGCAAAAGCAATGAGTGCATAGCCTACAAAGGCATCTGACAAATAAAAACCAAGAGACACTACATGAAGTGTGTCTCTTGCTGAGATGCTGAAGAAAAACCAGAAATACTTCACAACTAATGCTGCAGGGACAGGTATAAAACCTGTGGTTAAAGACTGGATGCCAGGACCCAATCATGCTAAATGTGTCACTGGAAGTGAAGGCCATATTTTACACAAAATGTGTCAAGGAAGAACTTTAATGCTAGCTGTGACAACTGTAGATAAGCAGCCTGTCTAGTTATTCTATCTTAGAAGAACCTTTAGAATGACCCACACACCTTACTTGTAGCAACCAGAAAGAGCTTTTACCACTGGGCCAATGACAAGATGACCTTAGTAACTAATGAGGGATGGTGACAAAAGACTTCCACTCAGCCAGACCATGAAAGCATTTGAGTTTCCTAAACAGGAAGTCTTGAAATGATACATTCCTTTAGTACCTCACAAAAGAGTAAGGGAGGTGGTTTGATGGAGATTAAAAGCATTAAAATGGTCTTACTTAGCAGCTGTGAAAAGCTCAATTAGCAAAAAACTAAGTGTTAGCAACAGAGAACTAGAGGGACCACCTTTTTTTTTTTTTTTAAACTGGCTGTAAACTTTCACAAACAATACCTTCAAAATATTGTGAAAATGTTTCACAAAATTTCTTTCTTTCTGAGAATATATTGTCTGAAGAGACACAACATACTATATATATATAAATAAGCAAACTTGCAGTGAGAAGGACTTGTCTAGTTCATCGTACAAAGCAATACCCTGAAAAACCACACTATTTCTGTTTGTTTCTGGTTACTCTATTTGAGGAAATGAAGATGAAAACGTTTGTACATCTCTCTAACAAACAATCACTGCCACTCAGATAGATAGCACTAATCAGCTACTTGCAGAGGCAGTGGTAACAGACAATGAAGAAAGATACAGGCTATCTGTATTTAAAATATTCTCACTGCACCTCCCTGCTGTTTTGCTTAGGAAAACTCTTACTGAAAAAGCAACAAAAGCCTCTAGAACACATGCAGAAAAACCTCCAACCCCTTTTTCAAACGTTGGCAGTAGCAGATTAGTAATTTCAATATTCCCAGGCAACTGAGACTCACAGATTAAAGGTGGTACGGGAGTCACAAAATGCTGGTAGAGTAACACATCTTGGATGCAAGAGCTTTCAGTGTGAATCTGTGTTGGGTTTTTTTTATTTCTGAAACAGCACCAATCAGTGGTGTCACTGTGCATTTAGTTCTCTGATGTGTTATTACCATACAAGAATTATTTCTATGGTTGTAATATCTCAAGCACGTTGTGGTCCATCATTTTGTCTATGTTTTTCTTCCTTTCAGTGCTGGCTCCCATAAGTGCACTGTGAAGCAGCATGAAGGAATGAGCTGCTTTTTTAGTACTACATGCCAGTATCAACAGATGCCATCCTTACTGTGTCCAGCATCAATCTGGAAAAGTGTAACAATACGCAACACTAACATTGAAGAACAGAGAAGCTAACAACAACTGTCCCTACATATACCCTGAGACAACTAATGTGTGGAAGGGACAGAATTACTTTGGAGTCCTGACAGCACAGGTAGAAAAGAAATATCCTTAAATTAAGCGGGAAACAAGCTGACACAGTGTGAGAAAACTTCCATCATATTATCAAAAACAGTGCCTTTAAAGCCATAGAATCACAGAATAGTTTGGTTTGGAAGGGACCCTGCAGTAAGCAACTACATCAGGTTTCTCAGAGCCCTGTCCAACCTGACCTTGAATGTTTACAGGGATGTGGCATCTACCACCTCGCTGGACAACCTGTGCCAGTGTTTCACCAACCCCATTGTAAAAAATTTCTTGCTTATGTCAGCTCTTTTCATTTAAAACCCTTGTACTATCACAACAGGCCCTGCTAAAAGTTTGTCTCCATCTTTTTTTATAGGCCCCCTTTAGGTTCTGGAAGGCTGCTATACGTTATCCCTGGAACCTACTCTACATCTCTCTCAACAGTGAATTTAACGGTGTACATGGACACAGACATTAAAAAAGGCAATTAATTCTCCATATGAGGGAGAAGTGAGAAGCTCCTTACTAAATTGTTAAGCCTGAAACAAAGGAATTCCTCCATAAGCTTACAGTACCAGAATGCATATTTCCCTTTACACTCCAGAACCTGGGACCTATGGACTGAAAAGTATCACCTCACAGGAACATTTTGATCAACTTTTGCCGAATTAGAACAGAGATGACAAGCAAACTGAACTAAGGAACTGAAGTCCTCCTGTATGGCCACAGGGTGTCATCCTTGCTCTATGTGCTGGCCTCAAATGACCAGCCTCTGCAGGGGAAAAAGGTCTTTATTAAAAAAAGCCCAGTTAATGGATCAGAGGTCTGTAGCTTGCTCAGCCTAACCTGCTCACATTCATTATAATGCAATACACACTGAGGTTACTCTTCCCAGTTTCCTTATGCTAACCATTTTGCCCTGACAGGTGCTGGCACTGCAGTCATATTTCTGAGCTGGTTAGACTAGCTCCCTCTTTTCAAGTTACAGAACTGGATTAAGAGTGTCAGAGTACAGTAAGTTCAGTAATGCTCTGAATGTGTTTTTTCTGTCACTGACATTAAGAACCACAGATTTTTAGGCAAATTGCCCAGTTCACATCTCTGCTAATACAGGATGCTCTTGCACATTTAATAACACTTAGTCCAGTTCAATTTTCAAATTGATTCTTCTGCTGCTCTGAGGGAATTACTCTTATGGCTAACAGGGCTCACATTTAGACCCAAGATTTTCTTTCATAACTGTACTGCTTTCCTTCCAGTTACAGCCTTTTACCCTAAAAAACTCTTGCAGCTTGCTAGGCACTTAAACATCTACCAGTTGCCTCTTCCAGTTCTGCTCAAATTGCATTGTTTTGGGAATGTATGAGAAGGATGGGGTGTGGAGGGGCTAAAAATGCGTGTGATAGTGGGAATTTCTCCACTGTTCATTTACCTGAGGTACTCGTAGAGTCCATACATGGGCAAGAAGTCGATGTCGGACAGAAACATGTATGGTGTGCTGATATGCTTCATGGCCACATTCCTTAGCAGATTCACAGGATAGAATTGGCCCTCCTTGTACACGATATGATAGCCAACATTGTGGCGGCTCATAAGTACTTCTGAGCCCTGGGCGTAGCGCAGAAATTGCTGGGCTTCTGCATCAGAAAGATAGAGCGCCAGGCTGATTGGACCTTCCCAGTGTTTGCAGATGGCTTCAAGCATCTGGAGCCTGAAAGAGGAAGGGTGAGAATAAGAAAAAGCTGTCTTCCTGTCCGGGGCCCTTTGCCTGGGTTCATCAATGCAGGTATCTGTCTCTAAGTGAGAGTCACTTCATATGCTGTGGAAAGCGATGAGTATTTCTATACCACAGTTAACCTCATGTAAGTTGATGTCTCCTTCTAGACACATGGGTGGCACCCTAGATATGCCTGCTTCTCTCCACTGAATACAAGGAAACCTAGAGATGTCCCTAGCTTAGATACACACAAACACAACTTAGATACCTAAAGCTAGGTGAAATCAACACCATCCTTGCTGCATTAAGTGCTGACGCTGCAGGAAAACCCACATGGATGATACAACTTCATCTGATGCGAGCTTTGAGCAGTTACAGGGCTCTATCTATGAGGATCTACTTACAGCATACTACAGTACTCTTGTGGAAGAGAAAGATGTACAGACACACAAATCATTTTACCTCCTATTTAGGAAAACCTTCCCCAGAATTTTTCGAGGCAGTTAGTTGGATCTTGAAAGATGTTAAAAGCAACAGGTCAAGGGAATATAGACATTTGCATAGACTAGAAGAAGCCTCACTGTCAGACAAAGGGTAAAAGTGGGATCTACTGTGTGTAGGGAGTAAGGAGAGAAGGAAGGAGAGACCATTACTGTGGAACATCAAAATCATATTTCAGACAAAACCATCGTTTAAGCTACTAATTTGTATATGCTCTAGAAGTATCTCCAATGTCATTAAATCATTTTCAGAACAGGTTGCATCGATGTGTATTTCTTAAAACTTCCAGCAGTTACAATACTATTGATGAAAATGACAACAAAAGATCTCATACAGAAATGTAAATCAAACCCAGGCTGGTCAAAATCTTTTAAGCACTTTGGGTAATTTATAGAAAATTACCTAGAGATTAAGATATGCCACCCAAAAATACAGCAAGGATTGATTAGAAAGCCTCTTGAGTTAATACAAAGGGAAATGAACCTATGCAGCCCAGTCAGATATTCTATTAAAAATTAGGAAGAGTAGACTATGCAACATGATTATCTTCTCTCCCTTCCAAATCCACATTACTAGATTGTTCCTATGAATATTTATACAGAATACAAGAAAACTTTTCTGCATCATTGTAATCAGAGAAAATAATTTCCCCTCCGACTATCTAAGCTTTGCAGCAGAAAGGAATGATATACCAGCAAACACACATTCCGACTTAACATTAATAGCTTTTTTCCTGCATTTCTGAATGATCGTGATGACATCCAAGACGATACAATCATTTTTCTTAGATATGAGATATTACCTTTGCTAGTCTACACCTGGTACATTATTTTCTTTTTATCTATTATTGAAACAAAGGTTATTATCAGCCTGAAACATACAGCCAAACTACAAACACAAATCAATAAAAAAGATTTAAAAAGTGTGCGAAGGCTTTAGGCTTTTGACTGTACAAATAATAAATATGGAAAAATACTTTTTTTATTTCCTTTTTCCAACCTACTGGAAACCTATTAAGCAGGAGATTCCACTTTATCAGCACTCAGATTTAGGGGCAGCCTTTAAAAAATGGAATACTTGCCTAGCAAGAAATGCAGCAAAATGCCTTTCAAGGACTCCATGCAACAGACAAATGGCATACATAACTTATCTAAATGGCGCACCTGATAATGCTTGCAAAGCTTTTCACGATGGTTAAGTGGAAACTGGGTTTTGCTGGTATAAATTTCCAGCTGGACAGCTTAGTGCCCTTCAGAATACTCCATTTTGCTGCAGGGTTCTCACTGACAGGCTCCACTTCCATGAGTTTGATGCAGGGACTGCTGGGTGGGTGCTCGATAATCTACCCTCTGTAGGTTGTTACAGTAGTCTCACTCACTATAAAGCTCAGAATTATGAGTTTCTAAGCACAACACGACCGAGTAATTTCGATTTTGTTAGCGGTCTTGAGGAATGCATCCTCTTAAGGACTCCAGAGAAAATAAATGTACTGCTGTACTGCATAATAATGAGGTCATCATTTAGTTGGTAAATTTTTTACAGATCTGTTTCAGCCAAGTGAATTTTCATGAAATTCAGTTACTTTGTGAGGTTCTTTGTTTTCACTTTTCTTAAGGATACTCAACCAATTTACTACTCGTTCTCACCCACACGTCAAGTGGTGTAACGATAATCATGTCTTTCCTGTCCACTTCCCAGTCTCCTATTTTTGTAACTCCCACTCTGCTTTCTCAATCCCAGGTACATGCCATGCCTTTAAAAAAGGCTGCCTAGCCAAAAGAAGCATGAAACACACAGCAATGCAACCAAGCCATTATTCAAGAAAATGTCGTATCAGTATAAAAGGTGACAATTAACCAGTAAGGAACAGCACTGAATGAGGTTGGTCTCAAAACTTCTACCTAAAGAAATTAATGTTAGCTCCTAAACCTCATTCCCCTCTTCCATTCCTCAAGCATAGGCAAATACAAGCCTGTCACAACAGTCATGTCAGTCTCATATCCAACAGGACTATAATTGGAGAAACCAGGAGTTGTTTTTTTGCCTTTCCTCATCTTGGATGATAATTTGAAAGAACAATGCAGGAATGCAGCATATAGCACATTGTTTATGTACATGCCATCTTACATCTGAGACACAATTCTTAAATGTCTACAGCTACGCTGGAGGAGTTTAATAAAAGTGGTTTAAAGAAGAGAAAAAAAAAGTATCTGAAAGATGTGAAAGAAAACAAAGCAGCTAAACAGTTCTTTGGTATGGTATTATTCATTGATTTTAGCTGAAAGGTATTTCCAACTCAAATCAATAATTTAGAGCAACACACCAAAGAAGCAGGGAAGATTTTTCAGATTCTTCCTGCACGTATCAGGATGCCTGTTCTTCCTGAATAAAAATGTGTGGTCTTGTCTATCAGTAAATACATGTGCCCCAGTGAGAATCCAGAAAGGGAAACAGATGCTCAAACTTTGCATCAGTGCCAGTGAATGAGCACTGAGCCCCAGCTCATTCTTTTGAATTAAATTCTGGGGGGAAAGTATACCATGTGCACACACCAGCTTTACTAATTTACTGTGGCACTCGCTCAGGGCCTGGCTTAATTTATTTCTTTAGTTTTTTACTCAAAGGTTTGTGAACACTTAAGAAATGTTTCCTCAATTCAAAATCAACAGAACAGACACTGATGTGCAGAGCAAATCATAACACAACGTGCAGGCTGCAGTGCTGAGGCACTGGCCAAAGAGAATAGCCCTCATTCGTTCATGCTTATTTTAAAACAGGCTGTTAATGTTTTGTTGATCTGATTTTCTCTGACCCTCCTGGAATATTGCTGACCTTCTGCTACTGTAGCAGTGGTGGCATTCACGGATCGTGTTTGTTGTATTCTGTGTGTGCTATGCTAAATGAAATATCATTTCCTAGCCAATATTCAAGGAGATCTGACCTGGTTTGTAACCCATTCTCATACCAGTAACTACAAAGGCTGGTCCAGATTAAAACTGAGGAACAGAAGGAAAAAGGAGACTGACAATTCAAAATTTCACAAAGTTGGCTTATCCGGGGCTTCTGAAAAATGGCAACTAATTGCAGTGGTAGGAATCAGAAAGATGCAGGTGAAAATTTTCGTATTTTCCCAAGTGAAATACAAGCAAAAATTTCACTTTAGACCAGAACATAAAGTTCAGAAGAATTAAAATAGAAATGTTATTCTGAAAATCAACATTTGCATAAAAACGCAGTGACTCCACTCAAAAGATCTTATGTTTCACACTAGTGCATTAAAAAAGAGTTTAATTTTCAACTTCCCAATTTGAAACTAAAATGTTTAGTTTTGATTTTCACTGTAAGAAAAATCAGCAATTGAGCTTTTCTGCAAGGAAAAGAGCAATGAAAGCAAATGTCTAATGAGGAAATAAAGAGTGTAAAATCCTCATCAGCTACAACTGCTTGCCTAACCCTATTACAAACAACTCCTGCTTTTTCTAAAAACCCCTTCATAACTCCTAATACAGGTAACAACCCCTGCAGCTCTAGTATTCAGCCTCTCATGAACTCTACCCATACTCGTGTGCGCACTGCAGAGCTGAAGTCTGAATGTCTGCATGATGTTTACCCGTGCTACTCCTAATTCAAGAAAGGTCTTACAATATGACATCCAAGTTTCTATAGAAGTGAGTCTTTTTTCTCCCCAAAGCATTATACAGTTGGATTTCTCTGTGAGAAAATATTAATTGTGTCGTGCTTTCAGGAGAACAAGAGGTTTTCCCTACCTGTCCATTGAAAGTTGAGCCACCAGCGTTACATCAGTATTGTCTGAAGCAGGCTCATATTCATAGTGTAGAAAATACAAATGAGTGCGATGGACGGTGAAACGTTCTCGACGAAATTCATAGCATAAGTCATCCTCATCCAGCTCAGACAACTGTTTCTGGAGCTGTAAGGAGAGAGTGGACATAAAGATAAATTCTTTGTAATTATTTTGGTAAATCAGAATGAATGAGGTTGGCAATGTGCAGCATGTTGCAATGGGGAGCGGAAGTGAAACATACAGAGTAGCACTGCTCCTGCAAGTCACTGGACAAGAGACAAGCAGAAAGCACTTGTAACTAAACTGATAAGGCAGACATAAGACATTGTCTTATGGTCTAGATATCATATGTATTATCTGCATTACATACTTTCAACATCCAGACCAGAAATGAAACAGTGAACGATTAAAGTTTCATAATCCCAAGTTTCAGAGCTAACACTCCAATGTGGTGCATGATGTTATTCCTTACTAGAAGCAGTGTTTCAAACTACTCGTAGACATACAGCTTCAGTAGACAAAACTCAGCAGCACATTAAGCTTGAATGCCCTGGACTGAGCAATTCCCATTCTGCTGCCTCTGCTGGAGAATAGTAACTGCTGCCAGCAGCGTGGACAGACAACTGCAAGAAACATCTTTAACTGATCATTATTCTGTCTCTTGAGATTTATGTATCTGCACCAGTTCAATTTTGCAATGAAAATATTCTTTCAGCTGCAAAATTAAGCCTACACTTCTAATGGCATTTATGCTCCTGGATACCTAGTTTGAGAAATCCAAAGGATGGCGGATTAGCAGAGAACAGGTATTGTTTTCTCTCCCTTGGAAACCAAGCCCCTTCAAAGTTAAAATGGGCATCTCAGAGCAATTCAATCCTGAGTCACTTAGACCTGTAGCTTTAAGAGAATAAAAGCTTAGCTCTGAGGAAATAAGGAAGAGAAAAACTGACCAAAGGTCGATGCAGCTGCCTAGTTCCATCCCTGAAGTGTATTATTTTAAAGAAACCATCCAGCTAGATTATTTAAAAGGAAAAATCAATCTGCTGTAAAATGTACTATAAAATGTAATGAAGATGAAAATAACATATGGTCTTAACAGGTCAAATAGAGTTCTGTCTGTATTGCTCTGAAATGTATGTTATTAATAAAGGTGTTTTTAGATTTCATTTTTAGAAAGCATCCTATAAGAAGAATACAATTGTATATTTATCAGTAAATAAGAAAAAGATTAATTTAATGGAAATCTTACAAGTTTTGATAAAAATCACAGTGCACTTCAAAAGCATTTCATGCAACAAACAGATTACTGAATTACAGACATTCATTTCTATTTAAAAATCTCTTCTTTTTGTCCTGTTCAGGACGAGTTGAAGTAATAGTTTCCTTACCTTCAAAAGAAAAAAAAAAAAGTAGACATTTCTTGTTCTAATACTGTACTAAGAAGAGCTGTTGTTCTTGGAACTATAAGCATAATGATTGCCACCAAGAATAATGCTTACAGATGAATGTTTTCCTGTGAAGGCTGATGGAATAATTCCTGATATTTTCCTGTACATCACTCTATAATCTTCTTTTGAATAATGGAAGTATCTCCTTTGATTTCAAAGAGTTTTGGATCAGGCTCTCATTCTTCTGTGCTTTTGTTCTGCACAGATCTTAAAACATCCCTGAAGAGAGACTGCTTTTAGAAAGACGAGAGTCCAAATCTTGACAAATCTTTACTCAGGCAAAACTTCTATTGAAATCAAGATCTCTTTTGGTGGAATAGAAATTGGGAGTTCTTTTCCACATTCTTGGAGTTTCATTGATTCTACTTCACAAACTGTCATTCAGCTGAGCCTGTACTTTCTTTTCCAAGTCACATTCAAACAGTAATTGAATTAAACCCAATAATTACAACAGTGATTAGAAAGACTATTGCATCTTTCTATTTCTTCCTTGAAAAGAGATACTAGTATGACCTTAAGTGAATTATCAAGGAGATAATTGAAGTTTAAATGGTTAAGACAATAGCAAAGCACATTTCAGGGATACCTTACTATCCTGCTGTATATATAAATGACCAGGCTAGAAGTTTGTAATTACACAACAGCTATTAATCAGGCAGTCACTGAATGACTATCAGATTACATCTGGGTTGCAAGCTAAGAGGATATAAATACTTAATTATGAGTTAAACAGTAACATTTGGGGCTAAATTATGGCTTTGCAATCTACAGAGCCCTGGGTGGGAGAAGAGGAGACACAGCTTCTTAGAGGCCCCAGATGGTGAAACTCACCAAGTCACAGAGTTGGTGATGGAGGTGAAGGAGAGCAGCAAACAGCAGAAGATCCCTTCTGCTACAGGGCAGGAGAAATCTTGCTCTTTCCTCTGCATCTTGTAGGGTCAGGATTTTATCTCTGTCCTGTCACACTTTTTCTGAGCCTGCAGTTATGCTGATGGTCTGCAAAGTTCTCACTGGCACTTCACATGACTCATGCTCAGTACCCCATGTAGCGGTGGACCCAAGTGATGGCCATGTCTCACCTCTTCTCTTAGGAGAAGAGCTGAAACACAACCCACCCTTGGAGAGAGCATTCCCCAGAAGGACCATGTGCATGATGTGCTGCCTATCTACCCTAGCCTCTGCCCTTAGCACCCTCCTCTCACGTGCAGGCAGGCTGCCATGGGGAAGCCCAAGCACAGCCTGTCAGAGAGCCCTGCCTAATATGCAGACATCACCTGGCAGGATCAGACACAGCTTCATCAGCACATTGCAGGAATGCTTGTGCAATCCTTGCCCACTTATACCACGAGCCTAAACTGCTAGGCTACCTCAGGAGCCATGCTCTGCAGGCTGGGAAAACACAGCTTGCTTGAGGTGTGCTCCTTCAGGTGGGAAAACCAGCACAGGACAGGCTGAGACTTGGCCTGTAGCACTGCCTCTGCATATGTGTCAAGCAGTCTGCATTAAGGATGGAGCTATCCTGCAATGCTGAGGCAACAGGCCCTGGAATGCAATAGTATGTGATTATCCATATGAAAATACCTCTTCTGCTGGAAGCAATGCTAGACACGCTAGGCACCCTGGATTTGGTCCAGCAAAACCTGTAAGATCACAGGCTATCTCACTGAAGCAAGCTGTATGACCTACACAAATTATCAGGACTAACAGCAGGGTGCCGTACATTTAATGCAGTTTAAGAGCCTTTTTCCCTCCCTCACTTTCTTTGTTCCCTTCATTTATATACATATGTATATTCATATATACATTCAGACACCAGTGCCCCAGTATCGCATACACATAAAGCCTGCTTCCTCTTTACTATGAAGAGACACACAGAACCTATACATACATATTGCGCAGTCATATGCCATTTTTTACTCATATTTAAAATGAAGAATGTTAAAGATGTGTGACATGCAAAAGACAGTGAATTGTCTGAGACAGACACATACACATACATATCGTTAAATCTTTCTGAGTTACCTCATATTAATTTTCAGTTACATGATCACATAAATTTCTCCAGTGATATAATCTTATCTATAGCATGCACATTGCAGAGGTCCATTACTTACAGACAAAGAGCTTACAGCTTGGTTTAAGGTTTGCCGCTACATTATGTCTTCTGAAAAAGATGTGTTTATAATGGGAATGCTGACACGACTTACGCAAACAGATGCTTACTTAAACAGTGCACTAGTGCACCATCAAAATATCAGCTGGATTTGATAAAAATACGGCATCCTCATTATGGACCCCTCCATTATACTTACAACAATATGCCTAATATAGCAAAGACTTCTTAACCTTAGAGTGACAGCATGTATTCTCGTAAGTGAGTACCTGCTTAGCATAAGATTCACTGCTTCTACAAGATTTTCAATGCTAAGGCTACTTGCCACTGAGCATGTGGGAAACATTACCTCTAGGAAACACTATCACAGTGAAAAATGTATTCTTTTCAGGCTGTGTAAGACGTTCTCTTAGGAAATACTGTAGTGGGAAACAAGTGCTCTCATTAGCATCATGATGTTACGGAAATAAAAATGGCATATAAAGTGGCAATAAAAATGCCATGACACTCATTGTGCCAAAACAAAGAGAAAAACAGATAAAAAGAAATCTACACTAAGTTACTTCTCTGGGCAACCAGCTGTGGCAGGTGATCAGACTTCATCTCAGGGAAAGCTCTTTGAAGATAGGCTGGCCAGAGTGGCACAGGCAGGCCAGAAGGTATTTAACTCTGTCATAAATCATCATGATTCACCAGGTCTACTTGTCTAAAATACATTTGTATGAGGTGAGGTGCTGTTTTCTATCCATGTGATCGATGGTAGACCCATATGATACATGGCACACGACATATACCTTTCACCAGCAAACTAGATAGTCTGTTCATAAATCTCCCTTCCTAAGGCTGTTCCTAGTGTAAGCAAATTTGTGATTGGCCTCATTTTAACTGCTGTGCCACAGAAACCATTTACTCCCCACCAAAATCAAAAAGACTTCATCTCACTTGAGATCAACCCAAAATCTGGGATCAGAAGTATTTTGAAGGGATTAGTGATATTCAAAAAACCACCAACAAGAAACACTTTGTGTCTAGCAGCCATTTAGATCTTGGGGAAGGGGACAGAAACACTAATGTAGGCATCTCTATCAAGTGTTTAGGTGAGGTGAGATGACACTAGGCTTAAGTCACTCACTTGATATTCATGCCAACACAACAGGAACTGAGCAGCTTAGATGAAAACTACCTTTCAGATCATGGTTCCTTCTCCCAGCTGTATGCAGTTAAGATTCATAGTACAAAATCAACTCAGCTTAGCTGCTGAGATGAGAACTAACACCAGCCTGGGATGAAACTACAATCTGGTTATAAACTGCAGCAGTTTCATTTCCTCCTGTGTAGCTGTCCCAGTTCCCACCAGTAGGCAATTTGGATTGCAACATTTAGCACTTTCAATGTGTGTGAATTAACTGTTGCCTACAGCATGCACAAACAAAGCAGATGATGATGTTGAGAGGAAAAAGCATTCACTGAATCTTGTTTGGGATGACCTACATAAAGTACTTCTGGCTTCTTCAATGATTAGTAATAAAAGCCAGACTAATCCCATGTCAATTAAACCTTTATTCCTCCCACACCATAAAATTTTGTACATTTGCTACGGGTCAAATTGAGCCTTCTGTGAAACAAAGCTGTGCTAAGGACAAAGAAGATAATGTTTGAGCAAGCCTACCTAGCAAGAGGAATTTTGATGCAGCATGTAAGAAGTAGCTAACCCTCTTGCTTAAATGTCTTATCTTGACCACAAATAATCAACACAATTAAGAACCCAATTTTTAGGCACGCATAACATCTTAGACAGTTCTGTATATGTGCATTACAAATTCCCTTCATCTCAGCTGCTGATGTTGGATCATGGTAATCCTTTGCCTCTGATTTCCCCAGGTCCCTGCCAAGCCTTCCTGGCTGAGCTGCTCCCAGTCCTCCCTGGCAGCCCAGTTCCATGAAAGAAAGCTGGTCTCTTTGCTTTTGTTATCCTGGATTGTTTCTAGCCCTGTTCCTTCTTGTGTGACAAGTCTCATGGTCAGTCCCAGTCCTGTTTCTAATCCAGTGGTTCTTACGCAAAAGTAGTCTGCCAAATCTCTTTCAGAGTCTCCAGAGATCTGAGCCTTCTTAAAGTCAAATAAAACATTACCAACAATATGCAAACCAGGGTTTTTCAGCATTGTAATTAGCCTAAGTTCTCACCAGGTTGGCAAAACACATGTTCTGAGCCCAAAAGTCAGTTCCTTCTGTAAGGTGTGGAGTACTTTCATGAAGAAGTCATCAGAACCTGTGTTGTGGGCAATCCCTCCCAATCTTTTCCCCATGTTTCACTTTAAAAATTAAAGAAAGAAAGAGGTAACCAGCACGGCATAAAAAAACCCAAATAAATCCCCATCCACATGATCCCCATTATCAATATTATAAGCCATTGAAAGCAGTATAACAGCAACTTTCAGGCAACTAACAGGATGGGCTACCAGCTCAGCATTTAATAACAGTAACAGTTATAATAATAGAAACAACACAGCTGGGGAAGTCAGGAATTCACCTCAAAACTGCCATAAACCACCTGTTACTACTAGAGAAAGACCATTTCACCACAAAATAGTAACTTTAATTCCCAGTCCTAGAAATGATGAAACTCTGCAGAAGTAAAGGGTACTCAAAGCATCAGTCTGACTACACGTTCAGTGCCCTGATACTGATTTGGAAGCTCCCTTTGCATGCTATTTTTAGACATTCAAAAATTGCTAGATTAGTAAAGTTTCTAGCATGTGCCACATTGATAGAATTTCCTGTTCTTCTGGTGGCTATTACCAACTGGCATGCACAGCCATTTGCTAGTATTAAGAATCCCTGGTTTTGCGTGAAAAAGTAAATAAGTAAAAACACGTTTAGTAAGTAAGTATACACCCAAACAAGTGTTTTCTTTTTTACACTGTTTCTTTGTATTGTTGTTTTGAAAGTCTGTAAATAAAAATATGCTGAGATTTTTGTCCTGTGCTTTCTGAAAGTCTTCTCCAGTGGGAATCTATTGTCCTTTTCTTAAACTGAGTGAAAACAGTGATAAACTTCCCACTGATCTTGCTCTGGACTTTGTATCAGGACACAGCTTCACTAATAGGGGATGCCCCATTCAACCTTCAGATTTAGTGCTTTGGCAGACGTACCTGATGAGAAACTGTCTGCAGGAAAAGAGGTTTTACGAGTTGACTGTGGGCCTGTGTGCTAAAATCAGGCTTTTCAGTATCTATCTCATAGTGTAACTACAGAGATAGGCTGGTACAGAGAAGATCCTGTTGAAATATTTTAGACTTTACATTAGGTCCTTTAGAATGAAATGCTGAACACAAGCACTAAAGGCCAATAAGAAATGTTCAAATTTGAGATCATTGTGAGCTTTGCCTTTGTGGCTTTCCCTAAAATCTTCTGCATTTTATCAAAATAAGAAAGAAGGACTGAGAAGGGAGAAATAGCATGGAATAACTAGGATGGAGTGACTAAGTAGGTGCTCCAAAGGCCACTTGAGACAATGGCTATGTTTACAGGAGGATTTGGTTCATATTCTGTATTTCCCACCCAGAATCTGAACAAAAGGCAAAGGTGTGATTGTAGTATCAATTTGCAGAGAAGAGTATGCTCTTGGTATTCTCATTTTAACACATGTTTACTTACAGGGACTTATAGTACTGCTCTATGGCAGGGAGCATGTGGCAGGCTCCTGTCCACAGCCTGTCCCTGAAATACACAGGATCTTTCTGCTTGACATTTTCAAGGAAAGGATGAAACATGCATGTACACACAGACATACACATAAGCATTTTTACATAAACAGAAAAATTACCACATCTGTATTCCTTTGCCTTCAATATTCAAGTTTCAGAACCCTATCTGTTCTGTTCATTCCCATTTGTAATATTTTGGAACCTTAGAACAGTGTTGTTTGGTGCACTGAAGATCAAGAGCTGTCTTGGTCAGGACTGTGCAGTATAAGATCCAAAGACTGCCTTTAGACCTCTTAGAACTCAATCTGCGGTATTATATGTCCTTAGCAAACATTAAAAGAAGAGACATGCATATAGACACATATTTAAGCATAGATGCATGTGCATACATACAGAGAGATATTAATGTAAGGTCTGATTACCTTTTAAACTAATGCCCCTTTATGTCTCCCTAGCAATGTAAACAGTCCTTGAAAAGTAAAGATACATAATCTACATTCACTTTAAGGCCATCTCAGTACTGGTAAGAAGTGTAAAGGGCCTTACAGTTAACAGAACCAGTCCAATGGTACCCACTGCCATACTTCCTTTCCACATTATTTCAATTACAAATGAGATTCCTTAATTACAGGTTGCATTCTGAAGAAAACAATGGCTGACATATCGAAACAAGAACTTAAGGGTAGATTCTGATACAGCCAGACTGTGAGTGACAGACTCACATTAAGCCTCTGCTTCAACGACACGGCTCAGCGCATTCAATGCTTAAGTAATTATCTTTGATTATAAAACAAGAAGAGATATTCTAATATTTTGTCCACCTGTGCACAAAGCAGAGAAACACAGGCAGCTGGAGGACCACCTTTTACCCATATACAATGCTTAGCACAATAAAGGCCAACTGTGGTTTTGGGCTGATAGTCTCAATTCAAAGAAAGGAAAAATTACAGGTAATGAGATAAACCAAATGGCAATTTCTACTTTATACATATGTTACTTCACAGGAATTACAGCCTTTTATGTAACATATATGCTTAGGAATCCAACTGGAAATGTATGGGTGTTTCTTGTCAGACTACAGGTCCATCTAGCCCAGCAGCCTGCCTCCAGCTGTGACCTGGCTGCCTAGAGAGGAGTGTAAAAGCAGGACGAGTGTACAGTGATGCATTATCAGAACATTCCCCTGATCTTGAGCTTGTGGTTCAAGGACTTTCTACATGAAAGCTAAACAGTTCCTGACCAATCTGCTTTCCATGAGAAGTCACTTTTGAGCGTGTGTATACTTTTAGCAACATTACCTCCTGCTCAAAGCTTCATTACATCGTGGGTAAAATATCTTTGTTTTGAACCTGCTACTAGCAGTTTCCACTTCATGCCCCCCAGTTCTTGCAGTGGGAGGAATGACAGAGGTTCCCTGCTCACCTTACAAGATGTTCTACTTCTAATGATTATCCTGCAATATATTGTGGTAATGTACTGTACTTTAATAGGACACCTGTGACACTGTGTGTGTCACAGTGAGAGAGTGGGTTTTGCAATAAACCTATTCCTAGGGTCTCGTAACTTCAGAGCTGAAACTTAGTTTTTGTATTCTACAGTAAAAATGACTTAACCAAGTTTAGAGAGGAGCTTACATCAAGGATAAGTTAGAAGAACAATGTCTTCTCCTAAGTGACTAGTTTTAAGCTATCTATCTGAAGTTAGCTTTTCTAATGTATCTGATTGTTTTGATAGAAAGCTGTTAAATTTTTGGTGCCTCTTGACAAATTAGGACTTACATATTTTTGTATGTCTAGCTCATTTTTTTTTCAGTATCTCTTTTTTTTAATTATTTATAAATGGAAAAATGAGTTATCTTTCTTTTTCAGACACAAGCCATACCATATACCATATTGCGTTCTACTTGTCTTGAATAAGAAACAGGCTTGATCAGTTAGTCATTTCCAGTGTCTGTCAACTAGATACAAGTTCAGTAAAATGAGCCATTTTAAACTTTCAGGGCTGCCATTTTCAAGTAGCAAGAAAATGCATTCACTGTATGCTGCTACCCAGCAATATGTCTGGAATAAATCTATTTAATAAGGATATACAGAGCTCTGGAAAATAAAGCAATGAGTCTGTGACTGCATTCATGCTTTTCGAACCTAGACAACATATTGGGAATTCAGTATAAATTTAACCTGAACTTTTAAAATCTGATGAAGGTGTGTTTTGTTTGCTTGTCTTTTTTTTTAATGTCTCACTCCCCTTTTCCTTTCCATCTCTTGCCCTCTACCCTGTCTATTGTATCTTGACGTCTCTGATGGTCAGAGTGGTCTTTTATCACATTCAGTTCACTTGATTGTCTAAAAGCCTCTCACTCTTGCAGAAGATTTTCTTTCTCCATGTGCTTTTGCTCTTATTGTGCTCTTTCTCTCTCTCTCTCGTTCCTGCTTCAGTCTCTTCCAGTTAATGTTGATCTCCGATTTCCCACCATTCCCCACTCCTTTCAGAAGACAGTGGGATGGTTAAATATGTATCTGGGAAGTCATGATTTAGGCTAAAATATATCTATCCAAGCTATGAGTGCTATAGTTAAAAAACAGGGAATGGTATCCCCTGTGGTCATTTTATCAACAGACTAAATGGAAATACTACAAGCCTCAACAAGGCTATGGATTGCCAATTACATCTTAACTGCTGATGTGTACATGATACTTGCTTTGCTTTATTGATTTTTATATAGATAAAGCACATATTAGAATTCTTTTTTTCTTGAAGATAACACAAAGTATTACAGGTTGCTTTTTTTTTATTTCCTTTCAGACTATGTAGCCAAAATTGGTACTTGGTCTAGAAATATCCAAAGACTACATCACTGTAGAATCATAGAATAGTTTGGTTTGGAAGGGACCTTAAAGATCACCCAGTTCCAATCCCCTGCCATGGGCAGGGACACCTTCCATGGGCAGGGACACCTTCCACTAGACCAGGTTGCTCAAAGCCCCATCCAACCTGGCCTTGAACACTGCCAGGGATGAGGCAGCCACAGCTTCTCTGGGCAACCTGTGCCAGTGTCTCACCACCCTCATAGTGAAGAATTTCTTCCTAATATCAAATCTAAGCCTACCCTCTTTCAGTTTAATGCCCTTATAAACAAGGAGTTCATATGAATCTGTGTATAAACATCTCAGATAACAGTTTTTACTTTGGAATTACATGTACTAAGGCATACACACACATAAGAACATCTGTACATAAACATCCTTGATTTCAACCATTTTCAAATGATTTACTTTGTCTGAATAGTTCTGATTGCAATTTCTATGCAGATACACATAAATGCTGCTGTGTTTGATTAGGGGCAGTGCGGAGAAAACCTGCAGTCTCACAGCCTGTGTGTACCTTGAAATATTAACTCGTTCTGTAGTTTGCAGCATGGCAAAACCTTGTAGACCCAAATCCAGCAGTCTCGATATTTTCACTTCTTCTTCATTATTTGTGCATTAGTATCTACTAGCCCAAACTGACATCACTATCTGCAGAACAAACACAAGAAACAAGCCTTTCCCCCAGAAAGTTTTAAGTTTAGGGGTGAGACTTGCGAAATTGCCTAATGGAATTAAGAGCTCAATTCCTCATTTTCAGTTTGTGATGTTAGCTTTCGTGGGGATTTTTAAAAGTAAAAGTGGAAAAAAAAAAGACAACGAAAATCAGGGGAAAGGCAGCATTAATATCACAGTTTTCCAAGTGAGGAACAGAGGCAGAGGGAGATTACATGATTTGCAGTGTTACTCCTGGAATCTGAGCCCTGACCTCAATTCTCCTGAGTCCTTCTGCCCTGCACTACCTGCACCAGCTCTCCAAGCCTTCATGTAGCCTGTGCCTTGTACAAACCATCCTTTAAATCGTCGAGCCCTACACATGCCACTTACATTTTCACTGTTAACATCTGCCTCACTGGGGCAGCCAAAGAGTTCCCGTCTCAGCAAATTCCCATCATATTCCAGGAATGTCAGGTAGAGGTTGCGGAAGAACTCCACATGCTTGTTTTTCACTCGCAACTTCTTTGGTGAGTTCCAGTGAATCACCTCAGAGGAAAAAACAGAGAAAACACATCCTGCAGTTAGAACACAGATTTGCTTTATCTCCTCTTTTTACGTGTTTTCAGTTTGCTGCCCTCTTAAAAACAAAATAAACAACCCCAAACCCACACAGACTTTCTTCTGTCTTTTTATCAGGCAGGCTTTTCCATATCCTCCACAAGTAACTCCAGCTCTACAGGTGATGTGCTTTGAAACTCCTCCACAGGATTACCTGCACATGAGTTAGGGTGCTGCTCTAATTTGTGATGCAGCCCTGCATAAATGCTGCCATCAGTCTAATCATGGAGTTGATAGGTTATGGACTCTGTTGAAGAAGGTAGAAGGACGAGGGACACAGGGATGTGGGTATTAAACATTAATCTCAGATTTCCACATGACTGTTTCAGCTAATGAAATTGATTCACTGTTTCAGGCCACGCAGACTCTTCTCTGGTTAGGGATTGAGAAGAAAAAAAAAATAAATTAATTCCTATACCCATTTATGCCCTCCCAAAATGACTGAATTTGACTTCCATTTTGCCATTCTTTTAGCCAAGACTGATTCCAGTTGTGTTACACAACACAGAGATGCAGTACAGTGCTTCACCCTTTGAATTCCAATTTCTAGCAGGTATTTAGCGTCTGCTTATGAGAGATGACTTTCACACTGCCCTAGATTTAACTCTAATGCTGACATAAAGGGCCTGATTCTCATTTATACCAAGACAACTTTGCACTGCTGCCAATGTGAACGAGAATGGGGCCCCCAGGAAAAACTAAGAGGGAGCCACAATTGGCTTGCAGGAATTATTTCATTTTATAGAGGCTGTATTTTAGGCATAAGAAAAAAAAAACAAACCACCAAATACTTTGTATTCAGTTTTATTCCTGTGACTTCTAAAGAAATAAAAAAAAAAAGTCTCCTTTGGGAATACTTCCAAGCTAGGAGTTCTGCAGGTTCTCTGAATCCATTAAGCTAATTGCGTGAAGGCACTGTGTCACAGCCACAGAGCTGCAATGCCAGCTGCCGAGCTGTGCCTAGCTGATCACACAGTGAGTTTTGCTCTGAACATTGCATTTGTGGGAAGGAATGCATAGAGCTGAGGTGCAGCAGGTACAACAGAAGCAGCCCAGAGCAGAGGAATGCAGTTCCCTTGGTGTCAGCAACAGTGTTCCACAGGAACAGGGAGCCCTCTGAAATCATGCTATCTGTTGCTGAATGAGTGGACTGGAGGAGAACTTAGCAGGACACAGCCTGAATTCTTTCTGGACTAACTTGAGCAAACAACACAGTCTCTCTGTTGAGTGTTTATACTTCCATCAAAGCTATGGCACTCTCTTCCATGTACCTAACACCAATGAAAGTATCTCCTGATAGGGAAAGCTTTATCCTTTCTTGCGATTTCACTGCTGAGACCACCAGGATGTCAGAAAAACCATACATGCAGTTAAAGAAAAGCAACTGTAAGGAAAGAAAAAAGTCATTTTGGAAATCAGCAAATCACTTTTTCCAGTTATAGGGACACTTCAAATCAAGATCACGATGCATCTACATGCTGTATAAATCTGGGAATTTGCTTGGACAAAAATACTCAGTGTAGATATTTTTTCCCAGGTAATGCTGCATTCTTTGCTGCTTTTACATTTGTCCATATGTTCGGAAGTGTAACTTCTCTGTGCAATAACATGTTGCTGCTAAAAATACAGAACATCACAGAAACAGAAAGAGCTTTAGGGAGGTTAGGACATAAACTTAAGATGACAGATTTCTTCCACTGAAAAATGGATCTCCAAAATCTTATTTCTTTGAAAAGAACTTGACATTTAATCCACTGCATTTAACTGCAGCAAAGGTACTAAATACATGCAAAAAAAGTTTGATTGAATCCTACCTCAGGGAAACAGGCACACGTAATAGAAGCACAGGGTTGAAGGAACCTAAAGAACTGATTAACAGTTTTACAGGGTACTAGTATGCATTTTTATAAGCAGGCAAAGAACGGAAACTGTCTGCTGGTAACTTGAACTTATTTAAGAGTGGATCAAAGAAGTGTGAGAAGCTGGCAAGCGGGACAAAAATACTAAGAAAAAACTTCTGTGTGTTCTTCATACTACTCCTACACTTCGCGTGAGTTTCCTGTTGGATAGCTTCATGAGCCACTCCCCTGCTCAGCATTCTGACCGCTCACCGTGGGGACCATGAGCACAGAAATGGCTAAAGATGATAAACTCAGTAACTGCTATGGAACAGGCTTCCCAGTGCTGCAGAAATTTCCCATCAACTTACACTATGTCACGTCATAGCCAAGTACTGGTGTTGATGCCTCTACCTGGTTGTATGGGGGATGTCAAAGCCAGGCAACTGCAGCTGTCAGCGTAGAGGCTCTTTGCTGCTGTGCTTCAAAATATGTTGTGTGTGTAAAAGCTGTTAAGGGCCTAGCTGGTGGTTCACATCTGATCAGATTTGAAACGTGTCAGGATGCTGCATGTGCACAGATGTCAGTGAAGCCTGGAGTGAACTCAAGAAAGCTGAATGCAGCTGATGACTATCCATAAAAGCTGATTTTTTAATCAAGAAAGACAGCACATGTGAGTGTGTGCTTAAGATGATGTGCTAAAGAACATCAAGGAACTATGCAACCATCTGGATGACCTGAGGTAAGAAAACCATGAAACAGGCCTAGTGAAAAAGGAGGCTGCTTTTCAAATGTAACATGATTAGATAAATATTATTTGATATCTGAAAGCATGAAAAAGAACAGCAGGTTTCAAAAAGCAGCACGACTCTTAACCATTGACATAGAACAGTACATTCAAAGACCGTATTCCTATCTTGCCGTCAGCCCACAAATTCACCTTCAGTTCAGACTGTAGCTCTCTGATTTGGTTTGATGCACATCAGCTATAGAAGAAGTTGTACAGGCCAAGATGTCCTTGCATGTATGACATCCTGTCATGGGCATCAGTGAAGTACACGACAGAAACAATGGTAAAACTATGGCCATTATGTTAGAAAGTTTATTGCAGGCAACAGTAAATTGACTGGAGAAAAAAAATAAATCAGTTTGAGACTACAGGGAAATCAGAAAGGAAAAAGCCCTCAAACTTAGAATGCATTTTATTTGCAGATTATGCAACTGTTACCTCAACACTAAAAAGAGAAAGTGAATCTAGAAACTAAAACACTTATTATTACATCCTCTTTCTAAGACTGAATAGTACCATAATACTGTGCTTATTTCTTCTATTTTCTCTCCTAGTTTCTAAGCTATTCCAAAGCTCTGTTGGCTTACAAAGGGAACTGCAGCTAGAACACATAGAATTCCACTTCCATTATCTGGGTAGATAGCTCAGGAACAGTGCTAACCTTCAGGCTGTCCAACAGATCCTTTCCACTCTTGATCAAGGCCTCCTGAGAACTAAGAAAAATATGCTCCTTAATCTTTACTTAGCAATTTAAGCACTGAAAGATCAGAACTTAAAAATCCACATCTATTTAACACTTGGTTAGTTGTCATTAAGCAACTTGGCACTATCTACATTTCTGTTAATACCATCCTAGTTAATCAGCAACTGTTACCACTCGCTGATTACACCCAGGCAGCCTCCTGAAATACTGCCATGCACTTATGACCTAGCGAAACAGGCAAACTGCACCAGTAGTTCCCATTTATTCACCAGGTTCTGATCCAAAGCACCCAAATGAAGACACAGCTGTAGATGGAAGGTAACAGAGGATGTCATATGCTGGCGGAGTATAGGACATGGCCCTAAGCTCATTTATACTCATGGAAATACACTGAAAACAAAAATCCCAGCAAAAATCCTTAGGTTACCAGTTGCATTGTCCTCCCTGGGGAGAGGAAATATTTTTACTCTGATATTCCAACCACTAAATGTTAAGCTTCAACACAACATTATTTCTATAGGTACTTCTATCCATTTTTCCCCTGAAGCATCTTCTCTCTCCAAAAGTATTTGGCCAAACGTTTCCTTAACAACAACCTCTTCCATTTTTTACCTAAAGACAAGTCTTGATAATTTCTCACTCTGCTTGAGCCCTTATAATATCAGAGAATAAAGAATATTCTGTACACATACTTTCCAGGCTGAAGAGGTGAAAAGTAAGAATAAATTCAGCTTAAATTTAAACCTAAAGAACTTCAATTTTGCAAAGCACTGAACAGATATTCTTAATTAAGCCCATGAGCACTTCACAATTCAGGTAAGTAGAAGTGGTATTTTGTAGAGGGGGAGCTTTCCTGCTTAAAAACTAGACTACTTGTTTAGGCAACCAGACAGTTCCTACCGAGATCAACAGGAGTTAAATGTTCAGCAAATCTGCACAGTAAAGCCACATAATACATAGCACTTTAATGCATCTCAACAGGCTTCTTTTCAGGCTTGTATTACTGAGAAGTTTAAATATGCCCCAAGCCACACTGCATACAAGCACCCTGTGTGTAACTTATGCCTCAATTAGAGATGTCTGGAAATTTTATTTTTAAACTGTGTTTTGTCAGAAATATATGGTTTAATAAAAGAACCAATTTCCTTAGAAAGGATGAAATACTTCACAAAAATGTCATCAGGGAGGTTTCAGAGTGATATTTCTGAACTACATAAGCAGAAGGGGCTCACAGTGCAGTATCCAGCAACCCAGAGGCCCACGCACTGCTTCTGGATGTGGGATTCAAATCCTTGCCTTGTCTTATTTGGTGCCCATGGCCCCAGGTATTGCTTTACTCCCCAGCTTACTGCCTACACTGTATGACAGTATGGTGATAGACTGTCCCTGTCTTGTATTTTTCAAAGTTCTCCGTTATTCCTTGAGAGGATTTGCAGCTCTCCCTTCAACTTCTGTATCAATGTCTAATGAGAGGCCTCCTGCCTGCAAAAACGCTCCCTAAAACCACCTCTATAATACAATATTCCCTATTTGGGAGAGCGGAAACACCTTACTGACTCCAATGTTCATTTAACAGAGGGGTATGTTTAACCCTCTTGAGCCCTTTCTCCACTCAGTGTAGCTCTTTCTTGGTTGGTACTGAAAGGTGCAAGAAGGCAACAGATCATGTTTGAGGCAGATGAGAAAATGATGTATTTGGGTTATGGGCAAGAACCTGTGTAAACTTTTGCAAGCAATCTCACAAAGTGTAGAAGACATTCCCAGGGAGGACACAGTGAATCACATAATATAATTTCAGAAGGGAAATTTATGAGGTTAATTATTTATCTGCTAATTTAACATCAGCTGTATTCAAAACCAGTTTGAAAAGCCATCGACAGGTCTTTAAGTATTTTCTTACTTTGGAGCTGAGGGGTAAAGTCTAATAATTTGACACATTCTCACTGAAGAATCCAGCATCTGATTTTTGTGATTGTGAATTACCAGATTCTCTGTGTGTAAATAGCCTCTGTATCCTTGACAACCAGACTTCTCTTCAAGACTGACTCATTCAATGAGGTCATGATTCATTGTCAGAGGCATCACAATTCATTACCTTCTTTCACAGGATTTTTCTTGCCATTTGGTTTGTGCCAAATCATAGTAATTGAGATTCCTTTACAGACAGGAACAAACTATTAACCAAAAAGGAAACAAACACCCAACTCACCAAAAGTAATGCATAAATGAACCTCAGTTCCAGGCAGATCCCTACAGGCTCCAAAGCCCAGCAAGGTATGGTCCTATAGGACACATGCTTGTTCACGGACAAGATACTGAGGACCATGTGAAGAGCTGAGATAAGTAAGACAGACAGTGGATGCCTACACGGAATGACTAGTAGCACTTCCATACCTTTAGACTAGTCATCAGTAACAATTCCTGAGTGTTTCTCCAAGGTGTAACAAATGGCACACAAAACCAATCACCTCTGGCCTTTAGAAATTGCAGGTGGCTTACTTGGCAAAAAGAATTAAAGGGCATCCGCTTCCTCTTAGCCTACTCTTTGTTTCTATTAAAATTGTTCATTTCAAGACATTCTTGACTGATACAAACCATCTTTATCACAGGTGCCCTTGGGGTGGGAAAAGGAAGACTTCTGTAAGTGTAATTGTTTATGTAAGATTTGGTTCCATATGCCACAGACAGCAGAACAAAACCCACAGGATTCCATCTAGCTGTGTACAGTGTGGCATCTAGCACTACAGAGTATGGCACAGGAGGTAAGTCTAACCTCTAACCTAAAACTGTACAAAAAAACTGGTGTGGGTTGTTTTTTTTTCCCCAACAAAATGGAGATGCAACTTAATGAGTCCTATAATGAGAAAAACGTGATTAGAATCTTCTTCAAGCAATCTGAAATATCCAAGTGCTCCAAAAAGTATGCCAGCCATCTTGTGTTTGCATGAATGTGACCAAAGCAGCAAAGAGGTGTGTATATATACCCCCTGTGACCTGAACAGCAGTCAGCCCTGTGGGTCCAAGTCTGACACAGTGCTGTATGTAAGAGATGACAAATTCTCAAGTCCCATGGACTTTGAGGCTGGATGGAATTAAATCAATGCCTTTTCAGTCTGAGTTGAGGAATGCAGTCTGATTTGACTGAGGAAAACTTTACTGGGCCAGCTCTACCTTGGAATTTAAATTTCTCCCTGCATTTCCTTCTTTCCTATGCTATTCTTCTTAATCCTCCAGTACAAACTTCACAGTCTGTCTTTCTCTCCCTCTTACCCTGGAGGTTTCTTTTACCTCGTTTCCTATTCCAGTCTTACCATGAAATACAGGATGTGCCAAATATGTTGTGTCATACGGTTTATATTAAATGCCATGGAACTGACTAACTTTGGTGATTTTTTAAGAGTATATTTTCTAACTTGGGCTAACGACATCTGTTGATTTTTTGAGAGGATAACATACCAAACCAGACGGTTTCTTTTCAGAACTAGAATTTTGCTCATTTCCATAGTGCAAATCACAGCTTTAATTGGTTTATACTTTTTTTTTTTTTTTTAATTGCATGAAGAATTTTAAACAGTGCTGCCTGAGGGCTAGTTCTTTAACTGCTGAATATAGGAAGAGCTTTACTGAAACCAGGGGGCTAATGTGCACTTGATGATAAGGCTCTGGCCTCTCTTTCAAAGCAAAGAGCTTCAGCCCTGATTCAGTATTTAGGGGTAATTTTAGCAGTGTGAGCAAGTCCATTTCAGCTGAAGAAATTGCTTATGTATTTGCACCCCTTCTTGAGTAAAATATCTCAGACCAGAAAGCCAGTGGAGGATATTGTGCATCTTAGACTTCATTACCTATGTTGTAATAGAATTGACAGTGTGATACTATATACTATAATAAACAACCAAGCCTAAGTTATACCTGTAAACACAAATTTGTTCATTGACAGTGAAGATTCAATTTGATTTTAAGATACTTCTATTAAATAATTATTTGTAGATGTTACATGTGAGCAAGATGACCCACATTGGAAGCAGATAAGTCATTGGAGCCTAAAGAGTGATTTGCCCAATTAGTTGTCAGTTGTCTACTCTCAGGTGAGCTTAACCAGTCTCCAGAACCATTCGCTGGGATCACAGTTGAGCTCCCTAAATACAGGCGCATAGTACCATTAGAAGCACGTTGGTGCTACCCCACTGGCCCATCATCTGCCTTACCAAAAGATACAGATACAACACAGATCTACAGGAGGTGATGTAGGTCTGTGTTGTATTTGCCAGTCCCACATAGATATCTGAGAGTATCGATGATGACTCCAATTATGTTTAGGCAATTGGACCAAGCCCTAGATCCTCAGTTATTAGCTTCAATATTTTTTTCTCATGTAAATGTATGTGTCTTAACCTTGTGTTGAATCCAATCTGACTGTCTCAGTGTATCATATGAATTAATGTCAGCCTCTAAGTCACAGAAAAATACTTTGATATCTCCCAGGTAGGAGGTGTATTTTCCTAAAATTCACCTTTTAGAAAACATTTTCCCGGTTACTACATCTCTTCTTTTGTTTCAGGCCTTAAAATCGCTGTCATGCATGATTCTCAGCACCAGCACAGAACTAAATCTCTACCAGAACTTTGTTACAAGCCATAAAACAATGATGCTTTTCAGTCCCTGTGTTGATCCTGCCCTACAAGCATCAATTATAAAACATTGAGTTATCAGTGTACTGATCAGTATACCGATCTAACTTTAAAAGCTGCCTTCTAGGGACCACACCTGAACAGTTGGTTGTAAATACCTTATGTATGAAATTCAAGCAATATTGGCCAGCTTTGATATGCCAGTTAACCCATGTAGTAGATCTTCTGTTTCTGGGGAAATGCAGCTTTTGAAATCAGTGTGATTGCTTTTCAGTATTCATCCAGTATTTTATGTTCATACTCAATACTCCTGATGTCACTCTACAAATTGTTAGCAGGGAAAAATTGGTTAGATTTAGGAAATACAATGCACTAGGAGAATGGTCAAAGTCTGGGACAGGGGGCCAGGAAGGTTGTGGAAACTCAGTCTTTGGTAACTTGCCACTCAATTGCACAAGGCGCTGAACAACCTTATCTAAAGTGCTTTGAGCAGGGTTTGGACACTCTCCAGAGGTCTCTTGCAACCTCTTCTATGGTTCGGTGGTTTTCTTTTTCTTTTTTAACCTCACTTACTAAAGTATTCTTTGAACATTAATTAACTATATGAATCTTAACTGAATTTTAAAATGGATCACCAAAAACTTTAGGCAGTTCTGATGCCACTACTCTGCTCTGATGGAATCTACTGCTGTTTAGCCAGCCAGTATTATTCTACACCTGGTAGAAGCACAATCAGCTTCAATTCTGAACTCTCTGCATGCTACATTTGAGTCTGGCCTTTCAAAATGACCACACAACAATTGATGTTAATTTATCCATATTGTTCGAATCCATCCTGCTTTTATATTCTACTTGACAATAGTAGAAAATGTGCTATTAAACTGATACTATAGCTTGACCCTATTAAATGAATAGTATTCTATACAGCCTATTTTCAAGGGCAAATCCTGGGAAAATGAGTGGCAGTGTGGCTGGGTTAAGCATATGATTAAGCTAAATAAGAAGTGTGCAAGGTCTTTGAATTTTGGCTACTGTATTTCTAGCTAGGGTCTGCCCAACCCTCTTTGTGAATTTCACTCTATTAAATGATGCTGACTAAAGAGTTTCAAACTTGTCCAGTGCAAAAAGAAAACAGTTTCATATTCTTTGGATAGGAAGAGCTAATACTGGGACAGCAAGAGGAACTCAGCAGTAAGGTGCAGTGGCATAGGTGATGGGTACAGAACGTAAAAAGGTGAAGGACTACTCTAACACTTTGCCAAACCCCAAAGCAGCATTCATCCTTGACTTTTCTAACAGTGAAAATGCACAAAGCCAGGTCCTATTTGCTTCCCCTGCTTGGTTGTCCTCAAACTGCATGTGTTATTTCAACCCCCCACTCAATGGACATCATCTTTCTGTCACAGCAGAGTCTTGTCCCAAAGGATATCACCCATCCAACCTCCTGTGAAACATACCTTCAGGTCAGACACATCTCTGTAGCACTGCTCGGAACGGGTGTGATCAGACAGCTGTACATTCCAGAAACATGGGAGCTGGTAGACAAGGAAGGGATTTTGTTTGATGACTGCATTGAAGATATCCTATCAGACAAAACCAGAGAAACAGTAGGGTACATTGCTTCTATAGTGAGGTGATCTCAACCCCTCCCTGACTCTGAGCTGGCTGTTGTTCTCCCCATCACAGGTAGAGATGCAATTGGTTTGTGAGCTGAACTCTGCAAACCTTGCTTTGTCATTGTTTCTATAGAGGGGGCTATCAATCTGAGGCGTGATATATAGGTCTGAACAAGAGGAACAGGCTTTCTTGACACACAGAGCTAACGGACTGCAGCAAAGTTTTCAAAACATGTATCTTGTACTGCTGGCAAAAGATGGGGTTCTTGTTCTAGTCACCAGGAAGAGTAACAAGCAGCAAATGACAAACTGTCTGCTGTTAGTAAGTACTGCATCACTTTTCAATAAAGGGGAGGAAAGTAATCCTGGCAGTTGTGCTGCTTCAAGGTGAATTACTATGTGGGATTTTAGCTAACATTTCATTGTTGCTACAAGTATTCTAGGTATTTCATGGAAAGGGCATGTAGGACAGATCTGCAGAACAGCCTACACCATAAAGGGGCAGAATGTGTTCCGCCTCTGTGCAGCATCTGGTTGGAAAAGTAAGTTATAAGGACAGTCTTGTAGTTAAGGTATTAGGTAGGACATTAGCAACCTTAGTTCGTTCTGCAAAATTCTGCCCCACGCAAGTATTAGACAGCAGCTCAGGACCTGACTGAAAACACAGTGAAGTTCTAAGAATCATTTTAATGAACTTCAGTAGGTTTTGGATCAACCTGCAAGGATACTGTACACAAGTGCACAACTCTATGTGCACAGTAAGCTGCATGCTTCCTTAGTGGTGACTAGCCACAGAATCACAGAATCAACTGGGCTGGAAAAGGCTTTTAAGATCATTAAGTCCAGCCTTTACCCCAGGACTCATAAACCAGATATAGCTCAGAAGCAGTAAAAATATCTAAATATGATGCTGAATTGAATTAATACACTCGAGATGTTGAGCAAGACTTATCTGTTCAGGTCAAGTACTATATAAACAGGGATTCTGGATTTAAAACTGAGAGCTGGCAGGAAGCACAAGAAGAGCAAATATGCATTTCTGTGTACAGGTACACTACTTTTTCTCTTGGCCTCAGCTTCCCATCCAGGGCAGGAAGAAAGCAGTGCTTTTGTCTTCACAGGGGTGCTATGGCAAGGAGTACATTCAAAGACTGTTGGGACTCATCTGCCAGAAACTGTAAAGAAGTATCTGGAGGCTCTTTAAAGTCTTCTTAGACAATAAGCAGCGGGAAAAGACACAGTATATTTGGACTTCTCATGTCTGGAGAGTTTTATGTTGAAGAAAGGAGGACAGAAAATTAAAGCCTGAAAACACTGTTTGTCTGTCTTGTGAATCATCTGTGCAGAGGAGGTAAAAATGTCAGTGTAGTAAGAAAAACTTCATGAGTAAACCTTCATTCCTCTCTTGCACCTTTTCTCCAGGACGACTCCACAAATGATGACTACACGCACAGTATCTTTTCCCCACCTTTTCCAACATCCTATGCACCTTCCTTTTCCTCAGTCCACAGAGCAGTGGTTGTACCACTCCTCTTCTACATCCTACTCACCTGGTCAGCCAGTGAAGTGGATAGCATGCTCATTAACTCCCGCTCTGCTGTCAGTCTCCACATCTGCTCCCATTTCATCTTCCGTAACTTATCGAGAAGCAGCAAGATAACCCCTGAAGGAAAACACAGTGCAGAGAAAAAGAGAAACCATGATGTCACATGCCAGACAGGGCCCATCCTGTCCATGTGCTGAATCAGCAGGTAAAACAAGGACCTGAGCTAAGATCTATCAGTGGAAACTGCAGTCCTTACCCCATGCTATCACAGGAGACAGACAGACTAAAAAAAAAGCTTCAGATTTCAAGAGGCCATAAGAGAAAGCTTTCCTGAACCCCTGGGGCTGTAGAGAAGAAATGGTGAGATAGCATACAAATGAATGCTAAGTTATACAGGCTTGCAAGAAGGCTAAAGTAGCTAAAGAGGAGTGAAACTGGGAAAAAGAGAGTCAAGAGAAGGATGCTGTATTTCTAGTAGTCTTAATTGATACAGCTTGATTTCATTATGACTTAATTAGCATTGGGTTATTCCTTAAAAAATGAACCAATACGATGTGGTTAACCACATGATGTGGTTAACTCCATCCAGAGGTTATTATCATTCCAAAGAGAGTTAGACAATATCCTACAAGAAAGAAAGCAGCACCCTCCTAACACTCGGAAGTGACCCTCCCCACTCCTTACTCTGAAAAGCTACAGGCTCTGAGAGGACATTCTTTCATTTCACTGTCTACTAGGGAAAGGGTAGAGACAACCCTGACTTATCTTATGTGACTCCATTTCTGCCATCTTCACACTGAAGATGGCTTCTTCCAAAATCCCATTGTTTAAATTAATTTCTATCTGGCCCAGAATTAATATTATGATGAGACAAAGAAAATTTTTTTCACTTATATAAAACATTTTACTCAAGGTGTGTGTGGCAAAATCTGGCTCTTAATACTTACTGCATAGGATGCAATATATACACTGCCTAAAATGCCCATACTCCACCTAGTAAGAAGTTAACCACCTGACACATGTAATCCTTGATTCTGAGTAACAGATAATCAGTGCTGGCTACAACCTAGCCTTTGAGAGTGACCACCAGTAGGGCAGCAAGTGTTCATAGTGCAGGATCCTCAGATAAGAAAGTTACACTACGAGTGGGAAAAGAACTATCTCAACATGCATTGTTATTCCTCTGCTGCCTTTTGTCCAGACAAAACCCGTACTGTAGAAGAGGGGAAAACAGGAGAAGCAATGAAGCTGGATTAAAGCATCAGCAAAACCTCTTCTCCAGTGTGTCAGAAATTTTTACATGACAAATTAATTTGGGAAGACTTAAGAGCAGTGTCATTGGGAATGAAGGCAAACTGAAGGACCATAAAGGAAGACTACTGATAAAGAGCAGCCTAGGAAGTTGACAGGAAGTACCTAGTAAGAGCAAAGTCTGTTGTTTCACATCTTCATTAGTGGAAGGGGGACATGAACAGAATAGTAACGACACCTGCAAGTGACATTAAACAAGAGGTCTTACAAAAAAATATCATGGCAACTGCAGAGAAACATAACAGCTACACAGGAGAATATGAAATGGCAAAAAGCAGACACAGGGAAAAGCTGCCTGAGGGAGTCTAAAATGATAAAATTAAAAGTAATGAGAATAAAAAAGGAAACGTAATCTGAATACTTTAGAAAAAACCTCCTAAAGCAGTTGTGAAATAAACGAAAAATGGCAGATAAAATGCTTTATTTCATGAGTCTTTAAAAATCAGGCTACACAAAGATGAGAAAGTGTACCTTCCCTCCACTGGTGGGAAGACAGCAAAGGCGGTTCCATTTCATTCCTATCTTCAGTTTCTGACATGGCAAATTTCTTTCTAGTAAAACCTGGCACTGCCATAAATAAAAAGAAAACCTCTTCTGGCAGTGAATTTTGTGGCCTATTTTAGTTCTGTTTTCCATTTCAGTCCATCTGGTTCCCAAGGATGTTGGAACCTGTACTGGAGGGATCCCCTTTCATCTTCAGTCAACCTTTCTGCTTCCAGCTGTTGGATTGGAAAGGGGCGTATTGTCACAACATGCTACAACTTCTTTTTGCCAGTGTGTTTTGTCTTGTCTCCAGCATAACTGAAGCCTATTTGGAGTGTGCAGTGTGTGTGCATTAGCTTCTCAGAGAGCCATTGTGCACTGTCTGAAACTCGACATCAATGTGAAGCAGGTTCCTAGTGTTGCAGCAATAAACTGGGTGGGATAAGCTCCTCTCTAGCAGTGGATTTTCTCCAGCTGGCAAGAACTGTCAGCTTTGTTTCAACAGTGAAATGCAACAGAGAAGATTTTTTTATTATGAAAAATAAAACATAACTGTAAGATTCGGTTAACCGTAATTTAATAGTTTTTACAATTTACAGACAATAAAACAATTATTCTTAATTTTTTTAAGCCTCCAGTCTGAGGAGGAGAAGGGAAAATATTTTAAAATGTGCACTATTCTTCAATTTATTTGTCTTCCACTCTTATGCTAGCAGGAGATTATTGCATTGCAGCTAAAGAGATTATGCTGTCCTGAGGGGCTATCATGGTAGCAGCTGAGAATAAAAGAGGCAGATGTGGTGGAAAAACTGGAATAGATGTGAGAAAGGATGTATTAAATTATGATGCAATCATGGCTATCAAAGATATTCACAGGCTTTTAATGTTCCATCGTCAAGACTAATTTTGATGTGATTTCTATTTTAATTCACCAACAGGCTTGGGTTTAACACCTTTGTGCAGCCCCTGTTCAAGGCTTCTCCCACTGTGGAATTCTAATTTACTGCTGCTGTAAAAACAACTACTAGAAAATATTTATATCGAGATTAAATATTTACTCATTAGAATTAGTGAGAACAAGAGATTTCTACTAAGAGGAGAATTTAATACTATTCAGCTAATTAGTGTTATTTAGTGCAAAAGCAAAGCAAAACCATGTGTGTTGGGAACTCAGTTAATGCAAAGGAAAAATTACATTTCCTCAGCACAGAGCACTTAAGTTACTCTTCTATACTGTTCTGTTACCAAAAGCAAACATAAAAACGAACTTATTCCAATCTGTGCAATTAGTTTGAAGGCAAAATGTCTGAAATAAGGGAAATATTTGCCTCGGGAGCCCTTTCCCTCAGAGTGAAACTGACTGAAATCTCAGACTAAATTTAAGATGACATACAGCTGAACATAACAGAAAAAGGGACCTACTCTCAGCTGCCGTGCTGGGGGAGGAAGAGACTGAAATAAAAATAAAAAAATCAAAGGAATATTTTATGAACATCTGCCCCCAGGCACTGGGACTTATCTTTTGATGAGTGCAGCATTGTCCTGCCCTAACCTACCTGAGAAAAACAAAGGGAAAGCTTGGCAGCAAATAAACAGAAGGAGAAAAGTGGCAAACCAATTGTCTCATGAGTATTAAACAAATAATGATCAGCCACAGAATATCCTATTTTTGTCACCTTGAGGAAATAGTTCAGGCATATACAGAGATGCAAATACCTCAAAGAGGTCTTGGAAAAACAATGCTTTATTACTAAACCTGTGGAACACGTCCTAGTCTAGTTTTCACTTGAATGCCATTTTCTCCCCTGCTTGATGAGACTTTACTTGAACTAACAAAATCTGACAGATTCTGGATTGATCAAACAAACAAATAAGAAAGCAAACAACAAAGGAGTTTCTCAATTGTGCAATTTCAGGACACACACAAAATCCCAGCCCCACAAGAAAACAAATAAACAAAAAAAGGAATTTGGTGAATATACTGCAGAAAACAGGGCAAGAAACCTGAATTAACATTTTTGGACTAAAACGGTCCAGTTGGGAAATACTTCATTTTGGCATATTTTAAAAACCAACTTATTCTACAATAGCATTTTTCACTCCAAAATTGATACAAGTTATAAATCTTATTGAAAATATTTACAAGCTCTGAAAAGGAAAATAAATGTTTGATTCTGCGTCTAACAAAACTCTGGAGGTAACCTAAGTTTTTTGTCTTTTTCTCACTTTTTCATTCAATCCAAATAAAATTTCCTGGTTTTCCAGTGTTTTGACTAAGCAACAGTGTCACTACAAAATATTTATTTTTTCTGAATAGTAAGTGAAAATTTACAGAAACACCAGTGATTTCCTTTGGAATGCTACCAAGCATCCCCACGTCTTGCTTTGGGAACACAGACTATAGCTTTTCCCAGAATTCAGAGATGAATATATATCAGAGCTGGAAGTCATAAACAGCATTTTAGATAGAACAGGATCACTTATAGAAGTTATAGTGAAACTGGACGAGCTTTCAAACTCCATCAATTTATGACAATGGCCCTTTGAAGATGGCTGAAAAAATGCTCAGTGCTGTGGTGGAACAAAGGTATAGCTACTAAGAGATCATTTTCTGTAAGCACTACCTTGCCTGTTTCTTTCAGGTGGAACAGGACGCTTCTGTGAGCTGTTGAGGCAATGCCGTATTATGTGAGCCGCATCTCAGAGCCTATCCTTGTCAGATTTTTAAAAACTCTTCTCAAAACGATGTCTATAACAGGGAATCATCTAGACAGATAGCAAGTAGATACCATTACAGTATCTGAGAAAGACAGGCAAGACACACTTCAAAATATATTACAAAGCAACAGTGACTTTTAAAAGAATTACTAGGATTCTACAATACCTAACAAGCATACCAAAGACCATACACCAAAACCCTGGGTCTCAGATGCTGTTAGAAACAATGTTAAATAGGGCTGACAGTATGGGGATTTGCCGCAATAAATAACTGACGCAGAGATTTAAGGCAGTACAAACAACAGTAAGCTACCATGTTTTGTGAAATAGATTTGGCACCAAAAAGTCAATTTCAGTTTTAGGCACTATGGAAGGGGTTAGCAGCTTTGCTATCCCAGAAGTGCCGCGGCAGTGCTGACCACTTAGTGCCCTAGCAAATATTTATGCATGTTCTTTGAATTCCAATTTATTGTACCTGAAATTAACATAAGTGGTCACAGTGTGTAATGCTAGGAATGCAACTATGCCTCTGCTGGATCAAAGCCCAAAGTACCAGTACTGCAAAGGACTACATCTGAAATCCACTATCCCACACCTCCACACAATTGGCTGTGGCATCTGCTATCTACCCACAGTATCTATAGCAAAGAATAAAATACAACTGTATAGCTGTTAGGGATTAAAAAATGAACTAAAGCTGCAATTCCACAACAAGCCACTGCAACCTTTTTGAATCTTCATTTCAAGTCTTTGTGTGGATTAAAAACAATGCATTTATTTCACTTGACTTTTAAACCATCTATCTAATTGATGTTCCTAGTTCATTAGTATAATAAAACCACAGCTTGCGTCTATAGCTTTTAACACAGTATGTCCAGAGAACTTTAATCCTATTTCTATTAGATTTTTTTATATCCTGGTACATTATTTAACTATGGATTTACATACAACAGCCTTTTTTTTTTTCCCCTCAAAAACCCAGGCACTTTACAATGTAAAAAAACCTAATGAAAACTTGCAGGGATGCACAGTGTGTTAATTGAGAATAAACAACGACTCCACATTTGAACTTTTCTCTGAGAAAACAGAATAGGGCTGAGAAGCTGTTTTGAAATGGAGAGTGGGTGTCCCTCCGGGCATGGTGACAGAATGCAATAGCCCTTGTTTTCTCTGCACATATATTGAAAATGAAGCTGTGATAGAGTGCATTTTGAAATATACTGCAGTCACTCTGTTGGGAGCCTGGTTCCTCTTGAAGCATTATAAACATTTTGCTTACACTTCCTGATGACCATTTAATGAAATGGAACACTTTTATTTTCTTTTTTCTCCTCTTCAGAAGTATGCTGTTTCTCCTTAGGCAAAATTAAGATGAAGGATGTACTCAAGCATGATTCAAACTTCTTATAGAGCTACTGACTGTAGCTCAGAATTTCCTAGTTTTCTAATTATTTCTTTATTGTTTATATGATATTCTTCCTCAGCAATTCGAAAAAAGAAACATTTGCTTTCTGTCTTCTCTTTAATGACTTCAATTTCTGGGGAATTTCTCCAACTTTCCTAAATCCCCAAAGGCTGTTACAGAAAAATTTCCTTGATTCAGGAGTCTGAAAGGTCTGCAGGAGAGAAGTCATGAGCCATTAAGATTTTTACGAAGCCTAAGGAGGAAAAATCTGTTACTTAAAGAACATCCTGCTAAGTAATGCTCTCCCCTCCTATCTTCCTGAGTCTTACAAAGAGAAATAACAACTCTGCAGGACTCTCAGATGTCAGCAAAGAAAAAATGTCTTGAGACCCAGAGGAAACGGCCTTCTCTTACACAGATCCCAAGAAGTACCAAGTCATACATTTTCCTGCCCGAATTGCTGATAAAGTTTTCCTAAATCCTGTAACAGAAGACAACATGACTCACGAAAAGACAAATATTAGCAAAATCAGAAAGGGAAGCTAGGGTTTCTCCCATCTGCTCTACTTGCTTTGGGAGCTGATGAAGACAGTAAGGATAGTAAGCTTTCTTGAATCCCTGTGTTTCCTGAACTCTGCAGAGTTATGGGAGATGAAAACCACCTGTGAAGAAGCTCCTTACATGGGTTTTAAAAAGCTCCCCCTTTGCATTCCGTGACCCTTATGAGCATATAGGATCCAGAGATTACATTTTAAACGCAGTGGAAAGCAAATATTAAAGGGATTTCTCAGTTGGTAAACTGGGAAGATGGCTTCCAAGAGGCAAATCATTAAATTCTTCCCAAAGTGAGAGAGGAGGGCAGTTTCCACTTCTACATGCTGTAACACAATGACAATGGCCATTCTAAATGGAGCAGAGGAGAGCTGTCTTAAAGATGTGACTCACATGACTGTCACACACAAGTATCATCCAAGAGCTATTTAGTGTGCATTTCTGTGTGCATCTGGAAGTCACAATGGAGTTGCCAAAAGCTGACACTAACAAAAAGATGGTCAGGTACAGTTCTTATTATGAAGCACTCTGAAACGTGAGACTTAACAAGAATGGGGGAAATGTGGAAAATTTCTACAAAGTTTTAGAGAACTTTTCCTGTCTTCAACGCTAAAAATGCAGAGTTCTTACATGGCAGGTTATCTGTGATTTCATTTACATGGATGCTTAGGTGACTTCAGCCGAGAGGAAAACAAAGTCCCAGTGAAATACATATTTAAGTGATAAAAGCCAGAAAGGATGATTTTCAGCTCTTGCATTACAGAGGCCATAGGATTTTTCCAAATCGATTTGTGCTTTAACTAGAACATAAATTCTAGAAAAACATTCAGCCTTGATTTAAAAATCTACAATAATGGGTAATCTATCACAAACTTTGACAAGTTATTCCAACGCATAATTACTCTGATGAAGGAGACTTCCCTTATTTCTGGTTTGAACATGTCTTTGAACCTGCAGTCATTTGATCTTGCTGAACCTTTGCTAAATTGGCAAGCCCTCTATTAAGAAATGTTATTTCATCCTGCAGATACTAATAAGCTGTGATCAAACTATCCCTTGACTCACTCCCAGATAAGCTCCGGGAGCTATTTTCCCCAACTTTATGGGATTTTATCCAGTATTTTCTCTGAACTTTGTTAATTTATAAGTACTTATCTTTGACCTGTGAAGATCATACCTGGACAAGTATGTAAGTCTACATTGTAAAATAAACCCATTCCAAGAAGTGATCCCTAGCACTCAGATCAAGGACTGCAGAGTGGCTGCACATACTGCCCAGTGTCTAGCTCTTCATTGAGCAGGCTGGCCACATCCACACTACATAACGCTCTTTCTCTGAGGGCCTAGTTCATGTTCCTTCAATTTTCAGGCATAACAGTCATTTTGTTTGCATTTCTCAGTGTCCAACATTATGAGAGCCATGTTACAAGCTTCTAGATTGGAGTTTTCAGCAAGGAACTGAGGGTCTGTGTTGTGTGCAGTGGAGAATGTCATCAAGGCATGTAAGAATAGTCCTATCCATACTACCTTCCAGAAATACTTCCCAGAGTATCAAAAAATCGCACTCAGTTTCTTTTTTCTTGGCAAAGGCAAGACAGGGTACCAACTGATTTCTATGTCCTGCTGATGATTAGGGTGCCAAGAACAAAGAACGACCCAGGGAGCTAAGCTAGCTGACAGCATAGACATCCAGTATGTCAGGAGTAAGAAATCCACACCCAATACAAAAAAGAAGTATATTTCTTGCACTCATGCTTGAAAGATCCCTGTTTAGACATCCAATGATCACACAAAGTATTTTGACAACTGTATTAAACCTGGAGGTCATGCTCATCTGATTATCTATCCTGGACTGATTCTCATGCATCTCTTCATTCCTTCCAAGCGTACAATCTTACAAGCCAGTGCTTCAAAACATGGAAGTGTGAGGGAGTGTCACAACCCTACATCAAGCCAGAGTAGCTGGACTTTGGGTGAGCTGTCCTGAAAAGGAATCACAGCATAGTACAAACTGCACAGGGTTACTGTGCAGGAGGTCCAGTCCTGTGCAGGATGTTTGGAAAAAGGGATCACACAAACCTTGTTTTCATGGATAAAAAATGAGGAGGTCTGCTGGAATTTGCAGGATATTTGCCCTGATAAAAGCAAGTACATCTTCCAAAACTAATCTATCTTGGACTCTTCACCAAAGAATCACCAGCCTTTAAAAGAAAAAAGTTTATCTCCTGATTCTCAGCTCCTATAAATCAGCTTAGGTCTCTTTAATGCAAGAGTCAGGCATTTATATCAGATCTGGACCTCATCCATGATGCTTATCTATGTTTTTTTCTTCCTCAGAAAGCAGCAAAAAATGAAAGGTAACAGGGACCATTGCTTTAAATTATGTGAGTTTTTCTGGTTTGGAGCCTCTCAAAAGCATCATATTTAATAGGGGTTGAAATGTCAACAATTTTACAAGGTTTCCACTTTGGACTATGTGAAGAGGAAAAATACATCCTGCGCAGGTGATAATTATTTTGCCTGGCTTATAATACTAACAGAGGTCCTCAAGGCTAATTACAGGGATGGGCACAGTGAGTAAGAACCTGTCATAGCTCTTCTTGGTCTGGTGTTCAGTCAATGCCCTAGCAACAGAGAAGGAGATGTGGCTCCTGGGCTGAACAGCCTCTCAAGCGTTTCTTTAGAGCTGGATGACAAAAAGGTTTGGGGTTCTGCATTCATAAACAACCAGACAACTTTTCTTTCCCTCTAATAGGCAGTTTATTGACTGGATGACATTCAGGAGGAATAGAAGATTTCTAAGAAATGAGTTAGAGGAATAAAGAAGCAGTATAGAATGAACAAGCCTAAAAATTAATTATAGCCTTAATAAAACCCGAACAAACAGGAAACACTACGTACTTTAATGAAACGATTTAAACTAAGGGTCAGCTGCAGGTCAACCCTCCCTCCATGATTATTTCTCTTCCAGTAACAGACAGGATTAGGTTCACAACAGAAATAGATATATTTGCATAAGGAGAAAATGCATGTGGAGCTGTTTAGCATGCTCATATAGCTGAACTGAGGTACAGTTTGGATAAGTGGATTACAAGGTGCCTGCAAAATAAGTTGGAGTACCAAGCTCAGGGGGCTGTGTTCATTCAGACTGCGGCCAGGTACACGTGGTATTCCACAGGAGTTAATATCGTGTTTGATACTGTTTAACATCCCGATTAATTAGATAGAGATGAGCTAGAACACAACCTCAGCAATGTCACATGTGACACCAAATAGGGGTCTGTGGCCTTGGGGACAGAGCTGCTATTCAGAAGGCCCCTGGCAGGCTGGACAAGTGGGATAAGAGAAAGCTCGTAAGGCCCAATGAGAAGCCCTGCATGGGACTATTCCTGAATGGGCAGCACAAGCTGGAGGACAACTGGATAGAATGGAGCTTTCCAGAAAAAGTCCTATGTGGTTGGTGGACAGCAAGTTGAACATAAGCAGCAATGCAACCTTGCAGCAAAGGTGACCAACCACATCCTGGGCTCTCTTAGCCCTGCTTAGGTCATGGAAAGTGATTACCACTCTCTCCTTAGTGCTTGTAAGACTACATCTGAAGTACTGTTTTGGGTTTCTTAGTCAAACCTAGACACTGACATGTTGGAGTAAGTCCAGAGGAGAGCAACCAAAATTGTTAGAGGCTTGAAAAAGACATACAAGAAGCTGAGAGAATTGGGTTTGTTCTACCTGGAAAGAGAAAGCTGAGGGGATCTCTTACTGCTGCCTAAAAGTACTTAATAGAGCCAAACTCTTCTAAGGGATGCAGAGAGAAAGAATGAGACATAACTGACAAAAAACTGCAGCAAAGAAAATTCTAATTACAAATTAGGGATTTTTTTTCTATTTTTTAATTTTCTTACTAAAAGACAGTAACAGGCTGCTTCGGGAGGTATCCTTGGAGATACTAAATACCCAATTGGAAAAGGCCCTGAGCAACATGAGTTGGTTTTCAGTGGGAAGAGGACTAGAAGATCTCTGGAGATGCTCTCTGATCTGATCATCTGAAGATGACCAAATTCAACTGTTTTTTGTTGGCACTCATTTACAGGTGACAGCTTTGACATAAAAGCGTAGAAAAGAAATCTTAGTTACTCTGCTACTTTGTGTGGCAGACACCAGGCTGCCCATTAGACTCCGAAGATGGAGTCTAACAGTGATGCCTCCTTCTTTGTTTTGGGACTATGGCTACAACCTCTGTTTCTGTACCTACAAAAGAAGAACTGCCTTTACCCAACCACTTTTATAAGCACAATGAGAAACTGGAAAGTGAACTTGCAATTCAGAAGAAAAAGCACTGGGTTTACTATTACTATGCATTTGCCTGGGGTTCTCCCGTCATATAATACAAATTTCTGTTCTCAGTTTAGGCACCTGGATACCTCTACTAAGCTTTTATGTGCAAGTCTTTCCTCTAAATCTAACTTGATAATGATGGTCTCTCTACAGTAAAGAGAGGGCATTTCAGAGTGCTGGACAGCATAATTACTCATCAAGCTATGTATGTTCACATGAAGAACTGTCTTGATCAAGCTAAAAATATCACACTTCCGAATGATACTTTAAATCATTAATTAGATATATATATATGTATCCTATTGGTGTACATTACATGGAGAACTTTACATTATGAACTTAGGTCAGACCAGTAAAGAAAAAACCTAAATAGGAGAATTTAATCAACTAAAAAACCCCACTTTTTATTTACGGCAATACAATAGAAACTAAAATCTGGTATAGACTGTCTGAATGCCACTGCTTTTTTATCACAGGTTTCTTAGCAGACAAAAGTTTTCAGTGTTTCAAAGAAAGTCAGGTGTTGTTTTTTTAAAAAAAACACAGTTATTGCAGGGTCTAAGGAGCAGAGGACGTATCTCACAGAATACAATAAAAAGTAGACTAATTCAGCCACAGCAATGCCATTACATGGGTAGGCCTCTCAAACTAGAGGCACCATTTTCAAAATCAAATATATATTGGCCCTCATTTCAGAAATGTCAAGAGTGCTGTAAACAAGTTCTCGGTGCATCACATGGTTTAGAAAATGTATGAGGAAGACTGGAAAGAAAGCTATTCTTTGAGGGCAGTCAGCTTTAAGAAAGCTTATTTTTAACTGCAAGCTACAGATTATAGCCAACAAAGAAAAGGATGTGGTCATCAAAGTTGGAATTATCATTTTAGCTTCCCAACATTGACACAAACAGACTGATATTTCCTGCTGAGCCTAAAAGCAACAATGTATTGGCACTACCTATACAATGTGCACACACCTGTACTTCAAATGCATCTTCATGAGTTATAAAGCACAGGTATATCAAGCATGTTTTGCATCAATAACAGTATTTGCTGAATGAGCTCACAGTACCTTAGAGAAGCAACAATCTAATAAAAAACCCTGGCACAGTGTGAATGTGAGTAGGTGAAGAAATTACTACTTTTTGCCTTGATGTTAGTGTTGGACTTTTCTCTCTCTCTTTTTTTTTTTATCATTAAAATAATTTTACACTGTTTGCAAATGCTCCTGTACTTGCATCTAAACCTGTATGATAACAGTTCCTGTATTAAATGAGACTAATGTGTTATGTAATGGGAGATAGGAATATTGCGATGGCTTTTAGAGAGGACACGGCTAAACTGAGACAGGCCCTGATGTTTCAAGGATGTTTAAAGGTTCCATAAACCATGAGGTTTCTGACTTCTGCATTTGTTGAGACAATCTGGAAAAAATCTTCCCTCTCAAGCGACCAGTACACTCTTCTTTACACCATGGAGAAAAGCAGTGGTTTAAGTCAGAATCTGTGGAATAGTTCATAAATTATTGCTATATTCAGATGGCTGTCATAGAATTCTGACTCTTCCATGGGGAGGGAAAGGCATTTTGGTAACAGATCTATCCAGACTTAGGCAACAATAACTATATAAAGCATTAATTGTGAGGCTTTCTGAAAAATAAACCCAAACAGAAATGTCTGATTAAATTAAAAGTGCTCAGCACTTCTTAACATCAGATCCATTATCATAATGCTGTGAACAGAAGCCTGTGGAGTGCAGATGAATGCGGTTTCCATGTTTCCAGGACAGGACCATGACCACAACCACCCCACTGTGCTCTGTTTTACTAGTCATTTGCTCTCTGCACTGAAGGTGCACAACTTCATCATGAAGAAACGCAAGATGTGATCCAGTCTAACTTCATATAAACAGCCTGCCCTATGCTTGTCCTTCTTATTTACAATTGCTAAATATTATGCAAAAATGACACAACATATGCTTCTCACTTCCAAATCATCTTTCATAGGTTCTTTTTTTTTCAGGGAAACAATAAAGAGATTCATTCAAGCATTCTTCCAGTCATAACAAACATCAGAGTAATAATGCATGGTGCACACGTAGCCTGGTAATCGTTAGGTGCTAGCCATTCCCTTCTGTTCGCAATCCACAAATCTGGTAAAGTGACATCTCTCAGCGTGGGAGTATGAGTCCTCAGCTCAAGCTGTTAAGACACATCCTTACTGTATCTAGTAGTTGCACTGAAGCAGTGTATTTCAGATGAGCCTCAAACTCTCAGCATGGGCTTCTGTAGTCTAGAATTCTGAAATCCCCTCTGCCAAAGTTTTTCCAAATGCCCCTCCTGGCACCCAAATTACAGGCACAAATCCATCCTAAAGCTCTACTCGAAAGGCAGAGAAAACATTTGCAGCAGATATAAGTTGGCCTTGCTGCACTGAAGCCAGAGAAGACAGGGGTGATTCACACCAGCTGAGGAAGTGGCCTGAAATCATGGTAACAGCCACCAGAAACTGCTTTTAAAAGCTGTTCTCCACCATGATGGAAAGTATAAAGCCGACAACGTACTAAAAGCTTTTATGTTTAGAATTTTTTTGACAAGATATTTTTCTGAGGTCTAAGATGACTGTTACTTCAGAAATTAACATCAAGCTCCAATTCTGGAGCTGTCAGTTTAACATCTGTAAAGAGAAAAATCATAGTGCAGCTCAGACAATACTTTAGAAAGCACAGGTTTGGTCAGTGAAAGACAATGCAGATGATACAGAGAGAATAGTGTCTGTGAGAATTAATGGTGTAGACAGGCAAAAGGGAATGGGCAATACATAAAAATGCATTTGATTAAGCAGCTTACCCAGTTTTGGCCAGTGAGGTACAGAAAAAACCTGGGTGCCTTTGTGGTACAGAAGAAACTGTGTTTAAAGTGGCTTGAAGAAGGGAATATAATCTCAAATAAAGAATGGTTCTAACCAAGAGTATTTTAATCACCAATTAAATTGTCACTGAACTGAGTTTTGAGTTTGATCTGGTTTTCCAAAATTATAATATCATGAATTTAAGTGTGATTTGGGTTACAGAATCATAGAATGGTTTGAGTTGGAAGGGACCTTAAAGATCATCTAGTTCCAACCAGCTTGCACGGGCAGGGATGCCTTCCATTAAATCAGGTTGCTCAAAGCCCTGTCCAACCTGGCCTTGAACACTGCCAGGGATGGGGCAGCCACAGCTTCTCTGGGCAACTTGTTCCAGTGTCTTACCACTCTCACTGGGAAGAACTTCTTCCTAATGTCTAATCTAGATCTCTGCTCTGCCAGTTTAAATCCCTACACACACTTCTAAAAAATTTTCTGCCTGTGCAAATGAGGAAGAAGGATGAAAAACAGCCCCCCCCAAAATCTTCCCTTGAAGATGTACTGGTTGTCAGGAGGTTTGGTCTGGGCACACAGTAATAGAACACACGTGATTACTGTGTTAAAGAGCTAGTGGAGAAGGAACAAACACACCTATGGCTTCTATGTATCTGCCTTTTGGGACTCCTCCCAACCTATATTTTTTCCAGAGTGACTCAGAAAAGTACAATGAAAGATGAATTATTTCCTTCAGAAAGTGGGAGGAATAAATGGAGTAATTTTTACTTCAAGGGGTGCTTCTGCATCAAACCTGCCAATGTTGGGACTGGCTGAAGAGGCCCACAGAAAAACTTTATCTTGGGATTGTGTCCTGGGTTTGTAGAAAACACTCTCCCAAGAGCAAAAGCAAAGTCTGTCTGATCCAGCTTTGCTCAGCCCATTGAAGTTTCAGCGTTTTGGGGGCCCTTTTATTGTTTCTAAGTACAGCTGTAAGCAGCTGAATTTCTGAGTTTTTCCTTTCCCAGCCCACTGCCTTTGATGAGTGTTTTGCTTAGAGTTATAGTCTCTCTTTCCTGCCCTCTTCCTCCCCCACCCTTAGTTTTCTGAATCCTCCTTGGCCACAAGTGTTGCATTCAGTGACAATTATTTTAATTTACTGAACACATCAAACAAGCTCCAGCTTCACTTCATATTTCATCTTCATTGAAATATTTATACTTCCAATCTCAGCTAGATTACTGAGGCAAACAATAAATTCAATTAAGAAAATTACAGTAAATTATGCTGATTCTGTCAATAACATCATTTGCTACTTCTCAGAACTTGAACTGCTTCACCCAGTGACCTCCTGTTGCATGTAGTTAAAAAAACATCAATCCACTTCTTATGATCACTTGTCATTCTTCCATTCATTATCTACCTTCTGGTGTTTTGTTTGTTTGTTTGTTTTTTGAAGAGTTTTTACAATTACAGGTGAGTTGTCTGAAGAAAGAAATTAGGAACAGACTAAAATCATCGGCAGGATTATGCATAGCCTGGTAGGTACGTATTAACACATACCAGGAATTAACACATGCCATTTATTTGAAGGACTGCAGGCATTCAATTATTTTTGCTTTCAGTGGAAGAATTTTGTGATAAACTGGCATTTGGTATCCCTATAAACCATATGGAACAGTAAGTTAAGACAATATAAATTAAAGCTTTATAGCACTTTGATTTACTTAATTGCATTTTAGATACCATACATTTTTGGGTTATTCTAATGTTATGTGGTTGTGACGCTTTCTGCCAGCATTAAATGTCTGAAAGGAAAAAGCAAAAATGTAGCAGAAAGAAAGTACCTGTAAAAGTTGTTCATCTCTCAGTAGAACAAAAGATATTGTTTTGTGGTGTAACAGTGAACAGAACTGACATCAATGTATACAGCTGTGTATAACGTAAGCTTTTTGTTTTCAGGACAAATCCATGAAACTTGGCTCTGTCTAATGCTTTTGGAAGAGTGAGGGGCAGGAGTGGGCAGCCCTAACCTTTATATATGCAGTTCTGCTCTGGCAAGTGGAGAGCCAGGAAACAAAAACTTCTTTTGCTGAAATCTTGTATTCATATCTATTTTGTTCTGTTAGGCTATCCTTTGGAATCTTTTCACAGAACAGAGATGCTTTGCAGAGGCTGAAATACAAATTCACAAAAACTGGAGTGATTCCCCCAAATAGACAAAGGAATATAGAAATACAGATGACCCAACCACAACTTGTGCAATCCTTTTCCTAGTTAGTCTGTTTAATTGAATTGAATGCATTTCTGCAAAGCGAAACTTCTGTTACGGTGAATAATTTCCTGATAGTGCAGGGGTATTTAAATAGACTCACCTGTTCTAAATGGAGGCTTCACCATCTGTTCTGCCCTTTTATTACAAATAGAGAGGGAACCTAACTCCCTGCATCAGCATGTACAGCCTAGCATTGGAATGATTTAGATGTACGTGTGTGTTCTCTATGCACCTGGTATGTTTTCTCACATACCAAACACAAATCAGAGGGAAGACCTCTCTCTTGTAACCTAACAAATTCTCTGATCTAATGCCTTTATTCCTTTCCCACAGCAGCAGAAATTGATGGCCAGTAGTTTGCATTTTATTAGGACAATTATGACTCTGTTGCTGTCCTGGAGGAGTTATATCTTTATTGGGCTGACATTTTGTGATATCATTTACCTTTCTACAATAAATGAGCCTTGATCCCTGTTCTTTCCCTCTTCCTGGGTCTACAAAAGCTTATCATAGACAGAAATCTTGTAGGAGATGTGCTGAGAATGTGTCAGACTGCTGAGAAGCTCAGTCCTTCCCTGATGGATGCCATACAATCTCTCTTAAGACCATTTAGAGAAGGTATATATTTTTCTCAGAGTAGCACAGTACCAGAAGTTTCAAAATGCATCACACTGCATCATTTTTACTGCTTTAAATGACAAGTTTTGCAGTAAGTTAGGAAGGGAGGTGCAAGTTACCACATCTCATACACTTTTACAGCGGGAGACTGACTGCATGCCCAATGGAAACCTTAATTCAGAAAAAACCCTCAGGACCTACCTGTGTTGTAGCCCCTCCCAAGCGCTGGCCAGGGCCGATGATTCTTCCAAAGGTTCCCCAAATACCAATCACTCTGGTTCTCCACCAAGCCAAGAACCTGCTGCCCTGGAAATGAACAAATTGCAAAAGCATCATGAGACAAAAGACAACCAATGGAAAACTCACAGGAAATCTGGAGAGGGAAAGCCAATGGAAAGAGAAGACAGAAGTTTGGGTGCTGCCCTCCTTCCATGCACTTAGAAGAAGCCTGCTTATGCAACAGACAGCAAGTCTGGCACAGCAAATTGAGCATGGCTCATTTCTTTCCTTCTCCCCTGGCTAGTCTGAGTAATTAAACACTGTGGGAACCTTTGTCATACTGACAAAAATATATCACCCAGACAAATCTGAATGCTGCCTGATCTTGGAATACAATGATGAAGAATTCTCCTAGTGAGAAGTAAGTGTTGGTAAAATGATCATTTAATATGAAGATCTGTTCATACTCTGATGAGGTAATACATTTGAAGAACAAGGCTCAGTACAGCAAATTATTCTTCCCATGTTCCCCCCCTCCCCCCCAGTAGTTTTGGGGACTTTTTTTTATCAGTCACAAAGGAAATCCCTTTTGCTTAGAAAATTATTGGATTCTAAGAGTTTACCTACATAAGAAAGTTGCACTGTTTTAATTTAAGAGCATAATTCAAAAGTCATTTAGGTAAGCCTGTGTGGAATGCTGCATAGATATTATGATTTCAGTTCTGGATGGGCTTATTTTGGTTTAGCTTACATTGATTAGCAGCTGGCTCCAGCTGGAGTAAAATGTGCTTTAAATCAAATGTGTCTAGAAGGTTTGCACTGCTTAAAAATCAACTGAAAAATGAATGTTTGTATAGATAAGGACTTAATTATCTATCCTAAAATGTGCTGTATAAAATGTAAATAAGAGAAGTGATTGAAATAAAGCTCTGGTGACAGAGGATGGAGGGAAGGGGAAAACTGTTTTTGGATCTAGTCAAAGAAAGAAAAGGAAATGGTGTTTTGACAGAGGGACCCGCTCACTGAGGGCACTAAGACTGGGACTGGAGATTATTTTGCAACCTTTTGAGAAAGCAATTAAGCATCATGCTCTGAAGGCACATTTTCAAATCCCAGCTATGCTCATAAAACTGGATGTATGGTCACAGTAGTTCACTGAAAGCATTAAATGATCATTATATCTTGTTTATGTAGGACCACAGCTTTATAACTAACATTTCAGTATGGCCCAAGTCAAGATCAGGCTGGGAAGCAGGACATTAAGACAGAAGTGATTAATTCATACTTTATTATCAGCTTGGAAGACATTAGGATAGATCAGGTGATTACAGCACTCTCCTGTGATATCTCTAATTTTGTCAGTAACCCCCACATGTGCCTCAAATGCTGTTTCAATGAGTGTGAGCAGCAATGAGTGGCTGATGCATATAACAAATAAATCAACATTACAAAAGCATTCAAGGGGTGAACGGAAATCAATCTAGAAATAACCTTGAGAAATTACCAAGTCCATTCCACACCTCTGTTCAGGATCATCCTACTCTATCCTAATCAGAGCATGCCAGTGCTTGCCAGACCTAATTTTCCGATGATATCTCTCCCTTTCCATTATAGATTACATGTAATACATATATTTAAAATTTTACATTATACTCCATAACTCACTTTTCAAGAAGGTGGAAAATCTGGGGGATAGCAGAATGGAACATATAAAAGACCACCGCACATTTATCACCCCATTGGTGCTACTGCAAACTGGCAATATTAACAGAGGGCAAAGCACAAGAGAATGAAGGAAATGACAAGTTAGAGGCAGATGCATCCTAGGCAACTGATGATTTGTTCATACAAATAAACTGTAGGATCTCTTAACCTGTGAGACACACAGAACACACTAAACAGCACATGAGGGACCACGAGCCATATATTGTGAGGAAATATGAAAGGGATCTCAACTGGCTGAAACAAGCCTTTACCCCAAAACAGCTGAAGGGCACAATTTTAACCGACACTTGTTGATTCCATGATGGAAGACTGCCGGTTCTTTATCAACATCACTTACAGCTGAGGTTAAGTAAATCAAAGTAAGAAACTACTATGGCTAGTAAAGGATGAGAAAAAAAAAAACCAATAAAAAATGCAGGTGCAGCTGGGCTAGCAGGGATTGGCACAGCTGGTACAAAGAGAGTAACCCTGCCTGTATTCTAACAGCGCATTTCACAACTCAGCAGTCCACAGATCCTTCTTGGGATAGTACTGCTAACATCAAAAGAAATGTTAGAATTCCATTTGCAAGAAGCAGATATTGAACTTCCTTACTATGGAGCATCAATCTGCTTTCATTATCTTAGCCCCATGCATTTCCCAACAAGCCACAGAGTTCAGCCTTCCAGCTGATGAATAATAAAAAAAGAACAAACCTTGCTGGTTGTTAATGGCTTTTCTTTCCCACCTACCAGTCCAAAATCTCAGTTCTGACAATGTACCCCTGAAATACTTATTTCTCAGTTATTATTTTTCATGGCAAGGTAAACTGAAAAGTCTCAGGAAATTACGGTCGCACATATTTATTGCAGTTGTACCATTTCCTTCCCCCTTTTCCCTTTGTTTTTGAAGACATCAGAACAAATCCTGCTCTCACCAGTATCCTTTGAGGTTTGACATGGGACACAGATGATGGCAGAAATTACCATCATGTAAGCTTTAGAGCTTAGATATATGGATCAGATATAATGTGACTTACTGTACATTAACTGAGCTGGTATAACTGCCTGTAGATGCCCTTTTAGCTTGTCACAAATACGAAGTACAATGTATTAGCTAACACTGCTTTTGAATGGCCTAGGAATGTGCACATGTTCACGTACTGTCTTCGGGTAGAGCATTATGCAACTTGTCAGGCTGTTTGTAACTCCTGCTGGTGTCTGAAACCCTACTAGGCAGACGGGATGGCAAGTCTGCCAAGTCACCTTGGAGAAAGAGATGAAGATGTATTTTGTAGCTTCTCTAGTTATATCTCTGCTTTCTCTAGGCTGGAATAGTATCGATGTCTCTGCCAAAGAACATATTTTTATTTCCCTTTACATTGTCTCTATGATCTTGACTTAGGGCAGAAGTGATCAGGAAACGAGAACTGCAGCTGCAGAGTAAATATTAATGGTTCCAAAACATGTTTTCATTCTAAATCAGTACAGAAAAAAGAAATCATCAGAGAATAACAGAATCATAGAATGGTTTGGGTTGGAAGGGACCTTAAAAGGTTGTCCAGTTCCAACCCTCTGCCATGGGCGGGGACACCTTCCACCAGAACAGGTTGCTCCAAGCCTCAATTCAAATTCAGAAATATTCTATGAAAAAAAATTCCCAAATATTTTAATCTGAAGATACCAAAATAACCACATATAAATCTATAAACCTCCTTTTATATATATATATAAAATATATGTATTATATATTTAACATGTGTGGCACATAATACAGCTGCATAATGGATGCCATGTATACCACACTATTCTATGTATCTAAAAGTTCAAACAAAATAATCTCTTAAGTTTTGCCCTTCCAATTTTGAACAGTTAAATACGTTTCACTCAAAGCTTTCATCAAAATTCTTTTATACATTGTGAGAATATCTGTCCAGTGTATCTGAGCATTAACAGTTATTTTTTTTTAGTCATTTACTTTTCCAAATACGTTACGGAGTTATAGAAATGAGGCACTGGCTGAAGCAATGCATGTTTCATGTTGAGAAGGCATGGTGAAGGCTTTCCATGCCCTCACTCCTCTGACCATCCATCGGCCTCAGCCTGTCCCTCTGCTGCTCTTCATGCCTTCCCCGCAAAGCGTCTGCAGCTCTGCAGAAACTTTTTACCAGCTGGTCGTACCACAGTCTGAATTCAGATTTTGTGAGGAGAAAGACTGGAGTCCCTTCCCACAGTGGCCTTTTGTAGGAGGCAAGAGCAAAAGAGTTACGTGAGTTATTCCTCCAGCAGATGAGAACATGGTGGCTACCATAATGAATTTGAATCATTCAGCATTCTGAGCTGCCTGTGTCTTCCTTCCTAAGAGTTAGTATAATAAAATACCATCTCTAACAGCAAAAGCTCTGTCATTGTTCGCTGCTCCGGCCCTGCAGTTATGATTAAGTGCACTCCTCGCACTCTCTGTTCCTCCAGGCACAAGTTAGCTTATGAAAATGAAGCTGTCTTTCCTACTTATTCATACATCATCACTAACAGCCAGACAACAGAAAACAAGGCTATGATTCTGGCATGACCAGGGTGAAAAATTACCAGGCAGGCAGAATTACAGCTGGATTGTCAGGAACAGGGCTGTATGCTGCCCGGCTGTGGGTGAGACTTCTCCAGAAGGCAGCTGCACAGCCATAGCATTTTGCACAGTACAGCTTCCTGACAGCTCTCGCATGATGAGAACTGCTTCTCTCCTTGCAAAAGCTTAGCTGTTGCTGGGAAGATGTTTCCATGGAAAAACAGATACTTCTGAGCCTGACAACTCCATGTCTTCAAGTCTGCCTTCACTTCATAGATTTCTGGTGGCTAATGGAGGGGAAAGCATGATCCTCTAATTCAGGCATTGTCATGGACTCCGTATCTTCAGCTCCTACCTCTGGTACTGATTTCTTGAGTGACACTGGACAGAGCACATACCAACCTCTTGCTCAAATCTCCCTTAATAAAAATAGGGATAGAAATAACTTTTTACCCCTCTTCCATTTTGACTCTTTCACATACTGCAAATAAAGTCCTCTGAGGGACTTATGTGTGCTAGCTTCTACTGAAAGCTTAACAGCACCTGCATGTGGCCAGCCTGAAGCTCCATCCACACACTATTGTTTCTTGAGCAGCGGGAAGTAACAGCTGTGCAGTATGGAGCACAACAGCAAAGCTCTGTTGTGGCACTTCCTAATAGCGGTCCTCAGGCTTCCAGTCACTTGTAGCACATGACACATCTGAAGAAGCATCAGCTTATGTTGCATCTGGTATCCACTAGTTTCCTTTGGTGCCCAGTACAATCTTCATGCCTGTGAACAATACTTTCCTATTCTGCCCTGATTTTTTTCCCTAGTTTTAGAGAATTATATCTTCTTTAGAGTCTTTGGTACAAAGGAGCCTAACTTCAGCTCTTTCATATGACTCTATTGCAATCACATAAAGAGCAGTGGGCCCACAGCAAACACTTCAGGTAAGCCGCACTTTCTGTGGTCCTCAGGGCATCGGGCTGTTTCCAGAAAGAGAAGACAAAAAGATATTTTAGAGCGGTGGGGTGGCACCTCTTCATCACCTATGGCCAAAGGGTTAGCTGATACCACAGGAGAGATCTGCTTTAGCACATCTCTCCCGGTTCTCACATTCACAAGGTTTAGTCGTATTTGGTACAGGCCTCCAAAGTAAAATGCACGTGCAAATAATTTTCAGCCTTGAAAAACATAAGTAAGCAATTTCTACACTGTGGATGTTATTAAAAGAAGACAGAGCATAACTCTGTCTTGCTACTTCTAACTACTTTAACACTGTGGTTTATATCATTAGGAATTTAATACATATATGAATGCTGGAGACACAGCCAAGTACTTCCAGAGTAATCCATGTTTGCAGTGTAAGCTGAAAAAACAGGAGAAGACTCAATAGGAATTTAAGATTCAAGCTCGGTAGGAATCAAGAGAGCTGCAGAGTTCTGCTCCCAAAATGGGACAGAAAAATAGAGAATAAAAAGGTGACAGGAGGGAGGAGGGGAAGCGTACGTATTCTGAATGTTGGAACATTTCTAAATTGGCCAGTACCACGTCTAATGAACATAGGACTAACTGACTCTCTAATAGTAGAATGAAGCTGGGTTATTTTCTGCACAACTCAGTTAAAATCTTTTATTTATGTCCTTTTCCTCTTCCTTCTTTCTGATTTATCCTTCTTTATCCTCTAACCACCTGCATAAGACACCCTTTCTGAAAGGTGTGAGGCCACACCCTTAGCTGGTCTAAATCTGCATGACTTCAATGAAATCAGTGCACTTGCACTGACTGATATCAGCTGAATATATTGCACTTCACATTAAGTCTTGCCTCGAGTGACTGACCCTTTCTCTATGGCCTTCTAGTCCCTGATCTTGCACCGATTCATACAAAATATGCAGCTTCTAAAATCCTTCACTTCTCCTGCCACATCTCTCATACATCTGTCCCTTCAGATCACTGTCAAGCTCAAGCTTTTCATCCTCACTATTGATGCCCTGTGCAATTCTTTCACTGTCTATATCAATTCATGTTTCTTCCTGCTCTCAAACTCAATTCTCTCTTCCACTGCCATGTCCCCTCTCATCATTACAGAAGACTGTCTTCTCATGCAACAAATGCCCTGAGTTACCTCTGAAAAATAATTTTAAGCACAAAACCCCTCAACACTTTTATCTATGAAGCTTTTAGAAATTTTACCATGAATCCAGTGTAAAATACACACATAAAATCTTGTGTGTAACACAAGCTTGCCTGTCCCCAGAAACAAGGCATGACATTTTCTCTTATGCCAGTATAGTACAGGATATACTGTGTTCAACAAAATAGAATACTTTAACCTCTAGTGTGCATTTATTTCACAATGTGCTTGCATGCAAGATGTATGTGTTATAGGTGTATGTGCACGTGCACATGCATACACACACACACACATATATTACATGCATAAATGCATAGCTGTGTGTGTGCATGTTTAGGCAGATACAGAAAAAGCCAACCTCTCCTTTGAAGAACTTACCTTTTAAATGTGAAAAAGTCAAATTTCAGGGAAAAATACCTACCATATTAGTTTAACTTTTTTATTTGATATCTCATTTGCATTAAGTACATTGCTGTTTTCCAACAGCCCTTGGTCCTTTTTAGGGGACTAATTGCTCACAGACATAAACTGCACAGACAGTTCTTAAGGAGCAACTTGGATGAGAAGGAGACAAGGAGTAACTCACTTAAGGAACAGCAGGACTGCCTCAGAAGAAGAGTGGATAGCTTGCTCTGTGGGAGCATCACATTGGACAGCACACTGGTGCCAGAGGAGGAAGAAAGAAGACAGACATGGAATACCTGATAAGAAAGAAGAGTAGAGAAGTGAAGAAGAGGTAGGCAGAGTATACCAAGGGCAGGGAAAGACAAGATGGGCCAGGTTGACTCATTAAAGGAGAAAGTTGCTAGTGAAAGAAATAAAGGAAGGTGCTGGTAATGCTGGAACAAGGATTAAAGCAGTGGTATCAGCTGACTTCTGCATGTACTCAGAGGTGGTGATGTGGCCAGGGCAAAAGAAGTTTCAGTAACTTGAGTCAGAGAAGAATAACTGCAACAGTCTGTACATAAAAAAACTTGACAAGTGTTTTGTAGGTGGTAGGAGGGAGGATTCAAAAGGCATAATCACACACAAAAGGTGATCAAGAGGATGATGTATTGAGAATTGTATTGAGAAAGGTTGGGGTAAAGAGCTAAATTTCTGATCTTCAGAAGGAAAGATGAAAGAATGAAATCAGTCAAAAGAAGAGAATATATTGGGTTTCCACGCATCCTCTCCTCTTCTCCAAGGAGCTTTTTAGAAAAATGAAGAGGACAGTGAGGAGTCCAGCAAACCACAGCAAAGCTAGCAAACCTGCCATTCATGTTTGCAGCCCTTTCATCTGCAGAATTCCAGGGAAACGGATTCTCAGTAGCTGAACACAAGAGAGTAAGTGCAGAAAAAACCTTTTGCTTTGTAACAGAACTTTTTGAGGTTTTCTGTGACAACAGCCGATCTTCATGGGCCCATGACAGCTGGGCTCCTGTGCTGCCAGCAACTTCAGAAGAATTTGAAGGTGTTGTGATTTGGACATGCACACGAGTTTTTGTTTGCCTTCTATGTGGCAGGTAAGGATATGCCCCACACGTTGCCAAGAAAAGTGCTCTACATGGAATCTGGGGAAGAACGAGCCTGACCACTGTGAAATTGTAAGCTAGACCGCAAGAGATGCCCATCCCAGCTTCACTTGTCCTTCCTGACCTCAGTTTTTACATCAGTGTTAATTGCACAAAATGTCCCAGCAGTAGAACTGACATTAACTGACAGCAGTTCAGTTAGGAGACTTGACACAAACCCCTCCCCTGCTCAGGTGGCAAGTATTCTTTCCTCACCAGGCTGCAGGAAGTCAGCAAGATGTACTCACTGCTCTGACTACACACCTCAATTTTTCATTCACACTGATGGCAGCCTAATGACTGTGTGCCCTGACACTGCGGCTTCCTCATCATGGTCTCCTTTTTAATTTTTAATTTATTCAATACAAACTCCCAAACTTAGAAAATTGAAAACTTCTTTCTCTGAAAGCAGCAAAACATCCTTGGGAGCAAAGTCAATTCAAATCCGTTACTTTTAACATTCAGGCATTGATCTGAAAAAAAGTATATTTTTAAATGACTGTGCCAGATTTCAAGAATATACAAGCTATTGAAAACATGGCCTGAATTTGTGCTAGGCAGGAATACATGATCACTGAACAAAAAATGTTTTCTTTTTTGCTGCCGAAGACCATGCAATAAAACGTCTTGGAGGAGCATCTAAAAAGCATGAAAGAACTGCCTATGCACTGTGACAACTCTGCCTGTCATAACTGTGTCAATTTTATAAAGGGGATAAGGTCCTGATATGCACATTTTTGTGGGCACAAACCCCATCTGTGAAATGCATCTCAGTAACGGGGAGCTGAGCAGCAGGCTGCAATGTGTAATCAATAATCTAACTCTTGTGCAATGCCTAGCAGCACTTTACAAGGGAAAGGAGAGCCCTCCTTACATCAGAAGAAACTGAGGCATGTGGTGATGGAGCAACATTTGACATTTCCAAGGTCACTGGGGAGGCGAGTGGTGATGTATGAACGGGTGCCAGGACTTGTGAGACCCAGAGCACTGCTCTTAGATACTGACAGATACTGTCCTTTTTAGTAGCTTAGGGCCTGAACTGTCACTGCCAGTAATCATGCAGAAATTCCCACTCAGCTAGTCTTTTGAGCAGCTGTCAGCCTACTGGGTCCACTGATGGCTGATTTTTTCTCACCACATCCCTGAATGCTATGTTCTGCTCTGCTATAGATTTACTTTGGGTACATCCTTTGGGATTCCGGGTGATGACTCTTTATTTTCCACTTGGCGTTCAGGCAGCTGCTCATTTCAGCTGTAGCAATGTAAGCCTTGAACTGCCTCTGTTAACAAATGAACTTAACTCAGATTCACACCAGGGTAACAGAGGTTAGCAGCTGACTGTTTGCACCTCACTTTTGATCTGCAAAGTGAGGATAAGACCGCTTCTTCACTACACTCCATCAGGTTTCAGTAATTGGTGTTTGAGGTTGTTGGAATAGTAAACTGCTGCTTATTAGCAATGAATTAGAGACAGAGGGTAGGTAAGAGCTTTCTATTAGTGAGGAGGTGGCTGATCTCTTCTCCCAGGCAATAGTACAAGAGGTAACAGCCTCAAGCTGTGCCAGAGGAGGTTCAGGCTGGGTATTACGAAACACTTCTTCCCTGAAAGGGTGAACAGGCTGCCCAGGGCAGTGGTGGAATCACTGGAAGCATTCAAAATCTGTGTGATGAGGCCCTTAGTGACACAGTTTAGTAGTGGCATTGGCAGTCCTGGAGTAATGGTTGGACTTGATGATCTTAAAGGTCTTTTCCAATCTAGCTGATTCTATGATTCTATATTCTGGAGACTGTTCATGGAAACTATGCACAGCTTCCTACTTTATATCCTTTTTGGCAGTTATCATATATAAACAGCAAGATACTAAAATCCCTTCCATTTTATATAAAAGGAACACATCTCCTAAATTGATGGACACACCAGGATTTTTAGTAAGCAAGAAATCAGTAGGTATCATAAGTAGTTTCTCTGAACATGACAGAAGTCCCAGAATGTGGAAGTAGAGGCAGAAAAAAACCTCAAGATGAACAAAATGAAAAAGACTTTTTTTTTTTTGGTGGCAAGTAAAAATTCCAAATCAAACCAGAAAAAAAAGGCCATATTTAGTAGAAAAGGCCTGTAATCACCCACTCCATGTAAAAAAGGTTGCCAAGTTATTATACCTGGTATTAAAATCCAACTATGTTGACATTATTTTTCCACTTTATTTGGTTTACTTCTGTTAAAAAACAAACAAGCTCTGCACTTGCCTTTGGCTATGTGGTTTTACCAGCCTATGCAGATTTCTCAAGATAAAAATTCAGGAGTAGATAAAAATGCTCTTCGGTAGACACAGATTACAGTAAGATGCTGCTACCTGCCTATCACTTCTTGCCAGTGCTGTTAATGGCATTTGCTATACTGAAAATTGGTTTATGTAAACAGCTCACCTATCATTTTAATTACGTGCTTCAAGACAGGTTAGAGATCATAAACACTACAGCTAAGAATTATTTCTGCATTAGGAGTATCAGATGGTAAGATAACACAGCAAACGTTATTTCAGATCTAATGGTTAAGCACAATTAGTCCTATCTCAGGAAATATGATAAGAGCTCTGATACCAAACAACAACCTGCCGTTTTGCATCTTGAGCCTACAGCATAAAAGATGCTTCCCCCGATACAACAAAACAGCGGCTGTACCAGAAGCCTCATGCTTTAGTGATGAGCTCAAGAGTCTTGGAATTTGTTCCTCATTCTAATGTTGACCAGCTGTTCAATTTCAGATGGGTCATCTCTCTGTTGAGCTTCAGCCTCTCTAAGCTGAGCATGAACCTGCAGTCAGGCTGAATAGTGGATGTGCAAATAAGAAGAAAAGAACAAGCTGGAGAACAGAATGGAAAATTATCCTGACACAGTGTTGCAAGCTATTTTGTCAGAAAGAGATGGACCACTGCAAATACCTAATAAACATGCAGAGAATTGCTCTTAAATTTGAACAGAGCTGATCTTTCTCCGCATCCTTCTCTGTCTTTTAACCTGTACTCTGCAGACATTTGGATTTACGGGGCAAAGTGCTTGAGATGTTCTCTTGCTGAAAATGTGTCTACTCGTAAACTCAACTTGAAATCACATATAGCACTGTCTCACTTTTGCCAGCATGTAATAACCCTGTCCAATACTACAGAGTCAAGATTGGCACACAGATAAAATTACGAAGCTGCCACTCACACAGTACCTTGAGCTGTAAGGTTGAACAGTATCATATGTCTCATGGACTGCTAGTAAGCATTAGTTACTGTTTACTTTCTGAGTTTACAGCTGTTTATTACATGTATGACACATTTGGCTAGCATGACAATTAAGTGGTTACTATTCCTGATGGAGAATCCAGTAAGGCTTAGAAAAAGAAGTTAAAAATCTCATCCTTCAGTCTTTTGCAGATCAGTCTTTGTGGAGCATTCCAGAGGTTTTAGGAACCTCAGCACTGACATTTCCTTTTCCCCCCTGTTTATTGGCTTAGCACTGAGTGATTCCTGTTGTTCTGAAACATCTCAGAGCAGAGGAAGAAGGCTGTCTCAGCTGAGTAAAGGGATAAAAATAAGCGTTACAAAAATCAGCTTAAGCTCCTTCTCTTTTTCTGTGGCTTAATTATTTAGTTAGTGCAGGTCTGGTTTTAACTGAGACAAAATGCGAGCCCATGAGTACTTAGAGAGCTCAGAATTTTATTACACAGCCCAGAGCCAGCGAGACTCTGAAGTGTTACAAAAGAGTTAAAGTCTAAAAGCAAAGAGGTGAGAGACTAGCAGAAGGTGCCAGTTTCATTAAGTAGATATGTTGATGATAACGGGAAGAAAGGGCAAGACTTGCTGTCCAGTGAAACACAACAACTCCCATAATGTATTCTGCACATCATATCGTTCAAGCCTCTAATATTTCATTCATTGATTTTATTGTCAAATGAAAAGGCGCTTGTTCCAAGTGGCATTTAGCGAGACAGATGGGAAGAGACCCAGACTTCATTACTGGCAGTTTGCTCACTGGATAACGTTGACATTATACAGGTAGGAAGCAAAAAGAGCGCAAAAGTCTACCGGTCCTATTATTTAGAAGTCTCTTTGGTTCTCTTCCTGTAATCTGATGGGCTTTTCAGCAGGTTAGACTGCAGCACACCTCACATATCATCTGCATCTGTGAAAAAGCATTGCTCAAACTTCTCACATAGGTGCTTTAAGATATGCTCTGTTAGCCTAGGATTCAACTTTTGCATTGACCGCTCTTTTCTGATATAGGAAGAGAGAAGATTAGAAGTCTATGAGCTATTAAATTTTCTGGCATCTAGTTTTAAGGAAATATTCTGCATTTGGCTTACAAAACACAGAGGAGATCCATATATGTATTCAACTGAGTGTGTTCTCTTTAAACCCCAGTAGCAAATATCACCAGAGAAGCCTTGGAAGTCTACTTACTGATACTCAATAGCTACAAGTGGTTGCACCAATTGAGAGGAAAAGAAGAACTCAGAGTTCCTTTACGACACAGGAATAAATGCATGGAAAAGCCAAACCAGAAAGACGGAAATGCACGTCTGTACGGGAATTCAAAAAGCATCCCAAAATAAACTGCTTATTCCCAAATCCACCCAGTAGAGGCTAAAATGAATTCTGAAACAATGTTAGTGGGAAAAGCACTCCAAACCTTGCTCTCTTTGGAAAGAACTAAGAGGAGAATGCAAAAAGTAAAAGTGGTTTCTGGGAAAAAATCCAGAACTTTCCATCTTACAGAATTATCCTCTGCAGTGAATGACTGGGTTATGATCATCCCTGCTTACTCTCCCTCTCTTTCTAGCCTCGTTAATTTTGCATTCCTAATGCACAGCAGCATGGCCTCACTGAGAAACAGCCTGCAGCCACATGTCACAGATAGATGAATTTTTAAGCAACATAAGTTAGTTCAAACCCCTACAGGATGAAGAACAGGCCCTCCCTTTTCTGGCCATGTGCTCCTTCCTCCGCATTAGTATGTAAAATGTAGCACTAGCACCCCACAAACTCTCCTTCTTACTCGTTCCCCTGTAATGAGGTCAACTTGTTTGGACCTTCTAAAAGGTTAGGTGCAAAATGGATTTAGGCTGAAAATAGCTGGCAGTTGTCTGGCTTGACCAAATGACAGCATGTGCAGGCAGGCACGGCAGCAGATCTTAAGTTGCCTGTGTGCTGTGGTTAAAAGCAGCAGCTTGAAAAACTTTTATGAACCACTTTGTTAGTTAGGTGTATAAACTCCAACTGGATTTAAATTTAGACAGTGTCTCTTTGTTAATCAGAGCCTAATTTAAGTGCCTTACTTTTCAAAGTGATTTTATAATAAGGTTTAGCATGCAAGCTTTCCTTCAAAAATACCGGAGAATCAAAGCACAATCAGCTCAAATACTGAAAATGTCTAGACAAGCTAAACCATACTTCCACAATAAAATGAGAAGCGTGAAAGTACTAAGAATTCTGAGGACATCAAAATGCAGTGAACCAGCTGTGCAACCACTGCAGGAAAGCATGCAAAGGGCAGGAAGTTACGGTATCAGTTAATCCTCTTAATCTCTATTAATGCATGGAGTGTAAGCACCATTTCTTTTACGAAGCAGTAAAACGTTATGAGTTTTGAATCTATCTTGCATCTCAATGAATCTGGTAATCAAAAGGCTAAGAACAGCAAGTCAAATATGAGAAAAGTTCCCTTTACTTACTTTCCTCTTCAGCTGTCCAGGGACAAGATGGAAAACAGTATAAAAATTGAAAGCTGTAAAATGGACTTGGCTAACTCATTCCCTCTCAACCACAGATGTCAGATGACACACTGCACTTCCTCTTAAAAGGGAACAAACTTACGAAATAAATAAGATAAAATTATCTATATGATAAGACTCTTTTTTCTTAAAAAAGGTATTACAACAACAGAAAAAAAAAGGGCTTCACCTTCTGTTTTCCTTTTGGAGCATATAAAGAATCCCTCACCCACCAGGTGATCACAAGACAGACCCTTTACCAGCTCATAGCTCCTTGTACTGGAAACTGATGTCACCTTTTTTGTCAGTCATGCTGCAGATCTATTAAGCACCGTAATAAATACAAATTACAATAGAAACACATTTAATACTTTGGCAAATTAAAAACGGATTGCCTTTCAAGTACTGAAAAATAGCAACAAATTAAAATGCATTTGCAGATCAGAAAAGCAGTAAGTCAAAGACAGGGTGATGTAGATGACAATTTTGGCTGTGTATTGTGAAGGTCAGTAAGACCCAGTTAAATCTAGTGATGAAATCTTGGTTTCTATTGGATTTAATGCTTTGAGAGTTAATTCAGACCTCAATCACATAAATGCTATACAAGCAAGCACACTAATTTGAGAAATTATCACCCCATAGCAAGAGTAGCTGCCTACCTAGTTCAAATTAGTGTACAGCCATCTGGAATTAGCTGCAGTCCTCTTCACTGGCCCTCTGTAATGACTGTATGGAGAGAGGGACAATGAGTCCCCATAAAATCTGTTAATGCAGCTCAAGGAAAAGTATGAAGACATGCTGGAAATCATTTCTTAAATCACTCCAACCAAAATTGTCTGGATGCCAATTTATGTCTTCAAAAGCATCCAGTAAATGGGACATTTACAGTTAACCTATCTTAATCTCTAGAAAAGGCAAATCCTTTGCTAGCAATGAGGACAGACCCTAAACCTCACAGATCTGTGAAAGTTTCCCTTCTGTATCTCACTTTAGCTCCCACATCTGCCCTTTAAAAGTCAAAATTGATCTTTTTTTCTTTAGGATTCTTTCCTGGAGGTGCACAAATACTGTACTCACTCATAAAATCCAACTGTGTAGTCCCAGACAGACCTGCCTAGGATTTATTCTTCAAAAACAATAATGTAGGTGGCTCTGAATAACTCCTGTGAAATCATATAAGCGCAGACTTTTTTCCTTTTACCAAATGCACCCTAATTAACTCTTATTTTAGTCCATCCAGTCCCAGCCTCCTTCTAGTACAGTGTCCCCCTGGGGCATTTCTTAACTCCCCACTTCATTAGTGCTGCTTTTAGCTTGGATCTACACTTGTTCCCTATCATGCCCTAAGGGTTTTCAGAAATGAACTTCTTTTCCACAAGATCGTTTTATTTCTAATTTGTATGATTTTCTCTCTGTGTTCAAACTACAAAACACGGATTGTCAACTGCGCTCTGTAAATTGGCATATGAAATGTAGGGATCATTTTCAATGGTACATACATCCTCAAAACAAGAACAGAGAACAACACCCCTTCTACAACATGTGAAATGCCAGTTTCTTTCCTGCTAGAGTAAGATACAACCTTTTGACTGAATTTAAAGCTCTTATTCTGTCACTCAGGCTCAGCCCATTAATTGCATGAGGAAACAAACTCCAAGGCGCAGATCAAATTCTGGGACAGCCTTCCATTTGTTGTCACCACATGAAGAAGAACTCGGCTTCTGGCTTTCCATGAAAGGAAAATAAACAATTTCCCATTTAAGCTTATAAGATCACTGCTGCAGGAAGAGTAATGTGTGAGTATGCATGCACTGAAGGAAAGGAAGATTTATGTATGATGTGACTTAAGACACAAAGGCATTAAAAAGAGATCATTATCTGTTTTGGAGGTGGAGAAAAGCTCTTCTATATATCATTATCAGATTCTGATCAGCTCTAGAAATTGGGAAGTACTAATGTTATTTCATTTCGCAGCAGATGGGAAGGTTCACCCCTCAGAAAGACTGAATGAGGACTGACTCAAGAGCAATCATAAATTATTAACTAATTTGAAGGATTTTTCCTCTCTTCTTTTTTTTTTCCAAGTCCTTTAAGCTAATTTTGCAGCTAATGCAAGGACAGATCTGAGGGAGTAATTATCAAGCAGGTACGACAGGATTAAGTAAATGCTCTATGACAAGACAATGCTGGGCTTCTCTGACTGAACCACTACATAAATCATTTGTGGTCAGGATTAAAGTATTTAATTAAATCATCTTTGTGTAGATGAAACATGGAAATTATTTTTTAAATTGCTGCAAGAGAGAAAAAAAGCTTCCCTTTGTTTGCTTTTTACAATCTATTATTGAGTCTGTAGTTCAAAACCCAAAATGATCAAAACAGCAGTGACTCACTGGCAAGAGCATTAGGATAAATTGACATACCTTGAAAGTTATCTCCCTGCACACTCTTCTACCCAACCAAGATGACTGCAAAGTTATACAAATGCGTTACTGGAACAAGGACAGCTTCCAGACCAAAAAGGCAGTGTCCCTCCGTAGTCTGAGTTTACACACAGGAATTCTCCTTAATGTAAAGTTGTGAGTCACTTCAGTGAGCTCTTACTAAACATTAGCACTCTGCTAGTGGACTCTGAGAGAGAAAAGGGATTGTCAATTTTTTGTTTTATGCAAACAACAGCGGGAAGTAAGGAAAGGCTTGCTATTTAAGCAAAGAAGAAGCATGTGCAGCACAAAGGATTTTTTGCCTCCTCAGAACAGCAAGGTGGGAGTGAGACAGAAATAGCTCTTTCTCCTGAGACTGTTTTCTACACTACCAGAAGGGAGAACCAATACTGTGGATAGAGTCGCTCAGTTAAGGTCAGCAGGTCCTCTGCCTCTCTTACTGCCCACATCAGCAACTGTGAGAAACAGCTAGCCTAGGACAGGAGAACTGACACAGATGTACCCAAAGATTTTTGGACTGTACTGAAGAACATCGGAAGTTGTGGCTGAGCTCGGGCAGAGAGAAATTTCTTTGCTGCCATGAAAATGTCTTTTGAGGTCATATTAAGCAAACTGTTCTGACAAACATCTGAGATTGATCTGCCTTCATTTGGCTGCAGAATTGAACAAAATAATCAAGTTGGTGGATAAATGCAAGGATTTGAACTTCATTCTCTAGCCACTGTCAACTAGGATGGAAAGACTTCAAGCTATTGCTTGTTATTTGGACTAGAATCTTGGCTGGAAGAAAATCCAGTGGGGAAGAACTGAGTTGGTTATTAATGCAAATCCTTAATATCTCCCTTCAGAAGATAAAGGTGTTGCCATTTTACATACTGGATATCTACTTCTTATATGCAGTAAGCAAATCAATCCTTTGGGTTTTTTTTCTTTCTTTTAATTGCAAACTGTAGCAAAAAGTAGAAAAAAGAAAATTGTACAAAATCACTACAGATACATCAAATAAAAACGTAGCGTGAATTGATTTTTAGGTCTACCAAACCTTGTCGGAGTCCCTTTAAATGACAAGTAAAAGGGAAAATCTACCTCTAGTCAAACTTTATTATTCCCTCTGCTGTATGGAAGGTAAAATAAATAATTTTCTGAAGGGGAAAAAAAAGAAATCTAGATTAAAAAAAAACCTATCATTTTTTACTATTATTATTTCTTCCCAACACTACTGTTTGGGAAGCAGCATATATGTTCTCTGTTCTCAAGGACAGCAAGAACAGGTAACAAATGTCCTATGCGAATAATCATTAAGTGGAAAGTCTATGTGAATATATGTGCAAGAGAAAACATGGCCTAACATTCAGTAATTTCAGTGAGCTTCAAATAGCTACCCACATGCTCATGTGCACATCTAGCAGGAGCTAGATGGACCTTGCTGAACAATGTAACAAAGCAAGCGGTTTCTTTTAATAATTCCAATAATTTCTGGATATACTTTATTAGTAAGGCACTGTGAATGAGAGAGACTAACAAACACGATAAATATGCCTGCAATTCTATCATGTACAAATGCAGGGGGAAGGGGGGGAATGGAAACAAGCATATGGAAGTGTTAATGGAAATTAATTGAATTCTATATAAGGATTATAAAGTGGAAGTCTGAAGAAAGCTGTAAGGTATATGATACTGCAATTATTAAAATGTTTCCACGGTATAATCCAAAAGTGATTTAAATATGTACAGCAGCTTTCATAAGAAGTTTGATGTATTTCTTTCTGGACCACTTAACAATCATGAGCTACTGCTTAATTTCCTTTCCCTTCATTACTTACTGTCAATAAATGTGTGTGTGTTAAATTTAATTTTTCTCCCTTGTAATTAGTCTGGGTCTACCTGCCTGATGTATTAACTGATTCTACAGTCTCACATTTGTGACACCAAATGATTTCCATGGTGACAGATTGAAATACACTCCTGAATGAGACTGGTAAGTGGGTCATAACTGACTGGAAAAGGGAGAAAAAAACCCAGCCCTCTTTTATATACACTTGCTTTGGTTAGGCTAATCAATAATTAAGGGAAGACAATGTCTAAGAAAAAAATTCCAAAGCTGTACAGTTAAATTTGCTTGGGAGCTGATAACAATAGAGGCTTGTGACAAAGTTTTTAAGGTTATTGTGGGTAATGGAGATTTTAAGAATATGTCAGTCACTTTTTGAAGACTGACTTATTTGACTCATAACTTCAGACTTAGTTCAGTACATAACTTAGTTCAATGACTGTTGCAGCAGCTTTGATCATTAAATTTAGTCTAGATTTGACACTACAGAATCTCTGGTCCATGGCCCTCTGCACATGGAATTTGCTCTTTTCTCTGGTTTATTTCCATTTAACAACTTTGATTTGTACTTTAGACCATACTTGAGGAATGAAACAATACCATGTGTATCTGGGTCTGGATTAAAATTTGATGTGTTCTGCTGCACAGAACAGGCACCTGTGTCCTTGGATGCTATCTGTCAAGGGTGCTTCCAGTGAACACCAGCACTATCAAGCCCTCGAAACACAGCCCTGCTGGTTTTGAAGGGCAGCTGAATAAAACATACTCAACAGGGTGATCTTGGATGTCAGCAACAGCAGCTGCTGTGGTTCCTGATAAAATGGGTTCAGTGGTGTGAGAGAGTGTAACAGGGAACTGAAGACCCTACATTTACACACACTGACTTGAAAGAGTCAATACAGGGATACAGTAAGCAGGTATGACTCCTTTTATATCAAATGGAGCCATTCCAACCTGTAGCAGGTCAGAACTTGGCTAAATTTATTCTACAGAAGAATGAAGCATTTTTCATATATTTTCTCATAAAAACACCGGCTGTTGGCTTTGCTGCTGATTAACAACCTCCCACTTTCCCGTTCTGGGCAAGTTGCTGAGGAAAGCTGTCAGACCAAGAACAGGATTGCTGGCAAGCTATGCTCTGGCCAAGGCACGCTCCATAAAGCACGCAGCTGTGTAAGAGAGGCTTTGCCATTTGGGAAACTGGGCTTCATGAATTCTAATCCATAGCAGCCCAAGTTTAGTTCTGTAGAAGATCAAGCTAAATTAAAACTAACAACCTCCCCAAATGCAAAAGGATCCAACCACTATTTCTGAAATGATACCAGGATGGCATAGCAGGATGTGTAAATTGATGCTTGATCGCTGTGAGAGTACATCTAATTTGATATTTTTATAGGAAGAAACTCTGAGAGAAGAAAGTACCAGAATCATGTGTGGCACTAAATGGTAAAATTCACAGAAGTCACTATTTGCCCTCTAAAGTGTCTGACAGCTAATGTTCAGGAGTACACACAATAGCATCTGAGCAACCACTATGAAACCAGACAGCTACAACTTCACGTATTGACAGTAAATCTTGCACAATTATTCCACCTAGACTAAATGCGAGACAAATCAAAGGGAACTGTGAATTCCCAGTGTAAAAAGGGCTCAGTAAAGAAAATACTTATTCCTATGGACAATTTATTTGTACAGGGGGAACTTACCCAGTCCTCCGCAGTGCTAGGTGCTGTGCTAACACACAACTGGTAACGACTAGGCAAGACAGACAATGGGAAGGAGAAAGGAAACCACAGGCAGGACTCAGGACTGCAGAGGCAGTAAGGTATCCGCATATATCTATATCAGAGACAGGAAGCAGACCCCAGATTCCTGCTCTTCCACCCATTGGGACTGCTTTTCTTGTTCTCGACCCTGCTATGGATTTTTAACAGCTTATTTCACAAGCAACAAAGTTTGCCAATACACTGACAACAGTAATGTGCACAAATCACTAACCTTTTTTTTGTTTCAACAGAAGAGTCTAAATAGTTGTTAAGATTGCAAATTACTTCAGCTCTGCTTAAAGGATTATTTTTTTTTGATCTTTTGCAAATCAGAGTAATTGAAAAGAAAAAAAGACAGATATATAATGTTTTCCCAGAAGGTCTGAAGTAACTCCCGAAGCAATACCACTTTCAACTCCAAGTTCTGCTAACCAAGTGGCAAAGGAAAAGCTCTCTACACCAACTTATTCATGTCAGGCACGACCTTGGGAAACGTTTTGTAACATGTCAGAACACAAAGAATATATAATTCAGTAATTAGCAAGCATGAAGGAAGATTATATTCATATTTTGTATGTCTTGGTTGGTAGACAAACAAAGGAGGGGTAGCAAACAGGGGTACTGAAACCACAGTAGTCTGGACAGTCAGTTTGATGGGAGTAGTTAAGAAGATTAATGTATACTCTAAACTGAACTCCTCCAGTTGGCCAGCGCTCAATAATTTAAAAGACAATGCCAGAGCCTTCATTTCAAGGTGACAGAAAATCCTGATGATGAAAGAGGTAGCTGAAAACTTACTTTTAATTAAAAAGCAAACAGGCTGAAGCTCCCATGTGCCTAACAGGAAGTAGTACCATTTAGGAAACAGTGGGGAGGGATTGTTATTTAGCTAGTTCATTTTCTTAAATAAAAGAACTCAAAGAGAACCAGTAACAACTTTTCCACCCTAGTATCCTTAATAATATAAGATGATTACTCATCGACTTAATGAGAAAAAGTTTGAGGATGAAGAGAAAGCAATTAAACTGACAGATTTACTACTACTAAGAACAGATACCCGCAAAATGCAGAACTAGGATGCATTAAATGACCAGAATAATTCATGAACATTCCTAGGAAGATGAATAAATGGATGACAAAGCTCACATCTTTTATGTGATAAAAATAGGTAGACAGGTGACAAGCAAATTGATGGGTGCATGTTCAGATGGACACAGAGGTGACATATTCCTAAGATTCACAAAAAATTGATCAAAATGATTATACTAAGAGTTTACGATGTGACAGCTCAGAAACTGGGCAGAAGAGGCCAGATTAAAAACTCATTTTCTATGGAAGCTGGAGGTTTCCAGTTAGCTTTGCTCTTTTGCTACAAACACTTTAAACCTGATGAAGTTTAGTGACAAAACTATTTTAGTATTAAGAATTTATGAGTTGTGGGCAAGAGGTTTTTTTTTTCCCTAGGGATCATTGAGCTCTATAGCCTCAGGCATGCATGACCTGTCAGAGCACATGCCAGTGGGGAGCAGCAGTACATCATGGTCACCTGTGACATTTTGCTGACTGCTCCATCTTTTTCCCAAAGCTAAACTCAGTGATTCTAAATTTCACCTTAAATTTCAGCATCAAAGGCCTAATGGGAAGTCAGTATATCACATCATCTCCTCTGAACCTGGAAAAGACCACATTTGGCAGATACTGTTCAGTGAGGGGGGTAAAAGGGGATGCCAGTGAAGAGCAACACTTGGCCCTGAATCTATTACCAGGACAGGCTCAGGTGTTATCATCCCGAAGTCAATGCTGTATCTTAAATGCATCATCATTTTCAGTCTTGCTGAAGTCAATGAGATTACTCATGAGCTTTTACACTTCAGCCTATGATTAAGTACTTCACTAAATAAGGTCATTAAATTTAAATTGTAGATGCTTGCAAGGTGCTCCTGAAGGTTGCTCTCTCACCTGCAACATATTCCCTTCAGGCTCATGGCTGGCAAAACAAGTGGCAAAATAATATCCCAGTCTGCATGTCAGCAATCCTCCCACTAAACTTGAGACATGGGAAATTGATTGATTCAAGAGAGAGCTGTACTTACCCTACTGCTAAGGTAGGGAAGAACAGCAGCATGTTAGGGCTCTCAGAAAAGGATGAGGTACACAGAAAAGGAAAGCTGTAGGAAACTGGCATACCGCAGTGTCTAGCAGAGAGATATCTTGGTTTGTTTGAGTAGCAGAAGCCACACAGCTGTGTTAATGCAGCATTTTGCCACTGTGTATTTTTGCCACTTCTCAGCAGGACTGATCAGCCCAACACAGTATTTTGCTAGTGCGGTAAGCTAGCTCAGGTACACGTGTGTGTATTGGCCCCCATAGAGACATATCCCAAAGGATTAACACAGCGTTTCCAGAAGCTATTTTCACTTCTCTCTGTGTTCAGCGTGTGCACCTCAAAGCAGCCCTCTATCCTGCTTCCTACTCCCAAACAAGTGATCAATCATGCTGAAGTGTATGCTAAAGCCATAATGCAGACAACAGACCATTAAAAGCTCAAATGAGACTGCTAAACACATTTCATTAATCATAGCACAATCTAGTCTTGAACTAGGAGCTACAGCTTCGGCAGATTAGCAATGGAAGGTTTCTCTCTGCCCATTTCTAGTGACTGGAAAAGGGAAAATTCCTCCTGAGCTGGTTACCCTAAACCTTTTGCCCTTTCTCCTCTTCCTCAGGTGGCCTGTGAGGGTTACATTGCTGGAGAAAGAGAGTGATTTGAGCACAAATTAAGAGACCTGCTAAGAAGAAAGTGTAAATGCTGAGCCTGGATTCTCAAAGGAGCAAGAACACCCACAACTCACATGGATTTTAACAAGAATGCTTCTGAAGAACTGGCCAAACTCTCTCACTCTCCCTGTTAAGGGGTCTTTATTCAGGGATTTGACAGGGTATCAGAAAAAGGACTTTTCTTCCTATGGCTCCAGGCCCATTGATGATTCTACCAGTATAAAAACATAGCAGGTAAAAGCTAAAGGAAACACTGTAAGAAACAGAGGCTCTCTTTGCACCACTTTTTACTGTCACATCTCTGGGTTTCTTGAGTGGCTTCCCAAGCCTTTTCAGGGAAAGTCATCAGGTTACTCATTTCTTGCTAGAAAACTGGCAAGGTAACAATTGGTACCTGCCAGGCACATCTGGCTGTTTAACCTGCCCCTGCTGCCATATGGCTCCACCTACTTGCTTAAAGGTGGGGCATGCTTTATTCTTGGGGAGCACCTTGAAAAACAGAGACAGAAGACGCTATCAGTGAAAGACCCTATTTTAACAACTAACTGGGAGATTGAATATGCCTGAAATAAAGGGACCTATCAGCACAGGGTTCAAGTTTAATCCTAGTGGAATATTTGAATCAACAAACTTCTTGCAAGGAGGAAAGGTTTTTTACCTTGATTCACCTCACTGTGCTAAACTTGCTCATTCAGACTTAAAAAAGACTCTTCCAGATGAGTAGAGATCAGTTGCTGACATCATTAGACGGAGTTTCCTAAGCAATGTTTAAAAAAGGGACCGAAATAGTGAATGTGGAACAAGAACTTCCAAAAACACAGTAGCAGAGGCTTGATTATGCTAGACATCAGTTACTCTGGTTGTGAGCTGCTTCTGCTCACAGAAGTATGTATTTGATATGTTATCACATAATTCCCATATACTAAAATGACACAGCTCCTACTCCAATGAGGTGTGTCCTGGGTAGGCTTCTGCAGCACTACGAATTAAAAGGCAAAAATAATTCCCTATGTTAAAAATCCCCTGATTCCTATTACTTGTTGGGGAAAGAGTGGTATTATAACCATACTATCACTGTTGTTATTTAATGATGCCTGACATTTTGAGATCTGCAGTACCTACTGCTCTGACATATGCCATGCTAAATGGCGCTGGGTTTTGAGGATCAAAACATCCCTGCCATATATGCCAAAGAACTTGAGGGTATTTATTAGCATCACACATTCTAAAACTATGTAATAATGGGAAAAACTTGCTTTTCTTCTGCTTTTTTAAAACAGTAAGCTTTCTGCTCTTATGGCTGCTATGAAAAGCAAGGAAGTGTAACATTAATGAGCCAGACAACAAACAAGACCTATATACTCTCCTTTTTCTTAACATCATGATCTTGAAGTAAGTCTCCTGATCTTTGAGTGTTTTACCATGGTAAGCTATCTCCATTAAGGCAGGCCTCAGGACCTAAACTCTCAAAGACAGTATCTATGGTCCAAACATTCCTTCTCGCAGGGGACTTCTTTTCTCCTGTGTGCAGAAGGCTATAATGATACTTTTTATATTCTGTGGCCCAACTGTAAGTACCTTTTCCGATGCCAGGGTTTTACAAAGAGAAATGGTATTTCCTTGGTATCCATCAAACGCTCATGCAGCCAGCAAAGATACAATAGAGATAAAGGGATACTGGTCCCATACTGATAGCTAGCTGGGAGCACCTTTTATACCTCTCATGGTTTTGGCTGGGATAGAGTTAATTTTCTTCCTAGAAGCTGGTACAGTGCTGTGTGTTGTATTTAGGACTTTTCAGTTTCCTATGCTCCACCAGTGCACAAGAAGCAGGAGGAAGCACAGCCAGGACAGCTGACCTGAAGTAGCCAAAGGGGTATTCCATACCACAGAACATTGTGCTCAGAATGTAAGTTGTGGGGAGCTGGCCAGGAGGGGTTGATCGCTGCCTAGGGACAGGCCGGGCAGTCGATGGATGGTGAGCAGTTGCACTGTGCATCACTTGTGTTTATTGGGGTTTATCCCTCTCTCTCTTCCCCTATTATTATTATTTTTATTTCTATTACTATATTTTATTACAATATTTTACTTTATTTCAATTATTAAACTGTCCTTATCTCAATCTACGAGTTTTAGCTTTTTCTAATTCTCTTCCCCATCCTAATGGAAGGGGAACCGGATGCGTGGTACTTAGTTACTGGCTGGGGTTAAACCATGACAAGAACCTACTCCACATAGGTTTATTTTGCTATGGTCTTTTGTCAGACATTTCACAGACCCTCATGTAAATGTTACCCAGGCTTTGTGTGAGTGAGTGAAAATGTTAAGAGAGGGTTGGGAAAATGCAGGGAAAATCTTACCGCTATAAGACTGCATGAGTCAGGTAAGGTTTATCAACAATTAAACATTAAAAAGAAAGAAGCAGAACAAGTGTGGATTAGAGGCACATCCCAAATATGGCCTGGAACTAATGAGGCTTTTCTTTTTGCCATCAGAGAAACTTTATTACACATACTTCAAAGGCCGTTGACTTAGTGAGCAGTGGAGGTGGGTCAGAAATACATCCTTTTCAGTGATACTCAGCATAAAAGCAGAAGCATTCATAATGGAATGGCTGAACTGGCTATGAAAATAATAACCCATGACTTGGGAAATTCTAAGGACCGGATTTAACCTTAAAATGAGAGGGAAGAAAGGAATGGCATATAAAATAAAACCTGCAGAATGCTGCAGTTATTTCACAGCTACAAAAAGTGTGTGCTTATGCCGTACATGCTTCTCATCTGGTGCTTTGGCCAGGTCCATAAATCATGACCTGTAATACACCAGGCTGTTAAAATTCCTCTACTCTCTTCAGATGAGGCTGCCCAACTGAATGTTAACAGTACTGAAAGAGGGGTATACAGCACCTTGATTACCAGTGTTAAGTACCATTAAATTGAGAACTATTGCACACATCACTAGACCAGAAATGTTACAGAGAGACCTAGAAGGGCAACACTGAGGGTGGGGAAATAAGAAAAAAAATCATCCTGGAAAAAACGCAAGTTTGTAAGCTTGAAGAATAGAAACCAAACCAGAGAGAAATAATGAAGGGGGTGGAAATTGGTGGAAAGCAGTGTATCAGAAAATAAAGAGGGAGAGCTATGATCTGTTGTGCTTTTCACAGGAACTGAGACAGTAACTGCTTGGTTCTTGTCTCACTTGTGAGGCTCCCTGGCACTGAGCCCCCACTTGAGCTAGATCTCTTTCTTCTAATGTTGAGTCTTGCCTGAACTTTAAGTAATGTGGAAAGAAACAGCTCTGGTCATTCCTGACAGCAGATGAGCACAGCAGAGCATCTCTCTGGTACCAAGTATCTAAAATGCCCTCGTAACAGTGCTTTACAGACAAATCTATCTGTTTCTCTTGTGAAAGAAAAATCTCATTGTGAGCTAAATTTCATTGTGATTCACATAAGCTAAATCTCATTGTGATTCACAAGGAATCCCATCAGTTTGGCAAGCAAGCGATGATCAACAGCCATTGATACTGCAATGGCATTTTAGGAACAGGGCCGTGCCACTATATCATGGGCTACAGTGTATGGAATAAATAAAGGAGACCCTTAAACTAGAGCTCAGGCATAAGCAGACAATTCCCATGCTATTCCAAGCTAACTGAAAGCTATCACAACTTCTCTTTCATGATCATCAAATTTATCCACATCTCACAGTTTCCAAAAGTTTGATTCCTTAGATTTTTCTTGTTTTTTTTTAACAGTGTTTCACAGGCTTTTATTTTTGAGAAGAAAAAAAAAACAAACAACCCATATCTGGATCAACTGGTTTTAAGTTGAGATAGGTGGTAAGATTACTTCTGGGACACCTCTGCTGCACACTGAAGTCGGATGTCTCATGAAAAAGGAAACACAGTACAACTCACATATGCACTGTTTCTAATTAGAAGCTGGATTTTCATCTCATTTTCACCAATATAAATCCAAGGATAGCTTAAATTAATGGAGTTACTCCGGATTCAGTCTATGGTAAATGAGACAAGGATCTTGGCCTAATCTCACAAATGTTTCCCTTGAGATCTCCATTAGTAACACTGGGTTTTTAGTGAAAAATGCACCACATTCTTGCAAGATCCCCTGGTAGGGAAAAACAACATTTTTAAGAACATTAATTCTACACAATTACCTTGAAACTTTGGGTGAGATCACAAGGGAAAAGGTTACAATGTCCTTCTATCGCTATGTACTTCCTTACCAACAGCAGTAGAAATACGTAAAGAAACCCTGCAACAATCCTAGCATATAATTACATAATTAGTTTCAGTGTGCATGTATTGTAAGTCTATAAGGGAAAACCATGATTCAACCACACCTGTTTTCCCTCATAAGTATCATTAGTACTAATTACTTACAAGTTCACTCATGGCAATCGCTAGACAATATTCAATTGCTTTCAATATACTGTTGAGAGATCCTAATCCCACTTGCAAGGCAGGGAATGGGTACTGGTAATTGGTAAAAGTGCTTCAAGCTTTCAGGCTAATAATACAATTGTGACAGTACTTTATCCTGATTCATCTGGAAGAGTTTGCCTCCTCTTTGCCAACGGACCCACTATGAACAAGGCATCAAGACCTGCAAAGCTCCCAGGAACAAGCTCATGCTTTGCCTGACAGCTACGCCTGACAGAGGCAGTCTTTGGAGAGTAGAACAAAAAGTAACAGCTGCTTTGGATGTCTCAAGAAGCATATTCTCAGTGCATTTTTGCAGAGGTGGACATGTAAGCATGACTTCCCCCCAACCCCTCCCCAAGTCTTTAAATCACAGCTCTCCTGTCTCTGCTTTGAACTCTAGTTGCAACTTCCTTCAGAGTTTATCATTGCTTTTCCAAGCACTACTCACAGGGGGACAAAAATGATGAAAGGTGCTCTTCAGGTCTCAACACTCTTTCCAGAGATTTCTAACCCAGTCTTTAGGCCTTAATTTTGACAACCTGAAGACTTTACATATTGTTAGAGAAATTATTAAATATCTCCTCTATCTACCAAGGGACAAATTAAGACTAATCATAGCTTTGGATCACGAAAATCAAATTTCTCCTACTTTAGATTCTGCCTTCCAAGCTTCATCCCAAGAAATTAGCATTCCCATCTGCCTTCAGTGTGAAAGTCAGACCTACATAGTGAGGTACCCTAGAGCAATATATGTCAACCAAGTTAGTCCAAGCCTCACTCCAGAGATGGCTCTATGTTCATTAGTATACAGGATCTGTTAATGACTGAGACACCCAGCAGAGCAAATCTGATAGATAGTCAAGTGTGGGCATAGACTGACATTTCTATTGCATTAGCCAGAACACATGATTTGAAGTTTATGCTGACTTTAAGCTTTCTATAGAAAGACAGATGGTATGTGATCCAGGGTAAGGTTTCTCAGAATAGTTAATCCATTAATATTTTGGCAGAGAAATGAATCAGTGAATTTATGCCAGATTACCACTTAGTGCTAGGTGGATATGATATTTTCATCTCTAGGTTTTTATTTACTCTATCACTAAACAGCAGTCATCATCAATAAGTTTCTGCGCCTCGTAATTTTGCACCTTTTAGGGGAACATTAAGTACAGATCTGGATATCTGGGGAAGTGTGCCTTGGCAGTTCAGAGAGTGTGTTCCAGCAAGAAACTGAAGATGGACCTCAGGTGTAGGCTGGTGAAGTTTTCAATGCTCTATAGAAAACACATGGTAATGGGAAGACAGAAAAAGGGTTGTAAAATGTAAGAAAGGTGAAAAACAAGGCAGCTCAAATATTGGTGTCACATCTGCAATGACAAAATAGCCCTGAAGCACATGAAGAACTATTGTCACTGAAACACACTAATATTCAAGTGTGGTTTTTGCTGCCTACTCTTAAACAGCACTGAATGTACTGGCCAGGTCAGGCTAATGCTGATTATATGTTCTGTATTGCCAATATAAGGGGAGTCCCAGTGGAATATAGTGGATTAGGGCAAGTATTCTTGTTACAGGGCTAGTGAAGAGCTTATTGCAACCTGCAGCTCTTTCTTACTTCTGCTTCTCTTTAAAAAGAAATCTCCACAAATTCTCCTTATGCACAGGTACATATTCCAGATCTAGATCCAACCCTGATGTGATCCCTTGGACTGCAAACCTGCGTCTTTACTTAAATTCACCTCTTACACCAATCTCAGTCAAGTGAAACAGGAGAAACTGAAAGAAGGACTATTTGATGATATAGAAAACCTCATTAAAAATGAAGCTCCTATAAGCAGTAACAGCTGTCCTAGCATTAGTGCCGGGTAAGGCAACATCAGTTTTAAAAAGCTCAGGGGTATGTCTATTATTTGGTTTGATAATACTGTTCGTTAAGAACCCACACATGCATATGTCCTGCTCAACAGTGTTTTCTAATTATTAAAGAAGTGGAAAAGATGACAGCTTTGAGCATCTGCCCACTGTCCAGCTCTTCAGAAAATTAAGATCTAATCCAGCCATAAACCCCAAGCATCAACCATAGAGTTTACAGCAAGACTACCCAAAAAGAAGAGGCTATGCAGCCTGCTGTGCATTAGAGACAGAAGGACTGTTCAGAGAATGGATCTGTACTGAACCTAGCTAGTTAGTAAAATTAATGAGTAGAAATCACAGGCATGGTGGTCAGCCTCAGTAATTTAACTGAAACAGGAACTAATTTCAAGGTAATATAGAAGTCCCTCTGAAGCTTGGTTACAATTTTTTTTTCATGGAGTAGAAGTCAACATGTCATCAGAATACACGGGAAAAGGAGAAGGCAGTGTTTAAAACATTTAACTTCAACTTTTGACTTACTAATTTGAAGCTTTTTGACGGGAGAAAGGAGTTGAAGAAGACCAAAGGAAGGAACTGTGTCCAGCAAATCTTGACCAGATTAGATGGAACAGGTCTCATCTGGAAACTTCAAGATCATGGAGGAGATTCCCAATCCATAAAAATGAAGGATAAGTAGCACCCTAGAATGTGATTTGTTTGAATATGATATCCGAGGGTTAGAGGGAGACACTGAGAAAGCAGGAAGGGAATACTGTTTCTCACTAATCATCACCTGCAGGCAGGGCTGAAAAATCCAGAATGGAGCCTGGAGAATTGAGGGTCAGTTGTGAGGAAGTAATAGCAGACTTCTCTAGGCTTGCAGAGGGATCAGAAACCACAAAGCATGTCTGAACTATACGATGTCCCCTGCTGCCTGCTTGACCTTGACAAGGGAAACTCTTGCAAGATCACAGCAGGAATCTTTCATGTTCTTTAGAACATGCATTTAAGGAAAGAAACGTTCATTCATCGTTGATGCAACTGATTTCAGAAAACTGACCCACTTGTGCCTCCCCATAAAAACACTGATGAACAACAATCTCCACGGCTGCCTGGCTAGGCTGGTCTATCCTCTTTCCAAATGCGTCGTGTGGCTTGTCATAAATTATGATCCCGTAACACTGCACTCTGTACCACAACGGTTTGATGGGACAGAGTAAATGGTCTGCAACTGGTCCATAGCTTCAATGTGAAGTTTGATAGTAGAGATGCACAGTAATCTATCAGAAGTTAGGAGAGATGATATGCTCCAGTGGTCCACTGCTCTAGGAGAACCAAATAATGAGTAGATGGAGATACAGATTTGCGGAAGGAAAAGCTCTATTATCATTCTTTACAAGCAAAAGAGACTTTACAGAGCACAGCTATTAAAGACACCACACAGGGAGAGGGGAAGTCCTCAGTACAGGCAGATCCCAAACAATTTAGGGCTTGCCAGGTTACAACCAATTCTCCAAAGCTCACAGGCTATCAGCATGCTGCTGGAACCAACTCTCAGCATGAAGCAGTGCTCTGTAAGAGGGCTGCCTTGTTCGGCAGTTCTCACTTCAGCTACTGAATAGTCTCAAGGAGCAGCTCCATGCAGAGGACACTGAAGTAGTCCCGTCTTTTGATGACTAAAACTGTCATGACAAGTTGTTTTTATCCTAACTCCTGGGTACATAATGTAAACCCTAGCTCCTGTTTTGCTGGTTTTGTTTGAGTATTTACTCATGTGGACTGATTAGCCAGCCCTGATCCACATCCCTAAAGATGGACATAAGTAGCTTCAGTTTCACTTAGTTGTGCCTACTGGGTCTCAAGAAGCTGTTCTGCTGACATATTAAGTTCCAGCTCTGGAACAAATCCCAGAACCACAAGGAGCACAAGCAGCTGACAAAGGCTCATCTTACACCCAAGCAGGAAAATCATCAGCTTAGATCTTGGGATCCTTTTACGTATTCAGGCAGTGCAAAGGAAACATAAATTGGCCTGGGTCTTCACGAGGAAATGTTGTATGTGCATCTCTTTTACTGACATGAACCTGCACACCATTTACTACAGTTACGAATTTTGCACTTTTGGTCCAAATTCTTTTCAGGACCAGCCCTTGTGCAATAGAAGATGTTACAGATCACCACACTTGACACTTAAGACCAAACTATGAATTCCACTGTGGCTACATGCAGGAAATAAAATGAAAATACAATAAAGTTTTTGACACATTCCCTTCGTTTTACTGTACATTTTTATCAATCACCTTTTGGTATGTATCTGGAAGGGATAGGATAAAAATCTCTTGGTTGTTAGCAGTGTCTGAAAGCTTGTACAAAAAGATGTACCCTGAGGAAAGAGTCAGAGGGAAAAAACCCTTCTTCTTTTAATTGAACTGCTAGGCCTGTGCTGAACGCAAGCTAGAGGTTACTGCAAAGCACATGGGAGTACAGCAAGCTTGAGATGTAAGTAAAGACACTTGGGAGATGCAGGGTGAAGTAAGCCATTAAAGACATACCTAACTCTTTCTTATAGCTTGAGGGTTCAAATGGGGGTTCAAACATTCCTGATTTTCTAGATTGCTTGGGGAAAGGAACCCTGTGAGGTTTCTACTATTTCCACAAAATTGGACTGATTACTGTTTTCATTTATATGGATAACTTTTAGTTCATGCAACCGTCCCCACTTATCGCTCATGGTGCATTTGTACACAGCTTTAGTGCAGTTGTCATCTATTGGCTTAATTTTGTAGACCCTTTTCCCTCCCCTCTGCTTGCTCGGAAAACAGTGCCTTGCACGCACCCTGCTGATGGGACAATCATACCATTGACCTCTGGGTGACACATTCTACCTTCCAACTTGAGCCTGTGAGACAGATATTCCCTACTCCACTTTACCCTATGCAAATCCATGTGCTGCCAAGAACAGTATTACAGGCATAATTTGTTGCATAAAACCAAAAAGGTGAAACCTCAGATGAGAGCTTTGTAATTGGAAATGGGGCCTGAGGTCCTTAAAAATATGGATTGCTAACGTAGAATAAGGTAGGCTCAGGGAATATGCCTGATTCAGAGAGGGAGAAAACAGAATATCAACTCATTACAATGCATTTCACAGAGAACTGCGAAAAGCACATGTGTTTGACAGATTGCATGTGATTAGAATAAGGGCCTTAGGCGTGGAAACCTATCTATTAAATATCATTCTTTCTTTAGCCCTAGAAATATAACTATCAAACCCTAGAGTAAAACTTCATTTGTTAGGGGAATGACCTGGATGTCTCATCTGCTTGGCTTTTTCATAAATGCAGAGGTGAATCATTATTACATATTACTAATTGGAATAATGGACAAGTTGCCACTCCCTCCATATTCAGTGCCTACTCATACACTTGCTCTGCTTTACTGTCACCCAGGGAATGCAGACAGACTTGCCAGAGGGATTAATACATGGACTTAATTTGTATACTCCACCCAAGAAGACCGGCAGACATTCAGTTTGAGAATTTTTTTAATAACCTTCTAAAAATATATATAAATAAGCAAGTTGTGAGTTGATGGGGCAGGAGTACTCAGTGTATCTGAGGAGGAACACGTCTATAATTGCGTAAGAAGGTGAACAGATTGCAGGAGAAAATGATCAATCCAAAACATTTATTGGTGGACAGTAACTCCTGACTGATTCTTCCCTTTAAGTTGTGATAGGGGGTTATTATTATTTTCCTCCTCAGTTTGTTCCCCCTCTCTGTTCTCCTAGGTTTTCATTTCAGCACAGCTTACTGGCATCCCACTCCCAGAAATGCACTTTTTCTCTGCTGAGATCAAACAAACAAAGCAGAAAAACTTCTTCTCCCAGTGTGTACCCTCTGGGAGACAGATTTTCTAGCTTCTGGTAAGTCACAGCTTCTGCTGGTCAAGGGAGATGGAGATATAGACTTTGCTCTTCTGATGCTGCACTCTACCCAGATTTCTCTCAATAAATATTTGCAAGGCAATTCAAAAAGCTCTAGGACCATTCTCCACAGTTGGAATACGAGAGATGAATAGAATTAAAGTATCTTGAAATCCTGAAGGTAAAGCACTGAAGAGACAGAAACTGGTTTTTTGCTTTAATGCTGTGAGTCATGCAATGTTTAGTTTGGGTGTTCGATACATCAAAGCAACTAACCCAGAAAGACAGCTGTAGAATTAGTGGCAGGTTTAAAAAGACTGGAGAAAAATAATGCAGGAAAAGCACTGTACTGATGTTGAGAAGGTAGAAAAAAGTCCTCAAAATTTCAGTATAGCCAACAAGATTTTATTACAAATCTTGTAGTATGTGGTGGGTTTTTATTCTGAAAACTCCAGCTGTGGAATCAAAAGATGACAAAAGAATATCAGCTTTCATTTTTAACTAAAACATTCCTAGCCCCCATGGGAAAAAGCTTGAAAACATGACCAAAGGGTACCCCTTGGAAATCAAAATGGAAAAATAAAGAACCCAAACCTTTTATTTTATTTTACTTTACTTTAGAATTTTCCCCACCATGAGTTGTACCTAATTTCTATGCACTGTTGGCCTTTCACCTCTAAATGTTTCTGTCTGGTGGCAGAAACAGACAAAGAACCATTCAGCTAAAAAAGAACTACAGATGTCTCAGAAACTGCAGCCATTCTATTTTGGCAGCAATTCATAATCAGAATTTTCTGATTATGTCCCTTGTCACATTAAAACCCATAAACTAGAATGTGCACATGCTGATCCCTATAATAAACTCTCTCCCCTTGAGCTCATTTACTGAGGTCAACTTTCTCACATACTTCCTTCTCAATATAGGAATACCACAGCAAAGCAAACTGCATATTGAACAAGTACGGAGAGACAGAAGTGTTTTTCCCTGGGCCCACAGAATCAGTAAGCCCCATCTCTTTGCTTGATCACCTCCTAATTAAAATCAGCAAAATTAACCGCTAACCACAGTTAGAAACTTGTCTTTTTTTCCCAAATATCCTAAATCCTTACTTTCCTCACACTTCACCAAGATAAATCAGTGTTCACTCCTGTAGTTTCACACACAGATAATAACAACAGCATCATGAGACAGAGGAGCACAACACACCCCAACATTTCTATCAGCTATACCTAACAAATAGGATCCTTTATCAATGAAGCTTCAGAGATTCTGCAGCAGAAAAGAAGAAAACATCACAATGTAACAACCAGGAATAGAAAATCTTAAGCAGATAGAGTCTCCACAGGGACCTTTTCAAAGAAAAAATTTATTTCATTTGTGGAATAACCCTAGGATGAGCTATGTACTGTAGTCTAACCATTAAACACTTACACAAGTCTTTCAGAAGCTAACAGATGTTCCTTTTATGAGCAAAGAAAAGTGCCATTCGGCCTTTTTAGACACCTATAAAAATTCAGATCATTTTAAGCTATTTTATTAACTGCCTGACAATTTTATTAATGCACTCTGCTACAATGTGATCCTGTTTCCTTCAGAAAAGGACTGACTCATATCATGGATTTTTTCATACACTTAGGTGCACCTTGCTAATGCCTTCCTCTTGCTTAGTAAGAAAAGAAAACCTATTGTACTGACCAGAGGGAACAGAAAGATCTCTGCAGGATTCAACACAAACTGTGTGTCAGCCTGCAGAGATCCTGTCTCAAAATGATCCGTGGAAGCTTTAATGATTTACTCAGTGTAAACTGACAGACTGAACTACAGGATCTGCCCAGAATCAATTCTGTGGCTCAACTACTACCTTCAGCCACAGGTGACAATGAATTTTAAATTTTAATCTTGGCAACAACTGAGCATTTTACATCACCATAAGAAGAGCACACCTATAAAAAGTACAATTTCTGCAGAAGAGCCTAGGTCTGTGACAGGTATAGTTTATTAAACTGGGGATTCACTGATGGAGCCAAATTCAGGGAAATTTATACAGCACCTGCTGACTCTGCCTGACTCTCACCAGAGCCATCAGCATCTCACTTACTGGCACACTAAATTCACACACAAATGAAAAGTCATGCATGCATTTGATATTACAACCTTATGCATAATAGTTCTTGTAGGAATATCATTACTAAACCACCTACACAGGATGTTGAATTTTTTGATGCTTGTGATTTTTTTTTGTTTGCTCCTTTTCCTGAAGAAGCTGCAAAAATAGCACGAACCTAGATTGTTACCTCAGGCATTCTGCAGAGCAATACGCCAAAGCACCCACATACTGAGTGTTTGCAAATTTTAAGTTTGGGATTGACTATGTGCCGGTCCCTCTTCAGCTCTGGGCATTTAATCCTGCACCAAAATCGCTGTTGACCTTTTCTGGTATTTATGATGTCAGTATGGATTTTTATCATTGTTTGAGCTCCTGACACAAAGCAAACATCTTCTATATAATTTTTTTCTGTTCATGCAAAGTGCGAATATGGGAATCTCAGTCTTCCTATCAAGCCTGACATTTCTCCTTCTTGGATGCTTGATTAGTGGAGGTAGGTGATTCTGCTTTACTGCCTTCACCAGCTTTCCAGAGAAGACTACTTGCACGGAAGAACATTAATTGTAATTTATACTCTCTGGATGACTTAGTGTACAAGTAGTTATTTGAAATACATTAGTTATGTATTATCCAGTCGCTGTTGCACAGAAGTACTTAAAATATTTATCATATCAGATAGCTGTATGAGACTAACGTGTAGTAGTAGAACATCACTGTTCAATATAGTCTCTGAGTTATGACAGGTACTTAGAAATACCACAATGCCCTTAGATGTGGTGTTCTTCTCAGAGTCATAGAATCATAGAATCATAGAATTGTTAGGGTTGGAAAGGACCTTAAGATCATCTAGTTCCAACCCCCCTGCCGTGGGCAGGGACACCTTATGCTAAATCATATCACCCAAGGCCTCATCCAACCTGGCCTTGAAAACTGCCAGGGATGGAGCTTTCACAACCTTCCTGGGCAACCCATTCCAGTGCCTCACCACCCTAACAGGAAAGAATTTCCTTCTTATATCCAACCTAAACTTCCCCTGTTTAAGTTTTAACCCGTTACCCCTTGTCCTGTCACTACAGTCTCTAATGAAGAGTCCCTCTCCAGCATCCCCATAGGCCCCCTTCAGATACTGGAAGGCTTCTATGAGGTCTCCAGGCAGCCTTCGCTTCTCCAGGCTGAACAGCTCCAACTTCCTCAACCTGTCTTCATACGGGAGGTGCTCCAGTCCCCTGATCATCCTCGTGGCCCTCCTCTGGACTTGTTCCAACAGTTCCATGTCCTTTTTATGTTGAGGACACCAGAACTGCACACAATACTCCAGATGAGGTCTCACAAGAGCAGAGGGGCAGGATTACCTCCTTCGACCTGCTGGTCACGCTCCTTTTAATGCAGCCCAGGATACGGTTGGCTTTCTGGGCTGCAAGCGCACACTGAAGCCGGCTCATGTTCATTTTCTCATCAACCAGCACCCCCAAGTCCTTCTCTGCAGGGCTGCTCTGAATCTCTTCTCTGCCCAACCTGTAGCTGTGCCTGGGATTGCTCTGACCCAGGTGTAGGACCTTGCACTTGTCATGGTTAAACTCCATAAGGTTGGCATCAGCCCACCTCACAAGCGTGTCGAAGTCCCTCTGGATGGCATTCCTTCCCTCCAGCCTATCAACCGAACCACACAGCTTGGTGTCATCGGCAAACTTGCTGAGGGCGCACTCAATCCCACTGTCCAGTGGGAGATGTTGAACAAGACCGGTCCCAACACCGATCCCTGAGGGACACCACTCGTTACTGGTCTCCAGCCGGACATTGAGCCATTGACCACAACTCTTTGTGTGTGGCCATCCATCCACCACTCTTTATCCACCGAGTGGTCCATCCATCAAACTGATGTCTCTCCAATTTAGAGACAAGGATGTCATGTGGGACAGTGTCGAATGCTTTGCACAAGTCCAGGTAGATGACATCAACTGCTCTACCCCTGTCCATCAGTTCTGTAGCCCCATCATAGAAGGCCACCAAATTGGTCAGGCAGGATTTCCCCTTAGTGAAGCCATGCTGGCTGTCACCAAAGCACCTTGTTGATTTTCATGTGCCTTAGCATGCCTTCCAGGAGAATGTGCTCCAAGATTTTGCCAGGCACAGAGGTGAGACTGACTGGTCTGTAATTCCCCGGGTCATCCATTTTCCCCTTCTTGAAAATGGGGGTTATATTTCCCTTTTTCCAGTCATCAGGAACTTCACCTGACTGCCATGATTTCTCAAATATGATGGCCAGTGGCTTAGCAACTTCATTCTCCAGCTCCTTCAGGACCCGCGGATGGATCTCATCAGGTCCCATGGACTTGTGCACGTTCAGATTTTTAAGATGGTCTCAAACCAGATCCTCTCCTACGGTGGGCCCAAGGTCTTCATTCTCACAGCTCCCGCATCTGCCTTCCAAGACTTGGGTGGTGCAGTCAGAACCTTTGGCAAAGAAGTCATTCAGAACCTCAGCCTTCTCCAAATCCTGCGTAGCCAGTTCTCCCGAGAGCTTCCTGAGGGGGCCTACATTCTCCCTAGTCTGTTTTTTATTTGCTACGTACCTGTAGAATCCCTTCCTGTTATCTTTAATACCTCTAGCCAAGTTTAATTCTAACTGGGCCTTAGCTTTCCTAACCTGGTCCCTAGCTTCCCGGACAACATCCCTGTACTCTTCCCAGGCCACCTGTCCTTGCTTCCACTTATTATAAGCCTCTTTTTTCATTTGAATTTTCCTCAGCAGCTCCTTATCCATTCAAGGAGGTCTCCTGGCCCTCCTGCTGCACTTCCTTCTGGTTGGGATGCAACACTCCTGAGCTTGCAGCAGACGATCCTTGAATATCAACCGTCTTGGGCTCCTCTGCCCTCTAGGGCTGTATCCCATGGAACCTTCCTAAGCAGGTTCCTGAAGAGACCAGAGTCTGCTCTTTTGAAGTCCAGGGCAGTGAGCTTGCTGCACGCTCTTCTCACTGTCCTGAGGATCTCAAATTCAGCCATCTCATGATCGCTGCATCCAAGGCTGCCCTGGAGCATCACATTTCCAACGAGCTCTGTTGGTGAGCACGAGGTCAAGCATGGCACCTCTCCTTGTTGGTTCCTCTGTTACTTGCAGAAGGAAGTTGTCTTCTACACAATCGAGGAACCTCCTGGATTACTTGTGCTGGGCCGTACCGTCCTTCCAACAGATGTCAGGGTGGTTGAAGTCACCCATGAGGACAAGGGCCTGCGAGCGTGAGGCTTTTCCTATCTGTCTATGGAGTGCTTCATCCACAGGTTCTCCTTGATCAGGCGGTCTGTAACAGATCCCCACAGTAATGTCTCCCATAGCTGTTTTCCCTTTAACCCTCACCCACAAACTCTCTGTTAACTGCTCACCTGTTCCCAGACAGAGTTCCATACTCTCCAGCCTATCCCTAACATAAAGGGCAACTCCCCCTCCCCACCTGCCAGTCCTGTCGTTCCTAAAGAGCCTGTAACCTTCCATTCCAACACTCCAGTCGTAGGAGCCATCCCACCATGTTTCTGTGATGCCCATTATATCATACCCCCGTAGACGTGCACACATCTCTAATTCCTCTCAACATTGATCTCTACAGGGATTATTCAGGCCTCATTTGTCAGTCTCAGCTGTGACTCATGCACAGCAATGGCCTAAAGAAACAAGCAGACACAAGAATTGTGACCTGATGCTAGGTAAAGTACAAAGACAGTCTCGTGCTACTTATATGTCCAGCACCCAGCACAAAGAGACTGTGATTCTGACTGAACCTGCAACCTGTAACACAACCCGTAATTATGACAACTGTTATAGTCAGGTCCCAAATAAATTCACAATACTACTTACCATGAATGCTCTTGAGAATCCGTATTTACCATACATTTAAAGTAAAAACTGTGAGTTTGGAAAAAACCTAGACATTTCAATACCAATATTTTGGGTCAGCAAGAATAATAAAAGAATTAGCTGATATGGCTTTTAAAAGAACTTAAAGATTGATGGCTGAGAGCATCGCTTTAGATTGCTTCTTTTCTCAGAAGAATTCATACAATTTCTGCAATAAAGGCATATTGGTTACACTAATCCTTACTGTCTGAAACACTGCAGCACTTTATCCAAGAATGCTTATGATCTACAGTCCCACTCTTCTTCCCTTAGGCTAGGTGCTTTCTCAAGTTTAGAACTGTCAAGATCCAGGGAAAGATGTACAGAAAACACAATCAATGTCAACTAAGTCACGGAAAACATGCATGACAGGTTATCTTCACCAGGCTGGCTGCAATCTCACACCTTTGAAGTCCGTATTTTGGAGTTATATATTTGTCCTAGAGAAACAGACTGCCTATCTTTGGGAGAACAAGAGAGAATGAGGCTAAAGCAGAGATGTCCAAATCCCAGCTGAAAAGCTGTATCTGACTCTTGAAATATAAGTTACTGCTTCCCGAAGACATTTTTATGCATAGAGATTGAAGCTTGCATATAGAAAGAACATAACTATAAAACCCCCATAAACTGCTGAGAAGTTTTTAAATGTTACATTGCTTGAGACACTGTTTCAGGCTACCAAAGAAAGTTGTGAATTTCTCCCAAATCCTAAGGTTGCAACTTCAAAGAAGAGATTTTAAAATGAAATCACATATGTACAGCCCTAATTTGTGCACTCACAGAATAGTTGGCTCATTTATTGTAAAGGCATATGCAAAAAGCTTATCAGAAAAGGGAAGAAGAGCAGTAATTTACAAAGGAATCCTACTTCCTTTTTTTCCATATAGAGAGCAAATGCAGTAAGCAGCTTTACCACCTAAAATATTAAGTTACTGGGTACGGGTCTGATCTTTTCAGCAACTCTTAAGAGGAATGGAAGAAGAACATTTGCAGAACAAGAATACTGGGTATTGCAGGTGCTATTTAAAACATACTATGGGCCTTTCTACACAGCAAATTGGACCTGATTAAATTGAAACCAATCCTGAATCAGAATTTCTTCCAAGCATGGTGTCCTAGAAAAAGGGAGTCTGAGCTACTGGGCTCTGTCACTGCTTTTGTTGGGAAGGAAAGTCTCCCTGGGAACAGAAAGAATTGCAGACTCTAGGACCTCTTCTCTTTATCTGCATGGCTGTAATTTGGAAGAGGCTGTGCTGGAACTGTTATCCTGCAGCAACCTGAAGAAGGAAGCTCTTGCCTTTCCTGCACTGATGTGAAAAAATCTTCTATTTGCTCTAACAACATCCTGGAGCAAGCAAGTTTATAATGGCCACTTCTAGCCAACGAGTGGGTATTTGAACACTCCTGGGAGGGCCTGTGGGTCTATGGTGCCCTCAAAGCTGGAGTTGGGTATAGTGTCAGATTCCTCTAGAGAGTACAATTTCCCTTCACAGGAGTTTTATTTTTCTTCTGTTTAATTAATATTTCAAGAAACACATCAGGTTGTCCCAAAGAAATCTTTATAAATTTACAAGGGACTTCTGAGGGAGAAACAAGGAAGGGATTAAAATATCAGTTTAAACCCAGTTCTTTTAGAAGAATATTTGGGGCAAATGACATGAGACATCCTTTGAATCTTCTGTAATGCTGTCAGGCTGAGGACAAACTGAGAATCACCATATGATATAAACCAGTATTTACAGCAGTAGAAGAGCAACAGTATCGCTCCAACTTACTTGCCCTAGCTTTCTAGGATGTTTGATTTCCACTGAGTCACAGAACCACAGAATCATAAAATGATTTAGGTTGGAAAAGACATTTAAGATAATCAAGTCCAACTATTAACTTTGTACTGCCAAGTCCGCCACTAAACCATGTCACTAAGTGCTACATGTCTTTCAAAGACCTGATTCTTATCCATAAACTCTCAATCCTGTTGTCACCACCATCAAACTCACTTTTGCCTAATGGGACTGCATCCCCTGATAGAGGCTTGAGAATAAGCTTGTGCTTGGACACATTCATTTCCCTCTCCTACCCAACATACAGGATCACTATTTTGGGCATATGAGCCTTGCAAAGTCCTGGGGCTATGGAACTGTCCCATTAATTCTTTCTTTGTGCATGACTGTCTGGGAGATAGCAGATATAGATGCTGACCAGTTTCTTGCCAGGATTAAAAAACTGTACAGAAGCAGGTGGTCAGACAGAATTAAAAAGACAGGCTGGCCAACTTACAAAATCATACATTTGGGAGCTGCGATATGTACGTTATGAGGGCTGGCAGTAGCACAGGAATTCTGTCTCCATGTGTAAGTTAGAGCTTTTCACAGCTCTTATCAGATTAACAACCTTGCCTTGCTCTATGGAGACTGATTTACACCCACTTTTTAACTTCCATTAATTATCCTTCTCTGTGTTCCTGTATTTCTGTCGGTATTTTTTTCCAATCTTAGGCCTGCCTCTGCTCCATATTCTTTCTTTACAATAAGTGTTTATGCTTGGTTTCTTTCCCCAACGGACCTTCATTGAAATATGGCAGAAAATACAAGCAAGGAGATGATCCCCTAATTATCTCCATGCAGATTTTGCTACGTTTGACCATGCAGTGCCCAAGTTCATATGCATTTCTTTACCCTCTACATCATGCTAATACACCATATTCAGTAAAATATTATTATTAATGGGACAGTAATACACAGCGGGGCAGTACAATAATTACTCCAGCGTTACTCCCTAGACATACATTTATGTAAATTATGGTTCTCAAGGTGTATGTTTACATGAAACTCGAGGTTCAGTGTAAGGAATGTCTTGGTGAAGAGGTTTGATCAATACCCAAAGAAGAGGGAAAACTTAATATTCCTTAATGAAGAAAGTTTGTGAATAGTTCAGTTAAGTAAGAAGTTAATTGCTTCCAGCCTGCTGAAGGGACAACAGGAAATCCAGAGAAGGGAAAGGAAACAAGTGTATATAGAAGCAAGCACTAGAACCCAAGCCTTGACTGTAGAGCTGAAGATAATAGGACCTGCCAATGAGCTAAGTACAGGAAAAGGCATTTCAGCATGGGGTAAAGTACAGCAAAGGTGCTGTCTTTTCTGTCACCTTTCTAATGAAGTGGTGTATTTTGCTTGTGTAAATAAATACTCCCGTTTCCTTAGGCTGACTTTGCTTGAGGTGAGTCAAGAGAGCCGAGGATATGCATCAAGGTTACACTTTTGAGGGGCTGTACAACTTCAAAGCAGGATACTGGAATGTCTCTGCGCTCACCAGCACTGCAATACATATTCTGAGGGCAAGAGGAGAACAATAGGGCACGTCTGACTCTGAAAAGCTGGCAACACCGGAGCCTGGGAGGATTAAATGTTTTTTGCAGTGTGTCAGCCAGGAAAGTGCTCTGGTTTGTGACAGGGTAGTGGGGAACATTTTTTGTGACTGTCTCCTTACACAGTTACTCTGAAAGTCTCCTTTCTTAGCCAAACTATTAAGGAAATTTTCAAGGAGTTGCATGAAACAGGGATAGGTAAAAAAAACCCCTACTTTAGATGGATACTTCAGAGCCCTTTATCAACTCACTAAGAGGAGTAAGCAGTAACTTCTTTGTATTCACATGTAAAACTCTGCCCCCTCCATCCTCCTCCCTGGTTCAGGTATGATTCTAACTTCATTCATTTTCAGCAGCAACATGGAGAAGTTATATTGAAAGTAATAATTAATTTTCATTACCAAAATGCAACAGAAACCATTTTCTTCCAAGTATTGAATACCAACAGGTACTTGAATGGCACACCACTGCAGATTCCTCAAAATTCTTTATCACCTAATTTATTGTCAAGCTCTCACCTGTCCCAAATAATGAGACCAATAAAACACACTACATAGATAATCAGTGTCATCAATCACTCTGTACAGCAAATCATTGAGGAAAGAGCTCACAAATAGAACAGTAATATTCAAATACCAAAAATTGAAAAAGTGAAAACATTTAACAAATCTCAGATAGCCCTTTACCCCCACTATACTGTTTGCTTTACCATTTTCCCTCCCCCTCAAATAAAGACAGTAAAAATAAATCATTAGAATACCTTTGAATTTGTGAAAGACGGCCCATAGCTCAGCAATGTCAGTGGCAAATGTTATGTCTGTGTCGAGGACAATGACTCGCTCAAGATTGGAAGGTAGAGTCTTAGTCAGAACCAACTTCATCAGCCCGTAAATCCCAGAGTAGTGTTTGTTGGGGATCCAAGACACTTCCGACTGACAGGAAAAAGGAAGTGGGAAAGAGGAAGAAAAAAATAATCTTCATTAGAAAGAGGAACTCTTCCTGACACTAGTTTCTTGTAATAGTGTGAGATTGCTGAGGTGGAAACAGACATCTAAAATCCTGCTTTTAAATTAACTTCAGAAGCTTTACAATATGATAAAGCTGCTAAAAGATTGACAAAGGGCTCTTCCAGGCAACTGCTTTACACAATATAATTGTAATTAGTTGAGCCTGTCCAACTTGGTACAATCCACTGGGAGTCATCCATGTATCTTGATAAAACTGAAATATATTTTTAAATCAAAATTTCAGGTGTAAGGTATCCTGCTTTCATTTTCAAACAAAACAAAAACTTTTGTGTTTGCCATTCCCAGAATCTTATGACTCAAGTAGAACTAACAAGCTTTTTTTGGTTTTCTTTTATTTCTTACAGATTGGAGGGCTGAATTTCAAAAGGCCAGTCATTTAGAACACTGGGCCACAAAACTGCGAAAGAATTACTTCTTATGAACTCAAATTTTTCCTAAGCCTTACACCTTTAATTTCTAACTACTGACATCACACAGACATGCCCCAAAGTGGAGAAAGTATGAGAACATTTTTAGCCACATTTTTTGTTAGTTATATATTGAAGAGGCAAACCCAAACACTTACATTTCTTCATTAAGGGCTAAACAAAACATTTCTACAGCTTCTAAAATAAGTTGGGATACTAAACTCAGTATCTACTGGCACTAGAATGTTCCATGAGCTCTGCTGAATTTTCTTTCTTTGAGACTCAAGTTCTCAAATATCAAATATCACTGGGATATAAAAACGGGATATAGAAGTTTTTGTACAGCTCCTGTTGCCCTGTTTGAAATTCCTTATTTAATGTTTAAAAGTGCATGCACTAGAATTCTCAGATTTTAAGTTTTTCCTGAGTCATGCTCCCATTAACTTCAATTAG